>NC_138769.1:261514002-262714002 GCF_965119305.1 Pelophylax lessonae
GGTGTTCACACCCATGCGATCCGATTCCTGTGCGAATTGACAGTTCGCACTGCGATATGCAAACTGTTCTGGGGGTGTCATTTCCTTTGTATTAACACTCCCAGTGCTTCGCTTATGGAAGTGTAAACTGCCTACGAGTTGGGTGCGATGCGAGAACCCGCAGTGGATTCGCAAGGTTCCTGCATCACACCAATATGAACCTAGCCTAAAACAAACAGATATCTGTTCAGGACAGAAAGCAACTGCACCAAACTTTGAAAACATGCTACAATGCACATAGAGCATAGACATCTCCTTAAGTTTTCATTATTTATTTATCTTTCTTTTCTAACACAAGTGGAGTTACTCCCTAGCAACTCGCATGGCTCCATTCTGCTGACCTCAAGCCAAACATACTCATGTATCCTGGACTTCATTCACAGAGCAATTGATGCATCCGCAGGGCGACCCGGATCCCAGGAACAGCAGAGCACACCGTCATGCTGGGCACACTTTAGAGGTCACCCGCTTTTAGCAGAGCATCCCACCTACTGCTCGCCATTGGCAGAGCTTTTAATTTTACAGAAGTCAATTACATGATCATCCATGTCCATCTCTTCTAGGCATGTGTGCCATTCACCACCCTGCTGTTTGCCAGGCATTTGGTGACTACTGGAGCCATCCTGGAACTTCTGGACACCACAGGACGCTCCCAATATCCACACGTGTCCCACGTGAGACCCCAGTGGCCATATCTTCCAAAAGGTAGGAAACTTCATACAAAATGGTCCTTATGAGTGAGTAGGACAAAAAAGGAACACGGAAGTGGGGTCCTATGGTGTAGGAGCAAGGGCGGGGCTACCCAAACGTATGCTGCCATGGAAGTCTGTCAGGAAAATTAATATAGCATATACAATTGCGACGCAAGTCATATTGTAATTGAATGTTATTAAAAATTACCTTTCCTTTTCAGTTGTCACAGAATGTGTACTGAACACCTCCTAGAAAACATCATTTCCTGTTTGTGTGATTGGCTCATCAATTTTCCTAGAAGTCTGCATAACACAAGTCACATGTCAGGCATTACCTGCAACAAAAATGTCATTTTGATAAGATACTACCAATACGAACACATCTAAAGGGATGCAGGCCCAGCAGATTTCCTCATTAGTGCTCTGCAGCTGCACAGCTGATAATAGATCACCCAGAGAGGAATGTTTTTGCCTCAACAAAAGTGGAGTTAAGCTTTTAATAATAAAACCAAAGTATATGTATAAGAAGAAGCACTGTTCTGGAGAGATCTAAACAGAAACACTAATGGGCCTAAAGTGAAATATATATACAATATACAGTGGATATAAAAAGTTTACACACCCCTGTTAAAATGTCAGGTTTTGGGGAGTAAAAATAAAAAACTAAAGTATTGTGGTTGCATAAGTGTGCACACCCTCTTATAACTGGGGATGTAATTGTGTTCAGAATAAGGGTGGCCATACATGTTCAATTTTCTTGTACAGTTTTCCTATAGATTTACCTTAAACTATGTAGTGCAAGGGCCTGCCTTATTGCATACAGTTTAACATTAACAAGAAAATTGAATATGTATGGCCAGCCTTAAGCAATCCCATTCAAACTCATGTTAAATAGGAGTCCGTATAAACCTGCCATCATTTAAAGTGCCTCTGATTAACCCCAAGTAAAGTTCAGCTGTTCTAGTAGGTCTTTCCTGACATTTTCTTAGTCACATCCTACAGCAAAAGCCAAGGTCCGCAGAGAGCTTCCAAAGCATCAGAGGGATCTCATTGTTAAAAGGTATCAGTCAGGAGAAGGGTACAACATAATTTCCAAGGCTTTAGATATACCATGGAACACAATGAAGACAGTCATCATCAAGTGGAGAAAATATGGGGCAACAGTGACATTACCAAGAACTGGACGGCCCTCCAAAATTGATGAAAATGCGAGAAGAAATCTGGTCAGGAAGGCTGCCAAGAGGCCTACAGCAACAATAAAGGAGCTGCAGGAATATCTGGCAAGTGCTGGCTGTGTGGTACACGTGACAACAATCTCCTGTATTCTTCATATGTCTGGGCTATGGGGTAGAGTGGCAAGACAGAAGCCTTTTCTTACGAAGAAAAAATCCAAGGCCAACTACATTTTGCAAAAACACATCTGAAGTCTCCCAAAAGCATGTGTGAAATGTGTTACGGTCTGTTGAATCCAAGGTTGAACAGTTTGGCCATAATTCCAAATGATATGTTTGGTGCAAAAACAACACTGCACATCATTAAAAGAACACCATAGACACAGTGAAGCATGGCAGTGGCAGCATCATGCTTTGGGGCTGTTTTTCTTTAGCGGGAACAGGGGCCTTAGTCAATGTAGAGGGAATTATGAACAGTTCCAAATACCAGACAAAACCTTCAGGCTTCTACTAGAAAGCTGAACATGAAGAGGAACTTCATCTTCCAGCATGACAACAACCCAAAGCATACATCCAAATCAACAAAGGAATAGCTTCACCAGAAGAAGATTAAAGTTTTGGAATGGCCCAGCCAGAGCCCAGACCTGAATCATCTGATTGAAAATCTGTGGGGGGATCTGGAGAGGGCTGTACACAGAAGATGTCCTCGCAATCTGACAGATTTGGAGTGTTTTTGCAAACAAATTATTGGCAAGTCAAGATGTGCCATGCTGATAGACTCATACCCAAAAAGACTGAGTGTTGTAATAAAATCGAAAGGTGGTTTAACCACTTAAGCCCCGGAGGATTTGGCTGCTAAACGACCAGAGGGCATTTTGCGATTCGGCACTGCGTGACTTTAACGGACAATTGCGCGGTCGTGCGACGCTGTACCGAAACGAATTTGGCGTCCTTTTTTTCCCACAAACAGAGCTTTCTTTTGGTGGTATTTGATCACCTGTGCGATTTTTTGATCACGCGCTATAAACAAAAAAAGAGCGTAAATTTTGCAAAAATAGCAATATTTTTCCCTTTTTTTTTATATGAAATTCCCCCAAAAAAAAATGTAAAAATCAAAATTTTTTAATATTTTCGGCCAATTTGTTTTATGCTACCTATGTTTGGTAAAAAAAATCGCAAAAAGCGTATTTTGATTGGTTTGCGCAAAAGTTATTGCGTTTACTAACAAAGGGAAAGATTTTTGTCATTTTTGTTGTTTTTTTTTTTAACGCGTAATGGCGGCGATCTGCGATTTTTTTTGCGGTACTGCGACATTGCGGCGGACAGATCGGACCCTTGACTGACATTTTTGACACTTTTGGGGTTACCAGTGACATTTCTACAGTAATCAGTGCTATACATATGCACTGTTACTGTAAAAATGCACTGGTAGTGAAGGGGTTAACTTTATTTGAGAGGGAGGGGCTGTGTGTGTCCCTAGGGGCGTGATTCTAACTGTGATTGGCTGTGGCTTCAACTGTATGCAGAGTGATCAATGGATCTACATAGTAGATCCATGTGATCAGCTCTCATACAGAGAGGAGAATGACAGGCAGCTTGTTTACACAAGCTGCCTGACTATCTCCCTCTCCCCCGCCGATCGCAGAGTGGCCGGCGGCGATCGGGTCCGCTGGTCACGCGCGCGGGGGGGTCCGTGACCACGCGGGAGCGGGAGCGCGCCTCCGGCGGCGCGCGCTCGCTCCCTAAACCCTCACAGGCGAGCGACGTAGACCTACGTCACTTTGCCTGTGAGGGGCTGACCGCCCACGTAGATAGTCGTGCGGCGGTCGGCAAGTGGTTAACAAAGTATTAGTTTAAGGGTGTGCACACTTATGCAACCATATTATTTTAGTTTTTTATTTTTACTTCCCTCCACCTAAAAGATTTCAGTTTATTGTTCAACTGAGTTGTACAGTTTATAGGTCACATTAAAGGTGGAAAAAGTTCTGAAATTATTTATCTTCGTCTCATTTTTTTACATCACAGAAACCTGACATTTTAACAGGGATGTGTAGATTTTTTATATTAACTGTAAAAACCTATATAAACCACATCATACCAATAGTATGAATAAAAAAGTGGCACGGAGTAATTAACTACTTGCCTTCTGTGCACTTAAACACCCTTCCCATCCAGACCAATTTTTAGCTTTCAGTGCTCGCACGCTTTGAATGACAATTGCGCGGTCATGCTACACTGTACCCATATAAAATTTTTATCATTTTTTTCACACAAATAGAGCTTTCTTTTGGTGGCATTTAATCATCTCTGGGTTTTTTATTTTTTATAAAAAAAAAGAAAAAAGACAGAAAATTTTGAAAAAAAAAAAGTTTTTCTTATTTTTTGTGAGTAAATTTTGAAAATAAATAAATTTTTCTCCTTCACTGATGTGCGCTGATGAGGCGGCACTGATGGGCACTGATAGGCTGCACTGATGGGCACTGATGAGGTGGTACTTATGGGCACTGCTGAGGTGGCACTTATGGGCACTGATGAGGTGGCACTGATGAGGAGGTACTAATATGCCGCACTGATGAGCACTGATAGGCGGCACTGATGAGCACTGATAGGCGGCACTGCTGGGGACTGAGAGGTGGCACTGCTGGGCACTGAGAGGTGGCACTGCTGGGCACTGAGAGGTGGCACTGACGGGCACTGAGAGTTGGCACTGACGGGCAGCACTGATGGGCACTGGCGGGCGGCACTGATGGGCACTGGTGGGCATCACTGATGGGCACTGGCGGGCGGCACTGATGGGCACTGGCGGGTGGCACTGATGGGCACTGATGGGCGGCACTGATGAGCAGCACCATCAGTGCCCACACTCAGTGCCCATAGTGCTGCCAGTCAGTGCTCATCAGTGCCTAGATGAGCAGGCACTGATGGGCACTGACTGGCAGCACTATGGGCACTGATTGTGTGCACTGATGGGGGGCACTGATGGTGGGCACTGTGGGCATTGAAGGTGTGTTTGGTGTACCTCTGGTAATCAGGGCACTGGTGATAGGTGCCCTGATTACTTTTTTCTGTGTCCCCGGCGCTGTGCAGCTCTCCCTCCTTCCTCACACGCAGGCTCTGTGTGAGGAAGGAGCGCCGGCGATGAGAGATGATCTCATATGTTTACATATGAGATCATCTCTCATTGGACGGTTTGATCACGTGGTGAATGGCCGCTGTGATTGGCCATTCACCACGATCTGTGATCGGCTGTGTCCAAGGGACACGGCCGACACAGATTCCCCCCGATGCGCGCTCGCGGGAGCGCGCGGGGGGCGTGTCACTGGGAGGCCGTTTAAAAACGGCCTCCCGAAAATTTGAGTCCGCGCTGCAGCCGTATATAGGCTGTAGCGCGGACGGCAGGAGGTTAAAAAGACATGTTAATGTGAAATACAGATATTGAATCTAAAACCCAGAGCCTTGAAAACAGTTCTAATAACCAGTTGCCGACCGCCCGCTGCAGATATACTGCGGCAAGGTGGCTTGGCTTAGAGAATCTCATATGTCGGTCACGTTCAGGGCTACGGGGGGCACGTGCGGCGCTACGGGGGCGCGCCTGTGCCCCCGCCATCCCCGCAATGTTCTGATTAGGTTCAGAACCGATCAGTCATCAGGTACAGGTCAATGATTTTTGGCCTAGACATGTTGATCGGTTCTGGCCAATTGCAGAACATCCTGTGCCTGTGTAATGTAAACACAGGCATAGGAAATTATGCAATCAAAAGATTTAACCCCCTGATCACCCCCCGTTAACCCTTTCACTCCCTGTCACAGTGTTCAGTATATACAGTATAGAGATACATTTACTGATCACTGTATTAGTGTTACTTGTGATTTCAGTTAGTGTGAGAGACAGTGGTAGCCCCAGATAGGGTTAGGGTACCCACCATATATCCACTAATAAAGATTTAACCCCCTAATCACCCCAAGTTAACCCCTTCATAATTATTATTATAGTGTACAGATCTTTTTTCTGATCACTGTATTAGTGTCACAGGTGACATCAGTTAACATAAACGTTAGTTAATGTCAATTCAGGACAGCGTCCGACTGCCTGCCACATATTTAGTAATACATTTTAACCCTTTGATTGCAAGTGACACACACACACTAAACACTTCCATTACTAGTATAATGTCTGAATGGATCAATATCTGTGATCTGATCAGAACTATACTAGCATCCCCAAAAGTTTAGTATAGAAAATATTACCGTGAAAGGTAGGCCGCACCCCTATATAAGTCACACAAAAAATAAAGAAAAGAAAAAAGTGGGGTTTTATAGGCCAAAATGAGATGGTCAGAATATGGTACAACACAGCAAATTTGTTAAAAACACATGTTTATTAATCAATTCTTACTCATAAAAGGCATGTGCAAACATGCTCTAAAGACATACATACATATAACATATAATAACATAAAAACAAGAACACGGATTAGGATAACCAAGTGGTGGGTCTCAACAAGAGAAGGTGGAAAATGGTTCAGTATATACACCATAGTTTGTGGACGCTATAACTTTTACGCAAACTAATAAAAACTTATTGAGATTTTGTTTATTCAAAGACATGTAGCTAAATACATTTTGTCCTAAATGTATGACAAAAATTGAGTACTAGATATTTTTTATAAGTAAAAGTAGAAAATGTAATCTTTTCTCAAAATTTTCGGTCTTTTTTAGTTTATATCACAAAAGATAAAAACCGCAGAGGTGATTAAATTACATAGTTACATAGTTACATAGTAGGTGAGGTTGAATAAAGACAATAGTCCATCTAGTTCAACCTGTGTAGGTGTGTGTGGCTGTAATCATCTCCCATACCCCTGAATGTTCTGATCCTTGAGATGTAAGTCTAAGAGTCTTTTGAAAGCCACCATACTACCCGCAGAAACCACTTCTTGTGGTAGAGAATTCCACAATCTTGTTGCCCTAACAGTAAAGAACCCCCCGCGTTGCCTGAGGTTAAAACGCTTCTCCTCTAATCGCATTGTATGCCCTCGAGTCCTCATGCAATCCCTTCGAATGAACAGCTTTTTTTCTAAGCTGGGATCCCCATTAAGATATTTATAAATTGCTATCATGTCCCCCCTCAGACGTCTCTTCTCCAGGGAGAATAAATCGAGCGATTGTAGACGCTCTTCATAGTCAAGGTCCTCCAATCCCCTAATTAGTTTAGTTGCCCTTCTCTGGACTCTCTCCAGCTCCAACACATCCCTCCTGAGGACTGGCGACCAGAACTGGACGGAATACTCCAGATGCGGTCGGACCAGAGTTTTATAAAGTGGAAGGATTATGGTCTTATCTCTGGAATGCATCCCTTTCTTTATGCATGCTAATATTCTGTTGGCTTTGGAAGCTGCCGCTTGACATTGCATGCTGTTTCCTAATCTATCATCAACCAAGACTCCCAGATCCTTCTCCATTTTTGATTCCCCCAAGGGCTCCCCTCCTAACGTGTATTGTGTTTTTATGTTTTTAGTCCCCAAGTGCAAAATCTTACACTTCTCCACGTTAAACCTCATTTGCCATGTCGTTGCCCACTCTGTTATTTTGTCCAGGTCATTCTGTAGGATATCTGCTTCATGTTGTGAAGTTATTGCCCTGCCCAATTTTGTGTCATCTGCAAAAACTGATATCGAACTACTGATCCCGACCTCAATGTTGTTTATGAATAAATTGAACAAGGTTGGTCCCAAGACTGAGCCTTGGGGGACCCCGCTTACCACCTCAGACCAGTCTGAGTATGCGCTGTTAATTACTACCCTTTGGACACGCCTTTTTAGCCAGTTCCGTATCCAAGAGCAAACCCTGCTATCGATACCTGCAGACCTTATTTTATAAATTAAGCGCTTGTGGGGAACTGTATCAAACGCCTTAGCGAAATCCAAGTACACCACATCCACTGGTCTCCCCCTATCTAGCTCACAGCTCACCTCCTCGTAGAATGTTAGGAGATTGGTTTGACAAGAACGCCCATTTGTAAACCCGTGCTGATTACTGCTGATGATGTTGTTGTCCTTAGCAAACTCTACGATATAGTCCCTTATCATCCCCTCCAGAAGTTTACATACTACTGATGTCAAACTGACAGGCCTATAATTTCCCGGGATATGCCTCTGGCCCTTTTTGAATATTGGAATCACGTTAGCTTTCTTCCAATCCCCTGGTACATCTCCTGTCCTAATACTGTCAGCAAAGATCAGGAACAGTGGTCTCGATATAACTTTACTGAGTTCCTTGAGTACTCTCGGATGTATGCCATCCGGTCCTGGTGATTTGTTTGTGTTAAGTTTATCCAGCCTTTCCCTGATTTCCCCCTCTGTTAGCCATAGTGGCAAGTCCTGTTTATTACTACTAACCATACAGTCATGGTCAGTGTACCCCTCCTTTTCCTGTGTAAAGACTGACGAGAAAAAAGCATTTAGCACGTTTGCTTTTTCAGTGTCCTCTGTAACCATCCTCCCATCATTGTTAATTATGTGTGCAATATGCTCTGCCTTAGTTTTTTTGCTGTTGATATATTTAAAGAATTTCTTTGGGTTTTTTTTACTATCCTCTGCTATTTGTCTCTCAAAGTTGATTTTAGCCATCTTGATTTCTTGTTTACTTTTCTTATTTGCCTCCTTGTATTGCTCGAAAGCCGATACTGTGCCCTCTGATTTATACTTCTTGAAGGCCAATTTTTTCCCCCTAATAAGTTTTTTGACGCTACAGTTTAGCTAGCCAGGTTTGGCTTTGTCTCTTCTAAATTTATTTCCCATAGGAATGCACTGCAAGATGCCTTTGCCTAATATGTTCCTAAAGCATTCCCATTTTTCCACTGTGTTCAGGGATCCCAGGGTTTGGTCCCAGTTTACCCTTTCCATCATTGAGTACAATCTTGGAAAGTTTGCCCTTCTGAAGTTTAGGGTTCTTATGTTCCCCACTTGCCTTGTTATATTGTTATTTACACTAAATGTGATCATCCTGTGATCGCTAGAGCCCAGGTTGTCCTGGACTCCTACCTCCGAGAATATGTCTGGGTCATTAGTGAGCAATAGATCCAGGACTGCGTTTTCTCTGGTAGGGGAATCCACCAACTGTGACATGTAATTATCCAGTAAGGTTTCCGTGAATAGGCGGGCCTTCTGTGAGTTTGCAGTCCCCTCTTCCCAGTCAATGTCGGGGTAATTGAAGTCCCCCAATATGATGACTGATCCCAATTTTGCCACTTTACCCATTAGTGCTAAAAATTCCAGCTCTACCTCCTCCCCTTGGTTAGGTGGCCTATAGCAAACCCCCACAATTACTTTCCCCTTTTCTCCTTCCCTATGGAGTTCAACCCACACAGATTCTAAATCCATGCTCATCCCATCCGTAATGTCACTCCTTTCAATCACCTTTATATTGTTCTTGACATAGAGACATACCCCTCCCCCTCTTTTTCCTACCCTGTCCTTCCGGTACACTGAATACCCTTGGATATTTGCCAGCCAGTCATGTGAGGGGTCGAACCAAGTCTCCGCTATTCCCACAATGTCTATGTCCTCCTCATGTACTAACATTTCCAACTCATCCATTTTATTAGCTAGGCTCCTGGCATTAGCATATACCCCTCTTAGTTTTAAGGAAGTTAAGCGCAATTGGCGGTTATGTTTATTCCTGTTTGGTCTGAGGTTCTCCCGCACAGACCTGCCAATTGACATTGTGGACCTACTGTCGCTGCTGACCCTACAGCTGCCTTCAGTCCTCTGCTCCCTCCTGACTGACTCTACTTCTGAGCCCTCCCCCCCGTCTCCTAGTTTAAAAGCCCCTCCAACTTTGTGGCCATCTTTCTCCCCAAAAGAGCTGTACCGTCCCCATTAAGGTGCAGCCCATCCTTACTAAAGATCCCAAGTACAAGATCTTTGTGGGAAAAAAAGGACGTAAATTTTGTTTGGGTACAGCATTGCATGACCGCGCAATTGTCAGTTAGTCACGTAGTACCAAATTGCAAAAAATTGCCTGGTCATTAAGAGGGTAAAACCTTCCAGTCCAGAAGTGGTTAAATTAAATGCGGATGTCTGAGACTTGAAATATAATAATTTAAAATAGGGTTTTAGTCAAATTAAAAATGGAAATGAGTAGATAAAAACGTATAAAGATCTTGTACTTGGGATTGAAAATATTAAATATTTATAAGATAATGGTAAAAAAAAAAAAAAAAAACTGTATAGGATTTGCAAATAAACCATAGGACAGAAAAAGAACAGAAGGAAAACTTTAAAAACAGGTCACTAGAGGGAGACAAAACCTTAGATAAAGAAATATGAAAAGTTGCTCCAAAATGTACAATCCACGTATACAACATACAGTACATAATACTGATAACCTCTGACCTAATAAAAATAGCAAAAAATATGAAAGATAATAATAATATGCAAACTGGTTATGCGTAAGATTATAGTGTCTAAAAACCAGTGAGATAAATAACAAATAAAAACAAGCTGGATTATAAAATAGCATCATATCCAATTCTTCGTTCAACTCCATAGAGCTTAACCACTTAAGCCCCGGAGGATTTGGCTGCTCAAAGACCAGGGCCTATTTTGCGATTCGGCACTGCGTGAATTTAACGGACAATTGCGCGGTCGTGCAAAGCTGTACCCATATTAAATTGACGTCCTTTTTTTCCAACAAACAGGACTTTCTTTTGGTGCGATTTTATTTTTTTGCGCTATAAACAAAAAAAGAGCGTCAATTCTGAAAAAAAAAAACAATATTTTTCACATTTTTTATATGAAATTCCCCCCCAAAAAAAAAATCCTGGGTGAACATAATATAAATGGGTAAATCAAAATTTTTTAACATTTTAGGCCAATTTGTTTTCTGCCATATATTTTTGGTAAAAAAAATCACAATAAGCGTATTTTTATTGGTTTGCGCAAAAGTTATTGCGTTTACTAACTAAGGGAAAGATTTATGTCATTTTTATTGTTTTTTTTTATTTAACTAGTAATGGCGGCGATCTGCGATTTTTTTTGCGGGACTGCGACATTGCGGCAGACAGATCAGACCCCTGACTAACATTTTTGACACTTTTGGGGGTACCAGTGATATTACTACAGTAATCAGTGCTATACATATGCACTGTTACTGTAAAAATGGCACTGGCAGGGAAGGGGTTAACTTTATTAGAGATCCAGGGGTTAAGTGTGTCCCTAGGGGCGTGCTTCTAACTGTCAAGGGGTGTGGCTTTTGATGTAACCACAGAGACATACGATCCTACACAGCAGGATTGTATGATCTCTGCAGTTACACCAGGGAGAATGACAGGCAGCTTTGTTTGCATCAGCCGCCTGCCTTTCTCCCTCTCCAGCGGGAGATCGCGAGTGACCGGCAGACATCGGAGCCGTCGGTCACTCGCGCGGGGATCCCTTTGAACGAGCGGGAGCACGCCTCCGGCGGCGCGCGCTCGCCCCCTATTGGCTGGTGGGCGAGTGACGTACTGGTACGTCACTTTGCCCAGGAGGGGCTGACCGCCGCAGTATATGTACTTGCGGCGGTCGGCAAATGGTTAAAGAAGAAGTAAACTTCAATCTTTAAGTTTTACCTATAGGTAAGCCTATATTAAGGCTTACCTATAGGTAGTGTAAATATCTCCTAAACATTCCCCCATTTTGAAGATATTTACTGAGCTAGCAGCCAGTTATGTCACGGCCACCCGTGTAGTTTCTTCAGAGCAGTGTGCCGCGACTGGCGGCTCCCGCATGCATGCGTGGGAGTGACGTCACCGCGGATCTGGGCAGTCACAGAGCCGAAGCCGGAAGTTACTATGTAACTAACTATGAAGACCGGGTAGAGATGGAAGCTGCCTCCAGCGATGGCAATTGCATCCCTGGAACGCTTCGTTCTCAGGTAAGTTTAACATAATGTGCTAGTATGTGATGCATACTAGCACATTATACCTTTGCCTTGCAGGAAATAAAAAAAAAAAGCGCAGGGGTGTACAACTGCTTTAAAGTAAAAGTCCAGTACAACTCTAAGCTTTAACCTGTTCCCACCCCTATTCTAAGCTCTATACTAACTACCTTGTAGCAAGTCCTACATGCCGAGAGGCTACATATATGCATTCAGCTGGCGTAAAGAGGTTAAGATAAAAAACCTTCTACCTTTAGAACCATTTTAATGTTTTAGGAACATAGATTCAGTAAGTTTCTTGATTGCCTAACTTTTTAAATCTTTCTGTGGGGGGGCATGTTGTTTAGAATATGTTACGTAGTTACATAGTTAGTCAGGTTGAAAAAAGACACAAGTCCATCTGGCTCAACCAATAAAAAACAGTAAAGAAAACCCAACCATACAATCCCATATACACAATCCTATACCCGCAGTTGATCAAGAGGAAGCCACAGCAAAGCATGATCCAATTTGTTACAGCAGGAGAAAAGAATTCCTTCCTGATTCCCCGAGAGGCAATCAGATATTCCCTGGATCAACTTTACCTATAAATATCAGTACCCATTTATATTATGTACACCTAGGAAAGAATCCAGGCCTTTTTTAAAGCAATCTAGTGAGCTAACCAGTACCACCTCTGGAGGGAATCTATTCCACATTTTCACAGCTCTTACAGTGAAGAAACGTTTCCGTATTTGGAGAAGAAATCTGTTTTCCTCTAGACGTAAAGAGTGCCCCCTTGTCCTCTGTGTTGACCTTAAAGTTAAAAATTCAACACCAAGTTCACTATATAGACCCCTTATGTGTTTATACATGTTGATCATATCCCCCCCCCCTCCTTAATCTCCTCTTCTCAAGTTAGAATAAATTCAGTTCCTCCAATCTTTTCCCATAGCTGAGCTCCTCCATGCCTCTTATCAGTTTGGTTGCCCTTCTCTGCACTTTCTCCAGTTCCCCGATATCCTTTTTAAGAACTGAAGCCCAAAACTGAACTGCATATTCCAGATGAGGTCTTACTAATGGGGCAAATTATATCTGTCTCTCTGGAGTCCATGCCTCTGTTAATACAAGAAAGGACTTTGCTTGCTTTGGAAACCGAAGCTTGGCATTGCATGCTATTATTAAGCTTAGGATCTACCAGAACACTCAGATCCTTCTCCGCTATGGATTCCCACAGTTCTACTCCCCCTAGTATGTATGCTGCATGCATATTCTTAGCCCCCAAGTGCATAATTTTACATTTATCAACATTAAACCTCATTTGCCACATAGTTGCCCAATGAAAGGATGCATTGAGGTCAGCTTGTAAGTTGGAGACATCCTGTAAAGAAGTTATTCCACTGCAAAGCTTGGTGTCATCTGCAAAGACTGAAATGGTACTTTTAATTACTATTATTTGTATTATTATGCAGGATTTATATAGCACCAACAGTTTGCTCAGCGCTTTATAATAAGAGGGAAGACAATACAGTTACAATACAATTCACTACAGGAGGGCCCTGCTCATTAGATATTACAATCTAGAAGGGAGGGTCAAGTGAAACAAAAGGCAATGACTGTGGGGGATGAGCTGATGGAGAAAATGGAAGTATAGTTGTTAGGTGTGGGTAGGATAGGCTTCTCTGAAGAGGAGGGCTTTCAGGGATCGTCTAAAAACGAATAGAGTAGGGGATAATCGGACAGATTGGGGTAAGGAGATAGGATTGGAGAGGCTCTGGAAAAGTCCTGGAGGCGAGTATGGGAGGAGGTGACGAGGGAGCTAGAGAGCAGGAGGTTTTGAGAGGAACGAAGAGAGCGATTAGGTTGGTATTTTGAGACTAGGCTAGTGATGTAGCTGGGGGCTGAAATGTGGATGGCTTTGTAAGATGTTGTTAGTATTTTGAATTCAATTTGTTGGGTGAGCGGAAGCCAGTGGAGGGATTGACAGAGACGAGTAGCGGACACTGAGCGATTGGTAGGGTGGATGAGACTGGCAGCAGCATTCATGATGGATTGAAGGGGGGATAGCCTATGTAGCGGTAAGCCAATGAGAAGGGAATTGCAGTAGTTGAGGCACGAGATGACCAGGCAGTGAACTAGGAGCTTTGTTGTTTCATTGGTTAGAAAGGGGCGTATTTTGGAGATGTTGCGGAGGCTGAGGCGGCAAGATTTGGACAGGGCTTGGATGTGGGGCTTGAAGAAGAGTTCAGAGTCCAGGACAACACCTAAGACCTTGGCCTGCGGGGATGGGCTGATAGTTATGCCATTGATATTGACAGAGTGATCAGGGAAGGGGCACGTGGTGGAGGAAAAATCCTAAGTTTGGTTTTGGATGGATTGAGTTTGAGGAAGTGGTGTGACATCCAGACTGATATATCTGAAAGTAAATTAGTGATACAGGGGCAACCAATACCGGATATTGGATTATCTGAACTGCAATACTGAATTTTGTGTTTACATTTTGAAATGTCCCTGTACATTGACATATGTTTGTAAGACGAGGGGTATGTTTAAAAATGGTTTCAGAAGCACAGAGTGACATTAGGACCACATTAGCGACAGTTGAGAAAGGCGAACAAGCCAATCCCAACAAACCTGCAGCGGTACATTTTGCCACGGCCAGACATCAGACCCACGAGTTACGTGGGATGGCTATTGAACATGTCAGACACCCGACCAGGGGAGGTGACCAGGATCTACTACTCCTCCGCCGTGAGGTGTACTGGATCTATACTTTGGGTACGGTACAACCAGGAGACCTCAACACCTATTTGTCTCTTACATGTTTTCTCGGAGACAGATAGTCCCATTATCAGCACCCTTGGGGCGACACTGACAGCCTTGTTTCCTGAGCTATACTCGATTGATCATGTGCATTAACAAAAGATATTCGTCTTTTGTTTTCTTTCTCCTTTTTGCCCCCCCCCCTTTTTTTCTTTCCCTTTTCCTTTTCCTTTCAACCATTTATGTCGATTCTGAGTCTTTAACACTAATTACTAGGGTGCCGCATTGTGGGTGGCATATGTTCTCATAAACGTATTGCTTTCATAATTATTCTCCTACAGACAATATGACACATTGTCCATGTCTAATGTTTACCTTGTACTATTGATCCATATAATGCTGCTTTCCTTCCCCTTCTTGTTGGGCAAGGCCCTGGCCTATTAAATATGTTTCTCACTCTCCTTGACATACTGGTCTCTTTTTGTTCTCCCCTTTCTTTTCCTCTTGTTTCATACCTGTCTTTCCCCCCCCCCCCCCTTTTTTTTTCTTCCTTTTTTTTTCTTCTTTCTTTTAACATCCCTTTTTTTCCGTTTTCTCCCCCCTGACTGCACGACACTCCCCGCACCTTTTCACTGTGCAGGTTTCCTTCCTCCTACTTATGTCTCCTCCATCTTTATGTCGCATCGTTTCCTCTCATCTCTACCTCTCTCTTCTTGTCTTCTTTACATTTGTCTTGGTTCTCATTTATTATTTATTATTTTTATTTATTTTTTAATTTTTATTATTTAGTATTGTTTTTTTTTATTTATTTATTTATTTATTTTTAATATATTTTTTATTTATTTTATTTTATATTTTATTATCTATTTTTTATTATTTCTTTTTTTCTTATTATTTTATTTTCATTCTTTTATTTTTATTTTATTTGTTTATTATTTGTTTATTTCCTTTTTTGTATTTTTGTATTTTTATTTTTGATTTTCTCTCATTGTATCTTACATATTCCCCCTTTTTTCCCTTTTTCTTGCCCCTTTTTTTCTTCTTTTTTAATATTTTTTTAATTTTCTATGCTTAATATTTTCTACTTGATTTTTCATTTCATCATTTTTTTCTTCTTCTTCTTCTTCTTCTTTTTTCATTCTCCCTTGCATTTTAATGGCTGACTCCTTTTTTTCCCTTTTTTCCTTGCTTTGCATCCTTTTTTTCCCGCCTAATATTCCTTTTTGGCTCTATATCCTCCATGCATTCCTTTTCTTGTGTTCTGTCACACGCCTATTCTCTTTCTCCCTTCTCTCTCTTCAGCTCTGACAGCCCGCGCCTCCCCCTTCAGAGCCGAGCCTCTCTGATGCGCACGCGTGTCCCTGCGTCATAGTTCCCATGACAGCAGCGGACGCTATGCATCGGAAGGTGTACCATCTCGCACACATGCGGCCTACGTGGCGCGCCAAGATTGGCTACCGCTGCGCAATGCTCTGCAATTGAGACGCTCTGCCTGCTTGTTTAAGGGGGAATCGGGACGCATCCTAGCGATGTGCCGATCAGCCAGCGCAGACCAGCACCTATTCTCTTCCTCATACAGCCAAGGTATGGTAACCTCATTATTTTTTATATTAGTGCTGGCTTTTGATGTTGATGATGTTTATTATGTGCATATTAGGCGGGAGAATGATGTCATCAGAGGTGGGTGTCATCTAAATGCACTGTTTTCTATTGGTGGTATGTCTTCATATATTCTCTGCTCACGAACTGCACTGTATCACATGCCTGACGAAGGGGTCCTGTGCGGCTCTGAAACGTTGCACTATATTTTTCTGATGTGATCTTATCTGGAATAAAGTTTTTTGGACTGCTTTTGCAAGATCCTTGGTGTGCTGGCGAATATGTATCTACTTGTAACTGATCCAGTTGCCAACTGGTGATCGCTTCAGCACCCAGTACACACGAGCCTACAAACCAGGAAGGTGTGCGATAGGAATATGAACTATACTGTATCAGCTGACCCAGAGAGGAGGTGTAGATTGAAAATAGGAGAGGTCCAAAAACAGAACCTTGGGGGACCCGAACAGAGAAAGGAAGAGGAGAGGAGGAAGTAGAATTATAAGTAACGCTAAAGGTGCGGTTGGATAAATAGGAAGAGAACCAGTGAAGAGTACAGTCACGGAGACCAAAGGCATGGAGTTTTTTGAGGAGGAGGTGGTGGTCAACCATGTCAAAGGCAGCAGAAAGGTACAGGAGTAGGAGTACAAAATGGTGTCCATTGGTTTTGGCCATTAGTAGATCATTTGTTAGTTTTAGGAGAGCAGTTTCTGTGGAGTGTTGAGGCCGAAATCCAGACTGAAGGGGATCAAGAAGGCTATTCTCAGGCAAGGAGGTCGCACAGTCGGTTGTAGACCAGACGTTCAAGGAGTTTGGATAAAAAGGGGAGCAAGGAAATAGGGCATAGGTTGTTAAGATTGGGGTTGGTCCAGTGAGGGCTTTTTAAAGCGGAGTTCCGGGCACAAAAAAGATTTTTTTTTTTTGTGCCCCTCCGCTAGGTATGCCGCACCTGAAAAGGAATTGGATAGTTATTTTTTTTTTTTTTGTTTACTCACCTTTTTATTGACGATCGTAAATACTCACCTATGACAGCTTCCTCCTCCAGCGCCGAGGCTCACCCCGTCACTTCCTGCCTCGCGATGATTCCTGGGAGCTAAACGTCATAGCTCCCAGGAATCAATGCGCCGCACCGGCCCCGCTCGTCATTTCCGGGCGACGCCGCATTCCCCTGCTAAACAGCTTCTGGGCATGCCCAGAAGCTGTTTAGGAATGCGGCGCCGCACCGGAAGTGACGAGAGGGGCCGGTGCAGTGCATTCTGGGACACGAAGACGCGGAAGAAGACGGAGAAGAGGACCGCGCCGGCTTCAGCTGCCCACAACCGAGATGGAAACGCTGTGGAAGAAAATTTCTAAGTAAGTATTTCTTCTAAAAGGTAAGTGCGAACTGGGACAGATCAGAGGCTAGCCATTGTGGAATGTGCTAGCCCTGACTGTCCCGGGGGTATGTTCATCCAAAAAACGTTTCTCTGCCCGGAACTCCGCTTTAAGTATGGGGCTGACTATTGCATGTTTTAGAGAGTTGGGGAAGATGCCAGAAGAGAGGGAGAGATTGAAGATGTTGTGAAAAATAAACCTCTACTGGATTTTTTTCAGATTTGTGGTGCTCTCATCTTTTTACATACCCTTCAGACGTCTCCTGGGGATCCTTGGGACATCCCGCTGAGCAGCCTTCAAAAATGGGAATTTTGACTTGCCCGTAAATTCCATGTATTGGAGTATATTACATAAGACAGCAAGTCATAGACCACAAGTTATGTCACTACATTCAGGTGATTGGACACAGGTAAAAGTTTTTCTGGGAATGCCCTCAGTGCACCTCCATATAATCCACCCAATCTGTGCAACTCTAGTTTTTTTGCTATTAATTTTAGGGAATGGTCGTCGTCTCCTATGTTGAAGTTTTCTAAACCATTATTTTTTATTTTCTTCAAACAATAACATTTCTCTTAAGTTCTAACGGTTTATTGCCTCAGTGCTCACTAGCAGTTTTGGAATTGGTTACTCTCAATGTACATCTTGGGAACCATAGCTGGACCATGCAACAGTGGTGCCAGCCTGAAATGTGTGCTTTGGGCATTTGATTCTGTATTCACACATGGGGCAATGGGCGTAGTTAGCCACAGGGTGCTCTACAGGTCTGGAGCCTTGGTCCATTCCTTTGGCACCCAGACCCTGAAGAGCCCTTCTGGGGTATGCACTCCATGCCAAGTGATGTTTGTCCCTTTTGGGAACCTGCAGCGTGGATAGGGCAACACAGGGTTTTCCTGTGTGTGTGTCTGTGTCTTTTTTTTTATATTTGGTGCATTACCTCCCTCTGTAAATTTTTCTACTATGTTAGCAGTAGGTAAGGTTAATATAGCGTTTCACTTTTAAAAGTGGTCAATTAAAGTGAATGGGAACCTATAAATGATTGTTTGGTATATGTTAGAGGCACCATTTTGATTTTTCCTCACTTTAGAGCACATGCACTGAGCACTTTTATTTTGTTAGCCCCTGATGATGCCGCAGAATAGGCAGTGAAACATGTTAGGTTTTGGGAAGTATTTTTTGCACTAAACACTTTCATTTTTTATATTTTATTGAGGATTTGCCAGGACCTATGAATGGAAACTGCCAAAGGATTTTGTCGATGGTGGAGGAGGAAAGGTTTTGAGCTAGTTTAGGGATGTTAACAGGCTGGAATTTGGAACAGTGGCATGTCAGGCTTTAGGGAGGCCAGCTAAGTGTAAGGTTCTGGCACTCTCAGTGCCTCCTATCACATTTATTCCGGGTGATTTCCATCTACCTAGACAGAAGAAACACATATAGGTGTGTTTCCCTTTAAGGCTGAAGCTGTCATCACCCAGCGCCGGACTAGATGGCTATTTAGGGCGTCGGTTCTCACTCACATGTGTTCGTTCAAACACCAGTACCTGGATACTAATCTTGCTTGAAGCTTCCATGCTTGCAAGCTCTCCTCGCTGACGAACCTCGCTGCGCTGATCCCTGCATCCTGCTACCGGATCATCCGCATCTCCTGAGCGATCCTTCGGCTATCGCTATTAGTGCTAAGTACCCCACAGGGGAAATCTCTATAGACTTGTACTAGGCTTACACTATTTAGCTCTGCATAGCAAGGACTGTCTTTTACATCTGCATAACTAGATTGCTAGCTCTTGAGGCCACTGCTACTATTTCCTGCACTGGGTTGATCTCTCCTGTATGCACCTGCTACTCTGTCATCTGTTATCATACATGATCGCTAACCCTTCCTGCATCCATCTGCACTGTCTAACCTCAAGTGTCTGTCACCTACCACCTCCACTCAAACCTATCCCTAAGACCGTTATCATTGTCTTACCACATGTATATAAAGTCACACTAGGAACCAGCTTAATTACTGTGTGTATTTACTGGCTGAAATAAGACCTTCCATACATGATGAGTCATTGAGGTTGGGATTGGTATCTCAGCATATCTCCTACATGACTACTGACGTGGAACTACTTCTGCAGCTGAAAATCCACACCTTATAAGAAACGCAAGGAGCGTTACAGATTGAACGAACCCAAAAAATGGATTCAGCAGAAGTAGCCACTCAGGTGACACAATTAAAACAGCAGGTATCTGCGTTAATACACGCACTTGCTGAATTAAAAGAAGACAATCAGGCTCTGTCGCAGCAGGTAATTAGACTGACACAACTTACCTCTGCACAGTCTCCTGAACCCAAGATAAATCCCCCTTTGGTATTTACAGGCGATCGCAAAAAATTTCGCGAATTTAAAAACGCATGTGAGTTACTTTTTTTTGCTAAAACCTCGTACCTACCTTACTGATCACATTAAGGTTTGTACTATTATTTCTTACCTATCAGGCGATCCTCGAGCCTGGGCAGATTCTCTTTTTGAAAAAAACGACCAGCTTCTCAACTCCTATGCCTTGTTCCTGGCAGAGCTCACTAGCCTATATGATGACCCCAATAGGCAGAGTACTGCCGATCTTCAGTTAAGATCCTTGAAACAAGGAAAAAGGCCTGTAGAAGACTTTGTCGCAGAATTCAAGAGATGGACCCTTGATTCAGGATGGAATGATGCATCTCTGAAAACCCAATTTAGGCTTGGCCTATCAGAAGCCGTCAAGGACGAGCTCGCCCGAGCAGAGATGCCAAAAACCCTGGATACATTGATACAACTCAGTATCACCATAGATAGAAGACTACGAGAAAGGAAGTCTGAAAAAATGGAAATGCCATTATCCAGTTCTTCTCAGAATTCAGCTATTGACCCCACTCCTAAACCCGCTCCAGGTAACCACAGACCCCGGCTACCTAAGGAAAAAAGGAGACCTAGTAGATATGGTGATCCTGCCTGGTCATGGTCCGAGCCTGCCTCAAACAGTCGACCTTGTTACTCTGACACATCCCATTTGGACCCTGATCCTACAGAGATGGATGAGGAGCCTATGGAGATTGGTGCCATACATGCTAGGTTGTCCTCACAAGAAAAAAGAGATCACAGGAGAATCTGTGGCCTTTGTTTTTATTGTGGTGAAGGGGGACATTTCATTACATTATGCCCAACCAGACCCCATAGGCCTAAGGCTCTCCCAATGGAGGCCAGGCGAATCCGAAGGGTCTTCCCTGAAAAACAGCCTGGAAATTATCAAGGCTGTTGCCAGCCCTGTCCCCGTTCTATATCAGTGAAGGACACCCAGAAATTAACAAATATTGGAATAGATATTCCTTCAACTCCAGTGAACTTTATACCACGTTCAAAAAACCCTCCTGTACCACCTCCTGAGGATACTCCTATTTTTGCAAGCACATTTCTGGCTTCCGATGAAAATACAGAGATTCTTGCACCTGACTGCGTACGTGCTTCTAATGGCACGGTGGTATGTAGGAAGGATATGAGGATGTTTGAAGAAGCATTGGTTGCTAGGTCTACTAGGATTACTTCGGATGGTTATGCGTCCGATTCTAGTGAGGGGTCCATGTAGCAGACACCCTAACAACAAGTGATCCGATTCTCATCGGTTACCAACCTGATCCGATTTTTATATCGGCAACAAGGGATCCGATTCTCATCGGCTACCAACCTGATCCGATTTTCATATCGGCAACAAGGGATCCGATTCTCATCGGCTACCAACCTGATCAGATTTTCATATCGGCAACAAGGGATCCGATTCTCAGATCGGTTACCAACCTGATCCGATTCTCATATCGGCAACCATTTTTTTTTTTTTTTTCCGATTTTCATATCGGAGACCAGTCTTATCCGATTCTCATATCGGCAACCAATTTTTTTTTTTTTCTTCCCGATTTTCATATCGGCAACCAGTCTTATCCCATTCTCATATCGGCAACAAAAAAAAAAAAAAAGAGAATTTTTTTTTTTTTTTTTCCGATTTTCGCATCGGCAACCAGTCTCATGTGATTCTTATATCAACAACCAGCCTTAGAGGCCTTCCGGAGCCGGCCTTACGGGGGGGGGTAATGTAAGGTTCTGGCACTCTCAGTGCCTCCTATCACATTTATTCCGGGTGATTTCCATCTACCTAGACAGAAGAAACACATATAGGTGTGTTTCCCTTTAAGGCTGAAGCTGTCATCACCCAGCGCCGGACTAGATGGCTATTTAGGGCGTCGGTTCTCACTCACATGTGTTCGTTTAAACACCAGTACCTGGATACTAATCTTGCTTGAAGCTTCCATGCTTGCAAGCTCTCCTCGCTGACGAACCTCGCTGCGCTGATCCCTGCATCCTGCTACCGGATCATCCGCATCTCCTGAGCGATCCTTCGGCTATTGCTATTAGTGCTAAGTACCCCACAGGGGAAATCTCTATAGACTTGTACTAGGCTTACACTATTTAGCTCTGCATAGCAAGGACTGTCTTTTACATCTGCATAACTAGATTGCTAGCTCTTGAGGCCACTGCTACTATTTACTGCACTGGGTTGATCTCTCCTGTATGCACCTGCTACTCTGTCATCTGTTATCATACATGATCGCTAACCCTTCCTGCATCCATCTGCACTGTCTCACCTCAAGTGTCTGTCACCTACCACTTCCACTCAAACCTATCCCTAAGACCGTTATCATTGTCTTACCACATGTATATAAAGTCACACTAGGAACCAGCTTAATTACTGTGTGTATTTACTGGCTGAAATAAGACCTTCCATACATGATGAGTCATTGAGGTTGGGATTGGTATCTCAGCATATCTCCTACATGACTACTGACGTGGAACTACTTCTGCAGCTGAAAATCCACACCTTATAAGAAACGCAAGGAGCGTTACACTAAGTCCTTCAATATCCATTGACTTTGCTTAGAAATAGTAAAAGGCTGTAGATAGTTTAAGGATACTGCAAGCATTATGATAACTATATGGAGTAATCCGACGATGAGATATTTCTATTTGCATACCTAATGACATAACTGTTTCTGTGGGATCCTGGCATATCCTTTTAGGAAAAAATGTATGTGACAAATTACACCACTACTCTGTAGAAATTGTAGATATGTGCATACTCTGAAAGGTTTTCAGAGTAGACTACCAAACGTTTGGCTAACAGAAATGTGCAGTGCACAGAATGGCTAACAAAAATTTGCATGTTCTCAGAACTCTTGGTAGAATGGTGACTAATCATGCCCATGCGCATGGGTGCGCATTCAATGCATGTTGACGCCACATGGATGTTATTTAAAAGGGGTCCTGTTCATGCCCCAGTGCTGACTGGTCTTTCACCTGTTCCCTGTGTCCTGTTATTACTCTGCTTGTTCCCTTGTTGCTGACCGGGCTTGCCTCTGACCTGAACTTGGATCCTGCTTCTGCTCTGTCGCCAGTTCCTGACCCTGACTTCGTTCTTGACCACATCTCTGTCTTATGACTCAGTACCTTGCTGCCCACCTGCTGCGGACCTCGGCTATCCTTGTGACCAAGCTACTGTTCCCAGCTCTGCTCTCACATCTGGTTCAAGTGCTTATCCGGCTGTCATCTGTATCAGCTCTGCTCCTCACAGCAAGTTCCTTTCTCAAGCCTGCTGGGAGTTTAGAGAAGCCTCGTATTTGGAACCCACAGTCCGTGTGGAGTGCCCCTTTAACTTTAGCTGGATCTCATGCGCAGCTACGGTTCCTGACCTGATGTCCTGGCAGCCCGCATCTCCTGCTGCGAGCACTCCTATCAACACCTACTGGCACTCATGTTTCTCCTGTCCCTTGGTACCCTCTGATTGCAAGATGATTCCAATCAATATCACATTTAGTAGCTAAGAAATTATTTAATTCTGCTAAATAATATGCTGGTTGTGAAATCGTGAAAACTCGTTAGATGGTAATATAGATATATTGAGGATAGTTGGCATTAAGGGTATATCTGCTAGAGCATACTAAACTACTCCTGGACACCTATTAACACACGCCTTAGACCCTCTGATTGGATGTTATTAGATCTGGAATATCCTTTTCGGGGTCAAAAAAGTGGGTACATTAGCAGCTTTGAACTCTTGTTCTACTATCCAAACTATGAAGGAATGCTAAGAGTGACTGCCAAAGCAGACTGAATTTACTCTGCAAGTGAATCAAACTGAATTAAAGAACAGATGAACTTTAGTTCAGTGTTTTTCACTTTTAAAACCTATTAAATTTACTGTTGTATAATGTTCACCCCAGTACCAGTAGTCAGATGTCATAACTTGCTAGTGAATTTTAACCTATAGCAGCCCCCCCATTCCTTAATGCAGAACAATATTCACCTTAGCTTCAGGGATGTGCCCTCGAGCTCCCCTACATCTTTGGGCGGCCGGCTTCATGGTCTTGATCGCCGGTAGCTGTCATTGGGCGGGCTGGGATGACATCACTGCATGCGCTGGAGTTCACTCAGATACGGCATTGACACATTTTTAAAGTGAGCTGCGCATGCTCGGCTCACAGTACAATCGCAGACAGGCAGGTAAGCAGCTTTAATGCAGAAGAGGCAAAGTATGTCTCTTCTGCATTAAAAATCCTGTCTGTCTGCCAATTTTATTTATATAGGCTCCAGTTTCACTTTAAGACAAATGTGGCCATAAGGAGAAGAGCTGTTAAGAATATGTAGACTTTTGCCCAGAATCTAGTGACAAATGGGCAGAATCACCACATAGGCATGACACTAGCTTCCATACTGCAACCTTTTAAAGCAAGTATTAGAATAGGACAAGTTAAAGTGGGGTTTTCTAGAACCGACAAGATATTGACAAGTGAGGACCATTAGGTTGATGCTGGTGATGTAATGTTTAAGGCGCATTTGCAGATGTTGGCCATATTTGTTTCCATTCCTCGATGGATATGTGACCATTCAAATAATACTGCCATTTAGATACCTATTGATGGTCTATGGGGGAGGACAGAGTGTTGAGTTCAGAATCTAGTTAGGAGGTAAGTTTAGGAAAGTTAGGGTTATTGGAACATAAACTTTCAAATTTGGTAAGTTGGATAGTGTCTTCCTTTCCTGCCAACAATGACATATTTTTGAAAAGGGAATTTTCTCTCTTTTTTTTTCTTTCTCCTCTGATTATTGGTCTGTTTGTGTGCATTACTGGGATTATTTGACAACTGAATAAAGATATCAATGTAATGTAATAAAAAAAACTAGGAATCCTCACATTTGTCAGAATTTAGCCCTTTACTATGATATACTGTGTGTAGTGATATCAAGGCTTCTTTGAGTACCCTCATATATATTTTGTTGCAGTGGGAGTATACTGTATAGCATGCTGCCTGCTGATTTCCCGCTCTGGTACTGAGTGTCCTCTTCCCTCTTGGCCTGAGTCTTTGCCTGTGGACTTACCTTTCCATGAAGGCGTCTTCTCTGTATCTTGTTTTTAATGTATGCACTTCTTCTTTATATTTCAGGTAGGGTGCATGCTTGTTATTCTGATCTATATAAATTGGTGGAAATCTACATTATATGTGTTTATGTTTACAGACAAGTGAAAAAGTATCCGTCATTCCTGAAGAAGCAGGCCTTGACCTGTGAAACATTTTGAATGTGGAAACTAGATCTTTCATCTTTGTGATTGTAACCAATGTTTGGGGCCATTTGTATAGAAAATGGAGGATATCTGTATATGAAAATACTGTAATGGCAAGAAGTAGTGCATGGAATCTTTTAACATGTGATTTTAATTGAGTCTAAACAAACTTTAGATAATTTTATAGTTAAATTGATTGTGGTGGTACTGTGAAAGTCCTATTATGCCTTTCAGGAATTTCTATATATTGCTATGATTTGTTGATGCTGGGAAATGCAAACTTCCCAAGATATGACATTAAAAGTACCGATAAAATCTTTGAAGTCATTGTGGGCAGTCCACCAAACAAAACAGCAGAATTTTCAAAGGCAGAAAGGAAAATGGGATTTTCCACCAAGTTGGTGAGGGGAAGGTGTGGAAAGATTAATGAAGAGTATTTTACTGAATCCCTTACCTTTAGATTATGTTGCAAAAGGGGACTCAAGTTTAGGAGGTCTGAGAATGCTAGGAATCTAAAGAATTGTGTGTAGGTGTGAATTGGGTATCTCCAAGGGGACCCAGAGGGTGTAAAAATAACAAACATGTCATACTAACATGCTCTGTTCAATGGTTTTTCAAAGAGCAGACCAGATCCTCCTCTTCTCAGGTCCCCCGCTGGCGCTCCTTGCCCCTCCCTCCTTCTGAGTAACCCCACAGCAAGCAGATTCCTATGGGGGCACCCAAACCGAGCTGCTGCTTTGTGAGTTCATTCAGACATGGAGCTGCGGTTCGCCCCCTTTTTCTCTCTCCTCATTGGCTCACTGACTTAACGACAGCAGCAGGAGCCAATACAGCCAAGACTCTCATGCAACATCGCTGGATCGAGATGGGGCTCAAATAAGTATTAGGGGGGCTGAGGGGGGCTGCTACTCACAGAAAGTGTTTTATCCTAATGCATAGAATGCATTATAATAAAAAAACCTTCTGACTTTATAACCACTTTAAGGTAAGCAGGCCATAATTCCAAAATATGCTGCTTTAAAACAATGGACTGTAAGGTACATTTTTTTAATGCTGGGAATCTCCATTATCAACATGGCCAATGGTCTAAAAGCCAGGAAAAAAAAAGCATGGAAGTCAGTGGAGAAATAACTGGCATAAGCAGGCAGGTCACACGTGTGGCGATCGGTGCTCTGAAAACGTAAAAAGAACGGCTTATTTCTATAAAGCACAGACACGGGGGCACACAGGGTTATTAAACAGACAGGATGGTATAAAATATTAAATGAAACTACAGCAGCAGGAGGGGAGGATGCGGGCACTGACACAAAAGCAGACAGGCAGGAAGGGAGGGGGGAAAGAGGACAGAGGGGGACAGGAGAGCTGTGGATGATGGAGACATGTAAACTGACCACAGTGTCAGGGCTCAGTAGCCATGATATACCGTGGTCAGTTTACAGAGGGGAGGGTATAGCCAGATAGGATCGGCCAGGTTTTTTAGGTGATAAAAAGGGACAAATTTTGCAGCACAAGCAATGTGCTGTATAACATGCCATGCTTTAAGGGAACAGGATCAATATATATATATATATATATATATATATATATATATATATATATTTTTTTTTAGGTTAAGAAGCACTTTAATTGCATCTAGGCCATCCTTTCTTGATTTAGGTAACATACCTGTAGCTATGATTTTGTAAAGAGAGAAGGAGAAGTAGAAGGAACAGCCAAGATAAACATTCTGCAAAGTTGTAAATAGCTTTTGTTTCACTTTTTTGAAGCAGGCACATGGCTGCTCAGCTCCGTCGGCTGTGTGTCAGTGATCTGTGGTGTTACCTATCAGTTTATAGTGTGCTTTCTATTGTAAATGGGGGAGAGAGAGTTTCCCCCACTTGCGGAGTCCATTAGTTATTTGGAGAGAGCCTTCTCTCTGTGCAGTGGGGAAGTTGCAGAGGTGGGCGGTTTCAGGGTCTTACCTTGCCTTCCTGTTGGCAGCCATCTTGGACATGTGCAGACTGCTGTCTCTTATAAACTCTGTTTACATCATCACTTGCCTGCTGCCTGGATGTCGCTCAGTAGTGATGTTGCACACCTGACTATATATATCAATCCTTGCAGTCCTTGCTTTTATGTTTGTGTTCCAAGGTGCATCACTGCTAGCAGTCTTCTGTTCTCCGTGTTCCTCCGTGCATGACCTAGCTTGTCTGACGACTTTCCTGGCTCTCAATTCCGCATCGGCAGATGACCCCACATTGGCAGATGATCCGGCATCGGCAGACTACCCGCTACTGGACTCGACCCCAGCTTGGATGACTACCCGCTTCTAGACTCGATCCTGCCTTGGATGATTACCCGCTGAACTTGACCCCGGCTGTTCCTGATTTCGCTCCTCACTCTTGCTGTGCGTTTATAGTTGTTGCCCTAATAAACTGCTTTATTTTACTTGCATCTTCATGTGGTCTGGTTTCCAGGCACCCTGACAGATGGCTGCTGGACTGTAGAGTGCAAATCTGTGATTAGAGAGTCCAAAGTTTCTCATGGGGGAGAAAAACTCTGACCTGAGCGGTGTCTAGGATGGGACCCAAAAGCACCAAGTGATGAGTCGGTTCCATTGCTGACTTTTGAATGTTTAGCATTCAAAAAACTGTCAGTATTACATCATCGGTCAGGATTTATGTATTTGATGTATTTAGTACAGGTAACTATAAAAAGCACAGTCAATTTGCGCAGCACCTTTTCATATACTGTATACTGTACATTTACTGATGGTGTTGGGGACCTACAGCATAATGGAGATAGCACTGATGAGCTGTAAACATGAGGACATGTTGTAAAACAAGCTGTAAACATGAGGACCGTCTGGATATAAGAACTAGATATTATAGCGGACCATACAAGACTAGCCAACAATAGTTTGTATGAGAACTAGCACACAGAATTTATAGTACACCAGATCAGGTGAGTCTGATCACAATATTGTATGCAAAGGAAACTGTATACAGGAATATAATTACCATAACTAAGGAACAACCAACATATACTATATGCTAATCCATATCTAGCAACTAATAGCTGACAGTGACATAATTAACGCGCTAATTAACTAGGCACTTAAACCAGACTAGGTGGAGGGGACACAATATTAGCAAACAGACAGACACAATAGGTGGCCCAAATAACAATGGGAGATACATACTTAGCAGAAAAACACATAACATATAATGTTATAAAAAAAATGTATTGCTATAATAAACACACTATAGCAGGAGACCAAAAGCACCAGGAGGCTTGCTGATTATATTAACATCTCCTATGAGTCTCAAAGTTTAAAGCAGTCTTTGTTGGTAAAAGGGCATCTAGGCCCTAACCATGGATCCTAGGCCTAGATTCCCAGAGGCTGTGTATTTTGGGGAGACATGACCTTGAATCAGGAACAAGACCACTCCAAGGGTCCCCCAGGCATACACCTCCCAAACAGTAGTGTTCCCTTTAAAAGTCTGGGGCCCTTAGTTAGTAGGCAAGAGTCTAGCCTGCAGTCTCCTCCAAAAGCCTCTCTCTCGGTTGAGTCTGTCACATTCTCAAACAGGTAATGGTCTGTAACATGTTTGAGATAAGTAAATAGTTTATCAGTCTCCATGCAGAACACCTTCAAATACAGAGTGTACTAGGAAAGTTTTTATAGTCTTGTGATCTCCCAGCGATTCCAGACTGTTAACAGCACTAGTATAATCTACAGACTGTTCCTCCATTTGTAAGGTGACACGCACTGCATTAATAGGAACAGATTAAGCCTGGGAACTTTGGCACCCACTTACGACCTCCCCCCCAACACAAAATCAACCACCAAGGGTTTGTGAGACTCTTCATCAGGCCAAAACTCTGCAGCAGAAGGCTCAGGAGCCACTATAGCTGAAGGTATGTCAGATAAATCTGGAGAGGAAGGCGCAGAAGTATGCTTACACCAAGTTGCAATTTGGCCTATAAATTCAAGAACAGATGCAGAGGAGGGGGCCACACCTGACAGAGCTAAGGAAGACTCCAAGAAGTGTATGGACTCTGGAAAAGGGCAAACATCCAGGCTGTCGGTTTCAAGTATATGGAGTGGGGCATTGCAGGCCACCCCAGAACTGTTAGAAGATCATAAGCTAGAGAACCCTGATGCAGCAGGACTGCTCACCTTCTGCCTGGAATCAGACACATTCGCTGATTACCAGAGAAAATTTTAGGTAAGAACACCAGGTAAAATCCATGGGTACTCACAAACAGTTTTCTGAAAGCAGTAGAGGCTCAGAATGAGTTACACGAGAGGAAGGAGATCTGATGCTAATAATATGCCAAAGTCTGAGAAGCTCCATAACCAGTGCCCAAAGGTCACATTCCAAATGGGTCCCACAAACTTCAGTCCTGTGGGGTCTGGGTATGGCCCTCAAAGCTATTGCTGAGGATATGACGATTTGGACAGCTGCATAAAGAGCCCAGCTCTGCAGCATGTAGAGGAAGTCTTGACTGAAGAAACAAATAGAAAATAACTAGTTATAATAAGTAACCTTTCTCAACAGAGAAAAGATGTCCATCCTCCTAGGACAGTAGCAAAAAGAAAAAAAATGAGGCATGCTGGGAGTCAGGTTATACCAGGTTAGCAACTGTTTTTTTTATTTGCCAGTATCCAAATCCTCCTGTAAGCAGTCGTGTAGTCCAAATGTCTCTTAACCACTTACCGACCACCCACGTAGGTCTACATCAGCTTACTTTAAGTGGTTGTACTGGGGTGATGCCTCTAGCTAGAGGCATCACCCTGGTACCGTTTTTTAGAGCCAGCAGTCAAATTTCTGGCGATAACGACCGATGTGGCTCGGGAGCCGCTCGATAGTTACCCCAGCTAGCGGGAGGGGACGCCCCCCTCCTGCCGCCTTGCGAGGCTCTGCCTGGGTCTCCCGTCCCACCGGGAGACCCGAGCATCCAGCTGGAACGTCCGCCAGCTGGATGAAGTCCTGATCAAAGCCAAATGTGGCTTTGATCGGGTCTCCGATGACGTTACCCGGAGGTGGCATCCATGACATCACATCCAGGTTACTCGGCTGCTAAAGGCGCTGGATTTAAAAAGTGAATGTATTCAAAAATGCAGTTTTCAGCGTTTTGAATACATAGAAGTGTATTGGAGGGGTCTAGGGTCTTTTAGACCCCGATCCCTGCATAAAGAGTACCTGTCACTGCCTATTGCTGACAACAATAAAAGTGATCAGATTTTTTTTTTAAAAAGCCTGTGCTAAAATGTAAAAAAAAAAATAAAATAAATAGGAAAAAAATTTATTTTTTGCGATATTAATAGAAAAAGAGCGACAATTTTGAAAAAATAACAATATTTTTCTACTTTGACAGTTAAAAAATATCCAATATATTCAATTTTTGTCATATATTTAGGCCAAAATGTATTTAGCTACATGTCTTTGACAAAAAAATTCTCAATGAGTGTATTTTTAACCGCTTTAAGACCGGAAGATTTTACCCCATTCCTGACCAGGCCATATTTTACGATTCGGCACTGCGTTACTTTAACGAACAATTGCATAGGCGTGTGACGCTGTACTCAAATTTAATTTATGTCCTTTTTTTCCCCACAAATAGAGCTTTCTTTTAGTGGTAGTTGATCACCTGTGCAATTTTTACTTTTTGCGCTATAAACAAAAAAAGAGCGACAATTTTGAAAAAATAACAATATTTTTCAGAATTTTTTGTATGAAATTCCACCCCCCCCCCCCCCCCCAAAATTGTAAAAATCTAAATTTTTTTTTACATTTTAGGCCAATTTGTTTTCTGCTACATATGTTTGGTAAAAAAAATTGCAATAAGCGTATTTTGATTGGTTTGCGCAAAAGTTATTGCAGCTACTAACTACGGGAAATTTATGTCATTTTTATTGTTTTTTTTTTAACTAGTAATGGCGGCGATCTGCGATTTTTTTTTTTTGCGGGACTGCGACATTGGGGCGGACAGATCGGATCCCTGACTGACATTTTTGACACTTTTGGGGGTACCAGTGACATTACTACAGTAATCAGTGCTATAAATATGCACTGTTACTGTAATAATGACACTGGCAGGGAAGGGGTTAACTTTATTGGTGATCAGGGGGTTAATGTATGCCTGGTGCTTACTGACGTGTGTGGGGGGAGGGGACTGTGTGACACAGGCACAGATCGCAGGTTCAACTATGATGATTCCTGTAATCTGTCCCTGCCTGTCACATAGGAGATCGGCCCGCTTTCTTTACACAAGCGGGCGGAGTTCCTCACTCAAACCCCGACGATCGGGGAAGAGCGGCGGTGATCACCGCCTCTCCTCCTCTGGCCCAACTCCCGCTGTGTCTGAATACAGTGGGAGAGAGCCTCCGGCGGCGCACGGCGCCCACAAGGGGAGGAGTCCAGCGACGTAGGTCTACATCGCTGGACGTTAACGAGCCACTTTGCCGCAGTACGCTCAATGTGAGCAGTCGCCAAGTTGCTAAGTGGTTAATCCTGTATTCCTTGTGAAAGAAAACGAATCAGCCAACACTAGCCTGTACTAGTGGCTGGGCAAACTCGCCAGCATTGGGACAGGGGGCTGGAAGTTTCACACACTTTATAGCTTTCACCCTCTCAGGTGCATGCTACTTTGCACTGGCCATGGGGATGGTTTGAAAAAATAGCCAATCTCAGATTCTGAGCCTCTAGTGGTGTTTCATCTAAAATAAATTCTGAGCAGTGCTGCAGTTCAGTAATTACACTTTGTCGTAATGTGTAACCAATAAGTAGTTCTGGAACTAGGCTACCACGCCAGGCATGTGGGCATTTCAAATAAGTATATTATAAAATCTATGGCAATACAAACTATGTCTGTTTGTATTCTAATTGATTTATCAATCTTATTGTTAAAAATGTCTAAATGTCCGATGTGCTAGCTTATTATTAAAAGATGACTGATAGTTTTGAGACTTTTTGGGTAAGTCTCAGTCTATAGCTGTAACACCTACACAGATCTATGTCATAGTTTAACTTAGATTGTGCAGACAATTTTAAATTAATTGTTAGATTAAAGTTAATGTTTACATGTGACAGTATCACAACTTCCCAATCGGCTGCACTTCAAGGGTATCTGATTAGTTACATATTACAATGACAAGAAAACACTTACTGAACTGTGGGACTGTTGGTGCTTAAAGCCCAGGAAGCCAACTGTTTGAGACAATGACTCTTACAAAAGGGATATAGCCATAAATGCTTGAAAAAAAGCTTTCAAGCAGGTGGCTAAAACCTCTAGACATGATCTTCTCTTTACTAAAAGAAAACCAACAGGCACTGATACAACTAGAATCATCACGAAATTTCCAATGAACATAAGAAATTGAAACAGGTCCTGAATAAGTATTGGCATCTACTAATATCAGACCCTACAGTGGGGCCATTTGTTCCCCCGATCCCTCAAATCACCTGTAGGAAGGTTCCATCCTTTGGTGTTCGGCTTGTACGAAGCCAGTACCGGGGACACACACGTGGTGACCCCTGTAAACTTTTAGGAACATTTCCCTGTGGCTCATGCTCACATTGCCAATTTATTGACACAAGGCAGCATGTACGGCTGCCCAATGGATGTACATGCACCCCAAAACACTTTGCCAACTGCCAAACAGTGGGGGTAATTTACCTCCTGCAGTGTGAATGTAGTTGCTACTATGTGGGAAAGATTATTCAAAACATTTTGGAAACACATATACCGCCATATACTACGTATGGAACAGAGTGACCCAGAACTTCCCCTTGGGCAACATGTCATACAGGTCCATGGTGGTCAGTTCCCCAAGAAGCCTTCCTGGTCCTTGATCGAATCCACCCAGACCACGAGGAGAGGACTTTAACAAGGCTCTCCTTTAATGTGAGCTGTGGTGGATTTCGGATCTAAATGCCACTTTGCCCCTGGGCCTAAAAGAGGCCCTTAATTTCAAGCCATTCCTCCAGGGATTCTACTTGGGAGGTTTTAAAAAAGATCTATGAATTTTTGTTTCTTCTTTCTCCCCCTTCTTTCCTTCCTCTTTTCCTTCTGTTCTATTCAATCTATTCGTTTTCCTATTTATACATAACCTCTTCTGTACACATTTGATCTACTGTACTGAATAAAGCATTGTTACACCTTTGATATTTCTAACTCCTTTGGTCCTTGTATTAAAAATCTGCAGATATATGCATAAGTATATTGTTTATCGATGCATACCCATACTATGGTGTCAATATTGATTCCTTCTTTCTATAGGTGGATATCTGTATTGGATATATTTTTATGCTTGCAGAAAAATATATGTATGTGTATGTATATATATATATATATATATATATATATATATATATATATATATTGTGACAGGAAGTCAGGTAAATCTGTGGGTGTTGTCCCAGATGGGAGATACATTTCTGCCTTGTTTAGACAATTCACCAATTACTATCAGGTGTCGGCTGCAGATTTAGCCAGAAAGGTTTCAGGACGTTGGAAAGCTTCAGCTATTCAGAATGAGGCAATTAAGGCCTCTATAAGTTATCCAGAGGATGACTACTGAGCTGAGAAAGGCTTCTGAAGGTGAGGTGGTGTTGACTTTTTCTGTGTGAAATGAAAACAAATAGACTATTGGTTTTCTGCTGTATGACCAGCAGTGTCTGCCCAGCAGTAGGTTGGGACAGACACCATAGGTAGGTTCCTGTGTTGTGAAGGTAGACGCCCCAAGTGGCCAGGGTTTATTTTATGTTTGTTTGATTTATGCTGTTTGGATGCTTGCACTTGTTTCCAGCAAATTGGAAGAATAAACCATAGACCGTTGTTTTCAACCACTCCTCGGCTGTCTCTCTGTGTAACGAACCCACCCAAGGGTTCACCCACATCCGCTACCGAGCCAACCCCTTACAATATATAAACCTGTATTGCCATTTATCTGCAGGCTCTGTCTCTACATGGACTTACCCTCCTGTATTTTGTAATTTGTCATTATTTATTGTCATTTTCTATGCTCCCTGGCACGCGTAGGCCCTATTGCGCCGTTCTAATGCATAGGGCCGATAGCAATTGGGTCGCATTGTGCACAACACCCGCCAGGGTCATCTGTAGGCACCGGCCTGTGTTTGGCTCCCAGGCTAGCTGTTTGGAGCCCGGTTCCTTTACACGTGTCGGCGGGCTGTAGGCGTCTAAAGTCACCACGCAGCACATGCGTGGTGGCACTGGACGCCAATCGGGCCTGGGGATCGTAATGAGCTGGATGGATGTGGAGGTCTTCCTCTATGCACAGAGATCCTATGTAAGGAGTCCATTTGCCATACACTGCTCTTTTTGAGTGAGTTGCGAAGGTGAGGCCCCTTCATGGCCAATTGAATGATCTGCAGCATATAAATAGGGACACTACTCTCCCACACTGATGGGTAATCTCATTTGCCTCTCTGTTGGATCAGATGTTATGCTATTGCTGGTTTGGTCACAAATGTAAATTTTCCTACAAAGATTATACTATATATTGATTTTGAATACAGATTTACCCTTACTATTTTTTTTTTCTTATATTAAAATATGATTCTTGTCTCCAGGATGGCTCTTTTCTCTGCGATCCTTGTGAGCAGTCTCATTGGACGCCAATGTGACCATCATAAAACATCTATTTTTTGTGTCTTGTTGTTCCTCCAGCTTACCCTGACTTTTGGGCTGGGAGGGGGGGCAGGTCCAGGAGGTCGAGGCTGTGAGAACTGCAGAATGTCAATTTGTATATAGATGCGCTATACCTATGTATTCACTTCTGTATAACACTAATATATTACTATTACATTTATAGAAAACTAGATTGTGCTCTGATCTTCCCCTGAAGAAGAAATTGTATCAGATTGTGAAACATGTTGGGATATTTCTGTGAATGATGACCAGGTTTGACCTCTCATCTCATGAGACCGACCCCATGTTCCAGACCATGAGCATTTCTTGTATATGATCTATGGTATTGTGTCTTCAATTGTACTCTTGTTCCTAAATCACATTTTGGTGATATGATTCACTATTTAATTATGTTATATTTTTGAATAAAAATTATTGATTTTATATACTCCCTACTTTTTTCACTACTAGTATCTGGTTGGCCCATGCCTAAAAAAAATCCCAGTGGGGCCTTCTTTTCTTTGTTTAACTTATAAGGGATATGGGATGTAGCAATGTGCCTCCAGTCTTTACAAACACCAAACCAGCTACAGTAAATTGTTGTTCTGTTGAGAAACAACATACTTACTGGCCAGATCACCAGGTCAAAATAAATCCAATGCAGCCATCACATGTAAGAAATGGTAAATTGCAATATACAGTAGCAAATGCTTGCTTTTGGGTTTAATGCTTTAAGGCCCCCTTCACAGTATGTCAATCCCTTGTGAGGTGCTACTGTAAACATGTGCATTTGCAGTATGCTGTATTAAGGCAGCCAATTCATCTAGAATGGGCTGCCAAAATCCAGGAGTCTGGTATCTACTGTACGTGTGCATTGGAGTGTTATTCTAAATGAATGGAACTGAAATGCACCACATAGACAGCTGTGTGTTATCATGCATTGCACTTGTAAGTGGGCAATGCAGTCCATTGCACTTGTAAGTGGGCAATGCAGTCCAGTAGCCTTCAACATTTTGAAGGTGCTCATTAGTGAAGTCTCCCCGCAGGCTAACAACTGCAAGTAGACCCTTTTTGCTTTCAGACTTTTGAAGTTACTGCTTCCCTCTTGTCACTTTGCAGGCACAATTAGAGAGGAGAAGAGGTTGGCTGAGCCTAGATTTTCTTGGCCTTCTTACCACTCTTTGTGGCTCCATCAGTCCTCCCATCTCTTAGGGCACTATCCACATTGTGTGTGTTCCAGGAGGAAAGGGGAGGACATGCACACTTCTGGCTGAGAGGAAGAGGGGTTGCCAAACACTTGAGATATTATTATAAATACACCCACCCTTTCTACTACTACAGCACCCTTTAAAGGTAGCAGCTATTATCTAGATCAAAGTTTCTCAACCTGGGTGCTGCGGTTCTTAGGGGTGTAGCGACAACAGCCAGATCTGATCCTCTGTTAGCTCCTTTGCTACAGGAGGGAGAGCACAGGGTTGACTCCTCTGTACAGAGGAGGCAGAGAGCTATGCCTGCACTTTCCCCCCACTCTCTGCTCCTCTCTGTACTCTTGCCGGCAAAAGAGAAAGCTGAGCTGGCCATCCGACTGCATCCTGCCAACCAATGATGTCATCAGTTGCTAAGGACTTGCCAGCAATAGAACAAAGAGGAGCAGAGGGAGGAGCAGGCACAGCCCCTTGCCTCCTCTGTACACATGAATTAACCATGCGCTCTCCCTCCTGTTAACAGTTAACAGAGAATCGCTCAGATCTCAAGAAGGAGAGGAGCTGAGGAAGAGGGAAAAATAAACCACTCCCCCCTCGGGTGCTGTCATCACTGTGGGGACAGAATTTGTGCTAGAAAGAGAGACGATATGGGGGTGGGGGGGAGTGTGCTATGTAGGGGATTTAGGAGCAGGTGGGGGAGGCTGTGTTAGGAAAGAGGATTTTGGGGGGTAATTGTACTATGTGGGTAATTTTTGGGGGAGGGTGGGGGGTTGTGCTAGGTGGAGGGGTTTTGGGGGGTTGTGCAAGGAGGGTGATTTTTGTGTTGGTGTGGGGGGGGAGGGTTGTGCTAAGAGGGGGATTCGTGTGTGGGGGGGTTTATGCAGTAATAGCCCCTAGTATAGTAGCCAGTTTACTCAATAATAACCCCTAGTAATGGTGCCACTTTATGCAGTAATATCCCTAGTATATGTGCCAATTTATGCAGTAATAGCCCCTAGTAATTGTGCCAGTTTACATAGTAATAACCCTTAGTAATGGTTCCAGTTTACGCAGTAATAGCCCCTGGTATTGGTGCCAGTTTATGCAGTAATAAAGCCTAGCATCAGTGCCAGTTTACGCGGGAATAAAGCCTAGTATTGGTGCCAGTTTATGCAGTAATAAAGCCTAGAATTGATGCGATACTCTCAGCACGGAGGAGGTAGGGAAGAATAGTGAGACCTTCCAACCACAGTGATGAAAGTGTTAAGGCCAGCCAGTGGCTGCGGTCTTAACACTTTTATCAACTTCATGGGAGATCTTTATGATTTCTCCGCGGGTCTCCTTATGCTTCACAGCACAGCGCACCTCTCCATCCGGGACTCCTTCCATCCGCCACACCGTGTCCAGGTTGCATATGCAGAGCAGACACAGCCTGCTCTACTCTATGGGCCCTCTAATTTGATACACCCAGACAGAAGGGTCAGTGGATCAGATTGGAGATAGGTGGGTGTAAATGGACAAAAGGCCGTTTACATCTGTTGCTTTATATCAGTGAATGGAGGGTTAGATTGGGTCCACCTGAAAAACAGACAGGCGGACCCGATCGGACCGATTGTTAGAAAGGGGGCTAAGGCTGCTTTCACATGGATGCACTGTGGTTTACCTGCACCTCAACTGACCTCAATCTTTACTTCTTTCTCAGGATTCCTGCAGGTATCGCTGGCTGCTGCTGTCCCCCAGGCGGGTACTGCTGGCGGGTACTGTTGGCGGGTACTGCTGGCTGTTACTGCTGGATGGTACTGCTGGTGGATACTGCTGGCTCCTCTGAGACACCAACGTAGTGTGGCGCTGGAGGAAGCATGCGGCTGCAGTAGAGAGCAGAGCCAATGCTTGTCACAGGAGTAGATTTGGTATCACTCCACCTGTGACAGGAGACGGAACTATACAGGAAGCATCGGCTCTGCTTCCTCCAATGCCAGCCTGCTCCATTCCTCACAGTGATGCTCGGGGATTGAGGGTCAGGACCCCGCAATCTGGGCTTACTGACCCGCCATCCCAGAGCAGGAGGTGGCCCGGATTCTGTTGGAGGGGCACATGTGGGGGCACAGTATAATCTTGGGGGGCCATGGCCCCCTCTGCCCCCCCCCCCCCAGTGATGCCACTGGTCTCAACTTTGCTGGCCAACGGTTTTCTTTTTTTTTTTTATCAATCACTGGCCAGTGGGATAGAACTGGGATTGTTATACAACATTTTAGCAAGTTAAGACTGACTTTAAATACTGTTGCTAGGTAAATGCAGTTTAGTGCTACTAAATTATTAGAAAAAAATAAAGGTGCGCAAACTGGTGAGTGTCCTATCAGCAGCAACTGAAACGCCAACCTGAGTGGAGTGAGTGTATGGAAAAAGGTGTATGAGTGCGCTTGATAGTATATATAATCAAAATCATCAAAAATGTGATCGAAATTGAAAAGTGATGCTCAAAAAACCATCAAAGGTTATAAATTATTTAAAAATAAAATAGAAAAATAAAATATAAATACATAAAATTCACAACAAAAGTGCACTGTGTGTGTGAAAACACGCATATAATATTCAAGTAAAACATGTGTATATGAAACTTCTTTCGAAATTAATTATTTTTATTATTGCTGGGAATTACAAGCATTGCATTACATATAAATACATTCCAACAATACTGAAACAGTCAACAAACTTTCATATTTATCCATGACAGTAGAAACTTCTTGATGATAAAGTGCAAATGAGAAAGTGCAATAATGGTTCACAGACTTGTGTCCTCCACAACACCACGTGAAAAGTGGGAATGGTGATGGTACCCTTACCAGCTAACAAGATAGCATACACTTTATAACTTGCAAGGGCTGGTGTAGTGCAGCAAGAAGTCTTCCCACATCCGAATCTTTCACCTCGTAAGATAGTGAGGATGAAACCCTTACCAGATGTAAATTATTACAGGTCAGGTATGGGAAATATTGCCAGCAACCACTGGTATCTCTGATATCCAAGTTGTCTACCTCTGAACAGTCCTACTGCGGCTCCGTATCAGTATGGATAAAAACTTCCTCTATGGGTCACTCCTGGTTTATCTCATTTACAGTGATAGTCCCCACACAGACGATAAGATGGGCGAGTAAATGGTTACAGATGATCGCGGCTGCTCTGCAGCACGGACCGCGATAAGTGACAGCGCGGCTTCTACACCCGACGCGTTTCCCCCAAGGCGTCCACTGGGACTGTAACCTGTAACCATTTACTCGCCCATCTTATCGTCTGTTCATGTAAGTGTTCTACCTTTTTTGCATTAAACTTATCATTGAGATAATGCACTATTGCATGCTCCTTACTTTCTTATGTGGGGACAATTGCGTGGTCGTGCAATACTGTACTTCAAAGAAAAGGATTTTACGTCAAGTCAAAAATCCAGTTTTCTCTATCCTTCATTGACAGACGCTGATCCATATTCTTCCTAACCATTGGGACATCCCAAAGCAGTATTTGCATGAGGGGTGGGAAAACAATGCAGAGAAAGAACATAATTCCTCAAAGGCTAAACTTAGCCCACCAGGAGCAACTGGAGCTCATCTAGAAAAAAGATACACCATTAAAGAGAAAAATTGCTCTTTTAAACAGCAGCCTGCAAAACCTTGCGGCCAAAAGAAGCATCCGGAGTTGCCAACACATGTGCACTGACGACCAAGTTGCCGCCTTGCAAAGTTGTATTACTGACGCCTGATGGCGAAAGGCCCAAGAGACACTCAGCGCCCTAACAGAATGTGTCTTCACAGGGAAAGGTAGAACCTGACCCTTAAGTGAATACGCATGTACCACCGTCATAGCATTAGAGGTAATAGCCACAAAAAAGGCAACCTTCTGTGACAGTGTAAGCAGAGGAATCTCCCTAAGTTTCAAAGGGAGGTTTTTGAAGAACAGATAGTACCAAGTTAAAATCCCACAAAGGTAACGGGGACCGTATCGGAGGAGCCACATGACGCACTCCCTGGATAAAAGTGCGAATCAAAGAATGCGTAGCTAAAGGGTGTTGAAAAAAAACACTGCCAAAGCCAACACCTGGCCTTTAAGAGTACCCAAGGCCAACCCCTGCTCAACCCCTCTTTGGAGGAAAGCCAATATCCTAGCCACTGAATAGGAGCATGGATGCACCCTAATCGATTAACACCATGAGATGTACGATTTCCACGTACAATGATAAATCTTTTTGGGGGTAGATTTTCTAGCCTTCAACAGTGTAGGAATCACTGAGTCAGAAAGACCCCTATCCTTCAAAACCTGGCTTTCAACAGCCACGCCGTTAAAACCAGCAACTGTAACGCAGGAAGGAAGATCGGTCCTTCAGACAACAGATCTTCCTTCCCTGAGAGGAAGTCTCCAATGAGCATTGGCGACCACCCTTACCAGATCTGCATACCAAGACCGGCGAGGCCAGTCTGGGGCCACCAGAATGACCGGAATCCCTTCCACCTCCATTCTGCGCAGAAGTTTCAGCAGAGGAAACCTGGCTACAAACCTCTGTACCTTCTTGTTGAGCTGAGAAACTAACAGGTCTACATCAGGTGTCCCCCACCGGACACACAACAGGTGAAACCCCTCTGGGTGCAGGGACCATTCCCCCTGATCCAACACCTAACGATTCAAGTAATCCGCCTGCCAGTTCTCCACTCTGGGTAGATGCACGGCGAAGAGGGCTGAAACAATATTTTCTGCCCATATTAAGATCTCGGCCACCTCCCGGGCCGCCAGGACAGTCTTGGTTCCCCCTTTGATGATTGACGTAAACCACGGCCATGGCATTGTTTAATTGAATCCGAACTGGACAACCCTGCAGACGATTTTTCCAGTGACTCAAGCAAAGCTTCATCGCTCTGAGTCCCAGAATATTGATCGGAATTCTGGACTCTTTTAGAGTCCAGGTGTCCTGGACACACAACTATCCAAGTACTCCCCCCCCCCAGCCGGACAGGCTGTCATCTGTGGATACCACAGTCCAATACAATGGAAGGAAGGATTTGCCCTGATGCAGGGCCAAGAAACGGAGCTACCACAGAGGAGCACTTCTTGCATTTTGACTCAACCAAATCAGATTGTCCGAAGATTTTGGATCCTTGTTCCACTTGACAAGAATACCCCTTGGCAGATGTCTCATGTGGAACTGAGCAAACAGAACCACCCCTAAGGTAGACACCATCCAGCCTAGAGCTCTCATGCAAGTCAGCAATGAGGAAAAAGTGCTGGATAACAGCAACCGAATCACCCTCTGCAATTTTTGCAGCTATTCTGGGGGAAGAAACACCCTCGCATAGGCTGAGTCCAGAGTCAGTCCCAGATAAACCATTTTGGAGGCTGGGACCAGAGCAGATTTTTTTCAATTGATGGTCCAACGAACTCTTGCAGAGTCCATACAGAGATAGTCCAGGTACCCCAGTACGGCAATCCCCCGCTGTCACAGTAATGCCATGACCGGAGCCAACACATTGATGAAGACCCTGGGGGCAAAGGCGAGACTATAACACCACAATGTTCCTCTCCTACAGCGAAGTGAAGAAAACGCTGATGTCCAGTGTAAATAGGGATGTGCAGATTTGGGTCCTCGATATCGATAGAGGCCAAAAAGTCCCCTTGGTGTAGGAATGCCACTACCGTGTGAATGGACTCCATTCTAAACCTCTGTACCCGCACAAAGCAATTCAGAGCCTTGAGGTCCAGAATTGGACGCACTTTCTCTTCTTTCCTGGGAACAGTAAACAGGTTTGAATAGAACCCTTGAAAGCATTCCCGAGAGGGAACCGGCACAATCACCCTTTGCGACAGCAGATCTTGTACTGCCTCTCGTATATCCCTTAACCAATCTGAAGATAGGCGTAGATTGGACGGGAAGAATCTGACGGTCGGGAACTGAATTCGATCTTATAACCCGATTAGAGCAGCTTGTGGGCCCATTTGTCCTGAATCAAGGAGGTTCCTGGTTCCGGACAGAAAACAAAGAGGTCCCCCCACCCAAGATACAGACGAGGGTGTCCCTTCATGCAGACGGAGATGTGTCTGCAGATCTGGAGGGGCCTGTTCTCGGCTTAGCCGACCACGTCTTCTTGGAAGCCTCGGATGACCTAAATGGCTTAGGTCCTTTCCCCTGCGTGCCAAAGGCACGAAGGGGCCGTCTGTGTGCTGAAAAATAAGGGCCCCATTTATTACCCGGTGACTTGCCCTTAGCGGATAGAGGAAGAAGAGTACTCTTCCCACCTGTGAGTCCTTTGATCAGTTCATCCAACAAAGACCCGAATAGGCGGTCCCCCATAAAGGGGAGGTCTGATAGAGCCTTTTTAGATGTCTGGTCCGCAGACCAGCTTTTTAGCCACACCATGCGTGGTTACCATTATTCTGTTTAGAACAACTCCACTGACTCGCGAAAATTTTGTCACAGTAGGCAGGAAAGGGGAATACCTTTACCGCTTTGAGGAAATCTGCGGGCTCCAAGGGGACCGGCGCCCCCCATGTTAAAATCTTCTGCACCGATACAATCAGCGCATCCACCAGCGCCCTTGCATGCGCATGTGCAGTGCACCTGAAGTGTGTGGACGCAGACGCAGTAGAGTCGCTATATGCTATGCTCACCCTGAGAACATAACAAGCAGGGGAGGTCGCCGACCACAGTCCCACAAGGAGACGCCAGCTAAAGTTCCACAGAAAGACCCCTATCAGACCAAAGAGTTGCCGCCCATAAATGACATAAAAGGACATAGCCCCTATAAAGAAGAAGAGGGGGCCCACTGTAAAGCAGACACACAGGCAGAGTACCCCCCCACACAACAATGCCCCCGCGGTGCCCCCCGGTACAAGGGGTGCCAAGCAGTCCATATGTCCACCCCCCTGAGGGGGGGAGGGCGGATGCCCATCCGCTGCTCTATCACCCCGATCAGCAGCTCAAACAGCCTGGTCAGCAGCTCGGACAGCCAGCCTCTTGTAGGCCACAAAGCTAAGGCCTAAATTTGGGGCCTGATCTGGCCGCGAGTCCGCCGTCAGCTCTGTCAGCTTGATCAGCAGCTCGGACAGCTCAGTTAGGAGCTCGGACCGCCTGGTCAGTCACTAAGACAGCCAGCTTCATCAGTCGCGAGTAGGCTGCAAACTGAGGCCTCAATTTTTGGCCCGATCCAGCCACGTGAGGTGATCTGTCGGCATCCGCCGGTCAGCTTGGTCAGGCACTCGGACAGCTTAGTCAGCCCCTTGGACAGCTTGGTCAGGTACCCAGACAGCCGTGAGTAGGCCGTGGCCTCAATTTTCGGCATTATCCGGCCGCGTGAGGCGCCCATCCGTCAGCAGTACTGTCCGCTCATCTCGGTCAGTTAGTTCAGCTTGGTCGGGCACTCGGTCAGCATGGTCAGGCACTCAGTCAGCTTTGTCAGGTACCCGGACAGCCGTGAGAAGACCGCAAAGCCGGGGACTAAATTTTCGACCCGACCCCGCAGCATTAGGCGCATACCCGTAAATGAAGAAATATCCGCTCCCCCCCCAATCCTAAAACCACTGCAGAAAGCCCAAAGGACATCCCTGCCCCAGTCACTAACCCCCAGGGGGCCAGGAACTATCTCAAAGACCCCCGTGTGCGACAGCCTGGTCAGCAACAACCACATCAACCCCCCCTTACTGGAGCAAGTGGCAAAGCCAGCTCCTACCTAACCCCAGGAGGAGGGCATGGGTTGGGGCCAAAAGACCACCGTGACTGTTAGAGGGGCTGGGGGAAATGGAAGGAAACTCGGGGGTCCTACCATCCTAAGGAGGGGCCCACGTCCATCCCGAGACGGCAAGAGCTATGGGGGGACACTACTCACGATACCAACAACAATCGGGTGGGTGCCACTCTCCGAACAGACTACCTCTCCACTCGAGGTGGGGGTGCTGACGGCCAAGGGGCATGCTGCGACTCAGGCTGCACCAGTTCGTGTGCATCCCGGTGAGGTGTTTCACTCACGGGCCAGCCCCCAACCATTGGGGCTTAGTTGTGGCAAGGCCCAGTGCGGGGCTATACCCTGCACATGCTCGCTAACCAGTCCGATACCCAGTCCAGCTGTTGATTGCAGTTCTCTCAGGAACATAACTAGCTAAAAAAATAAATTTTTAACTAAGGTTCCCTTTGACCACATAACGACCGCCCACGCAGATATACTGCGGCAGGCAGCTGCTGCTGGGCAAAGTGACAGCCGCCTGTGGGGGGCGCTCCCGTCCCCGCTCGTTCCCTGGGGAGCTAGCGCGAGTGACCGGCGGCTTCGATGGCCGCCGGCCACTCACAATCTCCCGCGGCAGAGGGAGAAAGACAGATGGCTGATGTAAACACATCCGTCTGTCATTCTCCCTGATGTAAGCACAGAGGCTATGCGATCCTGCTATGTAGGATTGTATGTCTCTGTGATTACATCACAAGCCACGCCCCCCCCCCAGTTAGAATCATGCCCCTAGGGACACACTTAACCCCTTGATCACCAATAAAGTTAACCCCTTCCCTGCCAGTGTCATTTTGACAGTAACAGTGCATATTTATAGCACTGATTACTGTAGTAATGTCACTGGTACTCCCAAAAGTGTCAAAAATGTCAGTCAGGGGTCAGATTTGTCCGCCGCAATGTCGCAGTCCCGCAAAAAATCGGAGATCGCCGCCATTACTAGTAAAAATTAAAAAAAACAATAGAAATTACATAAATCTTTCCCGTAGTTAGTAAACGCAATAACTTTTGCGCAAACCAATCAAAATACGCTTATTGCCGATTTTTTTTACCAAAAATATGCAGCAGAAAACAAATTGGCCTAAAATGTTAAAAAAATTTGATTTTTACATTTTTTTTGAGAATTTCATATAAAAAATGTGAAAAATATTGATATTTTTTCAAAATTGTCGCTCTTTTTTTGTTTATAGCGCAAAAAATAAAAATTGCACAGGTGATCAAATACCACCAAAAGAAAGCTCTGTTTGTGGGAAAAAAAAGGACGTCAATTTTATTTGGGTATAGTGTCGCACGACCGCGCAATTGTCCGTTAACCACTTAAGCCCCGGAGGATTTGGCTGCTAAACGGCCAGGGGGTATTTTGCGATTCGGCACTGCGTGACTTTAACGGACAATTGCGCGGTCGTGCGACGCTGTACCTAAACGAATTTGACGTCCTTTTTTTCCCACAAACAGAGCTTTCTTTTGGTGGTATTTGATCACCTGTGCGCTTTTTACTTTTTGCGCTATAAACAAAAAAAGAGCGTAAATTTTGCAAAAATAACAATATTTTTCAAATTTTTTTATATGAAATTCCCCCAAAAAAAATGTAAAAATCAAAATTCTTTAACATTTTTGGCCAATTTGTTTTATGCTACATATGTTTGGTAAAAAAAATTGCAAAAAGCGTATTTTTATTGGTTTGCGCAAAAGTTATCGCGTTTACTAACAAAGGGAAAGATTTTTGTCATTTTTGTTGTTTTTTTTTTAACGCGTAATGGCGGCGATCTGCGATTTTTTTTGCGGTACTGCGACATTGTGGCGGACAGATCGGACCCTTGACTGGCATTTTTGACACTTTTGGGGTTACCAGTGACATTTCTACAGTAATCAGTGCTATACATATGCACTGTTACTGTAAAAATACACTGGTAGTGAAGGGGTTAACTTTATTTGAGAGGGAGGGGCTGTGTGTGTCCCTAGGGGCGTGATTCTTACTGTGATTGGCTGTGGCTTGAGGTGTAAGGACACTGATCAACGGTTCTACATAGTAGAACCGTGTGATCAGTGTTTTTACACCGAGGAGAATGACAGGCAGCTTGTTTACACAAGCCGCCTGACTTTCTCCCTCTCCCCTGACGATCGTCGAGTGACCGGCGGACATCGGGTCCGCCGGTCACACGGCCGGGGGGGTCCCCCAGACCCTCCCAGGCTAGTGACGTTAATTAACGTCACTCTGCCTGGCCCGGGCTGACCGCCGCAGTAAATTTACTTGCGGCGGTCGGCAAGCGGTTAAAATCACGCAGTGCCGAATCGCAAAATAGGGCCTGGTCTTTGAGCAGCCAAATCTTCCGGGGCTTAAGTGGTTGAAATAAAAAAACAAGCTAAGACCAAAGTCCCAGCCGGGAACTAGATCCTACTCCTAAACTAGAAACAAACTGAATCCTATGACAGAATGAGTGGGTGTATGCCTTCAGGGACTGCCCCCTAGGTGTGGTAAAGTTTTTTCCTGGCAAGTGTCCTACTCCTGTAGGGGGCAGCATAATCCAATGGTTAAGAAGAATATGGAGCTGCGTCTGTCAATGAACGATAGAGAAATCCTTTTTTCCCACAAACAGAGCTCTTTGCGCTATCAAAAAAAAAAAGACCAACAATTAAAAAATAAATGAATAAATTAAATACTTTTTACTTTATGCTATAAAACATATCCAATAAAAAAAATTTAAAAATCAAATTTCTTCATCAATTTAGGCCAATATGTATTCTGCTACATATTTTTGGTAGAAAAAATATTCCAATAACCATATATATTGATTGGTTTGAGCAAAATGTATGGCGTCTACAAACGATTGGATATATTTATGGAATGTTTATTTATTTTATTTTATTTTTTTACTAGTAATGGCGGCGATCGGCAACTTATAGCGGGACTGCAATATTGTGGCAGACAAATTGAACACTAACTGATATTTTGACACTTTTTTGTGAACCACTGACACTAATACAGTGATCAGTGCTAAAAATATACACTGCCACTGTACTAATGACACTGGCTGGGAAGGGGTTAACATCAGGGGCGATCAAAGGGTTAACTGTGTGCCTGACCAGTGTTTTTGTACTGTGTTTTTGTACTGTGTGTGGGATGTGCTTTTACTAGCGGAATACATGGATTCTTGTCCCTGTTTTGCAGGAACACAGAGTCCATGCCTTCCCTACTGACAGAATGGCAATCTGCCTTGTTTACCATTCTGCCTCTGGAACGAACAGCAGATGCTGGCAGACATTGAGTGTGTGGTACCCTCAGCTTCGGCTGTGTAAAATCATATGCAGCAGTGCCACCTTGCTGCCGTATATGTAAGTTATACAGTCAGCAAGTGGTTAATGTACATAAAAAAGAAAAAAGCAGAGCTGTCTTATAAAAAAAAAAAATTCCACCATCTTTTATTAACCACTTAACGACCGGCGCACGACGATCTACGTCGGCGCTCAGCCCCGGCCAGGCAAACTGACGTAGGCCTACGTCAGCACTTTTTGCCGGCCCTGTGCGCGCTCCCGCGCCCCGCCGCCGCCGCCGATGACTCGATTGGGTTCAGAACCGATCAGTCATCAGGTCCAGGCCAATCATTTTTGGTCTGGACCTGTTGATCGGTCCTGCCCAATCAGATCTCCCTCTAAGCCTGTGAAATGTAAACACAGGCTTAGAGGAGATGTGCCCTCCCCTCCCAACGGTCTTTTTGGATCCAGCGTGAGAGGAGAGCACATCTTACTGTGAGTAATTGCACCAAGCACATCACACACAGCTAGATAGGCACATTTCACCCCCGATCGCCCCCCCCAATTAACCCCTACAGCACCTGACACAACACACACTATATACAGCATATAGCATATACCTATATACCTGTATAAGTGTGATTTGTGAACAGGTGTAGCCCTTGCGACCCCCCCTTTTCCACTCAAATTACCCCCCACCCCCCCCTAATAAAGATTTAACCCACTGATCCCCCCTGAACCCCCCCTGATCACCGCCGTTAACCCCTACACCCTCTGTCACATCAGCACTAATACAAACGCAATATACGGTGTTATTGTATTTTTGTATTAGTGTCATTGTGATCAGAATTAGCGCAGGCGACTAAGTTTCTGTCCCAAGAAGGTTTAGGGTCCCCGCCACCCGCCCAATAAAGATTTAAGCCCCTGACCCCCCCCTGATCACCCCTACACCCCCTGCCATAACACACACCGTATACAGTATATAGCATTTTGCTATATACCCGTATAAGTGTGATTTGTGGTCAGGTCTAGCGCTTGCGACCCCCCCTTTTCCACTTGAATTACCCGCCACCCCCCCCTAATAAAGATTTGAGCCCCTGATCCCCCCTGATCCCCTCCTGATCACCGCTAGTTAACCCCTACACCCTCTGTCACATCAGCACTAATACAAACGTAATATACTGTGTTTTTGTATTTTTGTATTAGTGTGATTGTGATCAGAATTAGCGCAGGCGACTAAGTTTGTGTCCCAAGCAGGTTTAGGGTCCCCCCCACCCGCCCAATAAAGATTTAATCCCCTGATCCCCCCCTGATCACCCCTACACCCCCTGCCACAACGCACACTGTATACAGTATATAGCATTTTCTATATACCTGTATAAGTGTGACTTGTGACCAGGTTTAGCGCTTGCCACCGTTCCTTTTATCCTTAGGATACCCGCCAGCCCCTTCCAATAAAGATTTAAACCCCTGATCCCCCCCTGATCACATCCCGTTAACCCCTACACCCTCTGTCACATTAGCACTAATACACACATAATATACTGTTTTTACTGTATTTTGTATTGGTGTCATTGTGACTTGAGGTTGTGCTAGCTAGCTAGTTTCTTTCCCAAAGGAGGTTTAGGGTCCCCGCCACCCCCCCCAGATCCCCAGCGCATAGTTTAGAAATAACCCCTTGATTGCCACACACACACGCACGCACCTACACTTCCATTTCTAGTATAGTGTTTGAACAGATCAATATCTGATCTGATCAGAGCTATACTAGCGCCCCCATAGTTTAGGGTTCCCAAAACGCAGTGTTTGCACGATCAGCACTGATTCCTGCCAGCACCTGCGTTTAACCCTTTCACCCAGGTAAGTGTAGTAATCAACAGATTACTGTCACTTACAAAAAAACACAAGACACAAAACCGCTGTGTTAGCAGAGTCAGGCCTGATCCCTGCTAGCATTAGCAGTTTTTTTGGTAGCGCTTGAAATAATCTTCGACAACCAGGTGCTTTTATTACCTGTGAGTCGCATCACTGTACGGGTAAATTTAGTTACCAAAATGTCTAAACGTTCGTACAGTGATGAAGCTATTTACAGTATAATGACCATGCCAGGTGAGAGCGATGGGGAAGCCTCACCGGCAGAATCAGGGTCAGTATACGAACCAAATGACAGCAGCGGCTCCCTGACAGATAGCTCCGACGACAGATGGGTCCCTGTTAGACCCAGGCGTACCCGACCCCATTCTGGTGTTGTTGAGATGCAGGAATCGCAGGGTGCTCGTATGGAGCAGAGTGTGGGTACTAGTGCCGCTCATCCTTCTGGCGACCTGGCAAGCGCCAGCGGCCTAGTACACCCTGGACCTAGTACAACCAGCACTGCAGTAAGACCTGGTGACGTGGCGAGTCCCCTAAGTGCAGTTGAAGCTGGTGCGGTGGCTAGCACAAGTAGTGGCCCGCAGCCACCGCGTATTCGAAGACAGGCCCGTAGAGCCCATAGTGCCCTCCCTGATGCGCTGGCATTTCCTAATTGGCAACCCACTGATACTACAGCGCCAGTACTTCCCCCATTCACCGCCCAACCTGGAATCCACGTGGAGACAGCTGGTTTTACGCCCCTGAACTTTTTTGAGCTGTTCTTCACGGAAGATCTTTTCAGATCTATTGTGGATCAATCAAATTTATATGCTCAACAATTTATCGCCGCCAACCCAAATTCGCCCCTTGCCAGACAATTCGGCTGGAAACCTTTAACGGTTTCCGAATTTAAGATCTTTCTGGGCCTTTCCCTCCACATGGGCATAACTAAACAGAGTGAATTGCGGCTATATTGGTCCACTAGCCCACTTCACCATATGCGCATGTACTCTGCCTCCATGTCCAGGGCGAGATATGAGCAAATTCTGCGATTTATGCATTTCAGCGACAATGAAATCTGTCGTCCTCGGGGAGACCCTGCATACGATCGGCTCCACAAAATTCGGCCCCTCATAGACCACTTCAATCAGCGGTTTGCAGCCTTGTTTACCCCCGAACAAGTTGTCTGCGTTGACGAGTCCCTGATTAAATTTACTGGCCGCCTTGCTATGAAACAGTACCTCCCCAGCAAGCGTGCCAGATACGGGGTCAAACTGTATAAATTGTGTGACAGGGCCACAGGCTATACAGTTAGTTTCCGGGTCTATGAGGGAAAAGATAGCTGTGTGGAGCCCCCCAACTGCCCAGACTACATAGGGAGCAGCGGTAAGATCGTTTGGGACTTGGTGTCACCCTTATCCGGAAAGGGGTACCATTTGTACGTGGACAACTTTTATACAAGCGTGCCACTATTTAGTCACCTGCTCGAATTACAAATTGGCGCATGTGGCACCGTGCGACCTAATCGCCGGGGCTTCCCCCAACGGCTTGTAGATTCCCGTCTTAGTCGGGGGGCGAGAGCCTGCTTGAAAACGGACAAATTGCTTGCGGTGAAGTGGAAGGATACACGGGATGTTTATGTTCTGTCCTCCCTTCACGCAGACACGACAATCCAAATCACTACGGCAACTGGCGTTGTGGAGAAACCCCTCTGTGTCCATGAATATAACCTTAACATGGGAGGGGTGGACCTTAACGACCAGATTTTGGCGCCGTATTTAGTTGCCCGTAAAGCCAGACGCTGGTACAAAAAAGTGTCTGTTTATTTATTCCAATTGGCGATGCTGAACGCCTTTGTCCTATACAAGGCGTCAGGACGAACTGGATCTTTCCGGGAATTCCAGGAAGAGATCATCCTTGCCTACCTGTACCCAGGAGGCATGCCTGCCCAACTTCCCCTTCCAGATGCAGTGAGCCGGCTGCATGAGAGGCATTTTCCTTATGCCCTCCCGAGTACCCCTACCCAAAGATGGCCCCAAAGAAGATGTCGTGTCTGTCGCAGGCGCGGATTTAGGCGTGACACCCGTTATTATTGTCCCAAATGTCCTGACCAACCTGGTCTCTGCATCGGGGAATGTTTTGAGCGCTACCATACACTAGTGGAGTATTAGTGTAGGGTACAGCACGACACAGTGTAGGGCACACAAACACAGGGTCTCGAAGGATGTTGGATGTCCATCGACATTTTGAGAGACCCAAGCTGGAAGAGAAGATCGCAGAAGATCGCAGTCCCTCCCAAATCAAGACATGAAGAAACAGTTAGAAAGAAAAATAAAAGGATCCAAAAACTGTTGTTGTGTCAGTCATTTTATATGTCCTTCTACTCTTCTTACTGTACATTTAAATGTCCTTTGTTTGTTTTTGTTCATTCTTTTGTGACCTGTTTCTCCTGCAGGTACTCGTCGGCTACCACGCATTGATTTTATATATTCTGACACAAACAGTGTTTGCGCTCAGCATATATGGATACCTTTGCTGATAGCAGCTGTGGTGATTTTCTGATTTCAGCACTGCAGTTAAAATCCTATTTTGGTATACGTGGATAGCGCCGTGTATACCCATCATTAAATTCAGTGGGTGGTTGTTTGGGCGGTTAATGATGAGAATCCAAAAACTTTTGTTGTTGTCAGTCATTTTATATGTCCTACTCTTCCTAATGTACTTTTTTTTAATGTACTTTGTTTTTTCATTCTTTTGTGACCTGTTTCTCTTGCAGGTACTTGTCGGCTACCACGCATTGATTTTATATATTCTGACACAAACAGTGTTTGCGCTCAGCATATATGGATACCTTTGCTGATAGCAGCTGTGGTGATTTTCTGATTTCAGCACTGCAGTTAAAATCCTATTTTGGTATACGTGGATAGCGCCGTGTATACCCATCATTAAATTCAGTGGGTGGTTGTTTGGGCGGTTAATGATGAGAATCCAAAAACTTTTGTTGTTGTCAGTCATTTTATATGTCCTACTCTTCCTAATGTACTTTTTTTAATGTACTTTGTTTTTTCATTCTTTTGTGACCTGTTTCTCTTGCAGGTACTCGTCGGCTACCACGCATTGATTTTATATATTCTGACACAAACAGTGTTTGCGCTCAGCATATATGGATACCTTTGCTGATAGCAGCTGTGGTGATTTTCTGATTTCAGCACTGCAGTTAAAATCCTATTTTGGTATACGTGGATAGTGCCGTGTATACCCATCATTAAATTCAGTGGGTGGTTGTTTGGGCGGTTAATGATGAGTAATACTACGCATTATTCTTGTGCTGATTTCTGATAGGTTCTCTTTTTTTCCGTTCAGCCCACAGGCTGCATGAAAAAAAAAAAAACCTATATGCCAAACAAGGACTAGCAATGTACTGGTACGTTGCTGGACTTTGAGTGGTTATACCAGGATGATGCCTGCAGATTTAGGCATCATCTTGGTATCGTTTTTTACAGCCAGCGGTCGGCTTACATGTAAAAGCAATCCTAGCAGGTAATTGGCCGCTAGACTGCTTTTACATGCAGTGGGAGGGGCCTCCCCCCCCCCACCGCCGCCTTCCGCAGCCTTCCGTGGTTTTTCTCGGGCTCTCCTGTCCCACCGGTTAACCCGAGAGTGCAGCCGGTGGTTCAGTTATCTAACCATAGAGCTAATTGAAGATTAGAATGGCTCCAATCATCTCTATGGCCTAAGATGCCGGAGGCTACGAGCATTTCATGACTTCTTTTTCGCCAGAAATAAACAGGGCCATTGGGAAATTGGGAAAGTATTTTATCACACCAATTTTGGCGTGGTCAGAAGCATTAAGGTCAGAGGAGAGATCTAGAGTATAAAAGACCCCAATTTTTAAAAAAAAGAGTACCTGTCACTACCGATTGCTATCATAGGGGATATCTAAATTCACTGTGATAGCAATAAAAATGATTTAAAAAAAAAAAAAATTAAAGGAAAGGTGTCAAAATAACATAAAAGAGCAAAAAAAAAAAAAAAAAAAAATCGAGCTCCGCCCCCTTTTCCCCGTGCTTGCGCGCAATGGCACACGCACGCGTTGGTCTAGTGTCATATGTAAACCGCAATTTCAGCATGCATGTGAGGTATCGCCGCGATCGCCAGATCGAGTGCAGTAATTCTTGCAGTAGACCTCCTCTGTAAGTCTAAAGTGGTAACCTGTAGAGACTTTTAAAGGTTTTTAAAAATGTACGTACGTTTTTGCCGCTGCGCAGGTGTGCGCAATTTTTAAAGCATGTCATGTCAGGTGTCTATGAACTCGGCATAAGATCATCTTTTAAATTTTACCAAACAAATTGGAATTATATAGTGTATTTGTGCAATAAATTTAAAAAAAATGTATTTTTTTCGCAAAAATTGCGTTTGGAAAATCTGTGCGCAAATACCGTGTGACAAAAAAAATTGCAACATCCACCATTTTATTCTATAGGGCCTCTGCTTTAAAGAAATATATAATGTTTGGGGGTTCAAAGTAATTTTCTAGTAAAAAAAAAATATTTTTTCATGTAAACAAAAAGGCACAGAAAAGGCTTGGTTTTCAAGTGGTTAGAAGAGTGGGTGATGTGTGGCTAAGATTGAGCGTAAAATGCCGGGACTGTTCAAACACCCCCCAAATGACCCCTTTTTGAAAAGTAGACACCCAAAGCTATTTGCTGAGAGGCATGGTGAGTCCATGGAATATTTTATATTTTGCTACAAGTGTCGGGAAAATTATTATTTCTTTTTTTTTTGTTGTTTTTTTACAGAAAGTTGTCACTAAATGATATATTGCTCACACATGCCATGTGTATATGTGAAATGACACCCCAAAATACATTCTGCTGCTTATCCTGAGTACAGGGATACCCCATGTGTGAAACTTTTTTGCAGTCTAGCCGAGTACAGGTCCCCGAAAACCAGTCCCCACTTTCAGGCTTTCCAAAGGCGTAAATTGTTGATTTCACTCCTGACTACCTATCACAGTTTCGGAGGCCCTAAAATTCCAAGATAGCACAAAACCCCCCCAAATGACCCCATTTTGGAAAGTAGACACCCCAAGCTGTTTGCTGAGAGGCATGGTGAGTCCATGGAATATTTTATATTTTGCCACAAGTTCCGGGAAATATATATATATATATATTTTTTTTTTTTTTTACAAAAAGCTGTCAGTAAATGATATATTGCTCACACATGCCATGGGTATATGTGAAATGACACCCCAATATACATTCTGCTGCTTCTCCTGAGTACAGGGATACCCCATGTGTGAGACTTTTTTGCAGTCTAGCCGAGTACAGGACCCCGAAATCCAACCTCCACTTTCAGGCTTTCCAAGGGCGTAAATTGTTGATTTCACTCCTGACTACCTATCACAGTTTCGGAGGCCCTAAAATTCTAAGATAGCACAAAACCCCCCCAAATGACCCCATTTTGGAAAGTAGACACCCCAAGCTGTTTGCTGAGAGGCATGGTGAGTCCATGGAATATTTTATATTTTACCACAAGTTCCGGGAAATATATATATATATATATATATATATATATTTTTTTTTTTTTTACACAAAGCTGTCAGTAAATGATATATTGCTCACACATGCCACGGGTATATGTGAAATGACACCCCAAAATACATTCTGCTGCTTCTCCTGAGTACAGGGATACCCCATGTGTGAGACTTTTTTGCAGTCTAGCCGAGTACAGGACCATGAAATCCAACCTCCACTTTCAGGCTTTCCAAGGGCGTAAATTGTTGATTTCACTCCTGACTACCTATCACAGTTTCGGAGGCCCTAAAATTCTAAGATAGCACAAAACCCCCCCAAATGACCCCATTTTGGAAAGTAGACACCCCAAGCTGTTTGCTGAGAGGCATGGTGAGTCCATGGAATATTTTATATTTTACCACAAGTTCCGGGAAATATATATATATATATATATTTTTTTTTTTTTTTACACAAAGCTGTCAGTAAATGATATATTGCTCACACATGCCACGGGTATATGTGAAATGACACCCCAATATACATTCTGCTGCTTCTCCTGAGTACAGGGATACCCCATGTGTGAGACTTTTTTGCAGTCTAGCCGAGTACAGGACCCCGAAAACCAACCTCCACTTTCAGGCTTTCCAAGGGCGTAAATTGTTGATTTCACTCCTGACTACCTATCACAGTTTCGGAGGCCCTAAAATTCCAAGATAGCACAAAACCCCCCCAAATGACCCCATTTTGGAAAGTAGACACCCTGAGCTATTTGCAGAGAGGCATGTTGAGTGTTTTGCAGATCTCACTTTTTGTCACAAAGTTTTGGAAATTGAAAAAAGAGGAAAAAAAATGCATTTTCCTGTTTTTTCTTCATTTTCCAAAAAAAATGAGAGCTGCAAAATACTCACCATGCCTCTCAGCAAATAGATTGGAGTGTCTACTTTGCAAAATGGGGTCATTTGGGGGGGTTTTGTGCCATCTTGGCCTTTTATGGACTTCAAAAGTGTGATAGGTAGTAAGGAGTGAGATCAACAATTTACGCCCTTAAGGCCCGTACACACGTACCGATCGTCGGCATACAAACGTCGGTGGACGAAGGATCTGCCGATTGTACGCGTGTTAGTATGGTGCCTCCGACAGATGTCTGCGCACAATCCGCGGACAAAAGTCTTTCGTGCAAACATGAAAATATTTGTATGCCGACACCAGAACGGACGATTGTTCGCCTGTCAGTACACAATTCGGCCGACAGACCGCAGATTTGCAAGACTGGGCATGCTCAGAAAATAGAAAACACAGGGAAAGTTAACCATTACATGACATCACTTCTGCAGTCGGCGGACAAAATTCTTGTGCTGTCCTTGTGCTGTCTTTGCACTTTTCAGCAGACACCGACATCCCGGGGAGAAAAGAGGAACATTTGTAAGCCGACCATCGGTACGTGTGTACGGGGCTTTAGAAAGCCAGAAGGTGCAGATTGGTTTTCCGGGTCCTGTACGCGGCTAGACTGCAAAAAAGTCTTACACATGGGGTATCCTTGTACTCAGGAGAAGCAGCAGAATGTATTTTGGGGTGTCATTTCACATATACCCATGGCATGTGTGAGCAATATATCATTTACTGACAACTTTGTGTAAAAAAAAAAAAATATATATATATATATATATATTTCCCGGAACTTGTGGCAAAATATAAAATATTCCATGGACTCACCATGCCTCTCAGCAAATAGCTTGGGGTGTCTACTTTGCAAAATGGGGTCATTTGGGGGGGTTTTGTGCTATTTTAAAATTTTAGGGCCTCCGAAACTGCGACAGGTAGTGCAGAGGTGACATGAACAATTTACGCCATTAGAAAACCTGAGAGTGTTGATTGGTTTTCGCGGTCCTGTACACAGCTAGGCTCCCAAAAAGTCTCACACATGGGGCATCCCCATACTCAGGAGAAGTGGCAGAATGTATTTTGGGGTGTCATTCCACATATACCCATGTCATGTGTGAGAAATTTATCTTTTAGTGACAACGTTGTGTAAAAAAAAAAAAATTAAAAAAAAAAATTGTAATTTTCCCGAAACTTGTGGCAAAATATAAAATATTCCATGGACTCACCATGCCTCTCAGCAAACAGCTTGGGGTGTCTACTTTCCAAAATGGGGTCATTTGGGGGGGTTTTGTGGTATCTTGACATTTCAGGGCCTCCAAAACCGTTATAGGTAGTGAGAAAATGCAATGAAAAATGTACGCCCTTTGAAATTCTGATGGTGGTGATTTGTTTTCCGGCTCCCGTACACAGCTACGCTCCCAAAAAGTCTCACATATGTGGTATCCCTGTACTCAGGAGAAGCAGCAGAATATATTTTGGGGTGTAATTACACATATACCCATGGCATGTGTGAGCAATATATCATTTCAATGACAACTTTGTGTAAAAAAAAAAAAAAAAAATATTTTTGTCATTTTTCAAACACCTGTGACAAAAAAATAAAATATTCAATGAGCTCAACATGCCCCTCAGAACATTCCTTAGGATGTCTACTTTCCAAAAAGTGGTAGTTTGGGGGGGTTTTGTACTGCCCCGCCATTTTAGCACTTCATGAAATGAGATAGGCAGTCAGAAATTAAAGCTTCGTAAATTTCAGTATTTACACCATAGTTTGTAGACGCTATAACTTTTGCGCAAACCAATAAAAATACGCTCATTGATTTTTTTTTTGTCAAAGACATGTAGCTAAATATATTTTGGCCAAAAAAAATGACATAAATTGAGTATATTGGATATTTTTTAAAAGACAAAGTTGAAAATGTCATTTTTTTGCAAAATTTTCGCTCTTTTTTTATTAATATCGCAAAAAATAAAAAGCGCAGAGGTGATCAAATACCACCAAAAGAAAGCTCTGTTTGTGGGAAAAAAAGGACGTAAATTTCGTTTAGGTACTGCATTGCATGACCGCGCAATTATCAGTTAAAGTCACGAAGTGCCAAGTTGAAAAAAGGGGTCTGGACCTTTAGCAGCCAAATCCTCCGGGGCTTAAGTGGTTAACCTCAATGAACCAAAACAGTAAACATCAATTATCTGAAAATGTATCTTTTAAGATCCTTTGTATGCTCAAACATGAATATTTGACTAATCTGAACATGCTAGAAGTAACTTTTCCCTGTTGGATGTTGCCTACATGTCAAATTGACATTTAATTCTGGTAGCTTTAGTAGTTTTAACCACTTTAGGACTGGAGGATTTTCCTGCTTTACGTCCAGGCCACTTTTTGTAACTTGGCACTGTGCGACTTTAACTGAAAATTGCGCGGTCATGCAACGCTGTACCCAAACGAAATGTACGTCCTTTTTTCCCACAAACAGAGCTTTCTTTTGGTGGTATTTGATCACCTCTGCGCTTTTCATTTTTTGGGATATTAATTAAGAAAAGAGCAACAATTTTGAAAAAATAATATTTTTCTACTTTGACAGTTAAAAATATCCAATATATTCAATATTTGTCATATATTTAGGCCATAATGTATTTAGCTACATGTCTTTGACAAAAAAATTCTCAATGAGCGTATTTTTAACCGCTTTAAGACCGGAAGATTTTACCCCATTCCAGACCAGGCCATATTTTGCGATTCGGCACTGCGTTAATTTAATGGACAATTGCGCGGTCGTGCGACACTGTACCCAAATTAAATTTATGTCCTTTTTTCCCCACAAATAGAGCTTTCTTTTGGTGGTATTTGATCACCTGTGCAATTTTTACTTTTTGCGCTATAAACAAAAAAAGAGCGACAATTTTGAAAAAATAACAATATTTTTCACATTTTTTTATATGAAATTCCCCCCAAAAAAATGTAAAAATCAAAATTTTTTAACATTTTAGGCCAATTTGTTTTCTGCTACATATTTTTGGTAAAAAAAAAATAGCAATAAGCATATTTTGATTGGTTTGGGCAAAAGTTATCGCAGCTACTAACTATGGGAAATTTATGTCATTTTTATTGTTTTTTTTAACTAGTAATGGCGGCGATCTGCGATTTTTTTTGCGGGACTGCGACATTGGGGCGGACAGATCGGACCCCTAACTGACATTTATGACACACTTGGGGGTACCAGTGACATTACTACAGTAATCAGTGCTATAAATATTATTGGTGATCAAGGGGTTAAATATATGCCTGGTGCTTACTGACGTGTGTGGGGGGAGGGGACTGTGTGACACAGGCACAGATCGCAGGTTCAGCTATGCTGAACCCTGTAATCTGTTCCTGCCTGTCACTTAGGAGATCCGCCCGCTTTGTTTACACAAGCGGGCGGACCTCCTCACTCGATCGCCGACGATCGGGAAAGAGCGGCGGTGATCACCGCCTCTCCTCCCCTGGCCCGATTCCCGCTGTGTCTGAATACAGCGGGAGCGAGCCTCCGGCAGCGCGCGTCCCCCGCCCACAAGGGGAGGAGGATATCGAGTCACTTTGCCGCAGTACGCTCCATGTGAGCGGTCGGCAAGTGGTTAATAGCTAACTTATCCTTTAGCAGGGTTGCTGACCACATGACTAAAGGGTTTGTCAACCTGGGGTCCTTAATACTACGAAATAACGACTCGGACTGCGTGACATGGGTTTAATACGGCCACAGCAGCCATTTTTATTAACCAAAGAATAAATAACATAACATTAAAACATAAACACTGCTTAAACCAGAAGGGGTCTTTGGGTGTCCTTAGACACAATTGTAACTGTAAGGCTCCGTTTCCACTATTGCGGCTACAAAGTCGCGCTAGAAGTGTAACTTGTTTGCGGCTACTTCTGGGGACTTCAGTGCGACTTGTCCCTCATTATAGAAGGAAGTCGCACTGAAGTCGGCCCAAAAGTAGTGCAAAAACTATTTTTCAAGTCGCAGCAGTTAGAATGGCCAAATTGAAATGAATGGCTTTTGACTTGCTGTGTGACTTGACATGTGTCAAGTCGCAATAGTGGAAATGGAAGCCTAATCGTTCATGTCCTCACCCCCGCCCCAACTGGCTCGAAGATGTTACGACACCACACATACTTCCATTTTTCCCCCCAGGGGACCTAGCTCCTGGGAGGACCACCACTAACCAAATGAAAGCACCATTTCTTTGAACAATTTACTTGCTCACTGACCCCTCAAAGACCCCTTGACCCGCCGCTGCTGTGACAAATGTTAAAAAACTGCATAATTTAAACAAACAAATCAAACAAATAAACTTAGTTTTTTTTTTTCTTTACGGATTTACTTTTTTCATTTAATATTATTGCATGTATGGCAGTTAGTCCTTTATTTATTAATTGTATTTTTATTTTATTGATTTATTTATTTTATTGATTTATTGTATTTTTTTTGGGGTGGGGGGGTTGATGTTGTAATTGATTTATCTTTCCCGAATGTATTTATCCACAGTCCTGGACAGCAAACAAAAGAAAAAACATTACCACCACCCATGTCCTTCAATAACGGCTAACCCAAGGGCGGGAGGAAGGGAAGTCACCTCTTCTCCAGAAATTTTTCAGATTTACTGGATGGACCTACATACGTAGAGCCCCACACATCTGAACCCTGCCCACCAACCTCCACCTCCAATTAGGTAAGGCCTACTCCCCTTCACACTACACTGACCTAGCTGACCCCTCCTTGACCCTGTTCCCCTGTTCCTACCCTAGTCATGCCGCCCTTTCCGTCTATTCTCTCCTACAGGCCTCACTTTATCAGATATAGAAATCTTCAAATATGAAATTGTATGCATATACAAATGTGAAATACACATTAAAAAGTAAAAAAACTCTATTTTTCCTAAAAGAAAAGTACATCTGGGAAACATAAGCTGCAGCTTGTACACAATGATACTTGCCAGACTGCTCCTCTGACGTGAATAAGTGAATAAGTGTGAAGATTCTGTGTGTATGCGTAAAGAAGCTTAATCTTCTTACAGATTACAGATCTTAACATAAACCTTCATTCAAATTGGAAAAACTGGGTCACAGCAACAAAAGAGCAGGCGTGCATTGTGCCAGGCTTCCATCCCCTTAGGTTTTGTTAATTTGAGGAATGTTATGACACCCACACACATAGCAGACACACAATTTACAAAAACCTTGAATTCTTTTTTTTAAAATGTAAAAAGAAAACATTGTGCTCATCCTATAAATGAGACAGAGAGCTCAGTTGGGTAATTTCATAGTTCCCTGTATATCAAAAATATACATTATGTTCTGTTAGTTCTACAATATTGGCCTTTTTCTCACAATTCATTTTAGTATCTCTCCAGCCTCCCTTGTCACACTTGCTCTTAGCAACAACAGTTTAAGATCACATTTATTGGCATACACTCATGCTAGTTAAATGTACTAAACTATAAAGACATTGATATTTTTTAAAAGCCATTTTTTCTCTTTTATATGTCTTTTTATGCTAAGGTTTAGCTACCTTTTCCTATGATTTACGCGTGGGACGGGGGAGGGTGCCACCCATCCTGTTCCTCCTCTTTCGGCTGCCTGACACCATGTGCCCCGCAGCGCTGCCAGCTTCCCTACTCTTCTGCTGGCTGCTGCAGGGGATGTTGCAGAATATAGTGGGGGCTGGTAAATATGTTATTTACTGATCACACCTGCATCCATTCATAACTTAAGCATAGTAAAGTGTGCTTATTATGCTTCCGTTTGTGAATAAAGAGGAAGCCACTCAGCACAGGGCACATTTTGATATAGTTAGTCAGGTTGAAAAAAGACACAAGACACAAAAGGACACATCTAGCTCAACCAAAATAAAAAATAAAAAAAGAAAACACAACCACACAATCCCATATACAGAATCCTATACCTGCAGTGGATCCAGAGGAAGGCGAAAAACCCCAGCAAAGCATGATCCAATTTGCTACAGCAGGGGAAAAAATTCCTTCCTGATCCCCCGAGAGGCAATCGGATATTCCCTGGATCAACTTTACCTATAAAATTAGCACCCAGTTATATTATTTACACCCAGGAAAGAATCTAGGCCAAGCAATCTACCGAGCTGGCCAGAACCACCTCTGAAGGGAGTCTATTCCACATTTTCACAGCTTTACCGTGAAGAAACCTTTGAAGAGCACTCCCCATTCATTCACTGTCAAATGCAGCTGCAGATAAAGGAAATGGAGAATCTCCGTCCTCAGTCCCTTTCTCTATTTCAAAAATGAGACATCAGAGGTGTTTAGACCCCTGGCATTTCACGAAAGGCCCCCAACGGGGCTCCCAAAAAATTGTAAAGAAATAATAAAAATTGACAACATCCATTGCTCTACTGACACTGTTCACTGCTCTACTGACTGATGCTGTCCACTTTTAGGGCCTTTTTTACACTTGTTTCAACTTCAACAGGCATTAAAGCACTTACCACTTCAACATGCTTTTTTATGTGTGGTTTTTATATGTGGCTTGAATGGTGCTTCGATGATGCTTCAGTGGTTCTTCGAGGATGCTTTGGTGGTGCTTTTTTTACGTTTTAATAAAATTGGCAGGTGCGCTGTGTGTGTGGTGATATCTCATAGGTGCAATACCTCCAAAACAAAGCGAAGCTAAAGCTATATAAAAGCCTCTCAAAAACCTGCAGGTGCTTCAAGCGAGCTATGTCATAGACTTCTATGGAGGCTTTGAAGACTCTTTGAAGCACCACTAAAGCGACATGGGGTATAATTTTTGAAGTAAAGCAAAGCAAACACAACCTGAGAACAGGACTGTAAGCTAACCATCCTATTTAGTGACAGGTGTTTAATTGGTGTTTAGAGTGCTTTAACCACTTAAGCCCCGGAGGATTTGGCTGCTCAAAGACCAGGGCCTATTTTGCGATTCGGCACTGCGTGACTTTAACGGACAATTGCGCGGCCGTGTGATGCTGTACCTAAACGAAATTGATGTCCTTTTTTTTCCCACAAACAGAGCTTTCTTTTAGTGGTATTTGATCACCTGTGTGATTTTTATTTTTTGCGCTATAAACAAAAAAAACAACAATTTTGAAAAAATAACAATATTTTTCACATTTTTTATATGAAATTCCCCCCCAAAAATATGTAAAAATTTAAATTTTTTTAACATTTTAGGCCAATTTGTTTTCTGCTACATATTTTTGGTAAAAAAAAAATCGCAATAAGCGTATTTTGATTGGTTTGCGCAAAAGTTATTGCGTTTACTAACTACGGGAAAGATTTATGTCATATTTATTGTTTTTTTTTTTTAACTAGTAATGGCGGAGATCTGCGATTTTTTTTTTTTGCGGGACTGCGACATTGCGGCGGACAGATCGGACCCTTGACTGACATTTTTGACACTTTTGAGGGAACCAATGAAATTACTACAGTAATCAGTGCTATAAATATGCACTGTTACTGTCAAAATGACACTGGCAGGGAAGGGGTTAACTTTATTGGTTATCAGTGGGTTAAATGTATACCTAGGGGCATGTTTCTAACTGTGGGGGGGCTTGGCTAGGGATGTAACCACAGAGACATACGATGCTACATAGCAGGATCGTATAGTCTCTGCCTTTACATCAGAGAGAATGACAGACGGCTGTGTATACGGGATCGGGAGTGGCTGGCGGACATCAAAGGCGCCGGTCACACGCACGGGGATGCCCGTGAACGAGCGGGGCCGGGAGCACGCCTCCCGTGGCGCGTGCTCGCCCCCTACAGGCTCCTGGGCGAGCGAGAGCGGCTGACTGCCGCAGTAAATATACTGACGGCGGTCGGCAAGTGGTTAAAAAAGCATGTCCATTGCCCCATTTTGAAGCAAGTTTAAACTAGCCCTTAAAGGGTTAGCTCCACTTTCATTGGGGGGGGAGAAAATAAACAAAAAATAAATTGCGACACAAGTCATATTGTAATTGAATGTTATTAACAATTACCTTTCCTTTTCAATCTGCAGCCTCTGTAGTTTTCTGAAAATGCAATGCAATATGGCTACCTGGAGTTGTTCTGTACACAGAATGTGTACTGAACACCCCCCAGAAACATAATTTCCTACTTGTGTGATTGGCTCACTGATTTTCCCAGAAATCTGCCCAAGATACAAGTTAGATTTCAGGCATTTGCAGGCCCAGCAGATTTCCTCATTAGTGCCCTGCAGGTGCCACAACTGATTAGTAATTATGAAACCACTACCATTAGATTAATTTTTCCACAGGGGCACAGAGAAACGCAGAGGGATTTCTTCAGAATAACATAATTTAATTAGGGCTAAAACTAGGAGTGCCAAGCCCCAGTGATCTTTGATCTCTAATGTTGTTCAGGTAGATTCCTAACTCTCAAAGGCTGCCACCCTCTGATTTACACTGAATTTAATTACTCTGTGATCTGTGTTTCCCAAGTTATCCATGTTTTCCACATCTGCAATCAGATCTGGGGTATTTGCAATTAGTAGATCTAACTGAGCATTATTTCAAGTTGGGGCATCTACCAATTGACACATGAAGCTGTCTCACAAGACATTTAAGATATTATAAAAACCATAAACTTTTATCAGTGGTGCTGGATAAAATGGTACAACTGGATGTTATAAAAATACAACATTTATTACAAGATACATAAAAAAGACATACAGTTTAATTATGGTAGCATCTTTAATGTCAACAGATCAAACATGAACGTACAAAATATCACATATGGTTGCTAAAACATGTGATTTCTTATCCATAGGGACTGTAATTTCTAAGTGTTTCATGGGGACAATGCCCCCTTCTTCAGGAGACAGCATGAATTGAATTGTGCATATATATCTGTGGAATGACCATGTCAAAACAAAAATAATGATAACTCAAGAAATTTAAAATCCATGTGTTTATGATGAAAACAAAGCATCTGCATTGTATAGGTCACAAAGTGAAAAAAAAAGGAAGCATAGTCATACAGAGGTTGTTGGAGTAAAGATGAGCAAAATGATGCAAACGCACAAAATAAAATTATTAGCACCAGGATCTCAATGCTGTGGACAAAGTACCACAGAAAAGACATCCAACCGGGAGCTGATGATGGTAGATGGACCCAGGCCCAGACATACAGGAGGAGTCAAAAAATAATTCCCTTGCACAGGAAAAAATTGGGGCTCACATAATGGAATACAAATAAAATGAAAAGTTAAAAATAAAACAGAAAAAAAAAGGTAAGTTGTGGCATGCCATGCATGAGCATGCCTAAAGACAAGGTGCTAGGAAGGAATGCGTGAGAAAATGATGAAAGTGCAGCATAAATAAAAAAAAGTAAACCAAGGTAAGGTGTACAGTATATGAATAACTTTATCCAGATAAACATAGGTATATCCAAGAAATATATCCCCCAGTGTACAAGGGAAGGGGTGATAAGATAAGTGCGATAAAGGAGATTGCTTACTCTTTTATTCACTTTTGCACAGGTTCTATAGTAAAGGCATGCCTAAGATAACTTGCTTATGGAAGATACCTACACAATGCAACCAGAGACAAAATAGATAAAAAAGTGAACCAGTGTTAATGCAAGACCCCTGGACCTAATATAGCAACCATGCCCAACAGGCAGTGTAATGAATAATAAATATAGATCATATAATGATATAAGGTGGGGAGAGAGATAAACATGAAAAAATACTAAAATTCTACCTGGGTAAAAAATACACATGAAGAATAAGGTGACCAGATTTTTAAAATGAAATCCGGGGATATCGGCAAATAGAAAACTATTTTATGAGCATATTTTCCTCAAATTATACAGTATATGCAGTGTATGTGGTATGCGTTTATGAAATTATCGTAGGATATGTATGTTATTTCGTTCATGAGATAAAAAAAAAAAAAAAAAAAACATACTTCTTTTTTTAGGATATGACTACCAAATGTTAAGATAAGATAGAGAAAGAAAATTTTTAATGCATATTTTGTATTTTATTCTTACCAAAGGATTTTGGCTTAACAATAACAATATAAATTAACAATTTAGAACAGTAATAGATTGCATGGTAACAACACATAGGATACCTTTGAACACAAATATTCAAATATTATTAGCTAACTGTTATAAGACTACAAATGTTAAAGGAACAGTTAGGCACTGTAACAACTTCATTGAAATTAAGTTTTTATGGTATCAGGAGGTCCCTGAGCCCTGTCTTACCTTATGGCATCAAACCGTTCTTGAACAGTTTAACCCAAAAGCCTGTGTTCCAGCGTCAATCTCCCTGCGGCGCCTCTGATTGGCTGAAAGCAGCCTGCTGAGGTTCTCAGCCAACCAGTGATTCCCATTCATAAAACTGGCTTGAAAAAGGTATGTTTCTTGATGGTAACTGATAGGTGGCACTGAAAGGCATTACTGATAAGAAGGGGGGGGGGGGGATAGGGCATGGATATAAAAGGTCTGTGAGCTAAAGGAGGTCTCTAAGGGGGGTGCTGCTGATCTAATGGTTGATCACCAACCATAAGATCAGCAGCCAGTACCCCCTTTTAGAGACCCCCATTAGCTTGAAGTCCCCTTATATCAGCACCCCCTGTTGTTTTTAACACATCCATTCAGATTTCCTTACCAGCGGGACCCGGGAGCTACTGCAACCAAGGAGGGAAGTGTGAGAGATAAGCTGGGGGTGGAGCAACTCTAGGGCTATTTATCTCCCACTATGCAGTGTGAATGGCAGAAAAAGCATGTCATCGGTTGCTAGGACAGCAACCAATGACAGCAAAGGAAATCATTGAGGCAGCGGCAGTGGTGGGGGGGTGAGAGAGGCACTGGGCAGGGGAGGCAAAGAGGCGCAGCTGACAGTAATCCCATTAAGTGGAGCGCAGTGCCGAAACTTAGTCCGGCACTAGCTCCATCCTCAGGACATATTTAATGGATGGATGGATGGATGGATGGGACTGGAACTATGTTGTGCCCAGGTCACAGGTGGACAGAGACCTGGGCACAAGTGTCTGAACCTGGACTGTCCGGGGCAATACCAGACAGGTGGCAACCCTGTCTGGGGACAAAACCAGGGACCAACTTGGTCCAGGGACAGTGTTCTCAGTCTGGGGACTGTCCCTGGAAACCGGGTATGTCTGGTCACTCTAATGAAGATTCTCGAGTAGGAGCAGCGCAGAAGATGCTGCACAGCGCTCAGCAACAGTCTGACCCCATGGACTTGAAAAGCTCCCCTCTTATATGATGCCCCGGGAGGCCACCCCCCACCAAGCATCATGGGGTTGGCGAGGCTGGTAAACAGCAAGATGCCCACTAATCAACAGACAGGCAGAATGGAGGCAAAATACACCGCCATTTCCCTGGCCTATATGAGGTTTAGAGCACGCAAGTGACATCACTCGGACGCAATGAATGTGCCAGAGTCAGTCATGCGTGGGACCAAAAGCGGCATGCGCATGACACCTGGCGGACCAAGGCCGACTGTGCATAAGCAGGCTGCATATGGATAGTGCACATATATCCTTACCTGTGACACAGAGGGTATGAGGGAGGGAGAAGATGCTGCACATCTCTCCCAAAACGGGAGAGATGTGTGAAAACAAGATGCCGATGCTATTTGCAGATGGCCAGAAAGGCCACCAGACAATGGTGGGAGTGATGGTGGAGATAAATAAATGGGATAATAACAAAAAATATGAAAATAAATTAGTGCGTATTGATGAATTAGAAAATATTGATGAAAAATGAGAAAAATAAAAATGAAAATTTGAACAGGTAGCTTTCAGAGAATAGATCCATCTCAACTTTCTTTGTAGTATCAATCTATCCCAATCGCCTCCATGGGGGTTGCAAGGTATATGTTCAAGGGCCAAAAAGTTAAAATTGAAAGGGCCATATTTGTGATCAATGGTTGCATGATGCCCAAGGGGTGAGTACAGGTCTCGAATTTCTATGGCATATATGTGGTCATGTTCTACGCCAGAATTCCCGGATCGTGTTCCCGACGTAGAAAGAGCCACACTCACACAGGAATAAGTAGACCACGGCTTGAGTGTGACAGTTCACAAAGTGCTTAGGGTAGAGCCTACTGCCATTGGTAAGAACATTTTTACTCCTATTAATGAATTTGCAATATTCACAGTTTCCACATTTAAAGTACCCCTAGGCAGATTTCTAGTTGTAACTTGATGGCCAATGTAGTGGCTATGTACTAATTTGTCTTTGGTGCCCGTTGAAAGACAATGATGGTGCCCATTGAAAGATAATGATGGTGCCAGTCGAAAGACAATGCTGGGCTGGGGTGTTATGAAGTTGGAAACAGCAGTGTCAGAGGTAAGTAGATACCAATATATTTGTAAGGCTTTTTTAATAGCCACGTGTTGGCGATTATAGCAAGTAATGAATCTAACCCTATTGTCCCCAAGTCTGGGTTTCTTGGAAAACAATAAAGTTTCCCAAGACTGAGTATTAGTTAAATTGTAGGCTTTTTTAAAACATTTTTTTACTAGATCCCCTAGCAAGCAGACGATCTTGCAGTTTTTTTGGCCTCTCCCTCAAAGACACCCATGTCAGTGCAGTTGCGCTATAGTCTGAGGTACTGACAATATGGGATAGAGTAGAGCAAAGGTGATGGAAGGGTGCTACTGGTGTGTAACAAAGTGTTACCAGCTGTGGACTTGCAGAATAGGGCACTAGATAATGACCCTCCAGTGTTCTTTTTTAACCAAAATGTCTAGAAAGGAACCTCCAACTTATGACAAATTATGGCGAATTGCAAATTCCAAACATTGGAATTCAAACAAACAAGAAATTGATCCAGGAGGGTTTTGTCACCATCCCAAACAACGAGGATGTCATTGATGTACCTGTGCCACGATAATACGTGGCACAGGTACATCGCCAGATCCTCGTTAGTAAACAGCTGACGCTCCTACTCCCCCAGGTACAGGTTGGCATAAGAAGGCGCACAACATGTGCCCATAGCCACGCCCTGTACCTGGAGTTAGTGTGAGCCAGCAAAGCAGAAAATATTGTTTCTGAGTATAAAATTAAGGAGATCAACCACAAACCAATTTTGTTCTGTATCATGGAAGCCCTTTTGCGATAAATAAGTCCATACAGTTTCTACCCCAGGGTCATGAGGAATACTACAATATAGGGCTTCCACATCAATAGTGACTAGCCAGGCAGATTCAGAAATATACATTTCTTCTAAGAGCTTCAAGGTGTATGGTATCCTGCAAATAGGATGAAATGCCAGTTACAAATGGTCTTAAGACTGAGTCAATGAAACGACTTGCATTTTTGGTAATGCATCCGTTACCAGATACAATAGGGGAGGGTTTATAAAATTCTTGTGGGTTTTGGGACGTGTAAAAAACAGGCTTCCAGAGGATGAGATGTTCTAACAAATTCCCAAATTCGTTTGGTTATTAGACCCGCATAAAAAGCAGAGTCTACCAAGATATAGAATTTTTGGGAAACGGTAGAATCTGTAAGTGGATTCATTTTTTTGTACCAATTTTTATTAGACAGGACTTCTACACACATTTGTTCATATTTACTGGTTTCCATGATGACAATATTTTCTCCTTTGTCAGAAGGTTTAATAATTAAATCCTTCTTAGTCATAAGGTTATGAAGAGTCTGCATTTGTTGTGGAGTTAAAATAGAACTATATATAGCTTGAATTTTTTCAACCTCAGCAGTGACCTGCTTAAGAAAGAGGGCCAGGCTAGGATTGGTTTGGATGGAAGTATATTTTGCAGATTTTTTTCCAAGCACATTGGGATTAGATGTATCTTCCTTCATTGACTGTAATATAGTTTCTAGGTCAATGCAGTCAATTAGATATAAGGTTCATTCTCAGCTAATAGTTCATTCAACATTTTGAGTACTCGAAAATCACGTTTGGTATAGTTTGAAGGGAGCGATGGCTCAAGGGTTCGTTGTTCATCTTTTTGATATACCTGTTTGAATAAAAGATTATGTATAAATAGTTTAAAATCTTTGATGACCTCAAAATGATCCAAACTGGATTGTGGGCAGAAACTCAATTACTTCAATAATACCTGTTTTTATGAATTGGTCAAAATGTAAGATGACAAATTGATAATTTCTAAGGTCATTCCCTGTTCCGAGCCCTCCGTTTTTCTACCATTTACATCTTTCTGACTGTGTATTGATTCAGTACCCCAATCGTGCACATAAGACTAGGATTGGTAAGGTCTAAATTTGACCCCCGAGGGATGGAGGATGCGGCCACTCCCATAGTAGTAGGATTAGAGACATTGTGCAGATGGGCTTGTGCTGAAGATACTGCTGTTTTCAGTGATTGTTGGGGTAGTTGCCCTTGGGTATTCGAAAGAGGAGGCTCTTGATCCCCTTTGAGCTAGGGCCTCCTAAACTCTCATCACCCTTTGGGTCTTTGGAACCCTGTCGCCATGTAGAAATATCAAAATTATTCCTCCATATGTGGGGAAGTGAGACCAATGATGTATTACCTAAAGGGATTTCGCTATCACAAGTCTCACTGTAGTGGATAAATCTGTTACGTAACTTCGCTCTTTGTGTGGTGGATTGCCATTTGTAGGCAATGCCTTGACAAAAGCCCATTTTATTCTTTATAAATGTATTGTCTTTATTCCTAATGATTTCCATTTTTAATTTGTCCAGATGGTCACTGAGCTCCTGGTCCTTGTCCAAGAAAAAAGAGTGTAAGGATATATCGGGATTTAAGAAATGATGAGCCTTAAATGAGCGTGCAGTTTTGTCTGCCCAGTAGGTATCTGGATAATTGAAGTCTCCCATTATAATAACATTGCCCTGCCTCGCTGTCATTCCTAACTGTAACAGCAGATCAGACTCCTCCTCATCCTTCAGGTTGGGGGGCCTGTAACATACACCAACTATTAACCACTTCAGCTCCGGAAGATTTTAACCCCTTAATGACCAGGCCATTTTTTGCGAAATGGCACTGTGTTGTTTTAACTGACAATTGTGCGGTCGTGCGATGCTGTACCCAAATAAGATTGATATCCTTTTTTCCCCAAAATAGAGCTTCTTTTGGTGGTATTTGATCACCTCTGCGGTTTTTAGTTTTTGCGCTATAAATAAAAATAGTTAAAAAAAAAAATAAAACAATATTTTTTACTTTCTGTTATAAGACATTCCCAATAAAAAAAAATTTAAAAAATCAAATTTTTTTTATCAGTTTAGGCCAATTTGTATTCTGCTACATATTTTTGGTAAAAAAAAAAAGCATATAATAATTGGTTTGTGCAAAAGTTATAGCGTTCACAAACTATGGGATAGATTTTTGGACTTTTTATTTATTTTTTATTTTTTTATTAGTAATGGCGGCGATCAGCGATTTTTATCGGGACTGCGACATTGCGGCGGACAAATCTGACACTACACTCAAGAAGTATCTAGTTGCTTTTAGGGATTTGGAAGATTTTTTGTTTTTGATTGTTTAAGCAAATTGGACCACACACGTTAGGTGTTTTTTTCTTTCCTTCCCATCAGCTTTGGATTTAAGGTTCAGTGGATGGCAGCTGTTATTAGTTTATTATTATATTTTTTTTCTTTTGTTTGAACTTAAAATATATTTGTTCTATTGTTTACTCGGTCTAATTATATAATCCTAATGAAGGGACGTGTATGCATGTGTAGTGACCTGGTAGGTGTGAGTGGGCCCTTATAGTTTACCCCTTTAAAACACACTGAACTGCAGCACATGGATGTGAGCTACAAAGAAAAGGATGGTATTTCTGAAAATTGTGACAAACGCGAATCGGCCTTAACAAAAAATGTCATAATACACATATTATCATACTGTATTTAGAACATAAAACTTAAACTGTTACTTAACCCAGGACCCTGCATTCACTATATCTGGTCTCCCACAGTACACAAAACATGGAAATGCAATCAGTTTAGTAAATATAAATGGCTAAATACCTTTTCTCATCAGTAGTACTGTATATAACAGTCTTGTGACTTCTATTAGTGCCTGGTTAAAGCTTGAAGGAGGAGTTTTCATACTGAACTGGGTGTCCTATAAGGATGCTGGACCCCTGGCCCTCTGTCTGGACAGTGCTGATTGGCCCTGTGCTGATCACATGCAGCCTCCCACAAAAAAAAATACACACCAATCTGAGCATGCGCAGCCTGACTCGAGTAACTCTGTCATATCCAGACATGTTATGGGGACAATCCAAGAAGAGGAGGATCTGTGCATAAAGGATCAAACAGCCTTTTGCAGAGAATTAACCCCTTAGGTTCCACAGTGAGTATAGCAAGCATGCTTTACTTTAATATGCCAAATTTATATATAAAATCCATTTAACGAATTTGAAAATAAATGTGGCCAACTCTTTGCCATGGAATTACATCTAAAGTTATCAAACACTTTCATCTTTGCTCATGCTGTACTAATTTATATAATAACAATAAAACTGTACAATTTTATAGGTTATCCTGCTTATTTTTTCACTTATGTATCCTAGGTTTCCTACAGTTTGGCCTGGACCTGTCCTTGTCAGTCAGTTCCCATTCGGGTTCAAGTATTAGTAATTTCTGCCTTCACTGGGACTTCCTGGGCTAAATACCCTCTTATTCGCCAGTTCTTCAGCGGGGCTGCTAGGCTTAGGCCTCTAAGAAAACCCAGATTCCCCAAATGTGACCTCCCATTCATCCTGGACTTCCTTCCAGAAACTGAATTGGAGTACACAGGTCGGCTCTCTATCAGAAACATTTCTCTCAAGACTGGTGGCCATTACAACGGCTCAAAGGGTCTACAAAATTAGCGCTCTTTGATGTGAGGTTTCTGACGACCTTCCCCGACCATGTGGTGCTGATTCCCATGTTGGGTTCAAACCCCAAGGTTTCTTCTGTTTTCCATAAAAACCAAGAGATCGTCCTGCCAACATTCAGGTCACCCAAGAGCCCTAATGCTCATCCTCTAGATGTGGGAGAGATCCTGAAGCTATATCTGGAAATCCCAGCTCCTTTCCGTCAGTCCAACATCCTGTTCGTTCTCTTCCATGGAAAGAACAAGGGTTTGTGTGCCTCTTCCAGAACCATTGCAGCTTGGATTGCTCAGATCATTCAGTGGGTCTATAAAGCTAAGAGCTTGGCGCTTCCGGAGGCGGTGACTGCTCATTCAACCAGAGGGGTCTCTACATTGTGGGAAGCCTCTCAGCATGTTGCCCCTGAAGTGATCTGCAGAGCAGCCTCTTTGTCTTCAATTTAAACTTTTCTTATAGCCAGCAGTTGCCCATGCGTGGCTATTTATTTCCCATACGTATGCTGCCATGGAGTCTGTCAGGAAAACTGAAAATTTACTAACTTATACTTATCATAATTTTCCTTTCCTGATGGACTCCATGGCAGCAGGTGTTCCCTCCCATCTGCTGGAGTAGGCTAGTCATGGAACGTGGCTCCTAGCACTGAGCAAAATTTATCAGAGTAGGGTCCTATTGGGTAGGAGAGGAGACAGGGCTAAACCCATATGTATGCTGCCATGGAGTCCATCAGGAAAGGAAAATTATGGTTAGTATAAGATAGAAAATTTTCAGTTTTCTCATCAGTAGTTTGGTTGAAACTTGTAGGAGGAATTTTCCTTCCCTCCTTATTATCCTATTAAACTGCAGGACTCTGATCCTCTGTCTGGAGAGTGCTGATTTGCCCTGTGCCGATTACATGCACCAGCATGAAAAAAAAAAACTTTCTAGCAATACACACTAAACTGAGCATGTGCAGAGTGACTCCAAGGACTCTGTGTTATCAATAAATGATTTGGGGACACTGGAAGAAGGGGAGGATCAGAGAAGACAGGATTAAACAGCCGTTTTACACAATGTGGAGGATTCATCCTTAGGTTCCACAGTGAGTATAACATGCATGCTTGACTGCATATACAGACTGATTTTGCGGTTATGGGTTTAGTAAAACTTTAAAGTGTTACATTTTCAGAGACATTAAAGTGATTATAAAGATTTGGGTTTTTTTTTTACAATAACAAACATGTTATACTTACCTGCTCTGTGCAATGGTTTTGCACACAGCAGCCCCAATTCTCCCCTTTACAGATATTCTGCTGGTGCTCCTGGCTCCTCCCCCCTCTCTGGGTGCCCCCACAGCAAAAAGCTTGCTATGGGGGCGCTCTTGTGTGCTCACTCCCCAACCCTGCTTTGTGTGTTTGTAAGATGACTCCACCACTTCCTCGTCACTGGCTGTGATTGACAGCAGCCAATGAGGAGCGAGAGAGCCTCAGGCTCAGGTATGTATTTAGGGGGGGTGTCATAATGTCAAATGATGGCACCCTAAATAAATGTATTATGTGTAGCTGCTCCTTTAAGAAGTGAATATATCACCCAAAAATTGAAAACCATAAGTAAAGGAAGTGGCGCTCACAGTGCTATGCAAATAGCGATGCAAGTTTACAGTGATGTCTTCAGTGAAGAAAACGTTTGATAAAATGCCAATAGCCAATAGCGATAAACAATGCAAATTAATATAGAAAACTCCAATGTAACAGTTCCCGACACCATTGGTGCTCAAAGGGTAGATGGCAACTCATCAGATGTGTTTGACCCCTATTAACAGGAAGGTCAAAAAACACTTTTGGAAAACCAGATTGGTTCCATAGCCTACACCACTCTCAGGGTATGGCTAGGATAAGTGAATTAACTCCACAGGAGACATAATTAGAAGGTCTTCAAAGTGTACTTCTGAAGATGTCAGCCTTATGACGAAACGCGTCAAGTTGCAACGCACGCTGCCTCGTTCTGGGCCCTAAGTGAACCGCATGCCACTTCCCCACTTCCGGGTACGGCAAGTACGGCGCGGCTCTCACCAGCAGACATCCAATACAGCTGCGAGGCTAGGAGTCTGCAAAGGACATTCTTATAAAGGGCACCAATATATTTTTACTTTCTGCTTTTTATTGTGATTGCGGCTTTTAAATAAAGAGGATATTTTTTACAACGTCTGCACTATGAGGAGCCTTCTTTTTCTCTCCATACCCTGAGTGCATCCAGGAGCAGGAGCAAGCCGTGGACCCCCGAGCATTCTCAACACCCCCAGGAAATCGGTATCCACCAGAGAGAGATACACCTAAGCCTTGTCTGATTCCTGTTGGCGTACGCCCACAGGAATCCACGGGATCTGGTAAGTGGGTCTTCTTACCATTTACCACCGGGAGGTGAAGCGGAGGGTCACACCACCATTGCACATGTGAAAAAGCACCAGCACTTTGATTTTGACCTGCACAGAAGGACTTTTTTGCACTATTTGCACTACCATATATTTTGCACACATATGGACTATATATAATATATAAGCACCTTATTTGTTTGCACTTTAATTCTGCTGAATATTACGCTATATTTTACAGCATATAGTTGATGCACTATTTTGTTATTTGTTTGCAATATATTGAATATTACGCTACCATATACTACAGCACTTCATTTGATGCACTATCTTGCACGCACCCCCGTTGTTATGTTATAAATTATACCAGTCTTAAACTGAGGGCTGAGGCCATAAAATATAATTACATTTATACTAAAGCACAAGGTAGTAATACCTGAGCACACACACCATTTTTAAACTTTAATTTTCATCAATTTAATTGTTGTGGTAGGACCCCCACACCCTCCACAAATAGGGTTTAGCGCAGTTTTTATCTCCCCATCAATAGCAATAAACAATGCAAATTAATATAGAAAACCCCAATGTAACAGTTCCCGACACCATTGGTGCTCAAAGGGTAGGTGGCAACTCATCAGATGTGTTTGACCCCTATTTACAGGAAGGTCAAAAAACACTTTTGGAAAACCAGATTGGTTCCATAGCCTACACCACTTTCAGGGTATGGCTAGGATAAGTGAATTAACTCCACAGGAGACATAATTAGAAGGACTTCAAAGTGCAGTATATTTATTGGTGTTTAAAATCAAGGTTGCACTCACATGTAATTGTGCCTAAGTCCCATCACTAGGTGTATACAGCATGTGCAGATAGAGCCATTAGGACGTCACACGGGACCCGGAAGTGACGAATAACCTGCTAGCAATAGTGCAAAAAAAAAAACTGCAGAGGTGATTAAATATCACCAAAAGAAAGCTCCATATGTGGGAAAAAAAGGACATCAATTTTATTTGGGTACAGCGTCACACGACAGTCAGTTAAAGTAACGCAGTGCCGTATCGCAAAAATGGACTGGTCATTAACGGGGTAAAACCTTCCGGGCCTTAAGTGGTTAAAGAGCACCTTTGAGAACTCTTCGCTTTAGAAAGTGATTGCATACCAAGCACCTTGTTTCACAGTATTATCTACAAATATTGTATCTACTATTATTGCACTTTACAACTTTTGGAATAAGGGCTCATGTTGTGAGTATTTATTTTATATGTTTTTTAACATTTTATTATTGGCACTATATTTGCACATTTTTTTCATTCAGGTGATATGTGTATGTAGCACTGTCCCCTAGAGGACTGCTGGATATAACACTTTCTGTATTCCCCTGGGTTACCCGTAGCAACTGCTTGCAGAAACGTATCACTTTAAGTACTTGGCTCAGTCAATGATCAGTCCAGGGGATGTTGTTTTGTAGTTTTATTGAGAACTGGGATAGGAGAAGGGATTAGTAGGATACTCCAACTAGTAATTATTCACAGCATTAAGGACATCTGACTTGAGGATGCAGCAAGGCCGCTGATTCACTCTGCCACTGGAATTAAGGTAATTTAAGTGTTCCTGCTGGTAATTATCTCCAGGGTTCTAACTTAGCATCCCCTTTCTCTCTCTCTGTGCATCTGTGCAGCTGACACCCGTCCACTGACTCCTACACTCTGGAGTGGTCCCCTTCCTGGGCAGACCCCGTGCAAGTTCCTCTGTACTCACAGACACTGTTTTTCCAGAGTCACAGATGCCCCCAACTCCACCAGTCAGCTTCTCTTGGACCTCCGGATTCAGCCACACACTCTGGTTCACCAGGCGGACCACCTGTGACCACCATCCACTGCTACAGAAGAGGAGACAGCCGTCACCCTCCTTCAGGGACCTGGCTTCCCACCCAAAGACCCCTACCTCATGTGTCCTTGGCTTTATATACCCTGCCCCATAATGCACCGACACAGCCAGTCTGTGCCAATCCATGGGGCAGTAACAAAACCTGTGTGTCACTGGCTGAGTATCCTCCACTGTCTAATGTGCCTCCCCATTGGACACAGTGGGGACACTCCCTCAGCCCAGATAAATCACACACTGGACACATGGAGCAGGCCTAACTAAAAAATTCTGCTCCCTGAGAAGCAGGGAGCATGTAAATTTAGCCTGCTGCTCTGCTGTTAAGCAGAAAGAGCCAAAACTACTCTGCCTACCTAGCACCTATCTAGGAGGGTGCTACATCTATATGATGTGAATATTTTTACATATGTTTAATTAATCACTTAGAGAGACAGCACACTATTGTTTTTATAAAATTTCCAAACATCAGAGTACTGTCGAGGACACTTGGGAATTATGTATTTTTCCTTTATACATAAGGTTCAATGTTGGAAATTTTGTTTTTCTGTAATATTATGTTCATTTTAGGGCTATAAGAAAACTGGAAAAGCTTGAGCAAGGTTAATGAATATGTAGTACAATTTACATTCTTTTATTCGTTGATTTTAATATGATGCTGTACTTTACAGATCTACCATACCACAATTTCTCCTTTGCAACAGCATTTGCCGCCATCTGTTAGCATAGTGTTTACATAATTTGATTGTTTGACCATGGCCTTGTTTGATGATTTTATACCACAAATAGTTTTTGCCTGCTGTCAACTGTTGCCAGTGTAAGAGCAGGCTGTCCACCACAAAGCCCTGGGGAACACTGGGCAGTTCCTAAAGGCCCGTACACACGTACCGATCGTCGGCATACAAACGTCGGTGGACGAAGGATCTGCCGATTGTACGCGTGTTAGTATGGTGCCTCCGACAGATGTCTGCGCACAATCCGCGGACAAAAGTCTTTCTTGCAAACATGAAAATGTTTGTATGCCGACACCAGAACGGACGATTGTTCGCCTGTCAGTACAGAATTCGGCCGACAGACCGCAGATTTGCAAGACTGGGCATGCTCAGAAAATAGAAAACACAGGGAAAGTTAACCATTACATGACATCACTTCTGCAGTCGGCGGACAAAATTCTTGTGCTGTCCTTGTGCTGTCTTTGCACTTTTCAGCAGACACCGACATCCCGGGGAGAAAAGAGGAACATTTGTATGCCGACCATCGGTACGTGTGTACGGGGCTTAAGACCCTATGCATCTGCTCTTTTTAGGGCCTACATTAGCCTTACAAGACAAAGGATCTGCTACCACTGTGACATATCCTAGTTTAAAGAGAGCAATTCCGTTTGTCAATTATATCGTCATGCCCTTTTTTTAAACCACTGTGCAGCATTGCAAGCATACAAGAGATTGTTCAACTAGTGCAATTCATGTTCCAGTGAAATCTAAATTTGTAAAGCATATCTAAAAAGAAAAAAACAGCATAAAATCTATGTAAATGCAATTCAATATCGAAGATGCATCATAGATTTGAATGCAAAGCAAACTTATTGATGAGTGAAGAGAGATCAAACAAAGCTCCTTTTAAGCAAATGGGTTAATTATCCTCCTTAGGTCAGCACCCTACTTCTTTCTTTCATGCTGAGTGCACAAACATTAAATCCTATTGTACACATATTGTATATCCCATACATAGAGTGTCACTGCTGAGATCCTGGGTCTGGTAGTCCCCAAAGTTCAGCTCAAAACATGCTCATGTTGCTGACACATACAGTATATCCTGCATCACCGCTAATAATGGCCTTAATTTCAATATGGCCTTTGAATCTTAATGGCCATGTAATAGACAGAAAATACCAGTGTGCGCTAAATCACAGCAGTCCAGTAATCATCCAACAAATTTACAGGGTCTTTTGCAAGACAAGAAGACAAAGAAGTATCAAAATGAAACAAATTACCAATTCACAACTTTTTTTTTTTTTAACCACTTAAGCCCCGGAGGATTTGGCTGCTAAAGGACCAGGGGTTTTTTTGCGATTTTTTACTGCGTGACTTTAACGGACAATTGCGCGGTCGTGCGACACTGTACCTAAACGAATTTGACGTCCTTTTTTTCCCACAAACAGAGCTTTCTTTTGGTGGTATTTGATCACCTGTGCGATTTTTTGATCACGCGCTATAAACAAAAAAAGAGCGTAAATTTTGCAAAAATAACAATATTTTTCACATTTTTTTATATGAAATTCCCCCAAAAAAAAAGTAAAAATCAAAATTTTTTAACATTTTTCAGCCAATTTGTTTTATGCTACCTATGTTTGGTAAAAAAAATCGCAAAAAGCGTATTTTGATTGGTTTGCGCAAAAGTTATCGCGTTTACTAACAAAGGGAAAGATTTTTGTCATTTTTGGTGGTTTTTTTTTAACGCGTAATGGCGGCGATCTGCGATTTTTTTTTCGGTACTGCGACATTGCAGCGGACAGATCGGACCCTTGACTGACATTTTTGACACTTTTGGGGGTACCAGTGACATTACTGCAGTAATCAGTGCTATATATATGCACTGTTACTGCAAAAATGACACTGGCAGGGAAGGGGTTAACTTTATTGGACAGGGAGGGGTTAAGTGTGTCCTAGGGGCGTAATTCTAACTGTGTAGGGACATTCCTATTGGTGTAAAAGCAAAGATCAACCGTTCTACATAGTAGAACGGACAGATCTTCACTTTTACACAGGGAGAACTGACAGGCAGCTTGTTTACACAAGCCGCTCTGTCTTTCTCCCTTCACAGGAGCGATCGTAGTGTGACTGGCGGACATCGAGTCCGCCGGTCACACGCACTGACTTGTCTGTGAACGAGCCGCGGCGGGTGCGCGCCTCGGCGGGCGCGCGCCCGCCCGCGATAGGCTCGCAAGTCAGTGACAGGCGAGTGACGTACCGATACGTCACTCTGCCTGGCTGGGGCTGACCGCCGCAGTATATAGTCGTGCGGCGGTCGGCAACCGGTTAAATAACAAACATGTTATACTTCCCTGCTCTGCTCAGTGATTTTGCACAGAGAAGCCCGGATCCTCCTCTTCTCGGGTCCCTTTTCACTGCTCCTGACCCCTCCCTCTTGTCGAGTGCCCCCACAGCAAGCAGCTTGCTATGGGGCACCCAAGCCAAGTTGCAGCTCCGTGTGTCCATTCAGACATGTGTGCTTGATTTTTTCTTCTTTGTGTGCCCTCATAACAAGTTGCTTGCAGGCTTGCATCCGAGCCAGATTGTGTGAATCTATAGACACACATAGCGGGACTCTCCTCACAGGACTTGACTGACAGCAGCATGAGGCAATGGCTCCCACTGCTCCCAGTAATGTTTGTGAATGCAGGAAGAGAGCAGAGCAGGGCTGCCGATGGGGGCTGTAGTGCTGGATCCAAAGGTGACAGATAAGCAGGTAGTGTTTGGGGGTGGGGGGGGAGGTTTGCACAGACATTGAAAGTTTTTTTACTTTAAAATGGTTGTGAAGGCAGAAGGTTTTTTACCTTACTGCATTCTATGTGGTATAGTAAAAAATGTCTCCCCCCGCATCCCCCCCCCCAATACATACCTGAGCCTATTCTTGATCCAATGATGTGCACGAGATCCGAGGCTCTCTCGGCTTTCTCCCTCCTCATTGGCTCTCATATGTCAATTACAGCCAGTGAGGAGGGAGCAGGGGGTGGTGCTCGGAAGGGAGCACGCATGAGTGCCCCCAGCAAGGGTCTTGCTATGTGGGCAGGAGCCAGGAGCATCAGTGGGGAATGGGAGAAGAGGGGAATCAGGGCTGCTTTGTGCAAAACTATTGCACAGAGCTGGTAAGTATGAAGTTTTTATTTTTACAAAAAAAATAAAAATGAAAACAAAATATGGATTTTTCTTACAGCTTACCTGTAAAATCCATTTATTGGAGTACATCACGGGACACAGAGCTATATTCATTACCATATGAGTTATACGCCACCTATAGGTGAATGGACACTGGCAACCAATCAGACAGGAAGTCCCCCTATATAACCACTCCTACACAGGAAGAACCTCTGTTTTGTAGCAAGCAATAAACATCCCATACAAAAAGGGAGGGACCTCTGTGTCCCGTTATGTACTCCAAGAAATGGATTTTACAGGTATGCTGTTGGAAAAATCCATATTTCTTTATCGTACATCACGGGACGTACATCACCGCAAGATTTTTTCTTTTTTGCTAAACAAATAAAAAAACACCGAAAAGTTTGAAAAAAAAAAAGTTTTTTGTTTATGTTATACAATTTTGTAAATAGATACATTTTTTGCTGCACTGACAGGAACTGATTAGGAGGCACTGATGGGGTGGCACCAATATGCGGTACTGATAGGCAGCACTGATGGGCACTGATATGTGGCACTGATATGCAGCATTGGTGGGCATTGATAGGTGGCACTACTGGGCACTGATAGGTAGCACTGATGGGCACCACTGGTGGGCAATAATGGGCACTGGTGGGCGGAACTGATAGATGTCAATGATGGGCACTGGTGGGCAGCACTGATGGGGAGGGCACTGGCGGGCTCCCTGAGCCCTGATTGCCATCCCTGGTGGCCATGGTGGGCATCCCTGGGGTCATGGGTGGGCATCCCTGGGGTCATGGGTGGGCATCCATGGTGGTTCTAGTGGCACCCCCGCCCCCCCCAAGGGTCTTCACTGGTAATCAATGCTCTGATTACCAGTGCAGACCCCCCCTGTCAGGAGAGCCGTAGATCGGCTCTCCTCTACTCTCGCTTGTCAGGCACGAACTGAGGAAAGCTGATTAACGGCACTTCCTATTTACTATGTGACCAGCTGTGATTGGACACAGCTGGTCACATGGTAGAGAGCCTACGTCAGTCCGAGATTGGAGATCGCAGCATCACCGATCGCCGCTCTTTGCGCCACCTGGGGGGCACACAGAGCGCATTATCCTGCCGCCGTCATATGACGTCCGGTCAGGATAATGCAACCACCTTCCCACCGTCAATTGCCTATAGGGCGGGCGGGAAGTAGATAAAGACTGACAAACTCCTATAGCTTCCATTGCTGGTTGTATCACAGAACTTGCAACAACAAAGGAGGCTCTTAGTATATATTCCAACTTCTTATCAGCCTGATCTTTATAACTTGGGCATTATCCACAGGCAGGGCCGGTGCTAGACTATTTTACGCCCCAGGCAAGACCAGCTACTTGCGCCCCCCCCCCCCCCAAAAAAAAGGGAAGGGGTTAAAAACTCCTCTATGTCATACCCAGTGACCCTGATCCGATGGTTTCTCCATGTTATGCTTTCATACCCAGTGACCCCCCATATTCCCCCATGTCACACTCGGGGACCCTAATGTCCCTCCGTGTCACACCCAGGGACTTTGATGTTTTTCCATGTCACACCCTTGGACCCCAATATTCCTCCATGTCATGCTGTCATACCCACTGACCCTGATGTTCCTCCATGTCACACTCAGGGACCCCCGTGTTCCTCCATGTCATGCTGTCATACTCAGTGACCCCAATGTTCCTCTAGGTCAGACCCTGATGTTTTTCCATGTCACAGTTGGGCACCCTGATGTTCCTCCATGTCACACCTGGGGACCCTGATGTTCCTCCGTGTCACACTTGGGGACCCCAATCCCCCATGGCACACCCAGGGACCCCAATTCCCAATTCCTCATGGCACACCTGGTGACCCTGAACTCCTGTTACACCCGGTGACCCCTATCCTCCATGTCACACCTGGTGACTCTGATTCCCCATGGCACCCCTGGTGACCCCGATTCTCTTTCATACCAGTGATGCTCCATGTAACACCCAGGGACCTCGATCCCCTGTTCTGGGGACACTAACTGGGCCGTATGAAGAGAGTGGCTCCCACTCTGCCCTCCTTCACTGTGATCCTGCTGATTCCTTCTCCCAGGACGCTCCTCTCCTGGACCACAGTGGTCACCACAGCTCCAACCTGCTCCTGGTGGAGGGAAAAGCAGCAGTCAGAGAGCTCCGCATGTCCTTCATCACCAACCTCCTCAGACCATTCCGGTGCCTTGTTGCTTCTGCCCCAGTAAAGGTTCCGCCCTCCAGTGCCGAGCTCCGGCTCAGGTTCAGCTCTCCTCCGCTCCCTGCTTAATACCAACCCAGGGAAATGAACGGCTGCCTACCAGCTCAGTGCAGAGAGTCACTTCCTGCCTGGGGTTAACGCCGTTCAGCTCCAGCTGAAGAGGATCATCATGCAGGCAGCACTCTGGTGGGCTCCATTCCTGCCTTTTGGGGCCCCTCCAACAGTGGTGGAAAGCCAGGGCCTGATAGTTCCGCCACCTGGCATCTTTCTCTGTCCCTTCTTCCTCCCCTACCGCCACCTCTCCCCTCAGCTCACAATAATCATTCATGATGGAGAGAGAGTGCTGACTCCTGGCTGCGCCCCTAGGTGGCAATGCGCCCTAGGCGGCTGCCTAGTTTGCCTAGTGGAAGCACCGGCCCTGTCCACAGGACAAGTTAAACTTTTGTTAACAGAAAAAATGGCAGCATCCACAGAAGGTATACTCCATTTTCTTGTGAATCTTTCCTCCATAGGATAAAATCGTGAAAACGCTTTGTGAGGAACAAAAATCCTATCAGGATGATTCCCATCAGCATACATTACCTGCTCCAAGAACGGATGTAAGGGAAAAGCCTGAGGACTATAAGAAGGGCACAATGAGCCTAGAAAGGAAAAAGACTTCAGACATCTCTAAGGAAGGTAATTTGTATCTTAACTCCCTTAGCGGTATCCCCGAGCGTGACTCGGGGTGGATTTTTCATGCTACTATCGGTATCCCGAGTCACGCTTGGGGTAGATGTGCAGAGCCTGCAGCAGTGTTCCTTACCTTCTCCTCGCGATCCAGCGATGATCTCCCATTGCTGTGATCGCCGCCGAGATCCCCGCCGCTCGTCCGTCACTCTGATGACATCCTGGTTCCGTTCCCTGCAGCAGCAATGGTGCATGGGAGCGGAACTGGGAGGGAAATTCAAAGTTGTAACAACACAAACACATAAAAAGGAGGTGATACAATGTAATCTGAAATTATATATAATAAATGTATATTATATATATTTATATATATATATATATATATAAATATATATACATAATATATATATATATATATATATATATATATATATATATATATATATATATATATATAAAAATATATATATATGTATTATATATATATATTATATAAAATAAAAATATAAAATTATACAGCTTTTGGTACATAATTCCTGACATAATCATTCCGCCAGGGAGGTTAACCGGACCATTTCAGTGAGAGACTGAATCAACAATCTCTGGGATTGAGAGGACGAGTGTGACTCCTCAGGTCCTGACTCCCCAGAAGTCGAAACCTCAGCTTGACCTTTTACAGGGTCATTTACAACTACTTCTCCCACATCCTCTGTCCAATCCTGAACTGAATCAGCGGGTGGCTCAGGTGAGGGGGATCTATCACATTCCCTCGTTCCTTGCGATGCTGCAATCATGCCAGCAATCTTACACTCAAGGCTGGCCAAAGCCGATGACAAATCGCCCTTGGTAACGTATGCTGCGGCAGAAGCACTAGATGTGGCTACTATGCCTGACAACCGTAATGGCTCAGATTGGCTAGTCGCCTCTGGCCCTTCAGGGGAGGCAAACACAGAGGAAGCACAACTAGGATCTTCAAGTCTTGTCAGCAGCACCACAGTGCCCCTTCCAGCTGTGCCCCCCCTCACCACTCCTCTTTTGGGAGGACATTGCTCATAGGCAAGACAAACTTGAGGTACTAACTTTAGTGTACGCAAGGCTTGTGTCAAGCTATAAGCTTATCACACGCAGCACTGCTTATCCTAAAGTAACAGAACCTGTCTGTGCCTGTAAACATGCATCCACAGTGACTCACGCAACCCAGCTGCTGTAGCTCTGTGTCCCCTCCAGCCTCTGACAGAGGCTTGCACGCTGGAAACACTTGCTTAGGAAATTGCGTTGTTTATGCTTGTACTGCGCATGCCCGGCGTGCTACGGGACGTCTACGTGCACCCCCGATCGCGTCATAACATGCTCCTCCTGGCTTTATGCGTATTCTTGTGCTTAAATGGTGAATATTCATGCGCGTGGGCAATCCTTTACCACAGACAAGCCACTGAATGCGTTGGCATTGCCGAAGCTTTCCAAGGAGATGAATGCGTGGGCAATTTCATGCTAAGGCAAAAATCTGTACTGGGGGTAGGCAGATTAAGCATGCAAAGTGCGTTTTGTCACAGCTGATGCACCTTACAGGTGATCAGCACAGGGTGAAAACATTATGTTTAAACAAACAAGGTGTACTTTAACACAGCTGATACACCTAATGTTTTGTACAGGTAGACCAAAAATGTTTAACCACTTCTGGACTGGAAGGATTTACCCCCTTAATGACCAGGCCATTTTTTTTAGATACGGCACTGCGTAATTTTAAATGACAATTGTGCGGTCGTGCTATATGGTACCCTAATAAAATTGATGTCTATTTTTTCCCACAAATAGAGCTTTCTTTTGGTGGTATTTGATCACCTGTATAATTTTTATTTTTTGCACTAAAAAAAAAAAAAAAAACAAATAAAGAGCGACAATTCTGAAAAAAATATTTTTTACAAACTGCTATATAACATTCCCAATAACAAAAAAAATTAAAAATGATTTGCAGGTACGTCATTTCACGGGACAGAGCTAACCTGCCGCAGTATATGTAAGGCGGTTGGTTGGCAAGTGGTTAAACAAACAAGGTGTGCTTTGATACAGCTAATACACCCATTGTCTCTTTATTGAGACCAACATGGCACACAGTTCGGTTATCTTTTAAAGGAAACAGTGCATGAAAAATATTTTTACATATATTTTTTTAATTGGACTTGCCAGTCCCACCGCAGGATTCTGTCTTGTAACAAGATTCCAATCTTCACCCATGTCACATGTTTCTGTCACTTGCTGGCCTTCAAGGACTGGGTCCCCTTTTGTATTTCAGGGGCCACTCCCTTTGACCTGTAGAGCACCCTGCCAGAGCGCCTTTGGGGTTGGTTTTATCAAAGGCCAGGATCCCAGCATCCAGTGCCTAAAAAGGACAGCATTACAGGCAAAACCTCGTATCTCCTTTCCCAAGGCTCAGGTACCATCCTTTTAACCTTGACTCTTTTGGATGGATTTGATTGCTAACCCCTTAAATTCAGAGATCTTTGATAGGGGTTTGTAGCATAATCTTCTTTCTTCTTCATAAAAAATGCGGAGAGATTCTCCACCGTGACCATCACCATTAAGACACTGGCGAAAAAACGGAGGTACTTCCTTTGTAGGAAGGGTTATTTAGGGGGGACTTCCTGTCTGATTGGTTGCCTGTGTCCATTCACCTATAGGTGGCATATAACCCATATGGTATTGAATAGGGCTCTGTGTCCTGTGATGTAGGATAAAAGGGACTTCACAATCACTTTATTGCAGGGAATTCATTATTGGTAGAAAACCATTTTACCTTTGGAACCACTTTAAGTAGCAATGACCAAAGTAACAATAAAGTGCTCAGATGTAGCCATTTGAACTGTCCTTGTAAAATATTATGAAATGGTAAAAAGGTACCCAGTAATGTAAGCAAATGTTATGAGCAGGCAATCCAATACCACACTAAACATGCTACTTGTCTACAAGAGAATTAATTAACTCAAAGTTTATTACCAATGATTTAGCCATTTTGCTGTTGCTAGGTAGTAATAAGGAACAGTGCAGTCTCAAGTCTACAGTACATCCCAATCTGCTAGATGAGTAAAAAAAATAATACAAAGTAATATCCCATTAGATTACCCTTTACAAAACTTCTGAAACAAGGCCTTTAGAGCCGGTTCACATTAGCGCGACACGACTCCTTACTACTTCGGGGGCGACTTGTGCATTACATTGCACCACGACTTCGGAGCGACTTGCAGGGACTTCACATAATGGAAGTCTATGCAAGTCGCTCCGAGGACACCCCGAAATAGTACAGGACCCTTTTTCTAAGTCGCAGCGACTTGTGTCGCTCCTATTAGAACAGGTCCTGTAGCGGTCAATGGACCGCGAGGGAGCACGACTTGTCAGGCTGACAAGTCGCCTGACAAGTCGCGCTAATGTGAACCGGCTCTTAAAGAAGATAAAATAATTTATATTACATATACATTCAAATGTATACATAAATAAGGCATACCATTAATATATGGAAACAAACAAACAAACAATCTAGATGACAGTAATATAGACTTACCCAAAACTCATACATCTATTTTAAATCTCCCTGTCGTCCAATAGTCTCAGAGATGGATTCAACCACATTCAGTTACCCAAATATTAAGATATTGTAAGGGGGACAGGTTCACCAAGTATCGGCATCAGTAAACTGTGCACAAGACAGACCACATGGTGATTTGAATCGCGGCTGGAATTTGACAAAATGGCGCGTTTTGTGATGCTATTTCCTAATGGCACCCTAAACGTAGTGCGATTTTGCCATGACTGTCGTGCTGCAATCGTGCTAACAAAATCTCGCAAAGCATGTCATCTAAAAGAAGCTCCAGAAACCACGATTAAAAAATTCTTTGTATGAATGGAGCCTAAAAGAAACAAAAAAACTTCTTGCCTGGGCTACTAACTAAACTCAGGTCAGTTCCTGACAAACAGCATGTGTGCCTTTTCATTGTTCTGTTAGCAAAGAGCCTTTTTACACAACAGTAAGACACCACTGCAGAGACAGCGAGAGAGAGAGACCTAAGGATCAGTCAGTTTACATATATAAAGGCCTGGTGACAGCTGATGTAATAAAGTCTCAGTACCAGGTAAGATGTGGCCCTAGAAATGAGGGCTTTATTCCAATCAAAACTCCACAAAGCCTCTGGGGTCCAGGACCCAGGACAGAAGTTATTAAGATTCTGAACAAAAAGTTGTTTTTTCACATCAACCATACACTCCAGAGCCACTCTTTATGTGTGAGATACCATGTAACACATACAGACTATCCAAAATCTTGTCAGCCAGTGCCTCAGTCATAATATATATTTACAAAAGGAAATATTCCTATATAAAGTGTAAAATAGATGTTTTAGAGTTTTTAGAAGAAATGCAGTGACAAGAACTAGTTTTAGTCAAATGTGGTGGTAAGTAAATTTACAATTTTTTAACCAAGAAAAGGGATTGAGGCAGTACGGTATTTTTAAAGAAGTTCTCCATTATCAGACTGGTTTTGGAAAACAATGTGTTTTATTATGAGGATGAGTTTTTAAAAAATGTGAAAAAAAAGTTTAAAGTTTGATGGCCAAGGACATGCCCTCCATGTCAAGGGATTACATTTTTTAGTATTTATTGGCAGATTTGGTACTTTTTGCTAGAAGTGATCTGGGCAGCTGTAAAGCTCACTTCCTTGGCCGCTAGAAACGTTTTAAAACAATGACTATTGATAATTTTGGATTCTGTAGTTTTTGGACATTTTGCATGTGCATGCTATTTTAAAGCAGAACTCTAGCTTTACTTTCACTCTAAAGAGTTTGAACAATTTGGTTCAAATTAATTCTTACCATTGCAGAACAGTCTGGTCCCTGGGGATGCTATATAATACATTGTAGTAGCTTGTGCTACATACAGTAAGCTTGTGCTGTCTTCCTTTGTGGCTGTGAGTAACTTCCCTTCTACACCTGGAAAGAGAGAGTTGGTCATAAGGCATCTGCAATTTAGAAACATCCTCGTATTTTTATGAATAAAATACAATAAAAGGTGTTCTTTGATTGGTTCAGATAGAGGTCTAGACAAAAACTGGGCACTTTTCCACTGCCATTTAAATATCGCCTTATATTTATTTCACAATCCTTTTGCTCAGCAACTCCTTAATCACCTGTATGTCCCTCCTCTTTAGCACTCAGCTTACCAAGCTCCTATTCTTTGTTATCCTTCTACTAATCCTCTGCCCCCTGTTCATACCCTTTCCTCTTGGGACACTTCACATACAGATGGCTTTGCTGATATGGTCATGCATCAATGACTGACTATACAAGTATACAACTATATATACTGTCCTGATAGGCGGAATACGGTAATCCTCTCATTTTTTTTAGATATGTTATGGGATGAGACATGTGAATACCTTCTGTTCGAAGGCTTCATAGTGCTTTGTATCGGTTCAGTGAAGGGCTTTTTAGTTACTTTAATCCCTTCTTGACATTACATGTTGAGTTATACTTTCTCCCTACTGCCTCTTTCACACGATCAGGCCAATCGGGTCCTCCTATCCGTTTTTCAGGTGGACCAGATTGGGCCACCCATAATCCACTATGGGGAGGCAGATTGCATGACATCTTATCCAACAAAATCCATTGAAACAGATGTATGGAGAAACGTTCGCCATCCATCCAGCGGGTTGGATCAGATGGGATCGGATGAAAACAGACAGGCTGTAGGTTTTCATCTAATCTCCCCACAGAGGAGAGTGGGACTCTAATAGGTCCGTCTCTGCACAGTGAGCGGAGATTGACCTGTCATCCGCCTGCTCAGCACGGGGATCAGCGGAGCAATCCCAGCTGTACAAGCGAAGTCCGTCAAAACGGATCTGCCCCGTGTGAAAGGGCCTTAGTCCATAGAAGCCATGGTTTTTATAATCAGTACTGATGATGGCCAAAATGTTTATGTTTATGTAGTTTGGAATTAATGACTTTAAAATTTTATCTCCAGTGGTTCTGGATGCGCAGTTAACCAATGTGACAATGTAATTATTTCCCTTGGTCCACTATCCTGAAATTAAGTAATTCTTTTATTTTTGAAACAAGTGCAAGACCAGGCCATTTTTGCGATACGTTACTTTAACAATTGCGCGGCCATGCAACACTGTACATAAAATAATGTAATCTTTTTCCCCACAAAAAAAGCTTTCTTTTGGTGGTATTTGATCACCACTGGGTTTTTTTTATTGTTTGCGCTATTAAGAAAAAAAGATTGCCAATTTTGAAAAAAAAAAATATATATTTTTTTTATTTTTATTTTTTTACTTTCTTCTATAAAATATATAAACATATCCAATAAATAATGTAAAATCTAATTTCTTCATAAATTTAACTACTTGTCCCCTGCCCACCGTCAAATGACGGCGGAGCGGTGTGGCTCTCGTTCTTGGATAACATCATATGGCAGTGCCCCCGAATGGCCGCTCTTGCGCGCCCGCAGAGTGAGTGGCGAGGAGATCCGATCAGCGGCTCCTCCTCAAAGGGGAGTCCAGGACAGGTAATCAGGTCACTGATCATCAGTGCCCTGATTACAGTGTAGAAAAAACAGAGCACAACATCAGTGACACCAATCAATGGCCATCAGTGGCACCAATCAATGCCTATTAGTGACACCAATCAGTGCCCATCAGTGACACCAATCAGTGCCCACCAGTGACACCAATCAGTGCCCACCAGTGACACCAATAGGTGCCTATTAGTGATGCCAGTCAGTTCCCATCAGTGCCTCCCATCAGTGCTGCCCGTCAGTGCCACCTATCAGTGCCGCACATCAGTGCAACCTATCAGTGCGGCATATTAGTACCTCTTCAGTGCCACCTCATCAGTGCCCATCAGTGCAGCCTATCAGTGCCGCCTCATCAGCCCACATCAGTGAAGGAGAAAAATTACTTTTTTTAAACATTTACTGACAGAAATTATGAAAAACTTTTTTTTTTTTCAAAATGTGATTTTTTTCTTTTTTTTAGTAAAAAGTTAAAAACCCAGCAGTAATTAAATACCACCAAAAGAAATCTCTTTTTGTGTGGAAAAAAACGATAAAAATTACATATGGGTACAGCATTGCATGACCACGCAATTGTCATTCAAAGTGTGACAGTGCTGAAAGCTGAAAATTGGCCTGGGCAGGAAGGGGGTGAAAGTGTCCTGTATTGAAGTGGATAAGCCAGTTTATCCATTCTGCTACTTATGTTTGGTAAAAAGAAATCCCAATATGTGGATATTTATTGGTTTGCACAAAAGTTATAGCATCTACAAACTATAGTATATATACTGGAATGTTTTTATATTTTTTTATACTAGTAATGGCGACGATCAGCGACCTATAGGGGGACTGCGATACTGCAGTGGACAATCTGACACTAATTGGTACTTTGAGGGAACTGGTGACACTAATACAGTGATCAGTGCTAAATACGCTATATGCTATATATACGTGATTCTGCACAAAGCCGCGGCCCTGTAGCAGTAAAGCTACAATTGGGCAGTTGTTAACTTGTTAAACAGTTACTCCATTTTGTATCATAGTGTAAATGTCTGGAAAAACCAGTGTATGAAACGCATCCAGGTTGCCATTTTGCATTGAATCTTACAATAAATTACAGCGCTGCAGATTGAAAAAGAAAGATCATTTTTATTAACATTAAATTACAGTATGGCTTGTATCGCAGCTGTATATGCTATATGATTTTATTATTTTTTTGCGATTATTTTTCTCATGAAAGTGGAGTTACAGGAAGAAAAAAACCTGAGAAAAAAAAAAGTTGATGTCTAGACAAACAGATCTCTGATAATATAAATCACATTATGTTATCCAGGTTCTTACTAACATCAATATTACACCATTAATACACATACTGTATCTGAGATAAGAATCTGTAACATAGCAACCAGTCTTACATAAACTCAGAAAATATGTTCAAGGCAGATTTAACCACTTGCCGACCGCCGCAAGTAGATATACTGCGGCGGTCAGCCCCTCACAGGCAAAGTGACGTATATATACGTCACTAGCCTGTGAGGCTCTGGGGAGCGAGCGCACGCCGCCGCCGGTGCGCTCCCGCACGGTCACGGAACCCCCCGCGCGTGTGACCAGCGGACCCGATGTCCGCCGGTCACACGGCGATCGTCGGGGGAGAGGGAGAAAGGCAGGCGGCTAGTGTAAACAAGCCGCCTGTCATTCTCCCCTGTGTAGAAACAATGATCATACGGTTCTACTATGTAGGACCGTTGATCATTGTTCCTACAGCTCAAGCCACAGCCAATCACAGTTAGAATCACACCCCTAGGGACACACACACAGCCCCTCCCTCTCAAATAAAGTTAACCCCTTCACTGCCAGTGTAATTTTACAGTAACAGTGCATATGTATAGCACTGATTACTGTAGAAATGTCACTGGTAACCCCAAAAGTGTCAAAAATGTCAGTCAAGGGTCCGATCTGTCCGCTGCAATGTCGCAGTACCGCAAAAAAATTGCAGATCGCCACCATTACGCGTTAAAAAAAAACAACAAAAATGACAAAAATCTTTCCCTTTTGTTAGTAAACGCGATAACTTTTGCACAAACCAATCAAAATACGCTTTTTGCGATTATTTTTACCAAACGTATGTAGCATAAAACAAATTGGCCGAAAATGTTAAAAAATTTAGATTTTTACATTTTTTTGGGGGAATTTCATATTAAAAATGTGAAAAATAGTTATTTTTGCAAAATTTACGCTCTTTTTTTGTTTATAGCGCATGATCAAAAAATCGCACAGGTGATCAAATACCACCAAAAGAAAGCTCTGTTTGTGGGAAAAAAAGGACGTCAAATTCGTTTAGGTACAGCGTCGCACGGCCGCGCAATTGTCCGTTAAATTCACGCAGTGCCGAATCACAAAATACCCCCTGGTCAGGAAGGGGGTAAAATCTTCCGGGGCTTAAGTGGTTAAAAAAAAAAAAAAACATATTATAGGAAAATGCAGGTGCATCTCATGAAAATAGAATATCATCAAAAAGTAAATTTATTTTAGTAATTCAATTCAAAAAGTGAAACATATTTTTTATAGATGCGTTACACACAGAGTGATATATTTCAAGCATTTCTTTCTTTTAATTTTGATGATTATGGCTTACAGCTATTGAAAACCCAAAATTCAGTATCTCAGAAAATTAGAATATTACACAAGACCAATAAAAAAAAAAAGGATTTTTAATACAGAAATTTTGGCTTACTGAAAAGTATGTCCATGTACAGTATAGTATATGCTCAATACTTGGTCGGGAATCCTTTTGCATTAATTACTGCATCAATGCAGCATGGCATGGAGGCGATCAGCTTGTGGCACTGCTGAGGCATTATGGAAGCCCAGGTTGCTTTGATAGCAGCCTTCAGCTCATCTGTATTGTTTGTTCTGGTGTCTCTCATCTTCCTCTTGACAATACCCCACATATTCTCTATGTGGATTAGGTCAGGTGAGTTTGCTGGCCAATCAAGCACAGTGATACCATGATCAATAAACAAGGTATTGGTACCTTTGGCAATGTGGGCAAGTGCCAAAGCCTGCTGAAAAATGAAATCAGCATCTCCATAAAGCTGGTCAGCAGAGGGAAGTATAAAGTGCTCTAGAATTTCCTGGTAGAGGGCTGCGCTGACATTGGACTTGATAAAACACTGTTGACCAACACCAGCAGATGCCATGGCTCCCCAAATCATCCCTCTGCTGAGCAGCTTTATGGACGCTAATTTGCTGATTTATTTTTCCAGCAGGACTTGACACCTGCCCACACTGCCAAAAGTACCAATACCTGGTTTAATGATCATGTTATCACTGTGCTTGATTGGCCAGAAAACTTTCCTGACCTAAACCCCATAGAGAATCTCTCTGTGGGGTATTGTCAAGAGGAAGATGAGAGATACCAGAACCAACAATGCAGATGAGCTAAAGGCCGCTTTCAAAGCAACCTGGGCTTCCATAATACCTCAGCAGTGGTACAGGCCGATCGCCTCCATGCCATGCCGAATTGATGCAGTAATTTATGCAAAAGGAGCCCCAACCAAGTATTGAGTGCCTACTTATTTTTATTGGTCTTATGTAATATTCTAATTTTTTGAGAAAATTAAATCTCAAAATCATATATCAAAATAACAGAAAGAAATGCTTGAAATATATCACTCTGTGTGTAATGCATCTATATAAAATAACGGAATTTTTGTAAAATCTTACCGTAAAAATTCCTTTCTCTGAGTCCTCTGACAGTCGCCGCCCCTCATATAGTCTTCACCTCGAATACAAGGATGTGTAGAAACGCATCCTTAAGGTCGATAAAAGCCAGGAAGCTCGAGCTCAGAGAGGCCACCACCGATCAGAGGGTTTCCATACGGAATGTTTGAACCCGCACAAAGCGGTTTAGAAACTGTAGGTCCAGAATCGGACACACCTTGCCCTCCTTTCAGGGCACCGTGAACAGATTCAAGTAAACGCCCCCGAAAACCTGTCTTGATGTAACACCGGGACGATCACCCCCTGGGTGAGGAGATCCTGAACCGCCCGTTGGAGATCTTAGAAACGATCTGGGGTCAAATGAAGATTTGAGGGAAAGAATCTGTTGGGCGCGAACGAAATTCGATCTTGTACCCCGACCGAATGAGTTCCTGAACCCATCTGTCCTGAATGGCGGTCGGGGCTGCCGTGCCAGGGTGGGCGCTATCGCCCAAGGCTGCTTCTGGCCACCATAGGCCTGAATTAGGATTCGCCCATGTCATGTGCCTGAAAGGCACAAAAGGACCCCTGGTTAGGTTTAAAGGAAGGGTCCCGCTTACCGCGGAAAACTTACCTTTGGACACATGGGGCAGCAGAGTGCTTTGTACCCCCAGTGACCCCCTTCACCAACCCGTCCAGGGGGTCCCCAAAAAAGGCGATTCCCTGCATAAGGGATGTCAGACACCATCTCCCTGGAAGTCTGGTCGGCCAACTAGCTCTACAGCCACACAAGGCAACGGATTATCACTGCGACAGCAAATAAGCGTAAGGCTAAAGGGGCCTCATCCAAGGCTGCATCACACCTTAAAAAAACCGCCTGACAATGTGGTCCACCATCTCCAAAGTAGCAGGAGGGGCAGAATCAGCCACAAGGGTGCGTCTGAGCACCTTAATCCACTCCACCACAGCCTGAGAGACCATCACTGAGGCGAACACGGGCTTCAGCAAGGAACCTGCCACCACATAGGAGTGGCGGGCAAGAGATTCCACCCGCCTAACCGCCGGGTCTCCAAGCACCGGATAAGCCTCCATTTGCATCAGAGTGGCCTTGTGTAATCTGGATACCGTGTGGACCACCGTAGGAGCCACAGTCCAGTGCGAATCCGTTGGAGACGCAAAGGGACAACGGTACGGAAACTGCTTAGGTACCACAAACGTGTGCTTTAAATTGCGCCATTGTTCGTTCACCGTTTCATGAAACTCAGCGGGACAGGGAAATACCTGAGTCGCTTTCTGGGTTTTCTGCGGGTCCCAAAAGATGACCGCTTACCCGGCGGATGGGGCTCATCCTCTAAGTGGAATGTATGCGTAACAGCACTAAGAAGTGCAGACATAGCAGCTCTTTCTTTGGCCGACTCAGCGGGGGAATCATCCCCCTCATCGTCCTCCACCACCTCCCCGTCTGAATGAGAAGACTGAGACCCTTCATGGGCCACACAGTCCGTGGCAACCATATCTAGCTCAGAACCAGAAGACTGAAACAGTCTGGGCCGTGTCCGCTCCGACATCAACAGATCCACTTAGACGCCAAAAAGTCGCAAGTGCACAGTAAAGGAGCCCATGGCAGAGGATTCAGGCGTACCTGATCCCTCCACCAGAGCTGGGGGGGAATTTGCTGTCCTGGAACTCCATACCCACTGATAAAAAAATGTGTATGGCGCTGGCCCTTTAACACAAGTTCCACCGCAATAATGACAAGTCTATAGTGCTAAGGCACCTATACAACGCTGCCAGCAAGGTAGTACCCCAAAAAAAAACAGCACACAAGCCCCCCAGAAGTGTTACCGCACTCCCAGCACGATCAGATCGTCAGGATGAAAGAAATGATGTCCGCCGCTAGAGGCCCAACAGCGGCCTGAACTATCCAAAAATGGCCGCTAATAGAAAGTAATGGGGAGGCTTAGGGAAAATGGCCGCTGTGCCCTGCATAAAACACAGTGCCACAAGCAAGATGGCGCCCGAAGGGTGCAAATTACACTAGAAAATGGCTGCTGACTGCCCTGATCTGAAGCCAGAGCTGACTGCCCACATCCAAAATGGCGGCCCGCGAATCTTACAGCGCGGTGGCCCCCAACAACCATGTCTGTACCCCAAAGTGACACACACACACTCCCAAGGGGCTCAGGGACCCCCGCACACCCCCCACAGCGCAGCATGACCGCGGATAGCGCCCCAGCAGGGACCGTGATGGAGACACAGGGACCACACGGACAGACATGAGGGGAAGCACACAGACTCTACACAGACTGCCATCCCCAGGAGAGAAGGCCACACACACACACACCCCCAGCATACAATGTCACAGACAGAGGAGGTAGCATGGTACTCACCGATCCATGCGATTTTGTGGGTGCCACTCAACGACGGGAAGCCTCCCACCCCGGGTGGTGGGGGTGCCCTCAGCCAAAACCAGGATGTTTGCCACACATGGCGTATCCTTGCGAAGTGGCCACTACGCAGGCTTTGTCCCTGAGGACTGGGACAGGTAGTTTGCGAGGCCAGGGCGTATGCATAGCCTGCTAAACGCTCGATGGCGGGCTGGGATTCCGTAAGGCTCTAGTACAACCAGTCCGATTCCCAGCTCCGCAAACGCTGTAGTCTTCCGAAGTCTGACTAACTAAGCGCAGGAACAAATAAAAAGCTAGTAGTGCAAAGAAAAAACACACTTAGCAGAAAATAAAATGTAATACAACCGAGAAAAAGGCTGAGACTGTAGCCCCAGCACAGGATAGCCTGCCTACTCCTAAGCTAGGCAAACGGAATTGGGAATGAGGCTAGCCGGGGGTATTGGACCAGAGGGACAGCCCCCTGTAGGTGTGTCTATGCAAAGTTTTGTGTTTTTAACAAATTCTTCTGCCTAGATTACTCCTGTGGATAAGAGGTCAATACCCATTGGTAAAGACTATATGAGGGGCGGCGACTGTCAGAGGACGTAAGAGAAATATGAGTTTAACTTTTTGAATTGAATTACTGAAATAAATTAACTTTTTGATGATATTCCAATCTTATGAGATGCATCGGGGGGCTACACTAACCCAACTGGTAAGGCTAATCTAAATAATACACCTCAGGAAGTACCACCATGGCTAACAGAGGATAGACTTAGAACTAAACTAGAGAAACTTAACATAAATAAATCACCGGGATCGGATAGCTTGCACCCGAGGGTTCTTAAAGAGCTCAGCCAGGTGATTGCCAGACCATTATTCTTGATCTTTAAGGATAGTCCACAGACGGGTATGGTGCCAGCTGATTGGAAAAAAGCCAACATGGTACCAATATTTAAAAAAGGGCCGAGATATATCCCGGGTAACTATAGGCCGGTCAGCCTAACATCAGTAGTCTGCAAGATTTTGGAGGGGATGTTAAGGGACCACATACAAGACTTTAGTAATGAAAATGGTATTATTAGTAGTAATCACTATGGATTCATGAAAAATCATTCTTGCCAAACCAATCTATTAACCTTCTACGATGAAGTGAGTTGCCATCTAGATAAAGGTAAGCCTGTGGATGTGGTGTATCTGGACTTTGCAAAGGCTTTTGACACCGTTCCCCACAAACGCTTACTGTTCAAACTAAGGAAGGTAGGTATGGACCATAAGGTGAGTACCTGGATAGAGAACTGGCTCCAGGGGAGAGGGTGGTAATAAATGGGGAGTACTCGGATTGGGCAGGTGTGGAAAAATGGATTTTTGTAAGAACTTACCGTAAAATCCTTTTCTCTTAAGCTCATTGACAGACATAGTCTTCTTGATTCTCAAGAGCTGGGTTATGTTGTCTCCGCAGGAGTAGGACTAGGCAGAATGACAAAACGTTCTGGCTCCACCCTAGGGGGCAGTCCCTGAGGGTATATCCTCCCTCTCTCTGCTACAGGGAATCAGTTCTGTTTAAAGCAGTACAGAGAAATTAACCCAACCCAACTCAATGATAGAGGGGCGGGTACTACGTCTGTCAATGAGCTTAAGAGAAAAGGATTTTACGGTAAGTTCTTACAAAAATCCATTTTTCTCTATCGCTCATTGACAGACGTAGTCTTCTTGATTCTCAAGAGCTGGGACATCCAGAAGCAGTGCCACAAATGAGGGGTGGGATTGACAAAATCAAATCCAATCTAGTAGGCCCAACCGGTGCCAAACTAGAAGTTTTAAAGGCTCATTATAAACAAAGAATGAGACTAAAGAAAAATTTTCCAACGGAAAAAACCCTCGAGGTAGACCACTGGTCTCCTCAAATTGCGGCCTGCAAAACCTTGCGGCCAAATGAGGCATCAGACGATGCCATTACATCAACTTTATAATGTTTAGAGAAGGTATGCACCGACGACCAGGTAGCCGCCTTGCACACCTGGACCACTGACGCCTGATGGCGAAAGGCCCATGACGCACTAAGTGCCCGAGTGGAGTGCGCCTTAACAGGGAACGGGGGCTCCCGACCCTTAATAGAATAAGCCTGCACTACCGTCTGTCTGATCCATCTGGAAATGGTCGCGGTAGATGCAGGCAACCCCTTTTTGGGTCCATCTGGGATCACAAAAAGTGAATCCGTCTTGCGAAACGAGTCTGTCGTTTTCAAGTATACCCTGATCGCCCGGACCACATCCAAGGAGTGCAAAGCAAATTCCCGAGGATGACTGGGCTTAGGCCACAGGGAAGGTAATACAATTTCTTCATTCAGATGAAATTCTGAAACTACTTTTGGTAGGAAGGATGGATTCGGACGAAGAACCACCTTATCTCTATGAACCACCAGATATGGTGAACGACAAGATAATGCGGCCAGTTCTGACACCCTGCGTGCAGAAGTAATAGCCACCAAGAAGGCCACCTTCTGGGACAACGTGGGTAGAGGAATCTCCCTAATATCTTCAAAGGGAGGTTTCTGAAGAACCGACAACACTAAATTAAGATCCCAGGGGGGTAACGGCGCGTGCACTGGCGGAGCCAGATGTCGCACCCCCTGGATGAAATTCCGCACCAAGGAATGAGTAGCCAAAGGCTTCTGAAAGAAGATGGCTAATGCTGAGACCTGACCCTTGATAGTACTCAAGGCCAGTTTCTGCTCAACCCCTTGTTGCAGAAAAGCCAATATTCGACTAATCGAATAAGACCGAGGACGGAACCCCAAAGGTTCACACCATGCAATGTAGGACTTCCATGTGCGATGATAAATCTTTCTGGAAGTCGCTTTCCTTGCTTCAACTAGAGTAGGAATAACTGAAGCTGACAAACCTTTGTCCTTCAGCACCTGGGTCTCAATAGCCAGGCCGTTAAAGCCAGCGATCGTAAAGCAGGATGGAAGATCGGTCCCTGAGACAGTAGATCCTCTCTGAGAGGAAGTCTCCACGGGACGTCCGCCACCAGTCTGACCATGTCGGCGTACCAAGCTCGACGAGGCCAGTCCGGAGCTACCAGGATTACTGGGATTCCTTCCTCCTCTACCCTGCGAAGAAGTCTTGGCAGTAACGCGAGAGGAGGGAAGGCATATATTAGCTGGTATTGCCCCCACGGGGCGATCAGTGCGTCTGCGGTTTCTGCTAGAGGATCGCGGGAGCGAGCCACGAATCTCTGAACTTTCCTGTTGAATCGTGATGCCAACAGATCCACATCCGGGGTGCCCCACCGTAGGCACAACTGGTGGAAAACGTCTGGATGGAGGGACCATTCCCCCTGATCCAGGGTCTGACGGCTGAGATAATCTGCCTGCCAATTCTCCACCCCCGGAATGAACACCGCAGAGATTGCTGGAACAAATCGTTCCGCCCAGCGAAGAATGCAAGCCACTTTTTTGGCCGCTCGGACACTCTTGGTGCCCCCCTGGTGATTGACATAAGCCACGGCCGTGGCATTGTCCGACTGGATCCGAACCGGGCTGCCCTGGAGCTGCTCGGTCCAGTGAATCAGACAAAGTCTGATCGCTCTCAGTTCCAATACATTTATCGGTAATCTGGATTCTTCCGGGGACCAAAGTCCCTGGGCAGATAATTGACCGAGAATTCCTCCCCATCCGGATAGACTGGCATCCGTGGTCACTATCGTCCAATATTTTGGCAGAAATTACTTTCCCTGGCTGAGCATTGGAGACCGAAGCCACCAAACCAGAGACTCTCTGGTCTGTTTGCTCAATCGTATCTGATTGTCCAGGGATTCCGGATTCCGATTCCATCTGAGGAGAATCTCTTGCTGAAGAATTCGGGTATGGGACTGGGCAAATGGGACTGCTTCGAATGAAGCCACCATCAACCCCAGAACCCTCATGCAAGTCCGAAGGGAAGACCAGCTGTTGGACAGTAACAACTGGACTGCTGATTGAATCTTTCGAAGTTTCCCTACCGGAAGAAACACTCTTGTCCTGACTGTGTCTAGAATTAGACCCAGATATTCGAGCCTCTGGGTGGGAACCAGAAAAGACTTTTGCTGGTTCACCAGCCACCCGAATTCCTGTAAAGAAATCATAGTAATTTCTATGTTTTGTAGCAAGGTCTGAGGAGACTCTGCATGAAGCAGAAGATCGTCTAGGTAACCTAGAATCGATATACCTCTTTGGCGCAGAAGTGCCAACATTGGGGCCAACACTTTTGTGAAGACCCGCGGAGCCGTGGCGAGACCGAAAGGTAACGCCACAAACTGATAGTGGTTCTCCTCTACGGAAAAGCGAAGAAAACGCTGATGTCCTGCGAAAATGGGAATGTGAAGATAGGCGTCCTTGATGTCTATGGACGCTAGGACATCCCCTGGATGCAGGAAGGCTGCTACCGTGCGAATGGACTCCATTCTGAATCTTCTTATGTTGACGAAAGAATTGAGTGCTCTTAAGTCCAGAATTGGACGCACTTTGCCCTCTTTCCTGGGTATTGTAAACAGGTTTGAATAAAACCCTTGAAACCGTTCTGTCCAAGGAACGTGGACTACCACTCCTTGTTGTAGTAGATCTGTGACTGCTTTCCGCAGATCTTCTAGACGATCCGGAGATAGTCGGATATTGGAAGGGAAGAATCGCGCCGGTGGGAGAGATCGAAACTCGATCTTGTACCCTGACTTTATGACTTCGCAAACCCATTTGTCCGGGATTCTGGAAAGCCATGGATCCGGGAACCGGCGAAGACGTCCCCCCACCCCAGTTATGGGTGGGGGCGCACCTTCAGGCTTTGGATGGTTTATCTTCAGGTCTGGAGGGGGCGGGCTTTTGCTTGCCCGACCAACGACCCCTGACGCCTCCTGTAGGAACCTTGGAGGACTTAGTTTTTTCACCCGCTGGACGAAAAAACCTCTTGTGAGCAGAAAAAGAAGGCCCTCGTCTTTGACGAGTTCCTCTACCCTTAAAATTTTGCGGTAAAAAGGTGCTTTTTCCACCGGTGAGATCCTTAATGATCTCATCTAAGTTGGCTCCAAATAGACGTCCTCCTGAAAAGGGGATATTAGCCAATGCTTTTTTGGAACCTTGGTCGGCTATCCAACCTTTTAGCCACAGTGTACGCCTGAGAACCACTGCTGAGACTGATGCTCGCGCCATTAATGGAGTGGCGTCTAACGCCGCATCACATACAAACTGTAACCCCTGTATCATTTGTTCCAACAGATCTGATACCGCCTGAGGGACTTCTTCTAAGTCCCGGCGTAACTACTTGGTCCATTCAGTTACAGCCTGCGAAACCAGACCAATAGCAATTATTGGCCTGAAAGCTGATCCAATCAAGGAAAACATGGTGCGAGACATAGCTTCTATCTTGCGATCCACTGGATCTTTAAAAGACGGAGCGTCTTCTAAAGGAATAACCGTGGCTTTATTCAATCTAGCAATTGGTGAATCCACCCCAGGTGGTTCTGTCCATTTCTTAATAAGGGTTTCCTCAAACGGATAACGCCTGTCAATGCGTTTGGAAATATTAAAAGTGCGTTTTGGCAGACGCCATTCTTCATCGATTGGATTGCCAAAACATTTGGGCAATGGAAAAACCTTTGCCACTTTGATGCGCTTTTTAGTCCCAAAAGGGATCTCAGTTTCAGCTATTTCTGATGGAATACCCTGTAACCTTAAAGTCTCTTGAACAGATACAATGAGTGCGTTTACCAACGCTTCCTCTCGGGCTATGGCAGATGCCGAAACATCCTCCTCACTGTCTGAAGAGACAGGACCCGAGACACCAATACCAGATGAAGTACCTGCAACTGCAGAAATAGGCTCAGAGTCTGAATCCGAGGTTTCAGATAATAAGGGGTTAGGCGGGGGTCGCTTTCTTGCGCCCTGTCCCTGACAAGCCACTTCCACCCGGGACACAAAAGTTTCCATAATGGCTGACAAAGATTCAATTGTCAATGGGGTGCTGGAGGATCCCGCAGACCCCTCGAGGGGATCCGGAGGAGATACATGAGTGGCAGGGTCCATGTTAATACAGGACACTTTTGCCAGCAATAAACAAAGAAAAACTTTTTTTTTTTTTTTTTTTTTTTTTTGTGTGTCTCCCCCTAGCGCAATAGCGCCCCTCAGAGTACCTGCTTCTCGATCCCAGAGAGAGAGAGAGGGACCCCCAAGGCTCACCAACCGATGCAGTGCAGCTTCCAACAAACTGCAGCCAGCGTCTGTCTTACACAGACTGGAAGGAGCTGTTTGCTTTTTCCCGGGCAGAAGGCGTGGCTCCGCCCCCTGTGTACGCCTTCCGGCGTTCCCAGCCCTCCACGAGGAAGCTGGGCTCACAAAACATGGCCGCCCCCATAGAAGAGACATAAGACTCCAAAAACATGGCGGCCGGCGTGACCTGAGGACATACATGCATTCGGTCTACGGCAAAATGGCGGCGGACCGCCGATATCGTCTTCCCAGCACATCCACCTGCACTCTGCTGAGAGGTGACATATGGATCTACAGAGATACACTGCACATAAGGTAGGATTATACCTCCTATGTTTGCTGTAATGTTACAGTCTGCTGGGTAGAGTGTTAGCTCTTGAACCAAGTCCACTTCCCACAAACACATGCTGTATTACAAGGGGGACTTGTAAGTGTCAGATATATACTGACCATATATGGAGGGGCCCATAATATATACTGCCTCATAAATGAGGAAAAAAGGGAACGTTTTACTCACCATACCGAACCGACAGGCACCCTCTCTTCATAATACCCTCTCCACCGAGGTGGGGGTTTATGGACGCCTCGACTCTCTGGTCCTGGCGTCCAAGCGAGCTTTTAACTCGCAAAGTCAGTCCCTTTACTGGGACTCCGTCGCGGCCGACTCAGCGCACTGGTCTGCACGCGCTTTTAGGCAGAAACCGGGGTGACCACTGGATCTCACATCCAGCCCGTCGCCCGGCCCCGCATACTTACTTGAATATGTCGCGGCCGACCAAGCGCAATGCCTGGTCTGCACGCGCTCGTAGGCCGGCTGGGGTGACCACAAGTGTCGCCCAGTCCGGCATTTTTGCTTGAAGATCTCACAGGAAAAAAACACTGGAGAAAACTACCTAAAAAATGTCTTTTTCTTAAAGAAAAAAAGTCTTGCCAGGACCAAAAGATCCCAGCAAGGAACTTAGGTCCTTACTCCTGACTAGACAGAAAAAAACTGATTCCCTGTAGCAGAGAGAGGGAGGATATACCCTCAGGGACTGCCCCCTAGGGTGGAGCCAGAACGTTTTGTCATTCTGCCTAGTCCTACTCCTGCGGAGACAACATAACCCAGCTCTTGAGAATCAAGAAGACTACGTCTGTCAATGAGCGATAGAGAAAGTGGGGTCCCCCAAGGTTCTGTCCTGGGGCCAATCCTGTTTAACCTATTCATAAATGATCTAGAGTAGGGGATATCCAGCACAATCTCAGTATTTGCAGACGATACTAAACTAAGCATGCCAATATCTTCTATGCAGGATGTGGAAACCTTACAAGAGGATGTGAACAAAATAATGGGGTGGGCAACTACATGGCAGATGAGGTTTAATGTTGAAAAATGTAAAATAATGCACCTGGGCATCAGTTATGCGAAAGCAAGCTACTCTCTGGGGGGGAAACCTCTGGGTGAGTCTAGAATGGAAAAGGACCTGGGGGTACTGGTAGACAACAGGCTTGGCAGTGGCATGCAATGCCAAGCCGCTGCAAGCAAAGCGAACAGAATACTGGGATGTATAAAAAAGGGGATTCACTCCAGAAATAAAGAGATTATTCTCCCTCTCTACAAGACTCTGGTCCAGCCACATCTGGAGTATGCTGTCCAGTTCTGGGCACCGGTCCTCAGGAAGGATGTGCTGGAACTGGAAAGAGTCCAGAGAAGGGCAACAAAAATAATTAGGGGAATGGAGGACATCAGCTATGAGGAAAGACTACAAGCACTGAACTTATTCTCTCTGGAGAAGAGACGATTGAGGGGGGATATGATAACAATGTACAAATACTGTACTGGCGACCCTAGCATAAAGAACAAACTTTTCAGAGAAAGGGAATACAATAAGACACGTGGCCACTCAATAAAACTTGAGGAAAAACGGTTTAAGCTAAAAATACGTAAGGGGTTCCTTACTGTCAGAGCAATTAGGATGTGGAATTCTCTTCCACAAGCAGTCGTATCAGCAGGGAGCATTGATAGTTTCAAAAAACTATAAGATGGGCACCTTAAAGACCACAACATACAGGGGTATACAATGTATGGTTAACAGCAAACACACACACACATCATAGGTTGAACTGGATGGACTGATGCCTTTTTTCAACCTCACAAACTATGTAACCTGTATATGCAAGGAAAAAAAATACACTATATATATATATAGATTTACACTATATTACCAAAAGTATTGGGGCGCCTGCACAGGCATATGAACTTTAATGGCATCCCAGTCTTAGTCTGTAGGGTTCAGTGTTGGGTTGGCCAACCCTTTGCACCTATAACAGCTTCCACTCTTCTGGGAAGGCTGTCCACAAGGTTTAGGAGTGTGTCTATGGGAATTTTTGACCATTATTCCAGAAGCGCATTTGTGAGGTTAGGTGCTAATGTGGGCGAGAAGGCCTGACTCGCAGTCTCCACTCTAATTCATACCAAAGGTGTTCTATCAGGTTGAGGTCAGGACTCTGTGCAGGCCAGTCAAGTTCCTCCACCCCAAAATCATTCATCCATGTCTTTATGGACCTTGTGTCCTGGTGTGCAGTCATGTTGGAACAGGAAAGGGCCATTTCCAAACTATTCCCACAAAGTTGGGAGCATGAAATTGTCCAAAATGTCTTGGTATGCTAATGAGCTCCCTTCACTGAAACTAAGGGGCCAAGCCCAACTCCTGAATAACAACCCCACACCAAGCCCCCACTTAACCCACCATTCACATCGGCGCAATTTGACATGTGATTTGACATGCCAAATCGCAGCCTATTGACAGCAACGGCACTTTCCCACGCTGACTTTGCAGCGCCGCAGCAATTTCCAAAAGTAGTTCATGCTCTACTATGGGCGATTTTGGGGGCAATTTCAATAGACATCTGTGCATGAACTCGCACAGATACCTTTCAAATCGCCCCCCAACTCGCACTGAAATGGGGGTTTGAAATCATGCAAGTTCTGCTAAACTCTCACGATTACAAACCCGTGTTCAATGTGAACGAGAGCTTAACCCCCTACCAGTCTCTCACACGGCTGCCCTTGATCGGAGTCTGGAGTGTGAGCTCTTTAGAAGATTGAATCCAGAATGCAAGTGCCTGTGTGGTTTCCAGGAGGCCACACAGCGGAGATCTTTCTGGATTAGGGCCAGGTAGGGAAACAGCTGGGAGGGAGGCTGCCTTCATAAAGTACTGATTAATGATTTACACTCTGAATGATCTGAGGTTATTAGTGGTAGAACATAGATTTAGGCCAGTCATACATGGTTTTAATCTTGGCCAGTTCAGCAGGAACCTGACGAGATTCAAATCGTAAACTGGCAGGCTGAATGTACCAAGTTGATCAACTTGGGTACCCCCAGCCTGCCGGATTCACTTGCAATTATCGCTAGCGGCTGCTATATCAGCAAGCAATAATAACTGTCTTCTCCCGGTGGGGACAACTTCCCCTGCCCACCCCGGTCCCCCTGCCAGTAGAAGACAATTGGTCGGCAGGAGGGATTCCCCTTTCAGCACTGTTTGCATTGATGGGGGAATCGTGCGTATTTTTTTCCTGAAAGCCGTGGTTGCAGGAAATAAATTTGCACCGTGTATGGCCTGCCCTAAAGTAGGGCTGCCACATAGTAAAGTGATAGTATCTCTACAAAGGATCCAGACTCGACCCACTACAGTTTGGCTCTGAAATCAGCAGTGTTTGCAACCCTGAAAGTCCCACTCCCTGGGGCATATCATAGTGCTCAGTCCTTTGCTGATAGACCTAGGCACTATCACAAGGGAACAGGGTCATGTGCTCCCCCCATACTGAGAAGCGAAGGGTATTTTGGAGGCAGAGGAAGAAGCACAGGTAAAATTAAGGGGGATTGAGAACATGACCATGGTGATACTGTCACCTTAGCCATGCAGGAAATAATATCAGTTCAAAAGACACTGACTCTGGAACTTTTCCCTGCTTGGCAAAGGTGACAGTTTCTCTCTAATAATAATATGCAATTCCAAATTGCAGATTCTAAAGTAAGCAAGACACGTTCTTATATTAAAAGAGAGACACAGACTTAACCTCCCTAGCGGTATTCCCGAGTGTGGCTTGGGGTTAATACAGAGTACCAAAAGCGGTAACCCCCGAGCCACACTCGGCAATACCCCAGAAGCACACTCACCTTCCCTGAGATCCCCCGCCACGATCCCCCACCGTCCTCCAGCCATCCACACACTCTTTCCCCGCTCTGTGCTCCGCAGATGCAAGCACTTGCCTTCCGGTTCCCTTCCCTGCGAGCGCTGCGACGCCGGGGGGTGGAATCGGCGCCATATTCAAAAGTGTAAATAAAATAAATGTCTTGATACAAAGTTGTTTTCCTAACGGATTACATTGTATCAAGTCATTTACCTCAGAAATTCACCTACTGACTTTCTCAGTGTCCTGCCTGTGCTTTTCTAGTTCTTTGTGCCTGGAAAAATGAGAATGAAAATGGCGTCCAAAAAGCGCTCTTTTAGACTAACTGGAAAACAGTGACAGTGAAACGAGTTACTTGATGAACTGAGCGATAGCGATTCGTGGGAAAATTCGTCAACAAGTATGAAAGGGACAATGACAGCGACGATTCTGCGACTGAGCTCAGCGATGTGCAGACTTGGTGCCCAATTGACTGAGGTATGGATCAGGCAGCACCCTCAAGATTCCCATTTACAGGAGCGCCTGGTATAAAAGTTGATATTGACCATGACAACCCCTTGCCATTATTTTTGACCGATGAGGTTATTGAAAAAATTGTTACTGAGACCAACGGGTACAAAGACCAACAATGCACTACGCATCAGAGGTTTGCAATATGCAGAAAGTGGGAACCAGTGACCAAAGATGACCTTTGGAAATTTCTGGGCCTAATAATTCTTCATGGAGTGGTGAGGAAACCCCTGCAGAAGTGGTATTGTACAACTAATTCATTATTCGCGACTTTATTCTTTGGCACGGTCATGTCAGAATACTGATTTTCCCTCATAATGAAATATCAGCATTTTATAAATAATAAAGAATTTGATGAAACTACCCATCCTGAACCAAAACTAAAAAAAATTTGGAAAGTACATCAAATGATTCTTCAGAATTTCCAACAGAGCTATGTGCCAGAAAGAGACATCAGCATAGATGTCTATAGAAGTCTAATGGCCTACAAGGGAAGGCTCAGCTGGGTGCAATACATTGCATTCAAAGAGGGCACGATTTGCCGTAAAATCCTACATGCTGTGCGAATCATCAACTTGCTACATTTGGAAATCAGTGATATACACTTGAAAAAGAAAAAACTTTGATGAAAAATACAGTAATTATGGAATGGCAACATCTTCTGTTATTTCACTGATTGAGCCATTGCTAAAACAGGGCTATTGTGTAACAACAGACAACTTTTATACGTCTCCTGAACTTTATGAGGTTCTACTGCACAACAAAACTGATGCCTATGGAACCGTAAGGGCTAACCGGCGGGACATGCCACCAAAGTTTTTCAAAAAGAAGCTAAAGACAGGAGAGTTGGTTGCCTGGCAGAAAGGCAAAATGATGGCACTGCGATGGCGGGACAAGAAAGATGTATGCCTAATAAGTACAGTGCATAACACCTCCACTGTTATGGTACGCATGAAAGGTGGGAAAGAAGTCATGAAGCCACAAGTAGTGATAGACTACAACAACACCATGAGAGGTGTTGACAGAGCTGACCAAGCAATGACATTCTACCCAGCTATGAGAAAGCAGCAAAAAAATACTATAAAAAGATCTTCAGACATCTTCTTGAGCAATGCTTGTGGAATGCATATCTTCTTTAAAAAAAAAAAGAGTGACAAGCCTTTGATTCATGCGGACTTTATTTGGAAGTCACCAAACACCATCAATGGCTGTGAACAGATATGGATGTCAAGCTATTAGCAGTGTCAACCCGAAACGCCTGACTGGTCGTAACTTTATGGACTACATCCCACCAACTGAAAAAAAGTCTGCACCTACAAAGATGTGTGTGGTTTGTTGCTCAAAAGAGATGACAGTGGAAGGAAAATAAGAAAACAAACCAGATACTATTGTCCCGATTGTGCAGTCCCATGTTTTAAAATACCCCAGATGTTTACTGAACCTTTATTACAGTGACTAGTAATATCGCACCCCTTGTTTGTACATATTTCCAATCCAATTGATACACGATTACTACCGTTTATAATTTTATAATTTTAATTTAATTTAATTTTAAATCTGCACTATATTGCACATTTAATCTTTCACCAATAAGCACTGTGCACTTTCATTTTTTGGATCATATACAACGAAGTAATTCGCTGTGCAAGGTGGTAGCGCCCCATACCAACACCTCCCATAAACCCCCACATTTCTTTACCCTTGTGGTAAGTTGGAGGCAGCATAACCATCTGATCCCCACACTCTGCATTTAAAACTGTTGATTCAGTGCTTGTGTTGCTATCCATAGCGCGGGTGCACCCCAAACCTCTCTTTTTTACTATGTCTGTGGATAACACCACCGCACCTGCAGCAATGGATATATTCAAGTACATGAACAACAGAACTGTCAATCTACAAGTAGTTTTTGACCAGGACACAGTCATAAACAGACAGGATATGGACAGCACTTTTAAGCAGCTTAGGCACAATATGGAGAAACAGCTGCGTGTATGGTGGGACATAGCCACCTTAGATAAATACACTAAAGAAAACATCACCCCCAGGAGACTGAGGTGGGATGTAGCGCCAAATGACCATATTAATGACCCAACACACATGGAGGATTGGTTTAAATTCTTCAATAAATGTGAAAAAGACCTGCTAGGGTTGCTGATTAAAAGAAGACAGCATAAGCTAAGAAAAGTGGAAGGAGTAATCACCCAACTTAAAGAGCAACTGGCCCCATCGGCAGGCACCAGGGAATATAAAGAAAAGGAAAAAATCCTACAAGAAGCAATCCAGAAATATGACCAAACGATACAGAGCAAAAAACAAAAAAAGTATAAGAGGGATGTGCTGGACTATAGAAACCAGGAGGTCTATAAATGGCAGTCGGATGAGATATATGGGGGCCAAGCGACCCTCATAGACCCCATCGAACATAACTCCAGGGAACCTTCTGAGGCTGGAGATGATGATGACACAGACACCTGGATGGAAGTCAGCACAACCAGAAATCCCCAGAGGGAACGCACATTCAGGCCCACTAACCAAACACAAAATGGAGAAACCAACAGACAGAGGGATATAAGACACAACAGACCCTCTAGGGATGAGAGGGACTATGTGTCTACATACAACAGCTACTCGCCTCTGGAAAACTATCAAGAACCACAATACGATTATAGAGGTCCCCCACCAGCCAGGAGGGGTTTTTTTCCAAGGGGCAACAGAGGGAGACCACCAAGAGGGAGAGGAGGACCATATCGCCCACCAGGACAATGGAGGCAACAGAGAGAGAACGGATGGCACCAAACCTGGAACCAAGGCCCACAGGGAGGACAAAGAAGAAACCCTTGGAACCAAGGATGGAACAATGGAACGAGGAGAGAAGACACACAGGGATATCAAGAAAACAGAAACGGAAACCAAGAGGAAAACGAGGAGGGACAAAGAAAAAGAAGAAGACAACATTAGGAGCAGGAATTTTTAATCTAAGCAACACAGTTTTTGATGAGGAGGAGTTGAAAATATTGGACCTAGGTCTTAAGTACGCACCAGATAAGAATCTGGACAAATTCGAGGCATATATTGACCTTCAAAAATACGTAAGGAAGCTCAACATTAAGAAATTCTTTGCCCTTAAGAAAAATCAACAAACAAGTGTAAATGACACACCATACAGACACACTAACTTGAAGAATCGCTCAACCACTAACCCTAAGAATATCCAGAATGAAAATCTGGAAGTATTCAAACGAATGGTAGAAGAGGAAATAAGAGCACTCAAGATAAAAAACAAGAAAGAGAAAAACATTTGGGAAACCATAAAAAAGCTGGAAAAGAAAAAAGGTGTGGTCATCAGACCAGCAGATAAAGGAGGAGGACTAGTGATTTTAAACAAGAAAGACTATGAGGAGGAAATGGAAAACCTATTAAGCAAAGAAGACACCTACATCAAAATGAGAGGAAACCCCAAGAAAAACTATGAGAAAACACTACATAAATACGTGGAAAAAGGCAAAGAAATGGGTATTCTGAACAAGAAAGAAGCAAAATACCTCTGTCCAGAAGCACCTAGGACCCCGGTCATGTACTATGTACCCAAAGTCCATAAAGATGATAAGAAACCACCAGGTAGGCCCATAATCAGCGGCATCAATTCCCTGCATTCCAGACTTGGTGAATACCTGGACAAGTATCTGCAACCTTTAGTGCCCTTGGGGAAGTCCTACCTAAGGGACAGCAAACAGTTTCTATCAGAGATTCAAAACATTGAGATTGCAGAAGAGGATTTATTAGTCACTATCGATGTGAATTCACTCTATACAAATATTGTCCAGAAGGATGGTCTAGAAGCAGTAGAGTGGGCACTACATAGCAGTACGGAAATGAGGGAGGAACAGATCAATTTCATCTTGGAAGGACTAGGGATAGCCATGAACTCCAACTACTTTTGGCACAAAGGAAAGTACTATACACAAGTTAAAGGCGTGGCCATGGGGGCAAAATATGCACCGAGTGTGGCGAACATTTTCATGCAAAAATGGGAAGAAGAACAAATCTACAGTATACCAAGGCCTAATATTGGATACTACCGGAGGTATATAGATGATATTGTACTCATCTGGAAAGGGGATATGGAGTCTCTACAGAATTTTTTCAATGAAATTAACAACAATGCCTATGGTATTACCTTCTCGGGAAGTTGGCATGCACAAAAAATCGCATTTCTTGATATTGAGGTCTTCAAACAGGATGGAATATTGGCAAGCAAGACTTTTTTCAAAACGACAGACAGAAATGGATACATACCAAAAACAAGCTGCCACCATCCAAAATGGCTTGGCAACATTCCAAAGGGCCAACTAATGCGAATAAGAAGGAATTGTAGCAACCCCGAGGACTTCAACATACAAGCAGACATGCTTATTGAAAGATTTATGGAAAAGGGGTACAAGAAAAAAGAACTGCTTAATATAAAGAAAAAAGTAATGAGCATGAAGAGAGAGGAAATGATACAAGAGAATGGTCCAAAAAGAGACAAATATAAGAACATGGAATTTGCTTTTTTTACAGGATACAACAGGCAACATAAGGCACTAGAGAAGATAATAAAAAAGCACTGGCCTATTTTGAAAGCAGACAAGACATTGAAGAAAATATTACCAAACCAGCCAAACTTCATATACAGAAGAGCACCCACGCTCAGAAATAGACTGGTGCATAATGTGATAGACCCCCCCAAACAAGTACAACTTCCAACAAATCTAAAAGGCTTTTTTCGGTGTAGGAAATGTTTACCATGCAGAACAAACAGAGCGCAAGAAAGAAGAAAAACCGTTTTCCAGTCCACATCAACAGGAAGGCAATACAAAATTAATGAAACCATCACATGCACTAGCACACATGTGACATATGTGGTGGAATGTCCGTGCAAACTGCAGTATGTGGGTCGAACCACCCGTCCATTGTTTGTAAGGATAAGGGAACATGTGAAAAATATAAAGAAGGGCTTCGACAAACATAGCTTGTCACGTCACTTTAAGATAGCCCATGCAAAAGACCCCTCAGTCATGACTTTTTATGCAATTGACAAAATCAAGAATGACTGGAGGGGCAGCAACAAGAAAATCAATGTATCCCGCAATGAGACAAAGTGGATATATTTATTGCAATCACTTCAGCCTGAAGGCCTTAATATAGACATCGATCTAAACTGTTTTATCACTGACTTTTAACACCATGGTCTTTTATGGCTTTTAGTATTTTTAGGAACATCTAATATCCAGCACTTCTTTTATGACCCTCCTTCGTTTATGATCCTCCTGTTTTTGTGACCTTACAATTTTTTAAAGTTCTAGAAGGGACATGGTTCCCATGCAGTTTATGCGTTTTTATGCAGTTTTATGCAGTTTTAGACATGTGACCCCATGCATTTTTATATTTTTTATATATTTTTACATCTTCACCACAATTTTTAGAATGGGTTTCACAGTCTAAGGTATGTTAAAGCATCCGAACTCAAGCGTATACACCGATTTTTTTCTCTTGTTTTTCTAATTTTATGCTGATTTTTTATCCCTCCGCAATGGTTGCTCCAACACAATAATAAGTCTGTAATTCTTTCCCCCAACTCAAACATTATGGCTCCTCCTCCACACATATTACCTAACTCCTCTCCCCCATAAATGAACTTGAGGCCATGATGTTGGGCCCAGTCCCATTTAGATAGTATGGTTTTTATACCCTCTATGGATCTATTTGGAATTTACATACTCGATATGTCCCTCCCATCGAGTATTCCTATATATATTTTTTATATATTTTTATATATTTTTATATATATATTTTAATTTTTATCCTCATTTTAATTTTTAAATTTAATGTGTTCACAATAAAAGTTTAACATTTTACAATCTCTCTATAAAAAAGCGGATCACCCACGCGGCTCATCTCTCAGCACTTTTAAGGCACGTTTTTCACTAATCACTGTCACTTTATGTTTATGAGATGTATGCATTAATATGTGGGGACCGCTGTATAAGGAAGTTCACGTGATGTAAACAAATAACCTGGTATCCGGTATTTGCGGACCATTATATCCAAAGATACCAAGATGGCCGCCGGTATGACTCGCGTGAGGGTACCAAGATGGCGGAGGTACACATAATGGTCGCTAGGATACGCAGGCCTATATAAGCTCCGGGAGTACGTGGCCTAGTACCGCCCCAGATGACGTCGCAGTGACGAAACGCGTAGAGCGGCAAAGCAGCGTCAACGTCACTTCCGGTTAGGTGGCTCCGGCCGGTGGAACGCGGAAGTACCGCGCGGCCGAACACTGGAGACACACCAAACAAGCTGACGGTGAACTTCCTAACAGTGAGTCGATGCTATTTTTTCCCTCAATAATGTACTATACTACGCAATGGAAGCTCTCTTGGTCTTTTGTATACTGACTCCCTAGATGCAAGCGCAACTGTATGCACGGAACAACCAGCTCTCACAGGCATCCGGAGAAGGGAGACACAGTATATTAGAGTGAGAAGGGAGAGGATTTTTGGTAAGTGCTTTACCCACGGTATTAGCACTTCTCACTCCTAACACGCGCCACAGGCGTTTTTACTCTCTCACTTTACACTGCATAGTGTTCTGTAATATTCACCACGGATGTCAGTTTCCTCTTTCAAAGGAGGCCACAATAAAGTATCTATTGATCACCTATATTGCACTTAGCACTTTTTTGCACTGGTCACTATATGATTGTTTACATCCGATGAGTGACACATACAATCCAATTGATACACGATTACTACCGTTTATAATTTTATAATTTTAATTTAATTTAATTTTAAATCTGCACTATATTGCACATTTAATCTTTCACCAATAAGCACTGTGCACTTTCATTTTTTGGATCATATACAACGAAGTAATTCGCTGTGCAAGGTGGTAGCGCCCCATACCAACACCTCCCATAAACCCCCACATTTCTTTACCCTTGTGGTAAGTTGGAGGCAGCATAACCATCTGATCCCCACACTCTGCATTTAAAACTGTTGATTCAGTGCTTGTGTTGCTATCCATAGCGCGGGTGCACCCCAAACCTCTCTTTTTTACTATGTCTGTGGATAACACCACCGCACCTGCAGCAATGGATATATTCAAGTACATGAACAACAGAACTGTCAATCTACAAGTAGTTTTTGACCAGGACACAGTCATAAACAGACAGGATATGGACAGCACTTTTAAGCAGCTTAGGCACAATATGGAGAAACAGCTGCGTGTATGGTGGGACATAGCCACCTTAGATAAATACACTAAAGAAAACATCACCCCCAGGAGACTGAGGTGGGATGTAGCGCCAAATGACCATATTAATGACCCAACACACATGGAGGATTGGTTTAAATTCTTCAATAAATGTGAAAAAGACCTGCTAGGGTTGCTGATTAAAAGAAGACAGCATAAGCTAAGAAAAGTGGAAGGAGTAATCACCCAACTTAAAGAGCAACTGGCCCCATCGGCAGGCACCAGGGAATATAAAGAAAAGGAAAAAATCCTACAAGAAGCAATCCAGAAATATGACCAAACGATACAGAGCAAAAAACAAAAAAAGTATAAGAGGGATGTGCTGGACTATAGAAACCAGGAGGTCTATAAATGGCAGTCGGATGAGATATATGGGGGCCAAGCGACCCTCATAGACCCCATCGAACATAACTCCAGGGAACCTTCTGAGGCTGGAGATGATGATGACACAGACACCTGGATGGAAGTCAGCACAACCAGAAATCCCCAGAGGGAACGCACATTCAGGCCCACTAACCAAACACAAAATGGAGAAACCAACAGACAGAGGGATATAAGACACAACAGACCCTCTAGGGATGAGAGGGACTATGTGTCTACATACAACAGCTACTCGCCTCTGGAAAACTATCAAGAACCACAATACGATTATAGAGGTCCCCCACCAGCCAGGAGGGGTTTTTTTCCAAGGGGCAACAGAGGGAGACCACCAAGAGGGAGAGGAGGACCATATCGCCCACCAGGACAATGGAGGCAACAGAGAGAGAACGGATGGCACCAAACCTGGAACCAAGGCCCACAGGGAGGACAAAGAAGAAACCCTTGGAACCAAGGATGGAACAATGGAACGAGGAGAGAAGACACACAGGGATATCAAGAAAACAGAAACGGAAACCAAGAGGAAAACGAGGAGGGACAAAGAAAAAGAAGAAGACAACATTAGGAGCAGGAATTTTTAATCTAAGCAACACAGTTTTTGATGAGGAGGAGTTGAAAATATTGGACCTAGGTCTTAAGTACGCACCAGATAAGAATCTGGACAAATTCGAGGCATATATTGACCTTCAAAAATACGTAAGGAAGCTCAACATTAAGAAATTCTTTGCCCTTAAGAAAAATCAACAAACAAGTGTAAATGACACACCATACAGACACACTAACTTGAAGAATCGCTCAACCACTAACCCTAAGAATATCCAGAATGAAAATCTGGAAGTATTCAAACGAATGGTAGAAGAGGAAATAAGAGCACTCAAGATAAAAAACAAGAAAGAGAAAAACATTTGGGAAACCATAAAAAAGCTGGAAAAGAAAAAAGGTGTGGTCATCAGACCAGCAGATAAAGGAGGAGGACTAGTGATTTTAAACAAGAAAGACTATGAGGAGGAAATGGAAAACCTATTAAGCAAAGAAGACACCTACATCAAAATGAGAGGAAACCCCAAGAAAAACTATGAGAAAACACTACATAAATACGTGGAAAAAGGCAAAGAAATGGGTATTCTGAACAAGAAAGAAGCAAAATACCTCTGTCCAGAAGCACCTAGGACCCCGGTCATGTACTATGTACCCAAAGTCCATAAAGATGATAAGAAACCACCAGGTAGGCCCATAATCAGCGGCATCAATTCCCTGCATTCCAGACTTGGTGAATACCTGGACAAGTATCTGCAACCTTTAGTGCCCTTGGGGAAGTCCTACCTAAGGGACAGCAAACAGTTTCTATCAGAGATTCAAAACATTGAGATTGCAGAAGAGGATTTATTAGTCACTATCGATGTGAATTCACTCTATACAAATATTGTCCAGAAGGATGGTCTAGAAGCAGTAGAGTGGGCACTACATAGCAGTACGGAAATGAGGGAGGAACAGATCAATTTCATCTTGGAAGGACTAGGGATAGCCATGAACTCCAACTACTTTTGGCACAAAGGAAAGTACTATACACAAGTTAAAGGCGTGGCCATGGGGGCAAAATATGCACCGAGTGTGGCGAACATTTTCATGCAAAAATGGGAAGAAGAACAAATCTACAGTATACCAAGGCCTAATATTGGATACTACCGGAGGTATATAGATGATATTGTACTCATCTGGAAAGGGGATATGGAGTCTCTACAGAATTTTTTCAATGAAATTAACAACAATGCCTATGGTATTACCTTCTCGGGAAGTTGGCATGCACAAAAAATCGCATTTCTTGATATTGAGGTCTTCAAACAGGATGGAATATTGGCAAGCAAGACTTTTTTCAAAACGACAGACAGAAATGGATACATACCAAAAACAAGCTGCCACCATCCAAAATGGCTTGGCAACATTCCAAAGGGCCAACTAATGCGAATAAGAAGGAATTGTAGCAACCCCGAGGACTTCAACATACAAGCAGACATGCTTATTGAAAGATTTATGGAAAAGGGGTACAAGAAAAAAGAACTGCTTAATATAAAGAAAAAAGTAATGAGCATGAAGAGAGAGGAAATGATACAAGAGAATGGTCCAAAAAGAGACAAATATAAGAACATGGAATTTGCTTTTTTTACAGGATACAACAGGCAACATAAGGCACTAGAGAAGATAATAAAAAAGCACTGGCCTATTTTGAAAGCAGACAAGACATTGAAGAAAATATTACCAAACCAGCCAAACTTCATATACAGAAGAGCACCCACGCTCAGAAATAGACTGGTGCATAATGTGATAGACCCCCCCAAACAAGTACAACTTCCAACAAATCTAAAAGGCTTTTTTCGGTGTAGGAAATGTTTACCATGCAGAACAAACAGAGCGCAAGAAAGAAGAAAAACCGTTTTCCAGTCCACATCAACAGGAAGGCAATACAAAATTAATGAAACCATCACATGCACTAGCACACATGTGACATATGTGGTGGAATGTCCGTGCAAACTGCAGTATGTGGGTCGAACCACCCGTCCATTGTTTGTAAGGATAAGGGAACATGTGAAAAATATAAAGAAGGGCTTCGACAAACATAGCTTGTCACGTCACTTTAAGATAGCCCATGCAAAAGACCCCTCAGTCATGACTTTTTATGCAATTGACAAAATCAAGAATGACTGGAGGGGCAGCAACAAGAAAATCAATGTATCCCGCAATGAGACAAAGTGGATATATTTATTGCAATCACTTCAGCCTGAAGGCCTTAATATAGACATCGATCTAAACTGTTTTATCACTGACTTTTAACACCATGGTCTTTTATGGCTTTTAGTATTTTTAGGAACATCTAATATCCAGCACTTCTTTTATGACCCTCCTTCGTTTATGATCCTCCTGTTTTTGTGACCTTACAATTTTTTAAAGTTCTAGAAGGGACATGGTTCCCATGCAGTTTATGCGTTTTTATGCAGTTTTATGCAGTTTTAGACATGTGACCCCATGCATTTTTATATTTTTTATATATTTTTACATCTTCACCACAATTTTTAGAATGGGTTTCACAGTCTAAGGTATGTTAAAGCATCCGAACTCAAGCGTATACACCGATTTTTTTCTCTTGTTTTTCTAATTTTATGCTGATTTTTTATCCCTCCGCAATGGTTGCTCCAACACAATAATAAGTCTGTAATTCTTTCCCCCAACTCAAACATTATGGCTCCTCCTCCACACATATTACCTAACTCCTCTCCTCCATAAATGAACTTGAGGCCATGATGTTGGGCCCAGTCCCATTTAGATAGTATGGTTTTTATACCCTCTATGGATCTATTTGGAATTTACATACTCGATATGTCCCTCCCATCGAGTATTCCTATATATATTTTTTATATATTTTTATATATTTTTATATATATATTTTAATTTTTATCCTCATTTTAATTTTTAAATTTAATGTGTTCACAATAAAAGTTTAACATTTTACAATCTCTCTATAAAAAAGCGGATCACCCACGCGGCTCATCTCTCAGCACTTTTAAGGCACGTTTTTCACTAATCACTGTCACTTTATGTTTATGAGATGTATGCATTAATATGTGGGGACCGCTGTATAAGGAAGTTCACGTGATGTAAACAAATAACCTGGTATCCGGTATTTGCGGACCATTATATCCAAAGATACCAAGATGGCCGCCGGTATGACTCGCGTGAGGGTACCAAGATGGCGGAGGTACACATAATGGTCGCTAGGATACGCAGGCCTATATAAGCTCCGGGAGTACGTGGCCTAGTACCGCCCCAGATGACGTCGCAGTGACGAAACGCGTAGAGCGGCAAAGCAGCGTCAACGTCACTTCCGGTTAGGTGGCTCCGGCCGGTGGAACGCGGAAGTACCGCGCGGCCGAACACTGGAGACACACCAAACAAGCTGACGGTGAACTTCCTAACAGTGAGTCGATGCTATTTTTTCCCTCAATAATGTACTATACTACGCAATGGAAGCTCTCTTGGTCTTTTGTATACTGACTCCCTAGATGCAAGCGCAACTGTATGCACGGAACAACCAGCTCTCACAGGCATCCGGAGAAGGGAGACACAGTATATTAGAGTGAGAAGGGAGAGGATTTTTGGTAAGTGCTTTACCCACGGTATTAGCACTTCTCACTCCTAACACGCGCCACAGGCGTTTTTACTCTCTCACTTTACACTGCATAGTGTTCTGTAATATTCACCACGGATGTCAGTTTCCTCTTTCAAAGGAGGCCACAATAAAGTATCTATTGATCACCTATATTGCACTTAGCACTTTTTTGCACTGGTCACTATATGATTGTTTACATCCGATGAGTGACACATACAATCCAATTGATACACGATTACTACCGTTTATAATTTTATAATTTTAATTTAATTTAATTTTAAATCTGCACTATATTGCACATTTAATCTTTCACCAATAAGCACTGTGCACTTTCATTTTTTGGATCATATACAACGAAGTAATTCGCTGTGCAAGGTGGTAGCGCCCCATACCAACACCTCCCATAAACCCCCACATTTCTTTACCCTTGTGGTAAGTTGGAGGCAGCATAACCATCTGATCCCCACACTCTGCATTTAAAACTGTTGATTCAGTGCTTGTGTTGCTATCCATAGCGCGGGTGCACCCCAAACCTCTCTTTTTTACAGTGCATAACACCTCCACTGTTATGGTACGCATGAAAGGTGGGAAAGAAGTCATGAAGCCACAAGTAGTGATAGACTACAACAACACCATGAGAGGTGTTGACAGAGCTGACCAAGCAATGACATTCTACCCAGCTATGAGAAAGCAGCAAAAAAATACTATAAAAAGATCTTCAGACATCTTCTTGAGCAATGCTTGTGGAATGCATATCTTCTTTAAAAAAAAAAAGAGTGACAAGCCTTTGATTCATGCGGACTTTATTTGGAAGTCACCAAACACCATCAATGGCTGTGAACAGATATGGATGTCAAGCTATTAGCAGTGTCAACCCGAAACGCCTGACTGGTCGTAACTTTATGGACTACATCCCACCAACTGAAAAAAAGTCTGCACCTACAAAGATGTGTGTGGTTTGTTGCTCAAAAGAGATGACAGTGGAAGGAAAATAAGAAAACAAACCAGATACTATTGTCCCGATTGTGCAGTCCCATGTTTTAAAATACCCCAGATGTTTACTGAACCTTTATTACAGTGACTAGTAATATCGCACCCCTTGTTTGTACATATTTCCATGTTTTTGGCTTGATTATATTATTAAATAAAATGTATTATTATTATATTATAATTTTATGATTTGTGTTTCAAACTTTATCATACCTGGGATGTCTACAAGACTCTTGTTTGGACAGATTTAAGTGTGTTATTACTAAGAATTATAGGCCTAAAATATAAAACAACAGATTTCCATGCAAAACAACGTACCGCTTTTAACACAAAAATTCTGACATAATCAGACCGCCAGGGAGGTTAAGGGAGAGAAGTAATCGTGGCCCTATAAAAAAACATTAGTATGACCTCATTTAAGCTTTGAGCACCAATTCAAACAAAAGATGTTGCAGAAAGTTAAAGGGTGCATAGAAAGAGAATGAATATCTGAACTAAATGTACTCATCTGTAAGAAGAAACAATTAAGTGGGGATATTATATTTCAGAATGTATAAACAGCCTCTATAGTAAGCTTGGGAACAACCTATTTACTTCAAGGTCACTGTAAAAGGCGAGGGGAAACTGCGTCTGGAGGAATAGAGGTTTAACCTTCACATATGGAGAGGGATCTTTATAGCATAAGCTGTGAAACTGTCGAATGGCCTTGCACAGGATCATCCATCCATGTGGAAAGGAGGGAGATGATCTAAACCTCACTGACCACCAATATTGGTGAAGGGAAGGGATTTTAACAAAAACCCCCCACTTCCAAAAACCAATGCTGGGGAAAGCAGATGTGAACCTCACTGACTACCATTGCTGGAAAATGGGGGATTTCGACTCCATTGGTCACCAGTGTTAGAAAACGGAGGAAGTTTTACGTATTACTAAAACTAGGGAAGGGAGGATTTCATCCCCACTGACCACCATTGCCAGGGAAGACTTTAACCGCACTGACCACCAATGCTGGGGAGACTTTTACCCTATTAAACACCAACCTTTGGAGGCATGGGGGGACTGTCGACTACTGACACTCACAATGGAGAGGATAAATGTAACCCAATGACCACCAATTCTTCAGAGATGGAAGGTATTACACTGTTGCCTAGGCATTCGTCCGCTGACCAAGGAGCATTTTCTCCACCCACTGATCATCCATGAGGTAGCATTTATTATCTTCCAATGATCACTAACTAAGCAGTATTATTTCCTCTCACTGACACCAGCCCCTGAGCATTTTTTTCCTCTTACTAACTATGGTGATCCGAATATAGGGATTTTTTTACTTTCCTTTCCCTAATACAGAATCCTTTTTCTCCCCACTAATTTCCTTTCACAGACACCAAGTCATTCTGCATTCCCCTGAGTGCCAGCAATGTAAGGGGTACTATATTATATACTTCTGATCACTGCACAGTGTATTGTGTTTTGCACATTAAACAGTACTGAACCCTGCTCCCTATATCCTATAGCTTATTCTTTGACTTCCTATAAAGTGCATACTGAATAACATTGAAAGCTAGTTTGACTAATTTCACTCTGGGTGGGACTGTTGAGTTCTATGGACTTGAGCAAAGGAATGGCTGTCAGACTGGCAGGCAGTAGACAGGGGATAGCAGAATATCTGCTTAGCTCATGTGGCCACACAAGTACCATGCAGCAGCAGCAGATTAAGGTACAAAAGGATACAGTGAGTTTATTGTGACTCATTGGTGTTAATTTACTAAAGGCAAATATGCTTTTTACTTTGCAAGGACATTTTTCATTAACTTAATGAATCACGTGTAAACAAAAGTCTGAATGGGTATTCTTTGCAAAGTGAATTTTCACCAAATTCACCAAGCTAAGGGAAGCTTCTCTTCCAAAGTGAACAACCTAATTGCCTTTTGGTAAATCAACACCTATTACAATATCACAGAGATATAGTAAAACAAACTGCTTAATTTCAAAGAAACAGTCAAGAAATTCAGACAAAATTTTATGAAAATCTATTCAGGTAATTCAATGGCATTCCACAAATACGGCACTAACCTCTGAGTTCAAAACCCAGGCGTAAACTCAAAATAGTGACTATGCCCTCATACTGATGCTTCATGACCCATACCTGACCCTGCTTCTCATTTACTATCTATCGCAGGGATTCCAAAACTACGGCCCTCCAGTTGTTCAGGAACTACAATTCCCATCATGCCTAGTCATGTATGTGAATGTCAGAGTTTTACAATGCCTCATGGGATGTGTAGTTTTGCAACAGCTGTAGGGCCGTAGTTTGTGAATCCCTGATCTATCGTATGAGCCCCTCTGCCAAAGGTAGAGTTAGCTGTCTTCATAGCCTGTAAGGGCTCTTTCACACAGCCCGTCCGTCGGACGGACTCCATTTATCTCAGCGGGGGATAGATCCACAGATCCCCCGCTGAGCAGGAGGATGACAGCTCTCAGTTCCCCATACATCTCTATGGGGGATCAGATGGGAACCGACCGTCGGTCCGTTCTCATCCGATCCGATCCGCTGGACGGATGGAAAATAGGGTTTCCATCCGTCCAGATTTGACGGATCGGATGTCAGCGGACATGTCTCCACTGACATCCAATGCCCTATAGGGATGCATGGGGGGACCGTTCAGATCCGCCAAAAAAACGGACAGGTGGATCTGAACGGTCCACCTGTGGGAAAGGGGCCTAATAGTGCAATCATTTTATTAGATACCTGTGAGGCATGTCTTTATGAAGAGGCCTGCTTTCCCGACAATCGTTATCCATTTTAAAACAAGCACAAAATGACTCATGTTTAAATGCATAATGCATTAGTCCTCTTGGCCTTACAAGACTATGAAATGCTGTAGGTAATGTATAAAAACAGAGCTGTAATGTTTACACTGATATTGCAAAAGAAAATGAAGGGTTAACAATCGGCTCAGCAAATAGTTTGTAATACCAAAAATATTACCCATAGCCCAACAGTTTAGCGTCCCAAGGACAGGAGGCTCAGGCCTCCACAGAAGAGGGGGTTAGGGAGTAGGCTCTCTGGTATCGCTTTTCATGCCACATACACAGAGGGGAATTTACTAAGACTGGCACAGCTGTGCATGGCAATCAATCAGCTTCCAGCTTTCATTTTCAAAGCTTAACTGAACAAGCTGAAGTTAAAAGCTGATTGGTTACTATGCATAACTGCTCCAGATTTTGGCTGCTCCAGTTTTAATACATTTGTGATTATTTTACTATGTTCTATAGGATTCAGTTGCCTGTGCTGGAGGAAAATAAAAATAAAATATTAGTAGACTATGTCAACTTGGATTTTGCGTTTCAGTGCCCTAAGCACCTAAATCAGTTTACTTGCCTGCAGGAAAAGCTGGTGAGATTGTTCTCCTCTCTTCAATGCGGCAGTACGTTTAGTAATGGCTCCATTCACATCAGCTTCTACAGTAAAAGAAATAATAATTTATTGGATTTCCTTCTGAAAAAGTGCAAAACATGAAGAATGGAGTCTGAGTTTTAGGACAGGAGTTGCCACAGCATCACTTTGGAGATTTAGACAGTAGATTTGAAGACTGAAACCTGCAGCATCTCTCTACCTCTTCTCGCTGTGTATCCACCACTCCCCTCTGTGTGTGTGACAAGGAAATGCTGCAGAGGATTCTCATACTTAGACTGGCTCAGACAGGAACACCTCTGTGATTTCATTGGCTGGCCTCGTTCTTCTGTTCAAAACAAACTAAGAAAAAAAAGATCATCGAATGTGAAGTAGAAAGACAAATTTCACCTTCAGCATCTGATCATCTGATCATGCTGGTAAATACTGACATAACATAAAATGGCTAAATAAGGAGAATGATAAAAATTAAGTATTCATAGCAACCACAATTACACTGCATTTAACCTTCTCTTGCTATTAACATCCAATCCAGCTGCATCAAACAGAATCCAAGGCAGAGCAAATGCACATCAGATGCAGTCTTTCTTCTAGCACCGTGTTGTCATTTTCTTTTGTTATTACCTTTTCTAAATCTTCGATCTCATGTGCAGCATGCCAGGTAAATTTTCTCAACCAGCATACAGTGAACCCGGGCAGTATTTATGGCACATTACTTTTTCCACATTTTGTTATGTAAGGCCTTATTCCAAAATTAATTAAATTCATTCTTTTTCTCCAAATTCTACAAACAATACCCCATAATGACAACGTGAAAGAAGTTTGTTTAAAATCTTTGCAAATTTATTAAAAATAAAAAAAAAATCACATGTATTCACAGCCTTTGCCATGACACTCAAAATTGAGCTCAGGTGCATCCTGTTTCCACTGATCATCCTTGAGATGTTTCTACAACTTGATTGGAGTCCACCTGTGGTAAATTCAATTGATTGGACATGATTTGGAAAGGCACACACCGGCCTATATAAGGCCCACAGTTAACAGTGCATGTCAGAGCCAAGCCATGAAGTCCAAGGAATTGTCTGTAGACCTCGGAGACTGGATTGTATCCAGGTACAGATCTGGGGAAGGGTACAGAAAAAATTGGATTTTTGACTTATCGTAAAATCAATTTCTCTGATGTTCAGTGACGGACACAGCTCCTGATCTTCTTGACCATTGGGTTATACTGCCCGCTACAGTAGTAAGACACTAGGCAGAAAAATAAGTTGACTACACCTATGGGCAGTCCCAGGAGGTATACTCCCCCTCTCTGCTATAGATACTCAGTTTTGTTGCAAGCAGTGTCAGAAGTAATACAACTCCACAGAGGGGAGGGTGCTGAGTCCGTCAATGAACATCAGAGAAATGGATTTTACGGTAAGTCAAAAATCCAATTTTCTCTTTCATTCGTTGACGGACACAGCTCCTGATCTTCTTGACCATTGGGACGTCCCAAAGCAGTGTAAAACACGAGGGGTAGGAACAGCAAGAAAAAATTCCCAAGGCTAAACCGTAGCCAACCAGGTAACAGGAGCTCAATCAAAACAACTGGAGCCCACCTGGAAAACATTACACTCCCAAAGAGGGAACAAGCCCTGTACCCGCACAAAGCAGTTCAGGGCCTTGAGATCCAGAATTGGACGCACCTTGCCTTTTTTCTTCAGGACCGTAAACAGGTTTGAATAAAACCCCTGAAAAAGTTCCGGAGTTGGAACCGGAACAATTACCCCTTGAAGTAACAGGTCTTGCACTGCCCCGAACAGGGCTTGCAATCGGTCCAGGGACAGATGGACATTGGCTTTTTTAGAGGTCTGGTCCGCAGACCAACATTTGAGCCACAAAACATGCCTAAGGACCACTGCCGAAACAGACAGTCTAACAATCAGAGGAGCCGCATCCAAAGAGGCATCACAGATAAACTGCAGCCCGTGGACCAACTGGTCCCCCAGCTCCGCAAAGGCAGGGGGGAGCTGGTCACCCTCCAGGTCACGGCGTAGCCCACGTCTTTGGAGTTTGTGGCATCAGGGCAATGGTTTGAGTGCTGAGCTAGCCACAGTAAACATACTGCAGGCTACAGCCCCTGCCTGTCTGTCAGCCGAATCCTTAAAAGCCGGCGATTCTTCTACCGGAATTATGGTAGCCTTATTTAACCTGGAAACCAGAGAATCCACCACTGGTGGAATAGTCTACTTTTTTAGTAGGGACTCTTCAAAAGGCTACCTCATTGTGAAACGCTTAGGGACCACAAAAGGGACGTATTGGACATTCCCATTCTTTTGCAACAAATCTGTCAAAATAGGAAGGAAACCGAAACACCTTCACCGCTCTAGACGGCTTGTGAATGCCAAAGGGAACTGGTGCCTCTGTCGCAGCTTCAGCTGCGTCCTCCATTTTTAAAGTCACACACACAGACACAATCAGTGCGTCCACCAGCGCCTTTTTTGTGCGCGGCTACAGGAGTGGAGGGGTCTTCGCAGGAGCCCCCCACCAGGATCGGCACCTCCCCACCCCTAGCCCTCATAGACAGCAGAGCACCCTGCCCCGGCCCCAGGAAGTAGCCAGACCACCATACAACCCCAGTATAGGTGGAAGGGGAAAGGGGGGGGGCAGAGAGGGGGGGATAGATGACCCACAGGACCATCAGACTCAAGAGGGGGCATAACGGGAAGGAGGGGTACCCGGGGGGTCTGACCGCCCCAGGGAGGGTCCACAACCGAGACCCGGTCGTATGCGACCTCGTGAAGCCTTTAACTCACAGGCCAGCCCTTGTCTGTTGGGGCTATGTCGCAGCCGACCTGGCACGAAACTGAGGTTTGCGCGCGCTCGCTGGCCAGACTGGGGTGACCACTGGATCTAGATTATCCAGCCCGTTGCCCATCCTGCCAATAAATTTAATATCTCACAGTAAAAAGCCAGGAGAAAAAAAAAATCTATCTAAAAAGAAAAACTTGGCAGGACTAGAGAACTAGGTCCTTACTCCTGACTAGGCAGAAAAAACTGAGTATCTATAGCAGAGAGGGGCAATATACCTCCTGGGACTGCCCAAAGGCGTAGTCAAGTTCTTTTTCTGCCTAGTGTCCTACTCCTGTAGGGGGCAGTATAACCCAATGGTCAAGAAGATCAGGAGCTGTGTCCGTCAATGAACGAAAGAGAAATGTCTGCAGCATTGAAGGTCCCAAAGAGCACAGTGGCTTCCATCATCATCATAAATAGAAGAAGTTTGGAATCACCAGGACTCTTTCTAAAGCGGGCAACCCGGTCAAACTGAGCGACCGGGGGAGAAGGGTCTTGGTCAAGGAGGTGACCAAGAACCCGATGGTCACTCTGACAGAGCTCCAGCGTTTCACTGTGGAGAGAGAACTTCCAGAAGAACAACCATCTCTGCAATGCTAGCAATGGGTAGCATCATGTCTGGAGGAAACCAGGCACCGCTCATCACCTGGCCAATACCATCCCTACAGTGAAGCATGGTGGTGGCAGCATCATGCTGTGGGGATGTTTTTCAGCGACAGGAACTGGAAGACTAGTCAGGATCGAGGGAAAGATTATTGCAGCAATGTACAGAGACATCCTTGATGAAAACCTGCAGGACCTCTGGACTGGGGCGAAGTTTCATCCTCCAACAGGACACCAACCCTAAGCACACAGCCAAGATAACAAGACAGTGCAACTCTGTGAATGTCCTTGAGTGGCCCAGCCAGAGCCTAGACTTGAACCTGATTGAACATCTCTGCAGAGATCTAAGAATGGCTTTGCACCAACACTCCCATCCAACATGATGGAGCTTGAGAGGTCCTGCAAAGAAGAATGGGAGAAACCGGCCAAAAATAGGCGTGCCAAGCTTGTAGCATCAGACTCAAAAATACTTGAGGCTGTAATTGGTGCCAAAGGTGCTTTAACAAAGTATTGAGCAAAGGCTGTGAATACTTATGTACACTGGATTTTTTTTTATTTCTAATACATTTGCAAAGATTTCAAACAAACTTCTTTCAAGTTGTCATTATGGGGTATTGTTTGTAGAGTTTTGAGGAAAATAATGAATTTATTCCATTTTGGAATAAGGCTGTAACATAACAGAATGTGGAAAAACGAAAGCGCTGTGAATACTTTCCGCATGCACTGTATGCTTGGTAAAGTCCTGCATGCAGGTCTAGATAACCGCACAGATACGGTTGACACATATATGGTTGATAGTGTCAAACGTATCATCCAGTTCTTATCACTAGAATGAGGTTGAAAGACAATGTCATAAGGTGGCAAATGAAAATATGAATTTGCTATAGCGTGCACTGCAGATAAAATCTTCTGTATATTCTGCAAGCTTGTGGGTACTTCTTTTTAGATTAAGGCCATGTTGGGCTTACCCCCAAAGGAGCCGCTGTTTCTCTGGCCCCCTATTCCTGTGCCCAAATAGCCCATGCACTCTGACACTCCTAGTTTGGTGGGGAATTTTTTATTGCAGATGTACATGCTGTACCTTGTTAGCAAAAGTGATATGAACAACAGTAATGACACAGCAAACAGTTAAACAGTAGCCAGAAATATACTGCATGTAGGTGAACAGGGTATACTGTGAAACAAACAATTGGCATAGAGAGCAACCCCTCCTAAACCCTGTACTGTGGCAATCCTAACTAAGGTGAGTTCCTCCACCATAAGCAGCAATCGTAACATACAGTGGGTCCTGAAAGTATTCAGACCCCCTTAAATTTTTCACTCTTTGTTATATTGCAGCCATTTGCTAAAATCATTTAAGTTCATTCTTCTTCCTCATGAATGTACACATAGCACCCCATACTGACAGAAAAACACAGAATTGTTGACATTGTTGCAGATTTATTAAAAAAGAAAAACTGAAATATCACATGGTCCTAAGTATTCAGACCCTTTGCTCAGTATTTAGTAGAAGCCCCCTTTTGATCTAATACAGCCAGGAGTCTTTTTGGGAAAGATGAAACAAGTCTTTCACACCTGGATTTGGGGATCCTCTGCCATTCCTCCTTGCAGATCCTCTCCAGTTCTGTCAGGTTGGATGGTAAACGTTGGTGGACAGCCATTTTTAGGTCTCTCCAGAGATGCTCAATTGGGTTTAAGTCAGGGCTCTGGCTGGGCCATTCAAGAACAGTCACGGAGTTGTTGTGAAGCCACTCCTTTGTTATTTTAGCTGTGTGCTTAGGGTCATTGTCTTGTTGGAAGGTAAACCTTCAGCCCAGTCTGAGGTCCAGAGCACTCTGGAGAAGGTTTTTGTCCAGGATATCCCTGTACTTGGCCGCATTCATCTTTCCCTCGATTGCAACCAGTCGTCCTGTCCCTGCAGCTGAAAAATGCTGCCACCACCATGCTTCACTGTTGGGACTGTATTGGACAGGTGATGAGCAGTGCCTGGTTTTCTCCACACATACCGCTTAGAATTAAGGCCAAAAAGTTCTATTTTGGTCTCATCAGACCAGAGAATCTTATTTCTCACCATCTTGGAGTCCTTCAGGTGTTTTTTAGCAAACTCCATGCGGGCTTTCATGTGTCTTACACTGAGGAGAGGCTTCCGTCGGGCCACTCTGCCATAAAGCCCCGACTGGTGGAGGGCTGCAGTGATGGTTGACTTTCTACAACTTTCTCCCATCTCCTGACTGCATCTCTGGAGCTCAGCCACAGTGATCTTTGGGTTCTTCTTTACCTCTCTCACCAAGGCTCTTCTCCCCCGATAGCTCAGTTTGGCCGGACGGCCAGCTCTAGGAAGGGTTCTGGTCGTCCCAAACGTCTTCCATTTGAGGATTATGGAGGCCACTGTGCTCTTAGGAACCTTAAGTGCAGCAGAAATCTTTTTGTAACCTTGGCCAGATCTGTGCCTTGCCACAATTCTGTCTCTGAGCTCTTCAGGCAGTTCCTTTGACCTCATGATTCTCATTTGCTCTGACATGCATTGTGATCTGGAAGGTCTTATATAGACAGGTGTGTGGCTTTCCTAATCAAGTCCAATCAGTATAATCAAACACAGCTGGACTCAAATGAAGGTGTAGAACCATCTCAAGGATGATCAGAAGAAATGGAAAGCACCGGAGTTAAATATATGAGTGTCACAGCAAAGGGTCTGAATACTTAGGACGATGTGATATTTCAGTTTTTCTTTTTTAATAAATCTGCAACAATGTCAACAATTCTGTGTTTTTCTGTCAGTATGGGGTGCTATGTGTACATTCATGAGGAAGAAGAATGAACTTAAATGATTTTAGCAAATGGCTGCAATATAACAAAGAGTGAAAAATTTAAGGGGGTCTGAATACTTTCCGTACCCACTGTACTTTCTCTCTTCTGCTGGCCAGCTCATTGGGGCACAACTTGTATGTCGGAGAGTTTAAGATAATGTCAACTCAAGCACTGATAAAGGTACTGGCTTTGTACTACTTGCAGACAACACTATTCCTCTTTGTTAAAGTGTAGTAGGGCTTGCTCAGTAGACTCTCACCAACTCCTCTGGTAGCAGGTGATCCTACATCCTTCCCTTTGATCAGATAGTGTGCTCCATCAGCATCTGGTGTTCCAGGATGTGTGCCAGTGCACATCTCAGGTGTGGTGGTGATTAGTCTGCTAGCAGCCTGAAGCACACTCAGTCCCTCAAAAAACATCCTCCACTCTCCATCTTTTCAACCTAGAAACAACAACCTCCTCCATGTTCTCTCTACTGAGAGCTCTAGAGACTCTGAAACTTGTAGTTTCTTTTTGATCAGGCCATAAGCAACTGCTTAAAACTAATTTTCCCACAATCCTCTGTTCTTCCCAGCATTCACAGGGATTTAGGCATTCCACATTCCCTTCCTCTGTGTGGTGGGTGGACCAGCAGGCTACACAAGTTCTGTAATCACAGTCTCCAATTACAGCTGTGCTCTGTTACCAACAGCAGCAAACACAATGAAAGTGCAGCTGTTCCCTTCTGCTAGCATTTTGGATTGGGGCTGAAACCACATACACACTAGGTGTTTAGCCTGTCTGCTGCCTATACTGGCATTTTATTGCAGGCAAAAAGCCCAAGTGGATCAACTTTTCAATTGTATTGCACTTCACTGGAATCAAGGCAACTCTGAGTGTCATTGCAGATCTGTATGTATCGCTACAGGCCAAATATACATGTAAAAGCAGAAACAAAACAGAGCGCACTGGATAGTGCAGGTAAAATAAAACAGCCTGTGCCAAACTCCAAAGAAGGAAAAAGGAACAATTAACTATATAAAAAAACTCAGTAACAGTTTTATTGCATCTTCCAACACACAGACTAGTTTATCGAGTATGCATATCCAATAGATTAGTCTGAGTGCCAGAAGATGCAATAAAACAGTTACTGAGTCTTTTATATGGTGAGCGGTTCATCTTTCCTTCTTTAGAGTATGGCATAGACTGTGCTGGTGGGCGATGACTATGGGAACTGTCACTTGGGGGTTAATTTACAATAGCACCTAGTCACCAAATGGGTGAACAAATGGTCACAAGTGACTACAATCCATAGAAAACGACTAAATCTAGTCGGAAAAGGTATTCACTATAGCACGCGGTGAATACATAGTCATGCAATCAAATTCAGTATAGGTCACATAAATCAGTGACTGTCTAAATCAGTAGCCGTGGTAGAAGCAGGTCAATTGCACATGGAAATGATGTTTACAGCTTAATCTCATAGATTAAATGATTCCTAAACATCTGGTATATTGTATGGAGATGATCTGCTTTTAAATTTCTTGAAATATTGTTGTGAAAGCAAAAATATGCTTAAAAGTCTGAGAAGAGATAAATTCACCCTGTTTTTAGAACTCTGTACTGACACAGCTGAGCATGCCCAGACTGAAAACTAGTGACAAGCCTACACTCATTTCGTTTTAGCCCCATGCTATAGTGAATTCCGAAATGTGTGAACTCCAAATAGGCGTTCGCGACCGTGAATTTGTGAGGGCTAGCAAACTATGTACCATTTATATATAAATGCAAGTGTCAACCATTGATTCTCATTGTATAACTGTTACTTTCACAAAAACATACATTATAATTTTGCGATGAACTCTTTATTCCTAAAATAAATTGTCCTTGTTCGGTTTTTATGTTGCTTCTTATTCCTTTTTTTTTTCCAACAACGCTAGTAATATGTAATGTTTTCCTGTTTTTGGAACAGATATTATTCTCTCTACACACATATATATATATAAATATTGATAAATAGCTATAAATTTTGTTAACATAATTGAAATAGATAGATAAATAGATAGATAAATGAATAGGTAAATCTAAAGGAAATCTAACAACAAAAGTTGTATGGTGTGTATCCAGCCTTAGCTGTTTGACATATGATAAGTAAATGGTAGATAATGCACTTGTTGCTCTCAATCTCACTTAAATCTAAATCAAAACTCCCCCAGCTGTCTTCACAAACCACACACAATACTATTGAGTAAATACAGTATCTCACAAAAGTTAGTACAGCCCTAACATACAGGGGTATACAATATACTAACACACACACACACATCAAAGGTTGAACTGGATGGACTGATGTCTTTTTTCAACCTCACAAACTATGTAACATTTTTGTAAAATTTTTATTATATCTTTTGATGTTACAACACTGAAGAAATTACACTTTGCTACAATGTAAAGTAGTGTACAGTTAGTATAACAGTGTCAATTTCCTGTCCCCTAAAATAACTCAACACACAGCCATTAATGTCTAAACCACTGGCAACAAAAGTGAGTACACCCCTAAGTGAAAATGTCCAAATTGGGCCCAATTAGCCATTCCCCCCCCCCCCCCCATGGTGTCATGTGACTTGTTGGTGTTACAAGGTCTCGGGTGTGAATGGGGAGCAGGTGTGTTAAATTTGGTGTTATCGCTCTCACTCTCTCATACTGGTCACTGGAAGTTCAACATGGCACCTCATGGCAAAGAACTCTCTGAGGATCTGAAAAAAAAAATGTTGCTCTACATAAAGATGGCCTAGGCTATAAGAAGATTGGCAAGACCCTAAAACTGAGCTGCAGCACAGTGGTCAAGAACAGTGGTTTAACAGGACAGGTTCCACTCAGAACAGGCCTCGCCATGGTCGACCAAAGAAGTTCAGTGCATGTGCTCAGCGTCAAATCTAGAGGTTGTCTTTGGGAAATAAAGGTATGAGTTCTGTCAGCATTGTTGCAGAGGTTGAAGGGGTGGATAGTCAGAGCATACGCCACACACTGCTTCAAATTAGTCTACATGGCTGTCGTCCCAGAAGGAAGCCTCTTCTAAAGATGATGCGTAAGAAAGGCCGTAAAAAAGTTTGCTGAAGACAAGTAGACTAAGGACATGGTTTCCTGGAACCATGTTCTGTGGTCTGATGAGACCAGTATATACTTATTTGGTTCAGATGGTATCAAGCGTGTGTGGCGGCAACCAGGCGAGAATTTCAAAGACAAGTGTGTCTTGCCTACAGTCAAGCATGGTGCAGGGAGTGTCATGGTCTGGGGCTGAATGAGTGCTGCTGACCATGGGGGCTACAATTCATTAACCACTTGCCGACCGCCGCACGACTATTTACTGCGGCAGTCAGCCCCCTACAGGCAAACCAACGTAGGGCTACGTCGCTCATTCCCGGCGCTCTGGCTTGATTGGGTCCAGAACCGATCAGTCATCAGGTCCAGACCAATTATTTTTGGCCTGGACCTGTTGATCGGTCCTGCCCAATCAGATTCTATGCTGAGCCTGTGTAATGTAAACACAGGCTCAGAAAAGACCCGCTCTTCCCTCACATGATCCTTTTTGGATTTATCGAGAGGAGAGAGCACATCTAACTGTGAGTACTGCACCAAGCACATACATATACACTTAGATAGGCACATTTCACCCCCATCGCCCCCCCCCCCAGTTAACCCCTACACCCTCTGTCACAACACACACTGTATACTGTATATAGCATTTTCCTATATACCTGTATAAGTGTGATTTGTGACCAGGTGTAGCGCTTGCGGTCGTTCCTTTTACACTTAGGATACCCGCCACCCCCCATAAAGATTTAACCCCCTGACCCCCCCCCCCCCTGATCACCCCCAGTTAACCCCTTCCCCCTGTCACATTGCACACTAATAAAACAAGTTTTACTGTATTTTCTATTAGTGTGATTGTGACTTGAGTTAGCGCTAGCGAGTTAGTTTCTGTCCCAAGGAGGTTTAGGGTCCCCGCCACCCACCCCCAATAAAGATTTAACCTCCTGATCACCCCTACACCCCCTGTCACAACACACACTACATACAGTATATAGCATTTTCCTATATACCCGTATAAGTGTGACTTGTGACCAGGTGTAGCGCCTGCGGTCGTTCCTTTTATCCTTAGGATACCCGACACCCCCCCAATAAAGATTTAACCCCCTGATCCCTCCTGATCACCCCCACTTAACCCCTTCCCCCCTGTCACATTGCACACTAATAAACACGTAATATAGTGTTTTACTGTATTTTCTATTAGTGTGATTGTGACTTGAGCTAGCGATAGCGAGTTAGTTTCTGTCCCAAGGAGGTTTAGGGTCCCCGCTACCAACCACCCCCAATAAAGATTTAACCCCCTGATCACCCCTACACCCCCTGTCACAACCAGGGGCGGATCCAGAGTCTAATCTCGGGAGGGGCACTGTCATTTTTATTTTTTTTACTAGTAATGGCGGCAATTTTTAGCGGGACTGCGACATTGCAGCAGACAGATCGGACCCCTAACTGACATTTTTGGGAGGACCAGTGACATTACAACAGTAATCAGTGCTAAAAATATGCACTGTCACTGTAATAATGACACTGGCAGGGAAGGCATTTACCCAGGGGCGATCAAAGGGTTAAGTATGAGCCTGGGGGGTGCTTTCTAACTGTGGGGGTGGGCTTGTAATACCAACACAGAGATCTGTGTTCCTAAATAGGAGGAACACAGGAGCTCTGCAGTGATTCCTGAGACAACAACGGTCTGCTGCGTTTCCAACTGCAGACCGTCGTTCTCTCTTCACAGGGAGCGATTGCAGGTGCCCGGCGCCAATCGCGGCTGCTGGCCCTGTGCCTCAGCTTCCCCGCTGGCAAGTGGGCGCGCGCGCCCCCAGGATCACTCCTGCACACCACCGTACAGGTACGATGATTTGCGAGAACCTGCCGCCATATAACTGTGGCGGCTGGTCGGCAGGTGGTTAAAACAGTGACAATGTTTTAAAGTGTTCCATGCATCCCCATGCCGGCATGCCATTTATTTGCATTCTGACACATGGCTGCAGTGTCCTGATATGACATGCTGGTGCAGGTCCATGAAAGCACCCTGCATGCACACCTGGAAGCATGACATATTGGCACACAGTGGCTGTGTGTCTCAGTAGAAATAAAATGGGATGCTGGCACAGGGATAAATGCAACACTTTATGCATCCTAAAGCCATTAAATGACAGACCTGCATGTTAGACTCATGTCTGCAGCACACTTTGTGTAAAGGAGGCAGAAAGATTATTTTCACTGTCAGTCTATATCATCATTATCATCATGACAATCACACAATACAGGTGCTGTGGCTCAATGCATCTGTACTGTGTGATTATCATGATGATAATGATGATGATAGCATTTAGCTGCTGTATAATTCCTCATGGTGGCTGGGCAGCAGCAAGGACATGGCATAGGTGAAGGGGGATGGGTGTGTCACTGTACCTTTTTGGAGACAAATGAATTAATTGCAGTCTAGACGTTTTCCTTACTGCCCCTGTCTGCTGTGAAGATCTGTCCCTCTCAGTGTGTTCACACACACAGACGCACGCTGCTGTGTCACAGGCTTCCCCCTCAGCCTGAGCCCGCCCTCTCCTCTCTGCACCCATTGGCTGCAGGAGTCAGGCAGTGATGAGGCTGCTGACTGATATCACTCCGCCTGGCCGGAACTTTCATTTTAATGTCGCAAAATGCGGCTCCTGGTGGTATTAATCCACCTGAGCAGGGAAATAAAAAAAAAAAAACTCTCTCTAAACAGTATCCTGGGCCCCTCTGAACTGATGGGGCTTAGGGATTATATTTTAGGTCTCCTGGGAGCCGTGGAAGCAGAAATAAAGTACCTGTAGATGCATTTAGATAATGCCTCTGTAAACTTAAACCTGGTACTATTTTCTCGGGGGGGGCAATTGACTCGATGCCCCCCCCCTGGATCCGCCACTGATCACAACACACACTGTATACAGTATATAGTATTTTCTATATACCCGTATAAGTGTGACTTGTGACCAGGTTTAGCGCTTCCCGCCATTCCTTTTATCCTTAGGATACCCGCCACCCCCCCAATAAAGATTTAACCCCCTCATCCCCCCTGATCACCCCCACTTAACCCCTTCCCCCCTGTCACATTGCACACTAATAAACACGTAATATAGTGTTTTACTGTATTTTCTATTAGTGTGATTGTGATTTGAGTTAGCGTTAGCGAGTTAGTTTTGTCCCAAGGAGGTTTAGGGTCCCCGCCACCCACCCCCAATAAAGAATTAACCCCCTGATCCCCCCGATCACCCCTACACCCCCTGTCACAACACACACTGTATACAGTATATAGCATTTTCTATATACCCGTATAAGTGTGACTTGTGACCAGGTTTAGCGCTTGCCGCCGTTCCTTTTATACTTAGGATACCCACCACCCCCTCCCAATAAAGATTTAACCCCCTGACCCCCCCCCGATCACATCTAGTTAACCCCTTCCCCCCTGTCACATTGCACACCAATACACATGTAATATAGTGTTTTACTGTATTTTCTTTTAGTGTGATTGTGACTTGAGTTAGCGCTAGCGAGTTCGTTTCTGTCCCAAGGAGGTTTAGGGTCCCCGCCACCCCCCCCCCCCCAATAAAGATTTAACCCCCTGATCACCCCCAGTTAACCCCTGCATTTCCCTGTCACAGTGTCACTTTTATAGTGTACAGTTTTTTTTCTGATCACTATTATTAGTGACACAGGTGACATTAGCTAGTGTTGGCGTCAGTCTAAAATAGCGCAGATCCCCGGCGCATAGTTATAAATAACCCCTTGATTACCATTACCACACACACACACACACACACACACTTCCATTACTAGTATAGTGTTTGAACAGATCAATATCTGATCTGATCAGAACTATACTAGCGTCCCCATAGTTTAGGGTTCCCAAAACGTGGTGTTTGCACGATCAGCACTGATTCCTGCCAGCACCTGCGTTTAAATGTAGTAATTAATAGATTACTGCCACTTACCAAAAACACAACATACAAAATCACTGTGTTAGCAGAGTCAGGCCTGATCCCTGTCAGCATTAGCAGTTTTTTTTGGTAGCGCTTGAAATAGTCCTTGACAACCAGGTGCTTTTATTACCTGTGAGGCACACTACTGTACCAGTAAATGTAGTTACTAAAATGTCCAAACGTTGGTACAGTAGTGCAGAGGCTTACAGTATACTGACCATGTCAGATGAGAGCGATGGGGAAGCCTCACTCGCAGAATCAGGGTCAGTATACGAACCTGATGACAGCAGCGGCTCCCTGACAGATAGCTCATATGACAGATGGGTCCCTGTTAGACCCAGGTGTACCCGACCCCATTCTGGAGTTGTTGAGATGCAGGAATCGCAGGGTGCTCGTATGGAGCAGAGTGTTGGTACTAGTGCTGCTCATCCTTCTGGTGGCCTGGCAAGCGCCAGCGGCCTAGTACACCCTGGACCTAGTACAACCAGCACTGCAGTAACACTTGGTGACGTGGCGAGTCCCATAAGTGCAGTTGAAGCTGGTGCGGTGGCTAGCACGAGTTTGGCCCGCAGCCACCGCGTATTCGAAAACAGGCCCGTAGAACCTATAGTGCCCTCCCTGATGCGCTGGCATATCCCAATTGGCAACCCACTGATACTACAGCGCCAGTACTTCCCCCATTCACTGCCCAACCTGGAATCCACGTAGAGACAGCTGGTTTTACGCCCCTGAATTTTTTTGAGCTGTTCTTCACGGAAGATCTTTTTGGATCTATTGTGGATCAATCAAATTTATACACACAACAATTCATTGCCGCCAACCCAAATTCACCCCTTGCCAGACAATTCGCCTGGAAACCTATAACGGTTCCCGATTTTAAAATCTTTCTGGGCCTTTCCCTCAACATGGGCATAACCAAAAAGAGTGAATTGCGGCTATATTGGTCCACTAGCCCACTTCACCATATGCGCGTGTACTCTGCCTCCATGTCCAGGGCGAGATATGGGCAAATTCTGCGATTTATGCATTTCAGCAACAATGAAATCTGTCGTCCTCGGGGAGACCCTGAATATGATCGGCTCCACAAAATTCAGCCCCTCATAGACCACTTCAATCAGCGGTTTGCAGCCTTGTTTACGCCCGAACAAGTTGTCTGCGTTGACGAGCCCCTGATTAAATTTACTGGCCGCCTTGCTATGAAACAGTACCTCCCCAGCAAGCGTGCCAAGTACGGGGTCAAGCTGTACAAGCTCTGTGACAGTGCCACAGGCTATACAGTTAGTTTCCGGGTCTATGAGGGAAAAGATAGCTCTGTGGAGCCCGCCAACTGCCCAGACTACATAGGAAGCAGCGGCAAGATAGTTTGGGACTTGGTGTCACCCTTATCCGGAAAGGGGTACAATTTGTACGTGGACAACTTTTACATAAGCGTGCCACTATTTAGTCACCTTCTCGATTTACAAATTGGTGCATGTGGCACCGTGCGACCTAATCGCCGGGGCTTCCCTCAACGGCTTGTAAATTTCCATCTTAGTCGGGGAGAGAGAGCCTGCTTGAAAACGGACAAATTGCTTGCAGTGAAGTGGAGGGATATACGGGATGTTTTCGTTCTGTCCTCCATTCACCCAGACACGACAGTCCAAATTTCTACGGCAACTGGCGTTATGGAGAAACCCCTCTGTATCCACGAATATAACCTTAATATGGGAGGAGTGGATCTTAACGACCAGCTTTTGGCGCCGTATTTAGTTGCCCGTAAAGCCAGACGCTGGTACAAAAAAGTGTCTGTTTATTTATTCCAATTGGCTATGCTGAACGCCTTTGTCCTATACAGTCAGGACGAACTGGATCCTTCCAAGAATTCCAGGAAGCGATCATCGAAGCCTACACATACCCAGGAGCAGGCCCGTCTTTAACATTGATTGGACCCTGGGCAAGCAATTTATTGCCCCCCCCCTAGCTCCCACCATGCCACCATGCAATTTTGCTCTCCACCTGCTCTGAGAGATACAATAAGTAGCAGCTAAATTCAAAATCAGTTTACTGCAGCAGATAAGGCAGTGATTGCTCACTGATTGGTTGCTAGTGGTCACTGCACATCATTACTGCAAAATGATTGGCTGCTAGAGATTACTGCATAATATTATTACCACTCACTGATTGGTTGCTAGAGGTTACTGTACATCACTACTGCTCACTGGTTGCTAGCGGTTACTGCACATCATTACTGTAAACTGGTTGGCTGCTAGAGATTACTGCATATTATTACCACTCACTGTCTGGGTAAATACATATAAGTACTGTGCTGATTGGTGGCTAGAGGTTACTATACATCATTACTGCTGATTGGTTGCTACAGGTTACTGCACATCATTACTGCTAACTAACTGGTTGCTAGAGAGAATATGCTACAAACACACAACAGTCCCCTTGCCAGAGTAGAAGTTTTCCCTTGCAGCAGAATTTGGATTGGTAATCACAAAACATACCAACTGTCTGCTCATCCGTGCCGGCCGACTGATCGGTGTTATGTACATTGGGGGCTGGTAGCGTTAAAAGCAAGCAGAGGGGCAGAGAAAGGTGATGAAAAGCCAAGCATAAGTTCTCATTCAGATGTAACTCCTGCCACCCACCGACTTTCTGATCATCCATGCCACCTATGTCATTGCCTCCTCATAGCGATCCTCTCTCACTCCTCTGGCCAATTCCACTGCTTGTCAGTATGTCTCTCCACTGGGCCAGCTCCCACTGTCAGCCAAAGACACTGCCGCTTACTAATTCCCTTTCCCTGCAGCTGCACTATGTAACAGGGATAGATTGTTAGGATGTTGGGCCCCTCAACCTTGACAGGGCCCTGGGCAGGTGCCCCCTTTTGCCCTACCTTAAAGACGGCCCTGCCCAGGAGGTATTCCTGTCCAACTTCCCCTTCCAGATGCAGTGAGCCGGCTGCATGAGAGGCATTTTCTGAATGTCCTCCCGCGTACCCCTACCCAAACACACCCCCAAAGAAGATGTTGTGTCTGTAGCAGGCACGGATTTAGGCGTGACACCCATTATTATTGTCCCACCTGTCCTGACCAACGGGGTCTCTGCATCGGGGACTGTTTCCGTCGCTACCATAAACTAGTGGATTTTTAGTGTAGGGTACAGCACGACACAGTGTAAGGCACACAAACACAGGGTCTCGAAAGATGTTCGATGGCTATCGACATTTTGAGAGACCCAAACTGTAAAATTGCAGTCCACAAAAAAAAGTTAAAAAAAAATATATATGAAATAAAAAACCAAAAACAGTTGTCGTGTCGTTATTTTTATGTTCTTCTACTTTTTCTACTGTACTTTTACTGTACTTTGTTTGTTTTTCATTCTTTTGTTAACCTGTTTCTCTTGCAGGTACCCATCAGCTGCTACACTGATTTTATATATTCTGACACAAACAGCGTTTGCGCTCAGCATATATGGATACCTCTGATGGCAGCAGCTGTGGTAGGCTGATTTCACCACTGCAGTTAAAATACCTTTAGGTATATGTGGAATATTGTCATGTATACCCACCATTGAATCAGTGGGTTTGGTTGTTGGGCAGTTAATGGTGTGTAATACTACACAATATTCCTGTGGTGATTTCTGTTTCTGCCCACAGGCTGCATGAAAAAAAAAAAAACCTACACTATATGCCAAACAAGGACCAGCAATGTACTGGTACGTTGCTGGACTTTGAGTGGTTATACCAGGATGATGCCTGCAGATTTAGGCATCATCTTGGTATCGTTTTTTGCAGCCAGCGGTTAGCTTACATGTAAAAGCAATCCTAGTGGATAATTGGCCGCTAGACTGCTTTTACCGCCGCCTTCCGTGGTTTTTCTCGGGCTCTCCTGTCCCACCGGTTAACCCGAGAGTGCAGCCGGTGGTTCAATTATCTAACCATAGTGCTGATTGGAGATGAGAATGGCTCTAATCATCTCTATGGCCTAAGATACTGGAAGCTACAAGCATTTAATGACTTCTGTTTCGCCAGAAATAAACAGCGCCATTGGGAAATTGGGAAAGTATTTTATCACACCAATTTGGTGTGGTCAGATGCGTTAAGGTCAGAGGAGAGATCTAGAGTCTAAAAGACCCCAATTTTTTTAAAAAAAGAGTACCTGTCACTACAGATTGCTATCATAGGGGATATTTAAATTCACTGTGATAACAATAAAAAAAAAAAAAAAATGAAAGGAAAGGAAAGGTGTCAAAATAATATAAAAAGGCAAAATAAATAAAAAAAAAATCAAGCCCCTCCTGTCCCCCCGTGCTTGCTCGCAAAGGTGCACGCAAGCTTGGGTCTAGTGTCATATGTAAAATGCAATTGTAGCATGCATGTAATTCTTGCAGTAGACCTCCTCTGTAAGTCTAAAGTGGTAACCTGTAAAGACTTTTAAAGGCTTTTAAAAATGTACGTAGTTTGTTGCCGCTGCACGGGCGTGCACAATTTTTAAAGCATGTCATATTTGGTATCTATGTACTCAGCATAAGATCATCTTTTAAATTTTACCAAACAATTTGTAATTATATAGTGTATTTGTGCATTAATTTTAAAAAAATGTATTTTTTTTTGCAGAAATTGCGTTTGGAAAATCTGTGCGCGAATACCGTGTGTCAAAAAAATTAGCAACATCCACCATTTTGTTCTATAGGGCCTCTGCTTTTAAGAAATATATAATGTTTGGGGGTTCAGAGTAATTTTCTAGTAAAAAAAATATATTTTTTCATGTAAACAAAAAGTCACAGAAAAGTGGTTAAAAGAGTGGGTGATGTGTGGCTAAGATTGAGCATAAAATGCAGGGACAGTTCAAACACCCCCCAAATGACCCTTTTTTGAAAAGTAGACACCCAAAGCTATTTGCTGAGAGGCATATTGAGTCCATGGAGTATTTTATATTTTACCCTAATTTTCGGGAAGGTGACAATTTGTTTTTTGTTTTTTTTGTTTTTTTTTACAGAAAGTTGTCACTAAATGATATATTGCTAACGCATGCCATGGGTATATGTGAAATGACATCCCAAAATACATTCTGCTGCTTCTCCTGAGTACAGGGATACCACATGAGTGAGACTTTTTGGGAGCCTAGCTGGGTACGGGCCCCCGAAAACCAATCCCCATCTTCAGGTTTTCTAATGGCGTAAATTGCTTATTTTACCTCTGCACTACCTGTCACAGTTTCAGAGGCCCTGAAATTTCAAGATAACACAAAACCCCCCAAATGACTCTATTTTGCAAAGTAGACACTCCAAGCTATTAGCTGAGAGACATGGTGAGTCCATGGAATAGTTTATATTTTGCCACAAGTTTTGGGAAAACTATTATTATTTTTTTTGTTTTGTTTTTTTACACAAAGTTGTCAGTAAATGATATAATACTTACACATGCCATGGGCATATGTGAAATGACACCCCAAAATACATTCTGCTGCATCTCCTGAGTACAGGGATACCCCATGTGTGAGACTTTTTGGCAGTCTAGCTGCGTACAGGACTCCGACTTTCTAAGGGCGTAAATTGTTCATCTCACTCCTTACTACCTATCACACTTTTGAAGGACATGAAATGCCAAGATGGCATAAACCCCCCCAAATTACCCCATTTTGCAAAGTACACACTCCAAACTATTTGCTGAGAGGCATTTCTTTTCCTCTTTTTTCAATTTCCAAAACTTTGTGACAAAAAGTGAGATCTGTAAAACACTCAACATGCCTCTCTGCAAAAAGCTTAGGGTATCTACTTTCCGAAAAGGGGTCATGGGGGGGGGGGGGATTTGTACTGTCTTGGCATTTCATGGCCTCCGAAACTGTGATAGGTAGTCAGGAGTGAAATCAACAATTTACGCCCTTGGAAAGCCTGAAAGTGGGGATTGGTTTTCGGGGTCCTGTACTTGGCTAGACTGCAAAAAAGTCTCACTCTTGACATTTCAGGGCCTCCTAAACCGTTATAGGTAGTGAGAAAATGCAATGGAAAAATGTACGCCCTTTGAAATTCTGATGGTGGGGATTGGTTTTCGGGATCCCGTAGACAGCCAGGCTCCCAAAAAGTCTCACAAATGTGGTATCCCTGTACTCATGCAGTGATATGTTATTTAGAAAAATATTGGAAATGAAGTAATCAAACACTAGTGAAGAGGCAGGATGTTAGCATGGTTGAGATTTGAATTCATGACCTAAGTGCGGTTTGTTCATGAGTGTAGACCACTAAGCCAATGTGCAGAGTTCAATTAGACTTGCATAATAGTTTAGTATGAATAAAGAATGAACATAGATAATTAGGATATAGTCTCCTAAAAAATAAATGTATTATGAAAAAAAAATGAACGTACTGTATAACAGATATGTAACTGTAAATGATAAATACATGTAACCTCACATAATAGCAGACATTACTCTGTATTAATCATTCAGAACAGCATACATTAGCAAAAGAAGAAAACAAACTATGCACAATAATTGTAATATAAATAAATAGCCACACACAAGGTAGAGCACATCCCATATTTATTGGCATACATGTACACACATGATCATACTCATGATCAGACTGCAGTAGAGTTCAATATAGGAAACTTGTTGGCAATTGGTAGTTATGGAACCGCGACTATGCCGAATTGGAATTTACGAATGCATATTTGTGTATTTTAACTCGCTTTTATGTTCACATGTTCACCTAGTTGAGATCTCAATTGTTTTAATTGGAAGAAATTAAATGTAGAAAGGCTATTTCTCCCCCTTATTCTTAGTGAATTAGGCCCTTGGTATCAATGGTATATATATATATATATATATATATATATATATATATATATACATACACACACACACAGTATATCACAAAAGTGAGTACACCCCTTACATTTTTGTAAATATTTTATTATATCTTTTCATGTGACTACACTGAAGAAATTACACTTTGCTACAATGTAAAGTAGTGAGTGTACAGCTTGTATAACAGTGTAATTTTGCTGTTCCATCAAAATAACTCAACACACAGCCAATAATGTCTAAACTGCTGGCAACAAAAGTGAGTACACCCCTAAGTTAAAATGTCCAAATTCGGCCAAAAGTGTCAATATTTTGTGTGGCCACCATTATTTTTCAGCACTGGCTTAACCCTCTTGGGCATGGAGTTCACCAAAGCTTCACAGGTTGCCACTGGAGTCCTCTTCCACTCCTCCATGACAACATCATGGAGCTGGTGGATGTTAGAGACCTTGTGCTCTTCCACCTTCCGTTTGAGGATGCCCCACAGATGCTCAATAAGGTTTAGGCCTGGGGACATGCTTGGCCATTTCATCACCTTTACCCTCTAGCAAGGCATTGGTCGTCTTGGAGGTGTGTTTGGGGTCGTTATCATATTAGAATACTGCCCTGCAGCCCAGTCTCCGAATGGAGGGGATCATGCTCTGCTTCAGTATGTCACTGTACATGTTAGCATTCATGGTTCCTTCAAAGAACTGTAGCTCTCCAGTGCCGGCAGCACTCATGCAGCCCCAGACCATGACACTCCCACCACCATGCTTGACTGTAGGCAAGACACACTTGTCTTTGTACTCCTCATCTGACACCATCTGAACCAACCCATATTGAAGAAAAATATATTTCCAATATATTTAGGGAAAAAAATTTAGAAATATATTGAATATGGCCAAAATTGTAGCATTTCAAATATATTTCCAATATATTTTGGAAAAATAAATTAAGAATGTTTTTTTAAATATATTTTAAATATATTTTTCTTCCATGTGGGAAACAAGTTTGTCATGGTCTCATTAGACCACAGGATATGGTTCCAGTAACCCATGTCCTTAGTCTGCTTGTCTTCAGCAAACTGTTTGCGGGCTTTCTTGTGCATCGTCTTAAGAAGAGGCTTGCTTCTGGGACGACAGCCATAGAGACCAATATGATGCAGTGTGCGACGTATGGTCTGAGCACTGAAAGGCTGACCCTCCACCCCTTCAACATGAGCAGCAATGCTGGCAGTAGGGATGATCGAACGGTTCGGGTCGACCATCGTTTCGATGTTCTGGCCGAACCGAACTTTTGAAAAGTTCGATCATCCCTAGCTGGCAGCACTCATACGTCTATTTCCCAAAGACAACCTCTGAATATGACGCTGCACACGTGCACTCAACTTCTTTGGTCGACCATGAGGGGCCTGTTCTGAGTGGAACCTGCCCTGGTAAACCGCTGTATGGTCTTGGCCACCGTGCTGAAGCTCGGTTTCAGAGTTTTGGCAATCTCCTTATAGCCTAGGCCAGTGGTGGCAAACTTTGGCACCCCATATGTTTTGGAATTACATTTCCCATGATGCTCGTGCACTCTGCAGTGTAGTTGAGCATCATTGGAAACGTAGTTCCAAAACATCTGGGGTGCCAAGAATCACCATCACTGGCCTAGGCCATCTTTAGGTAGAGCATAAATTCTTTTTTTACCGATCCTCAGAGAGTTCTTTGTCATGCAGTGCCATGTTGAACTTCCAGTGACCAGTATGAGAGAATTTAACACACCTTCTCCCCATTCACTTCTGAGACCTTGGAGCACTAACGAGTCACATGACACCTGGGAGGGAAAATGGCTAATTGGGCCCAATATGAACATTTTTACTTAGGGGTGTACTCACTTTTGTTGCCAGCGGTTTAGACATTAATGGCTGTGTGTGGAGTTATTTCGAGGGGACAGCAAATTTACACTGTTATACAAGCTGTACACTATTTTACAATGTAGCAAAGTGTAATTTCTTCAGTGTTGTCACATGAAAAGATATAATAAAATATTTACAAAAATGTGAGGGGTGTACTCTTTTTTGTGGGATACTGTATATACCCAAGTGAAAATGTAATCCTAACTACAAGGTAAAAAAAACACTTTAGTAAAAATAAAAAATTGTACTTACGTAGAAGGGACTTGATCAGTGCATATCACAAATAACTCATCTTGAAAAATCCTGGGACCCACCAAAAGACGTAGAAAGTCCTCTCACTTGTAGCCAATAGGAGAGGAGATGATTAACATGAAAGTTCTGGGGTGGACACTAGAAAAGTCATAGGAGAGGAACTGCGGAAGTATCCCAAGCTGGAAATAGATGGGGACCAAATGTGTGTTCAAGGGAATCATTAGGCAGGAATATGAAAAACATAACTTTTACGGTGTTGCCCTCACCCTTCAGTAAAACTCAAAATAGACATAGGCGTGCGCACGGGGTGTGCCGGGTGTGCCCAGGCACACCCTAATCACCCTCGTGCCCGCCATGTCCGCCGCCCGCCGCTGAGTCTGCTCTGCTGGCTGCGGCTCTCTTCTGCCCCTGGGCTGACTCATTTGGCGCTGCTCAGCTCCAGACTGAATCTGAGCCAGCGCCGCCCACTGTGGAGGGGGAGACAGGCGTGCCGGAGAGGGACTGTCGGGTCTGGGGCTGGGGGAGGGACTGCCTGTGCAGCGGCCGCCCAGCGCAGTCAGCGCGGGAGAGAACCAGGCAGGACTCAGGAGGAGGCAGAGCAGAGAACGAGCAAGCCGGCCGCACGGCGAGTCAGACTCAGCAAGCAATCATCCATCACCCATCAGCATTCTGCAATAAGGAGGGGGAGAGAGGCCAGAGAGAGAGCCTGAAGTGAGTTGTGTGGAATTATTGTTATTATTTTTTTTTTTACAGATCACTGGCACTGGTCACTCAGCATTGATGGGGGCAGCTGGTCACTCTGCATTAAAGGGGGCACCTTGGTCACTCTGCATTAAAAGGGGCACACTAGTCACTCTGCATTAAAGGGGGCACACTAGTCACTCTGCATTAAAGGGGGCACACTAGTCACTCTGCATTGATGGGGACACGCTGGTCACTCCGCATTGAAGGGGGCACGCTGGTCACTCCGCATTGAAGGGGGCACGCTGGTCACTCCGCATTGAAGGGGGCACGCTGGTCACTCCGCATTAAAGGGGGGCGCTGGTCACTCCGCCTTGAAGGGGGCACGCTGGTCACTCCGCCTTGAAGGGGGCACGCTGGTCACTCCGCCTTGAAGGGGGCACGCTGGTCACTCCGCCTTGAAGGGGGCACGCTGGTCACTCCGCCTTGAAGGGGGCACGCTGGTCACTCTGCCTTGAAGGGGGCACGCTGGTCACTCAGCCTTGAAGGGGGCACGCTGGTCACTCTGCCTTGAAGGGGGCACGCTGGTCACTCTGCCTTGAAGGGGGCACGCTGGTCACTCCGCCTTGAAGGGGGCACGCTGGTCACTCCGCCTTGAAGGGGGCATGCTAGTCACTCCGCCTTGAAGGGGGCACGCTGGTCACTCCGCCTTGCAGGGGGCACGCTGGTCACTCCGCCTTGCAGGGGGCACGCTGGTCACTCTGCCTTGAAGGGGGCACGCTGGTCACTCCGCCTTGCAGGGGGCACGCTGGTCACTCCGCCTTGCAGGGGGCACGCTGGTCACTCTGCCTTGAAGGGGGCACGCTGGTCACTCTGCCTTGAAGGGGGCACGCTGGTCACTCTGCCTAGAAGGGGGCACGCTGGTCACTCCGCATTGAAGGGGGCACGCTGGTCACTCCGCCTTGAAGGGGGCACGCTGGTCACTCTGCCTTGAAGGGGGCACGCTGGTCACTCTGCCTTGAAGGGGGCACGCTGGTCACTCTGCCTTGAAGGGGGCACGCTGGTCACTCCGCATTGAAGGGGGCACGCTGGTCACTCTGCCTTGAAGGGGGCACGCTGGTCACTCTGCCTTGAAGGGGGCACGCTGGTCACTCCGCCTTGAAGGGGGCACGCTGGTCACTCCGCCTTGAAGGGGGCACGCTGGTCACTCTGCCTTGAAGGGGGCACGCTGGTCACTCCGCATTGAAGGGGGCACGCTGGTCACTCCGCATTGAAGGGGGCACGCTGGTTACTCTGCCTTGAAGGGGGCACACTGGTCACTGTGCATTGATGGGGGCACACTAGTCACTGTGCATTGATGGGGGCACACTTTAATACCGCTTAAAATGTTTGTTTACATTTATTTATAAAAGTGTGTGTATATATTCATATATATATATATATATATATATATATATACATACATACACACACACCCATATATACACACGCACACATATATACACACGCACATGTGTTTGAGCTTTGGTTTGAGGTGCACACCCTAATGCCATAGGCTGCGCACGCCTATGAAAATAGACAATCATAGCATAAAAATGTTTGATTTATTGAGCCATGCAGATTACTTTTAAAAAGTTCGGGTCACAGACCACATGATATAAAATCAAATCCAACAAATAATATTATACATCATAATGGATAATCACATCCCCTCATCCCCATACTCCCTGGTGTATAATATCATAATTTGTTGGATTTGATTTTATATCATGTGGTCATGTTTCTAAGTTTTGGGATGTAGTGCTGACAGGATTGGCCAGGCCATTTTTTTATAATCATAAGGCAGGGCTGATTACACTCGTTTGGAATTCAATAATGTTAAGGTAACTCCCGCTTCAGTTAAACTGAATTTAAACTTTTTGTATTTAACTGCTAATTGAGTTTTTTTTTTTTTTTGCCCCATTAAAAATTAGCTGCATCTACACTGAACAAAATTATAAACAAAACACTTTTGTTTTTGCCCTATTTTTTCATGAGCTCAACTCAAAGATTTTAGACTTTCTATGTACACAAAAAGCCTATTTCTCTCAAATAATGATATAGGTGTGTGAGACTCCCGAGTTATCACAGTAGGAAGTAGAGAAACTTGCCTAATTAGAGCAAGCAGCGCCAGTTAGTGTACCAAACTAAACAAGAAGAGTGTGAAATGAGGTGCTGCGCTAGACGGCTATTGGCAGAGAAGTACAAAATAATTCAATAAATGCTCACATGGTGAATATAAAAAAGGAAAATATAAAGTGCATGTGCTAGATAAATAATCAATCACAGACAAAATCATACTTGAGGAAGTAAACGGTAAAAATATATATAGGAAGAAAATATAAAATCTTGAGGTGCAACCCTGCCCTGGCTCAGAGCGACGACAGAAGCCACCACGAGAGCTCTGACCGCGTGAGATGGCTCAGACAAATCATCCTGTCTAAAGACTGCGGATCCTTGTTCCACTTGGCAAGAATCTCTGCTTGCAGAGGTCTCGTATGAAATTGGGCAAACGGGACCACCTCGAAGGCCAACACCATCAGCCCCAGAGCCCTCATACAGGTCTGCAGAGAGGAGAGATCGTTGTCCTTCAGGATCTTGATCTCGCCCTGCAAGGTCCGGAGCTTTTCCTCCAGGAGAAAGACCCTCGCTTGAGCGAAGTTGATGGTCCACCCGAACTCCTGAAGCGTCAGAACTGTGAATGCCAGGTCGCCCGACAGGGTGACACAAGAGCTCGCCCTTAACAGGAGATCATCCAGAAAACCCGAGGACCGCAATCCCCTTCTTGCGGAGCAAAGCCAACACCGGGGCCTAAACCTTGGTGAAGACTCTGGGAGTGGAGGCTAGACCAAAGGGTAATGCCACAAATTGATAATGCTCCTCCGCCACCGTGAAACGGAGATACCGTTGGTGGCTCTCGTAAATAGGGATGTGCAGATACGCATTTTTTAAATCGATGGAGGCCAGAAAGTCTCCTTGTTGCAAAGACGCCACCACCCACCGGATGGATTCCATCTGAAACTTCTGTACCTGCACAAAGTGGTTCAGCGATTTGAGGTCCAAAATTGGACGCACCTTGCCCTCCTTCTTGGGCACCTTGAACAGGTTGTAGTAAAAACCTTGAAACCTGTTCAGCTGTAATTTGATCTTCAAAAGAAAATAAAAACTGAGACTGAAGTCCCAGCAGGGAACCTAGGTCCTACTCCTAAGCTAGGCAGCAAGAAACTGATTCTATGAGCAGGTGTGTCCGGGGTCATGTACAGTGGGGATCAAAAGTTTGGGCACCCCAGGTAAAAATTTGTATTAATGTGCATAAAGAAGCCAAGGAAAGATGGAAAAATCTCAAAAAGGCATCAAAGTACAGATTAGACATTCTTATAATATCTCAACAAAAGTTAAATTTTATTTCCATCATTTACACTTTCAAAATAACAGAAAACAACAAAATGGTGCCTGCAAAAGTTTGGGCACCCTGCAGAATTAATATCTTGTACTGCCCCCTTTGGCAAGTATCACAGCTTGTAAACGCTTTTTGTAGCCAGCCAAGAGTCTTTCAATTTTTGTTTGAGGTATCTTTGCCCATTCTTTCTTACAAAAGTCTTCAAGTTCTTTGAGATTTCTGGGCTGTCTGTCACGCACTGCTCTTTTAAGGTCTATCCATAGATTTTCAATTATGTTGAGGTCAGGAGATTGTGAAGGCCATGGCAAAACCTTCAGTTTACGCCTCTTAATGTAATCCCCCTTGGATTTTGAGGTGTGTTTAGGATCATTATCCATTTGTAGAAGCCATTCTCTCTTTAACTTCAGCTTTTTCACAGATGGCATCAAGTTACCATCCAAAATTTGCTGAAATTTTATTGAATCCATTTTTCCTTCTACTCTTGAGATGTTCCCTGTGCCACTGGCTGCAATACAACCCCAAAGCATGATTGATCCACCCCCATGCTTAACAGTTCTTTTCATTAAATTCTGTGCCCCTTCTTCTCCAAACGTACCTTTGCTCATTCCGTCCAAAAAGTTCAATTTTAACCTCATTGGTCCACAGAACTTGTTTCCAAAATGCATCAGGCTTGTCTATATGTTCATTTGCAAAGTTCAAACGCTGATTTTTGTGTTGAGGACAAGAGGTTTTCTTCTGATGACTCTTCCATGAAGACCATATTTGTACAAGTATCTCTTTATAGTGGAATAGTGTACCACAACTCCAGTGTCTGCCAGATCTTTCTGGAGGGATCGTGCAGTCAAACGTGGGTTTTGAATTTTCACTATTTTTTCTGCACCAGTCATTTTTTAGCACCAATATTTCTTTGTATTATATGGTTTAAGTTTTGCATATCACATTTCACTTGATAATTTATTTTTTTGATGCATGTTGGCATATGACTGCAAAGTCACAATAAGTTCGAGTTCAGTATGTTATAGGGTGCATGTAAATAGAGCTATAAGCAGCCAAAAGTTCTTTTATTATAATCACAAGAGCACACCATACATTTTTATACTCAATATCACATATTTAGCACATCATTATTAATTATTATTTTGCTCAAGGACATGCGCTGTGAGTAATACCTTGTATTACACTTATTTTCCAATGCACGGATTTTGTTCCATTCAGGTGGGGTTCACACTGATGCAGTGTACTGCATTGCATGTCATTTGTCCAGGAATCGCACAAGATTTCTGTACAAATGACATGCAAATTCAGTGCGATGCAAATTGAACCATACATTGTGTATGGCTCAATTTGCATTGAATCCACTCCAAAAAGGTGCAAGACCCTTTTTTTTTTGTCTGCACTGGAATCGGATCGCAAGGGTGTTCAGACCCATATAATCCAATTCCATCTCCATCGGCTTCCACAGTGCGCACTGCAAACCAGTTTGTGGGTATCGTTAACTTTGATCATTAATATTGACACCTGCAGTGGTTTGCAGAGCGCAGTGTGAACTGCCTGCGATTCTGATGCATTGCGGGAAAGGAATTGCAGCAGTTCCCTCACCGCATCAGTGTGAACCGGACCTCAACTATTGTGTTGACGAAAAAAATATTAAATTCCCCCATCTACACATTCAAGGTGGATGGGGGAATCCTCCTGCTGAGCCCATGCCAGAACTACCAGGGTCGCACTTGCGACCAGGTCCTGGTGTTTAGCCTCCAGGGGGGTTTCCAGCCTCCTCTTTCTGTCCTGCCCCTGATATTGACAACGCCAATCTGGTGTTTTCTGTCTCCTTGGCAGCAGCTGCAGCATATTAGGGCACAGTACTGGTTACATTATGGGGCTGATGGGTGCATACGGGGAAGAGGGGGGCAGCACTACTGGTTGTAGATGGCTGAGCTCTCCACCAGTCGCCTAGCAGCTGTGACACTGCATAGCCTTTTCTGTTTACATGGTGATCTGGATGTGTTCTGGGCGATGCTCCCGATCAGATCTAAAAATAAATATTATAGTGTTTTTTTTGATTAGAGCTCCCACCTTACTGGAATGGAGCCCACACAGTTGCTGAGCATATGGCTGATATATATGTGATTGTACTTTTGATTCTATTAAATACTGTGTTTGTGTCCACATATTCGATCCAATTGGGAGAATCGCCCAGATTGCATCCAAATGGCATGTCAACAGAGAAGGCTATGCAGTGTCATTGCTGCTAGGGACTGTAGGTGAGCACAGCTGTCTACAATCAGTAGTGCCAGCCCTCCCGCACATTTGCCCATTAGCCCCATAATGTAACCAGCACTGGATCCTAATGCGCTGTCATGAAGACAGACGCTGGACTGGCCCTGTCAATAGCAGGGGCAGGACAGCAAGAGGAAATTGGGAACCCCCACAGGGGTGGAACACCAGGGCCTGGTCGCTGGTGACATATCCCTTGCTTTCCACCACCATGGGGGGGCCTAAGATGTCAGGAAGGAGGCCCACTGCAGAATATGTGAAAGAGCCCTGCTGTGGGAAACTAATAAAGGGCCCCTGGATCAGTGGAAAGCGCACCACGCACACAGGGAAGGCCCCCGGGACCGATGGGTGGGGGTGGTCAGGGTGGCCCCCTATGGTTTCTTGCACCGATGCCCATTGTCACAAATATTTCATGTTTTTGCCTTTTTGATGCCCATTGTCAGGGATTGTGACAAAGTGTTCGGAATATTTCATGTTTATGCGTTTGATAGCCCTTCATAATGCACATTTTTTGTCTATAGGTTATGTTAAAGAGACTCCCCAGCTTCCTTCTCGGAAGTATGCCTGGGGACTTTTTAGCATCTTGATAAAAGTCCCTAGTCAGATTGAAACATTGACGCTCAATTGTATTGTATATTGCATGAACAAAACAAAGGTAAATTTGTAACAAGACTTCTGGAGTGCATTCTCTTCTTGGGGAAAAAAAAAATATATATATATATTGCATTTTATTGTCGGCCCCCCCACTTTGGTTCCTGTCCCCCCATGTGCCCCCCCAAAATATGAAAGCTGGAGACGCCATTGCTGCTGTTGTGAGGCCGGTTGGATTTACTGCCAAATTCTCTGAAACGCCTTTGGAGATGGCTTATGGTAGAGAAATGAACATTAAATTCACGGGCAACAGCTCTGGACATTCCTGCAGTCAGCATGCCAATTGCACGCTCCCTCAAAATTTGCGACATCTGTGGCATTTTGCTGTGTGATAAAACTGCACATTTTAGAGTGGCCTTTTATTGTGGCCAGCCTAAGGCACACCTGTGCAATAATCATGTCTAATCAGCATCTTGATATGCCACACCTGTGAGGCAGATGGATTATCTTGGCAAATGAGAAGTGCTCACTAAGCTTTAGACAGCTCTGTGAACAACATTTAAGAGAAATAAGAGAGCCTTATACGCCACAATAGAGTACAGTACAGATAGAGCTCTAACTGTAAACCATATATTTTGGCAAAGTTGAAAATAAAATGTATTGTACTTTGTTTTTTTCCTTCTTTAAACCTCTTTCCCAACTGTGTAATGTATTTATATGATGGCTGGAAAAGTGTGCCTTAATGCCGCACATGTGCATCCACAGGGATCTGAAGTTCTGTGCTAGGAGCACACATACGGAGCACTTCCAGCACTTTAACCAAGCTGTCACTGACAGCTCTTAGTCATGGCTTCAAATCGAAAGCTAGTGGGACCAACTCCCAATCATATGACCCATGAGAGAGCCAATCACACCGGTCATGTTTAGAAAGCTGCCCTGCCTCTTGGCAATAAAGCCCACTAAAAGGGCAAGTGTGAACATCAAAGGATGAAGCAGGCAGTCCAAATGCTCAAACCAAATGATTGAGCCAAGATTAGAACCATATATTGAGGAAAATGCAAATAAGAGGTGGAATGTATGGCTGTGCCGATATTTGTTAATTCCTTTTTTAATCTCAGTATGAAAGATTGCAATAGGTTTCATTTAGCAGTTAAGGAGTTAACATTTTTTTCAGTAAAACTGAGCTTAGACTTCCTTTATTTAAAGGATAAGTATAATTGACCCCTTGCTTGGCAAATTTGATAGCAAATACTGCATATTTTTGGCCTGAAAGATTATATATATGTCTAATAATGTCTAAGTTACTTTTCACACTGTCACTATCAGGGCAATAAATTCTCCTGAATAACCAAACCCCTCTATGAAATCAACAAGCAGGCATGGTTTACAATGATTTTTAACCGTATCATGCAACTATCACTGTACTCCAAGCCACCCTTGAAAATAACATGTCACTGGGTGTTTGCAAACCCTTAGTGTGACAATGCCTGCAACACCAGCAGATGGCACCAGATGACAGAAAAAAAGATCAGCAGCTCTGGAAGTGAAATCTGCAGCATGTCACCCCTGTGCACACATATTCTCAGGGTTTCAGATCTCATGTAGCTTAAAAGCCCCATGCACACACATCCCTAGCAGCCCCTGACAGGAGAACATGGAAAATAGGGATAAAGGAAGCTACTATATTAACATGCTGATATGCAGATAATGTATATCTACACTAACTGGGAAGGATTGGGGTGTGGTATTGTGTGAAGAGGTGAGTGAAGAGGCGAGGTATGAGGGTGAACAGCAAATTATGTATGTGGCATAATTGTGCTAACAGTAGGGGGGGCTACAATTTAGGTGTATATCACATAGAGCATAGGGGTCAAAATGTGCCTTAAGACAAAGAGTACAGGGGACAAAGGTGTATAATGCACAGAGAGCAGTCTACAAGAATATGGGAATATGTAATGAACCAATATTCTAAAAAGAGGTGTCTGAAGCTAAAAAAAAACCCAACCACCCGCCCGGCGCTTATGTATAAATAGAAAAGTATTTAGGGATAAAATTATAAATATCTAAAATATTGTATTAAAATACTTTAAATGATGGTATAAAAAATGTGTATCCTTGTTGTACACTAGCAGCCACTGTGAACAAAAACTCTATGTATATACAATGTGCACAATGCAAATCAATCACTGGGTCCTATTCAGGCATTATAGACATTCAGCGGCGCTTAAACATACACTAGTATTGCATGTTAAAAAATCCGTCCACATATCTAAAACAGTTCATAGTGTTCAGAATCAAAGTGTCCAATCACAGTGCAGGAGAAACAGGTAAAATGTGTGCAATCTTCCTCAGATGCGAGGCACCAGTGTTCTCAAACAGAGGTTCAACAGCCTTCACCACACCTTCCGTGCTCCCCTATGCAATGGGCACTCACCACATCTCACATTAAATCAAGCCTGTATGCATTAGCTGCATGAGCCCTTGCTTCCGGGTGACCAGCTGTTTCAAGCGATTTTTCTTTCACCGGGATACTGTCAAAAGTTTCCTGAAGCCCAGGGTCAGGCACCGTATCTCAACCAGATGAATGCAAGCAGACAACAGGAAACAGGAGATAGCGTAATATTGTTTATACTTTATTTCCCCAATATACAACGCTCCCAATCCCCCTCAATGTATCTGCTTACACTTCATCATAATTCACACGCTTTAAAAGGTTATGTCTGGGACTAGGTAAGTACCACTGCTCACCGACCGCGAGCCAAGGCGCCTCCTTGGAACAGGATGAGTTGCCCTGCGGCCGCCAGGCGAGTTCCGGAACATCAGCTGGCACTTCCTTCTGTCTCCAGGGTAGCAACGTACGTGCATACTGACGCGTTTCGTCACGTGGGACTTCAACTGAGGACGCTAGTACGTTGCTAAACTCGGGTTTATGTATGCAGCCGGAGGACCACCCCCTTCGCATTTATTGGTTCCCATAACCACTGGACCATATAGCTCCACCTCATCGCTATGTAGCGGAGTATGGGCTCGGACTAGGTATTACAATAGATGTTTTAAACCAAGCAAATGGCAATTAAAACATCAAACAAGTGTGTCTGAATATGGGTGATAAGCCCTTAATCCCCTAGGCATACCACCCCGGGAATAATAGCCAAAATTTAACCCTGCGGTCACATCGGCGGCCGATCACGCATCTAATCATGTATGGTCCATGTTAATTACAAAAACTTGCATTTCTATATTCTGGATATGTATATACCCATATTTCATTACATTGTATAGCCAGTCAAATCCGGTTATGTAAACAATATCAGTAAAATAGACCTTACAATTAATAATTCATTAAAATCAATAAATTCATTAAAATCAATTGCAAACAAATTCATTTGAGATCTTAATCATATTTCTAGTGGGACACCATCCTTTATATTCATAGCTCAAGAATTCTAAAATCCAGGTTCACTGGTGCTTATGCAATAAAAAAAATAAATATGTATACTCAAATAAAATCATTAGAGGCTGAAACTACATAGTACTAAAATGTTAAATCCTTAAGATATTAAAATCTTAAAATTACTAAAAACATGGTGATTAGTAATTGCTTAAAAAACAGTTCAGGTCCAGATCTATATTTAACCCTTTCGGCGTCAAAGAATTTGTTCTGTAGATCCATTCTGTTTCTTTTTTAGAGCGCTCCCTTACTCTATTACACCCCCCTCCAGTTAGTTGGCATCTTTTCGATGCCCCAAAACTTGAGACCTGAGGGGTCCCTGGAGTGTTTTTCTCTAAAATGCAATGGGACACTGTGTTCTTTAAAGCCGGTGGTAATCTTGTAGATATGCTCTGAAATTCGAATCCCCAATTTTCTCTTAGTCCTGCCTATATAAAGCAACCCACAAGGGCATTCCATCCCATACACTACATGTGTCGAGACACATGAGATAAATTCTTTAATCTCAAAGGTTTTACCGTTTGCACTGGATGTAAACTCGGTGAGCCCTCTAAAGTGGGTGTTTACCTGGCGACAAGATTTGCACCTCCTACAGGCATGGAATCCAGACGTATTCCAAAACATCTTTGGTGCTTTGGGAGGGTCTAACACCTTCCTGACTATTCTGTCACCAATAGTGGGTGCTCTTTTGTAAATAAATACTGGATTCTCGGGTAATGCCGGACCAAGAATTTTATCCAGTTTTAATACCCCCCAATGTTTCTTCATGATGCCTTCAAATTCTCGATGTTGGATATTATAATTAGTTACAAAACCCCATTGATGTGTTTCATTCTGTGTTTTGATCGTAGGAGCCAGACAGGAATCATGTGAAATGGCTAAAACTTCATTCACAGTCTGTTTCAAGACTTCAGGCCTGTATCCTTTTTCCACAAATGTATTTGTTATCTTTAGAGACTGCTCCAAGAAATCGTCATCCGTGGTACAATTCCTACGAATCCTTAGCAGCTGGCCTTTAGGAATGTTCTTCAACCAACATGGGTGATGACCACTCTGTATAGGGAGGTACCCATTTCTGTCGGGTTGGCTTAAAGTATGCTTTGGTCATAATTTTATTATTCTCAATTCTAACTGATACGTCCAAATAATTAATTTCTTCTTTACTCCATACATATTCTAACTTGATGTTTTGTATGTTGCCATTCAGCTGCTCCATAAATTCAACTAAGGATGACTCTGTACCAGCCCAATTAAAAAATAGGTCATCAATATACCTTTTGTAGAACACCAATTGATCTTTTTATGGGCATAAATACTCTTGTCTTCCCATGCACCCATGAATAAGTTAGCAAGACTGGGCGCATATTTAGCGCCCATCGCAACTCCTCTTAGTTGTGTAAAAAATTGTCCCCCATACCAGAAATAATTATGAGATAAAAAAAATTCCATAACTATTCCTAAAAACTTCTTTTGCGTGTGGCGTATGTCATCCCTCCTGCTGAGTGCCCAATTCAAGGCTAAAAGTGAGTCTTCGTGCTGAATAATGATATACAGCGATGCAACGTCTGCCGTTACCAAATATATTTCAGGTGCATCAGGTAAAATCAAATTATCCAACAATGTTAAAAAATCTTTGGTGTCTCTCAAGTAAGCTTTTAATTGGACCACACTCTTTTGCAAAAAACAATCCAAGTATTCTCCCATTCTAGAGGTTACAGATCCAATACTATTTACGATTGGTCTCGCCGGGGGGTGACCTTAGGGAGAGTATAAATGGTAGGTACCAATGTTCCCTCTAATTTTTTACTGAGCTGAGCAAATAAAAAAATTTCTGAGCGCAAACCTTTAGATTGAGCAATGGGGGGGGGGGGGGGGGACGTCAATGCAGAGTGACCAGCTTGCCCCAATCAACTGCAGAGTGCCACAGCAATGCCCCCAATAAACTGCAGAGTGCCACAGCAATGCCCCCAATAAACTGCAGAGTGCCACAGCAATGCCCCCAATAAATTGCAGAGTGTCACAGCAATGCCCCCAATACATTGCAGAGTGTCACAGCAATGCCCCCAATACATTGCAGAGTGTCACAGCAATGCCCCCAATACATTGCAGAGTGCCACAGCAATGCCCCCAATACATTGCAGAGTGCCACAGCAATGCCCCCAATAAACTGCAGAGTGCCACAGCAATGCCCCCAATACATTGCAGAGTGCCACAGCAATGCCCCCAATACATTGCAGAGTGCCACAGCAATGCCCCCAATACATTGCAGAGTGCCACAGCAATGCCCCCAATACATTGCAGAGTGCCACAGCATTGCCCCCAATAAACTGCAGAGTGCCACAGCAATGCCCCCAATAAACTGCAGAGTGCCACAGCATTGCCCCCAATAAACTGCAGAGTGCCACAGCATTGCCCCCAATAAACTGCAGAGTGCCACAGCATTGCCCCCAATAAACTGCAGAGTGCCACAGCATTGCCCCCAATAAACTGCAGAGTGCCACAGCATTGCCCCCAATAAACTGCAGAGTGCCACAGCATTGCCCCCAATAAACTGCAGAGTGCCACAGCATTGCCCCCAATAAACTGCAGAGTGCCACAGCATTGCCCCCAATAAACTGCAGAGTGCCACAGCATTGCCCCCAATAAACTGCAGAGTGCCACAGCATTGCCCCCAATAAAATGCAGAGTGCCACAGCAATGCCCCCAATAAAATGCAGAGTGCCACAGCAATGCCCCCAATAAAATGCAGAGTGCCACAGCAATGCCCCCAATAAATTGCAGAGTGCCACAGCATTGCCCCCAATAAATTGCAGAGTGCCACAGCATTGCCCCCAATAAATTGCAGAGTGCCACAGCAATGCCCCCAATAAATTGCAGAGTGCCACAGCAATGCCCCCAATAAACTGCAGAGTGCCACAGCATTGCCCCCAATAAACTGCAGAGTGCCACAGCATTGCCCCCAATAAACTGCAGAGTGCCACAGCATTGCCCCCAATAAACTGCAGAGTGCCACAGCATTGCCCCCAATAAACTGCAGAGTGCCACAGCATTGCCCCCAATAAAATGCAGAGTGCCACAGCATTGCCCCCAATAAAATGCAGAGTGCCACAGCATTGCCCCCAATAAAATGCAGAGTGCCACAGCATTGCCCCCAATAAAATGCAGAGTGCCACAGCAATGCCCCCAATAAAATGCAGAGTGCCACAGCAATGCCCCCAATAAAATGCAGAGTGCCACAGCAATGCCCCCAATAAAATGCAGAGTGCCACAGCAATGCCCCCAATAAAATGCAGAGTGCCACAGCAATGCCCCCAATAAAATGCAGAGTGCCACAGCAATGCCCCCAATAAAATGCAGAGTGCCACAGCAATGCCCCCAATAAAATGCAGAGTGCCACAGCAATGCCCCCAATAAAATGCAGAGTGCCACAGCAATGCCCCCAATAAATTGCAGAGTGCCACAGCATTGCCCCCAATAAATTGCAGAGTGCCACAGCATTGCCCCCAATAAATTGCAGAGTGCCACAGCAATGCCCCCAATAAATTGCAGAGTGCCACAGCAATGCCCCCAATAAACTGCAGAGTGCCACAGCATTGCCCCCAATAAACTGCAGAGTGCCACAGCATTGCCCCCAATAAACTGCAGAGTGCCACAGCATTGCCCCCAATAAACTGCAGAGTGCCACAGCATTGCCCCCAATAAACTGCAGAGTGCCACAGCATTGCCCCCAATAAAATGCAGAGTGCCACAGCATTGCCCCCAATAAAATGCAGAGTGCCACAGCATTGCCCCCAATAAAATGCAGAGTGCCACAGCATTGCCCCCAATAAAATGCAGAGTGCCACAGCAATGCCCCCAATAAAATGCAGAGTGCCACAGCAATGCCCCCAATAAAATGCAGAGTGCCACAGCAATGCCCCCAATAAAATGCAGAGTGCCACAGCAATGCCCCCAATAAAATGCAGAGTGCCACAGCAATGCCCCCAATAAAATGCAGAGTGCCACAGCAATGCCCCCAATAAAATGCAGAGTGCCACAGCAATGCCCCCAATAAAATGCAGAGTGCCACAGCAATGCCCCCAATAAAATGCAGAGTGCCACAGCAATGCCCCCAATACATTGCAGAGTGCCACAGCAATGCCCCCAATAAAATGCAGAGTGCCACAGCAATGCCCCCAATAAAATGCAGAGTGCCACAGCAATGCCCCCAATAAACTGCAGAGTGCCACAGCAATGCCCCCCCGCGACCCCGTGCACTTACCTCACGGACGGTCACGGCACTCTGTCTTCAGTCCCCGGCTTCCAGCTTCCCGCGTCTCCATCCTCCCGAGTCCCGGCGCCTCCTCCTCGGCCAATGGCATGAAGTTGGCCTTTCGGCCAATCAGGAAGCGGGAGGACCCGCTCCCTGATTGGCCAGGAGGAGGATCCGTATGACAATAGCGAATTTTCATTCGCTATTGTCACACGATGGGCGTGCTCTCGGGGTGCACGCTCTGCTCCCTGGCCGCTCCGTCTGCGGCTGCGCCGTCTAACTAGGTGCTTGCGCGGGACGTAATTTCCACTGCGCGACCGCGCACGCGCGCACCTTAAAGGGAACACTGGTAGGTACCCGACTAAAACTTGGAAATAAATACTTATATTCTTTTGGTGTTAAAATCCATCTGTTAAAACCTATTTACACCAGATTATTCAAATCTTTCCTGTACATCAATGTAGGGTCATTGGGTAAAATTTTATAAGTAGCAGCATCATTAAGCATTTCCATTAGTTAACCATGATAAAAATCTTTCTTTAAAATCACCACTCCACCACCTTTATCCGCCGGTCGGATCACCACATCTTTCCTGCTTTCTAGAGATTCAATCCCTTCCCGTATGTATAAAAAATGATTGATAAAACAATCAGTTGGAGTCTGTTGGGACTTTAAATGAAGCATTTATCCATCTGGGAAAAAATTGCTTCCATCCCTATTAATCTTAAAAGAGAGGGGGGAAAGGGGGATAAAGAGGGGGTAAAATACATAGTAGCAACTGGCAAATATAATATATAGGTACGGTCATACAGATCCACATGTAATATTGTTGTAGCCAGTTGTAAATTGTAGATATAGGGGGTAACATAGGGTAAAAAGGGGGAAGAATGGGACTTTGAATGAGGTGTGTGAAGATGATTGGTGGTTTAACAGGATAATAAGGCGGGTCTCACATGGTGTAAAAAATGATTTAATACAAATTGTTTTACACAATTACATATAAAATATAGAATGACATTGTGGCATATTGGTAGATGGTACATCAAATACATAAAGATAAAAATAGAACATAGATAAATACATCATCAAATGCAAAAGTAGGTAAGGAGGTCCCCAATTCAACATTCACAAGACCAACAAGATAAAATGTCAAAAAATAGATGGAGTAATAAATTGTAGTCATGATGAGGGTGGATCCGATAATCGTGTAGTAGGAAGATAATTGATAATATCAAAGCATCAAAGACTCAACATGTTTCGTGGACCCAAATCGCCACTTCGTCAGGAGTGGATGCATGATATTGATCTACAAAATGAATGAAAAATTGGAGTGATAATAATAAATTGGAAAATGAAAAAGATGAAGAAAAATGGGGGGGGGGGGGGGGGAACCCAAAACCCCCCAAAAAAACCATGCCAACTTACATAGCAGCCAGATGGTATATGGTATTTAGAGGTGTCAAAGGCCCCCTCGTGAATCCCACCCGGGAGCTGAGGGCACACACAGGTAGGGCAAGGCGGGATACGTTGCACAACCAATGATGAGTGTGGGTTGAAGAGAAGTGATGTATAAACCAAGAAGTGTAGCAACAAGATAGGATCTGTGTACAAGGTAAAGGAATACAAAATTATAGTGAACAAAATATTAATAAATAGTTGTTCATATTAGGATATCATGGTGCTACATGTAGGTGTGAAAAAAAAGGAAAAAGAAAAAGGTGTAAAGGGCTTGAAACAGATAAAACAAGGTAGTATATATCTGTTAGACAAGTACCAGAGACCAAAAAGTGGAGTAGGAATAAGACAAGATATGGTGAAAATCATAGCCATATATAGCCCGAGGGAGTAGTGCAAGAAGTAAAAACTTAACCCAGATAGAAATATAGAAACTGTGCACTTAGTGTGGAGAGTAGAGGTAAGTAATTAAAAGTGAAAATGTGAACTGATAGAATGGCAAAAATTACCGAAAGTATATCCCAGACTCCATGTAGAGGTGCCCCGCATCAGCCAAGAGCCTCAAAAGCAATGTGGACCCAGCGTCACAGTAATGCAGAGATAGGACCCGACGGGAACAGCCAAAATCATGACTGTCCCGCGGGCCAATTACTGAATTTATGATCATCTTCACACACCTCATTCAAAGTCCCATTCTTCCCCCTTTTTACCCTATGTTACCCCCTATATCTACAATTTACAACTGGCTACAACAATATTACATGTGGATCTGTATGACCGTACCTATATATTATATTTGCCAGTTGCTACTATGTATTTTACCCCCTCTTTATCTCCCTTCCCCCCTCCCCTTCCCGTATGTATTTGGGGTTAGCATTTCTGATGGGTCTGATTTTCTCCAAATCGGTTGTCACTAACTGCTTGAACACCTCAATATTGTGATTAGATGCCTGTGGCGGGTTGAACAAGGAATTCTTTTTCAGTCCACTGTTCACTCCTATTGTCTGTGCGGGAGTTGCATTATCTTCCCGATTCCTATTAGGATTTATGTTCAAAAAGTATTTTTTCATGTTCAATTTCCTAATGTGCTTCTGAATGTCCATGTAAACATCAAATTTATTAAGTGGTTTTTTGATTCCACATTTCAATCCGGCATTCAGTACATTGATCTCTTTTTGATTTAACTCTATTTTAATGTGAGATGTGGTGAGTGCCCATTGCATAGGGGAGCACGGAAGGAGTGGTGAAGGCTGTTGAACCTCTGTTTGAGAACACTGGTGCCTCGCATCTGAGGAAGATTGCACACATTTTACCTGTTTCTCCTGCACTGTGATTGGACACTTTGATTCTGAACACTATGAACTGTTTTAGATATGTGGACGAATTTTTTAACATGCAATACTAGTGTATGTTTAAGCGCCGCTGAATGTCTATAATGCCTGAATAGGACCCAGTGATTGATTTGCATTGTGCACATTGTATATACATGTAATGAACCGAGTACAGGGTTTGGGAGTGTGTAACACGCAGAGTGCAAAGGTCAGGAGTTCGTAAGACAGAGAGCAGTGGTTAGGATTGTGTAATGTACAGAGTACAAGGGTCAGGAATGAGTAACACAGAGACTGCAGGGGTAAGGTGTAAATAATGTACAGAGCATAGAGGTCAGGACTGAGGAAGTCACAGAGAGCAGGAGTGGGGAGTGCATAATGTACAGAGGTACAGAGTACATTAGTGCATAATGCACAGAGTGCATGGTCAGGGGAGACTGCATACATAAAAAAAAAACACACCTCCGTCCAAGCCAAAATCCTCCCAGTACAGATCATGATGTGGTATTAAACCTAAAAAAAAACAGGCAGGGTTTTTATGGCAGAAGAGACCCTACTGGTCTCTTTTGCCATAAATGCTTCCTCCTGCCTGTTGCTAGAAATGTACACTGAGCCACACGTGCACAGCTCAGAGTACATTACGGCACTCTCTATGTGCCGTGGTGATGTGACTCCCGTGTGCACGTGCAGGAGTGACGTCATCACAGCCTGGGCCATTTATGCGGCCAAATGAAGTGAACCTGGAGAGAAGACCGCGTGAAGATGGAAGTGTTCAAACACTGACAACAAGGAGGGCTGGAGGGCATTCTTTGGCAGGTACTGCATGTCTGTCATATTGTGCTCATATGCATACTAGCACATTGTTGCATAAAGCTGCAGAGGGCACAGACAAAAAAAATAAAAATCAAGAGTTTGCTACCACTTTAAATTTCTTAATATTATTATAAGTAGGGTTGAGCGAACACCTAGATGTCCGTGTTCGACGGGTTCGGCCGAACTTTAAAAAAAAGTCCGGGTCCGTGTCCCGGACTTTTACCGAACTTTTCCCGGACACCGAACCCCATTGAAGTCAATGGGGACCCGAACTTTAAGGCACTAAAATGGCTCTAAAACACCAAAGGAAAGGGCTAGAGTGCTGCAAATGGCAGCAAAACGTAATTAAGAGCATGGCAAGTGCTCTGCAAACAAATGTGGATAGGGAAATAACTTAAAACAACAAAAAAAAACAGAAAAATAAAACAATGTTCTTCTTCATCTCTGAAGGACGAGGCCCATATGGAGTAGGAGGGAGGTTAAGGTGGTGGTGGATGTGGCGGTGACATAGGCGTGCGCACAGGGTGTGCTGGGTGTGCCTGGGCACACCCTAATCACCTAGGGCACATAGCATTGCCAGTGAGGAGATGGGAAAGATCTCCCTGGGACCTGCTCTGCTCTATTTCTCCTTGCCTACAGGTACATGGCCCCGATACATTACTCTCCCTGCTGGCAAACACATGCATGTGTATTTCAACTTTGGGGTGCACACCTTAATGCAATAGGCTGCGCACACCTATGGGCGGTGTAGGTGGAAGCGGCGGTGGAGGAGGACCAGGGCCGGATTAACAGCATCATGGGCTTGGTGCTGAGGATTTTGAAGGGCCTTAGGGCCGTGCCTTGCCATGCACCCAGAGGAGGAAGGGTGCAGCCATGCATGCCTAATTCAACATGGGATGCTGTCTCTGAAGCCCATAAACACATCCATGCATCGCCAACTGTCCCTCCTTGTCCGGCCTTCACGCTGTGTGGGGAGGTTCTGAGGGTGCTGCCTGGGGAAGCGAGCATAGAAGCCAGACTTCTGTGTTTACAAGTGACAGAAGAGCGGTAACAGTGAATATGGCCAACCCGGGGCCTATATAAAAGGTAGGGGCCTGGAGCTGCAGCTCCAATAGCCCCTACATTAATCTGGCCCTGAGGAGGAGGACGAGGTAGCCAACACTGCTTCTTTTCACAAATTTTAAATGAGGGTACACCCCAAAAGAGTGAGAAAGAGCAAAAATGGAACAATGGGTGGGTAAGGTCGGTATCCATTGCTATTCTGCATAAGGTACGGAAAAGTCCCGTGGGATCCATGCCTGGTTCATTTTAATGAACGTGAGCTTGTCCACATTGTCTCTGGACAGGCGGCTGCGCTTGTCTGTTATAACGCCCCCAGCCGTGCTAAATACCCGTTCAGATAATACACTGGCTGCAGGGCACGCCAGCACCTCCAAGGCGTAAAGGGCAAGCTCAGGCCATGTGCCCAATTTGGAGACCCAGAAGTTGAAGGGGGCAGACCCGTCATTCACTACATGTAGGCGTGTGCACACATACTGCTCCACCATGTTGGTAAAATGCTGCCTCCTGCTAAGACGTTCCATCTGAGCTGCTGGTGCTGCTGTTTGTTGTGGCGTGCTGACAAAGCTTTTCCACATTTCGGCCATGCTAACCCTGCCTTCTGAGGTGCTGGCGGTGCCCTGGTTGCGTTGGCGACCTCCTCCTCCTCCTCCTCTGCCTTGTGCTTCCACTGTGGCCCCGCTGTCAGATGGGAATGCCAGCAGCATGGCGTCTACCAGCGTGCGCTTGTACTCGCGCATCTTGCGATCGCGCTCCAGTGAGTGAATTAAGGACGGTACGTTGTCCTTGTAACGGGGATCCAGCAGCGTGGCCACCCAGTAATCAGCACAAGTTAGAATGTGGGCAACTCGGCGGTCGTTGTGGAGACACTGCAGCATGTAATCGCTCATGTGTGCCAGGCTGCCCAGAGGCAACGAAAGGCTGTCCTCTGTGGGAGGTGTATGGTCCGTGTCCTCTGTATCCCCCCAGCCACGCACCAGTGATGGCCATGAGCTGGCCTGGGTGCCACCCTGCTGTGAACATGGTTCCATCTCCTCCTCCAGCTCCTCCTCCTCCTCATCCTCCTCATCCTCCAGAACTGTGCCCCTGCTGGACAATTGCGTCCCTGGCGTTTGCGTGTGCAGGAACCCACCCTCGGAGCCCCTTGCGAATGACTGCCCTGAAAGCCTTGGAAATGTTACCTCTTCATCCTCCTCCTCCTCCTCATCCTGTGCCACATCCTCTTCCATCATCGCCCGAATTGTTTTTTCAAGGAGGCATAGAAGTGGGATAGTTAAGCTGAGAACGGCGTCATTGCCACTGGCCATGTTGGTGGAGTACTCAAAACAGCGCAACAAGGCACACAGGTCTCGCATGGAGGCCCAGTTAAATTAAATAGCGGAATAGAAAATATGATCCAAAAAAAGTGTATGTATATCACACGTACACAACCACACTAGGCCCCAATTACTATTGTTTGTACCCCTAAAAGGCTAGATGAGGAGTAGGGGGAGTATGGAACAGGCAGCACCCTCAAACCTTCAGAAGTATGAGATGAACCCCAACAACTTGGAAAGGTGGATCTCTCTCACACGTACCGACACAGACTATCCCGCAATTCAATTGATCCTCAAAGGTTTTTATTGAATAGCGGAATAGGAAATATGATCAAAAAAAGTGTATGTATCTCGCACGTACACAACCACACTAGGCCCCAATTACTATTGTTTGTACCCCTAAAAGGCTAGATGAGGAGTAGGGGGGGTATGGAACAGGCAGCACCCTCAAACCTTCAGAAGTATGAGATGAACCCCAACAACTTGGAAAGATGGATCTCTCTCACACGTACCGACACAGACTATCCCGCAATTCAATTGATCCTCAAAGGTTTTTATTGAATAGCGGAATAGGAAATATGATCAAAAAAAGTGTATGTATCTCGCACGTACACAACCACACTAGGCCCCAATTACTATTGTTTGTACCCCTAAAAGGCTAGATGAGGAGTATGGGGGGTATGGAACAGGCAGCACCCTCAAACCTTCAGAAGTATGAGATGAACCCCAACAACTTGGAAAGGTGGATCTCTCTCACACGTACCAACACAGACTATCCCCCAATTTAACTGATCCCCAAAGGTTTTTGATTAAATAGCGGAATAGAAAATATGATCCCAAAAAAGTGTATGTATATCACACGTACACAACCACACTAGGCCCCAATTACTATTGTTTGTACCCCTAAAAGGCTAGGAGTAGGGGGAGTATGGAACAGGCAGCACCCTCAAACCTTCAGAAGTATGAGATGAACCCCAACAACTTGGAAAGGTGGATCTCTCTCACACGTACCAACACAGACTATCCCCCAATTTAACTGATCCCCAGAGGTTTTTGATTAAATAGCGGAATAGAAAATATGATCCCAAAAAAGTGTATGTATATCACACGTACACAACCACACTAGGCCCCAATTACTATTGTTTGTACCCCTAAAAGGCTAGGAGTAGGGGGAGTATGGAACAGGCAGCACCCTCAAACCTTCAGAAGTATGAGATGAACCCCAACAACTTGGAAAGGTGGATCTCTCTCACACGTACCAACACAGACTATCCCCCAATTTAACTGATCCCCAAAGGTTTTTGATTAAATAGCGGAATAGAAAATATGATCCCAAAAAAGTGTATGTATATCACACGTACACAACCACACTAGGCCCCAATTACTATTGTTTGTACCCCTAAAAGGCTAGGAGTAGGGGGAGTATGGAACAGGCAGCACCCTCAAACCTTCAGAAGTATGAGATGAACCCCAACAACTTGGAAAGGTGGATCTCTCTCACACGTACCAACACAGACTATCCCCCAATTTAACTGATCCCCAGAGGTTTTTGATTAAATAGCGGAATAGAAAATATGATCCCAAAAAAGTGTATGTATATCACACGTACACAACCACACTAGGCCCCAATTACTATTGTTTGTACCCCTAAAAGGCTAGGAGTAGGGGGAGTATGGAACAGGCAGCACCCTCAAACCTTCAGAAGTATGAGATGAACCCCAACAACTTGGAAAGGTGGATCTCTCTCACACGTACCAACACAGACTATCCCCCAATTTAACTGATCCCCAAAGGTTTTTGATTAAATAGCGGAATAGAAAATATGATCCCAAAAAAGTGTATGTATATCACACGTACACAACCACACTAGGCCCCAATTACTATTGTTTGTACCCCTAAAAGGCTAGGAGTAGGGGGAGTATGTAACAGGCAGCACCCTCAAACCTTCAGAAGTATGAGATGAACCCCAACAACTTGGAAAGGTGGATCTCTCTCACACGTACCAACACAGACTATCCCCCAATTTAACTGATCCCCAAAGGTTTTTGATTAAATAGCGGAATAGAAAATATGATCCCAAAAAAGTGTATGTATATCACACGTACACAACCACACTAGGCCCCAATTACTATTGTTTGTACCCCTAAAAGGCTAGGAGTAGGGGGAGTATGGAACAGGCAGCACCCTCAAACCTTCAGAAGTATGAGATGAACCTCAACAACTTGGAAAGGTGGATCTCTCTCACACGTACCAACACAGACTATCCCCCAATTTAACTGATCCCCAAAGGTTTTTGATTAAATAGCGGAATAGAAAATATGATCCCAAAAAAGTGTATGTATATCACACGTACACAACCACACTAGGCCCCAATTACTATTGTTTGTACCCCTAAAAGGCTAGATGAGGAGTAGGGGGGGTATGGAACAGGCAGCACCCTCAAACCTTCAGAAGTATGAGATGAACCCCAACAACTTGGAAAGGTGGATCTCTCTCACACGTACCGACACAGACTATCCCGCAATTCAATTGATCCTCAAAGGTTTTTATTGAATAGCGGAATAGGAAATATGATCAAAAAAAGTGTATGTATCTCGCACGTACACAACCACACTAGGCCCCAATTACTATTGTTTGTACCCCTAAAAGGCTAGATGAGGAGTAGGGGGGGTATGGAACAGGCAGCACCCTCAAACCTTCAGAAGTATGAGATGAACCCCAACAACTTGGAAAGGTGGATCTCTCTCACACGTACCGACACAGACTATCCCGCAATTCAATTGATCCTCAAAGGTTTTTATTGAATAGCGGAATAGGAAATATGATCAAAAAAAGTGTATGTATCTCGCACGTACACAACCACACTAGGCCCCAATTACTATTGTTTGTACCCCTAAAAGGCTAGATGAGGAGTAGGGGGGGTATGGAACAGGCAGCACCCTCAAACCTTCAGAAGTATGAGATGAACCCCAACAACTTGGAAAGGTGGATCTCTCTCACACGTACCAACACAGACTATCCCCCAATTTAACTGATCCCCAAAGGTTTTTGATTAAATAGCGGAATAGAAAATATGATCCCAAAAAAGTGTATGTATATCACACGTACACAACCACACTAGGCCCCAATTACTATTGTTTGTACCCCTAAAAGGCTAGGAGTAGGGGGAGTATGGAACAGGCAGCACCCTCAAACCTTCAGAAGTATGAGATGAACCTCAACAACTTGGAAAGGTGGATCTCTCTCACACGTACCAACACAGACTATCCCCCAATTTAACTGATCCCCAAAGGTTTTTGATTAAATAGCGGAATAGAAAATATGATCCCAAAAAAGTGTATGTATATCACACGTACACAACCACACTAGGCCCCAATTACTATTGTTTGTACCCCTAAAAGGCTAGGAGTAGGGGGAGTATGGAACAGGCAGCACCCTCAAACCTTCAGAAGTATGAGATGAACCCCAACAACTTGGAAAGGTGGATCTCTCTCACACGTACCAACACAGACTATCCCCCAATTTAACTGATCCCCAGAGGTTTTTGATTAAATAGCGGAATAGAAAATATGATCCCAAAAAAGTGTATGTATATCACACGTACACAACCACACTAGGCCCCAATTACTATTGTTTGTACCCCTAAAAGGCTAGGAGTAGGGGGAGTATGGAACAGGCAGCACCCTCAAACCTTCAGAAGTATGAGATGAACCCCAACAACTTGGAAAGGTGGATCTCTCTCACACGTACCAACACAGACTATCCCCCAATTTAACTGATCCCCAAAGGTTTTTGATTAAATAGCGGAATAGAAAATATGATCCCAAAAAAGTGTATGTATATCACACGTACACAACCACACTAGGCCCCAATTACTATTGTTTGTACCCCTAAAAGGCTAGGAGTAGGGGGAGTATGGAACAGGCAGCACCCTCAAACCTTCAGAAGTATGAGATGAACCCCAACAACTTGGAAAGGTGGATCTCTCTCACACGTACCAACACAGACTATCCCCCAATTTAACTGATCCCCAAAGGTTTTTGATTAAATAGCGGAATAGAAAATATGATCCCAAAAAAGTGTATGTATATCACACGTACACAACCACACTAGGCCCCAATTACTATTGTTTGTACCCCTAAAAGGCTAGATGAGGAGTAGGGGGAGTATGGAACAGGCAGCACCCTCAAACCTTCAGTATGAGATTGTGTTCACTGTACCCCACAAAGATTGATTTCACTGCACCCCACAATGATTGTGTTCACTGCACCCCACAAAGATTGTGTTCACTGCACCTCACAAAGATTGTGTTCACTGTACCCCCCAAAGATTGTGTTCACTGCACCCCACAAAGATTCTGTTCACTGTACCCCACAAAGATTGTGTTCACTGCACCCCAAAAAGATTGTGTTCACTGCACCCCAAAAAGGATGTTGTTCACTGCACCCCAAAAAGGATGTTGTTCACTCCACCCCAAAAAGATTGTGTTCACTGCACCCCACAAAGATTGTGTTCACTGCACCCCAAAAAGATTGTGTTCACTGCACCCCAAAAATGATTTTGTTCACTGCACCCCAAAAAGGATTTTGTTCACTGCACCCCAAAAAGGATGTTGTTCACTCCACCCCAAAAAGATTGTGTTCACTGCACCCCAAAAAGATTGTGTTCACTGCACCCCACAAAGGATTTTGTTCACTGCACCCCAAAAAGATTGTGTTCACTGCACCCCAAAAAGGATGTTGTTCACTGCACCCCAAAAAGGATTTTGTTCACTGCACCCCAAAAAGATTGTGTTCACTGCACCCCACAAAGGATTTTGTTCACTGCACCCCACAAAGATTGTGTTCACTGCACACCAAAAAGGATTGTGTTCACTGCACCCCAAAAAGATTTTGTTCACTGCACCCCAAAAAGATTGTGTTCACTGCAGCCCAAAAAGATTGTGTTCACTGCAGCCCAAAAAGATTGTGTTCACTGCAGCCCAAAAAGATTGTGTTCACTGCAGCCCAAAAAGATTGTGTTCACTGCAGCCCAAAAAGATTGTGTTCACTGCAGCTCACACACAGAAAAATGGATGTGGATCACTGACACCTGCCTATCTCCAATCCCACACCACACAGCAATATCGATTGTAGTTTGTAGAACACAGTTTCCCTAAAATTCAGCAGACTCTGTCCCTAACAGGATTGAGAAGAGATCGTAGATCAGGATTGAGTGCAGACCCCACCCCCCACACAGCAATATCGATTGTAGTTTGTAGAAGACACTGACCCTATATAATTCAGCAGACTCTATCCCTAAAATGCCTACAACTCGCCCTGCCTAAACACTCCGACCTGTCCCTCAATTCTATCCGGACACAAATGGTTTTTTCCTGCCTATCTTTCCCTAATCAGCAGCCAGCACGTTGATGTGTGCTCTCTGTCCCTGAATCTAAGCAGCATAATGACGCCGCTGCGGCTGCCTCGAACTTATAAAGACTTGGTCACATGCTTCAGACGGCCAATCACAGCTACTGAGACATTTGCAGGCATGGCTGGGATGGCTTAAGGCACACCAGTTAAACGATTGTTGATTGGCTGTTGAAAGCCCGCCATGAAAAGAGCGCCAAAGCATGCAAAACCCGGAAATAAAACGACCGAACACGGATTTTTACCCGAACATACAGTAAAGTGTCCGTGTCCGTGTTCGGGTACAAAAAATCCAATTATTCGGTACGAACACGAATAATACAGTCCGTGTTCGCTCAACACTAATTATAAGTAGTAATATAATACATTTACATTTAACAATGTAAATATAATAAGTAATGTTACTATTGTAACTGGGATAATGAGTGCTAGCAAAATTGAAGGTTTTGCTCAATGCACAGTGTGCCATATGTATAGAAAACCACTTAACGACCACCCTATAGAAAATTTACTGTTACAGGGCGACCATTATGTGCAGAATCACATATTTATGCATGATGCTGCACTTCTGCCTGGTGGGTGAGCCTCTTCTGCTGTGGTTAGTCACAGCAGAAGCTGATCAACAAGTGCCAACTAATGGATGTCCGCCGACACCTGCTGATTGTCGAGGAGAGAGGCTAGGGGGAGCCTATGCAAACAAAGCAGACCTGACAGAGGGGATGTACACAAAAGAACTGGCTAGGCACACAATTAACCCTTTGATCATCCTAGATGTTTAACCTTTTCCCAGCCAGTGTCATTAGTACAGTGACAGTGCATATTTTTCACACTGATCACTGTATTAGTGTTACTGGTTCCCACAAAGTGTCAAAAGTGTCAGTGTCTGAATGTCTGCCACAAAATCGCAGTCCTCCTATAACTTGCTGATTGACGCCATTACGAGTATAAAAAATAAAACAAAAATACCAAAAATATGTAGCAGAATACATAATGGCCTACATTTATGAAGATTTTTTTTATCATTTTATTGAATATGTTTTATAGCAGAAAAAAATATATATATTTTTTTTCAAAATTGTCAGTCTTTTTTTTTTGTTTAAAGCACAAAAATGCAGCGGTGATCAATCACCACCAAAAGAAAGCTTTCTTTTTGGGAAAAAATTACATACGTTTTATTTGGGTATATCGTTGCATGACTGCGCAATTCTCAGTTAAAGTAACGCAGTGCCAGTCTTCTGGTTACCAAGCATGTGGTTAAAGCAGTTGATGAGGAGGGTGGAGGAGTCAGGATGACCAGGTAGGAAGATGGGTTTACTGTACTGTAGTTACAGGGATTAGTATGGGCTCACAGAAAAGGAAGGTCAGCCCTGAGTTTGAGCACCCAAAAAAATTTGCAAAGTTGGGTAAAGATGTGGGGGTGGCAGCCCTACATGCCACAGTTACCCCTAACAACCAGGAGAGCAGTCCATCTAGTAGGCTGTCTTAGTCCATGTTGGAACCAATGACAGAATACATGGAAGGTGGAGGCTCCTTCAGAATCAATTTAGAGAACTAGGCTGCACAATGAGGGTAAGGACCTCTCTGAAATATTGCCTGCACCATGCACAACACAAAAAAACAGGGGGAACATAGATAACTGAATGCACACAAAGTTGATGCACACCATCTCCATTGGCCCCTGGCTCTGAAGGTGGCCCATTAGAGCAACCTGTTTAGGCAAGGTTTTCCTTTGAATACAACAAATGCATGCATGGTAGTATTCCTCCACTTCCAATTGCATTTAAGGCCAGTGGAAGTGGTCCCTTTCCGGCCCCTGATGTCCATGCTCATCATGCAACAACTTTAATAATGCTCTCTTAAACTTGGAAGGCAAAAACAATTGCCATAGGTCTTCACCTTGATCTGAAGGGCCCCTTCCGTAGACCACCCCATTCCTTAGTTTCAACTTATCCCATTCTTTACGAATGACCTTGGCGTCCGGGGGTCATCTACCCAGAGCAGACTGGCCTTAATTTTCAAAAGAGCTCTTTTTGTTAAAGTGGCTGAGTGGGTCTTGATCCTGCCACTCTTGCAAATCTTTCATAGTGAGTTGGGATAGCATCACCCTTCAGTAATACTGAGGAATGCTAGAGCCTTGGACTCCAAAAACTTCAGCAAAAGCCATTCCCTTGGCAGCATGTTCAGCTCCCTGGCTTAGCCCTTGCACTCCCTCCATGGACACCTGCTTCCACTCAGGTTCAGTGGTCATGGTCCCGTGAGACCTTTGGGACAGTGCGTCAAGATCTCGATTTCCAAGGGATGGTACTTCAAGTTGAAGCTAAATCCCAATTATGTTCTTGGTACAACACACCTCCAAGGCCCTCTCGACTGGCATCCACACGCAACTCATAAGGCTTGGATGGATCCATATAGGCCAACACTGGAGCCTTGGTCAAACAGTTTCAACAGTTTCAACTTAATGAAGGCTTGTTCACACTGTTGAGTCCACTACCCAAGGATGAGTTCACGGGACTTCCTTGGACCCATCTTCTGGAAGCTCAGAGAGATTCTGCTGGCTTCTCTCTCACTGTTTTTCAGCAATTTGGTCAAAGGTGCAGCTGTCTGCAAAGTTCTCAACAAACCTGCTTATAGCAGAACCCCAGGAACAATCTCAGCTCTGTAACATTATTGAGCCTTGGCCATGTGGCTACAGCTTCAATCTTGCTGGAAACGGTGGCCAGGTCTAGTAAAATTGGCACTCCTCTAGCAACAGCTTTAATGCCTCATCATGGAGCCTTTATAGTACTTTTTCCAACTGTCGTTCGTGCTCCTCTAGGGTCCTTCCAAACACAACTATATAATATAGATGTACCAGGGCACTCCAAATATGGTGGTCGCCCTGGACAAACCCTGAGCCATGCGATTAAACTCGAAGAAGCCTAGCATACTGAATAAACTGGTCTTTTCTCTGTCTTCGGAATGTAATGGGATTTGGTAGTACACATTCTTCAAATCCAGGAAACTGAGCCACTTGGCTCTTGACAGACACTGTAATGCATCTTCAATTCTGGGAGTAGTGTATTGATCTGGTATGGTTCTTATATTGAGGGTCATGCAATCAATACACATTCGCAGGGTACCATTCTTTTTTTCCCAAGATCTTCCAGATCCCCTAGTGGGACCCATTGAGCTAGTTCTCAAAACGGTTTATCCTCACTGAGTCGGATTTAGTGCTGTACAGTTAAAGCGCATCCAATGTCAAAATCATTCTTAGAGAAAGTCTTCTGCCAGTTTGACAGCTCATTTCGCGCTTTCTGTTTACATTCCTCTGGCAAAGCGGAATCTTGGAGGCCGAAACTTCTTCTGAGGGTGTCTTCTGGCGGGTTAAAAAACTGACTGGAGTAGCCACATTCACTTGCCCCAGCAGCATTCTGGGTTTCAAAGTGTTAGGAGCGTTGCTGATAATGCAGACTCTAGCAAGAACTCTGCCATTACTACATTGCAGAGCTCTTGTGGGGATCACCTCTGGTACTACTTCCTTGTCTGTTCTTCTATGAGGGTCTGTCTCAAGGACAACAAAAAGTCCAGGCTGATCCCAGGTCAGTCTAACTCTGGCCTTCATACAAGTGACTTTGTCCAGCTGAAGTACCTTCTCCTCAGACTCTCTCTTCCAAAATCTCCCTACTTCCTCCTCAGGAGCCCTCAGCTCCCTGACGACTTACTGGTATGTAACTGCAGATAGGGGGTAACGATGGCCACTGCATTCTCTTCAGCCAACAGAATAGCAGCCTGCGGACAAGATTGATATTAATTCATTCAGCATAGAGCACTGTTTAACTCCAGGAGGTTTACAAATAAACTACTGCAAGGGTGTCAAAAATGTCTGCTCTCCCAGTAAGGGATAGGCTGAAGGTATGGACACAGTGGTGAAAATAATTATTTGATACCCTGCAAATTTTGTAAGTTTGACCACTTACAAAGAAATTAAGGGTCCATGATTTTTATCATAATTATTACCAATCATACTCTGAATACCCTGTTTAGGAATAACCATCCTCAAGGGAGTTGATATGGTCCCCCTCAGAACTCTGATTTCCAACAGAGACTCCCTTTTTTTTTTAGGACAGTGGGCCAGACACAAACTAAATTTCGATCAAAGAGAGGGTCCAGAGGGGGAAGGGGGAGCAGAAAAGAAAAGGAAAAGGATTGAAGTGATGTAGGTATTTTTAATTTGAGTAACACCATCCTCACTGATGAGAAATGTGTTCTCAACCACAGTCTGAAGCATACCCCCTCTAAACCTTTGAATACATTTGGAGTGTTTATGGATGTACAGAAGTATATCCGTAAACGAAATGTTAAACAATACATGATCTCTAACCCTATTAGAGAAAGTGTGACCAAAGCTGAAAGGATTAGACATTCTGGATTATCTAATGCCTCTCTGTTTAACCCCCTGGAACATTGACCCTCTTCACTGAATTTCTTTAGAGATCTAGTTCTTAAGGATCTTGAATCACTTAATGTTAAGCAAGTGAGGAGCAATAGGAGATTCAAGCAGGGTCTAGATTATCTTAAGAAGAGAAATTATATCGTAGTACGTCCCGCATACAAAGGTGGAGGTATTGTCATATTGGACAAGCCTGCCTATCTCTCAGAGATTACTAGGATTTTATCTAACCATGAAACTTATAACTCTATACCATCTAATCCCACTTCTAGGTTTGAAAAAGAATTGGTTATGCTCAATAATCAGGACTATCAGGATAAGATCTTGACCAAGAAAGAGAGGAGCTTTTTGGTTTCCTGTGGCCCCAAGGGTTGCGGTAATCTATTATCTTCCGAAGGTCCACAAGGATCCAGTCAACCCCCCTGGGCGTCCTATCATCAGTTGACTGGATTTAGTGACCTCTAGGGTAGGCAGATATATTGATGGATACCTTCAAACCTTGGTAACACAGATCCCTTCATACTTGCGTGATTTCACCCAGGTACTTAAATTACTGGGGAGTAGAATGGAAGGATGGCTATGTTTTGGCTACTGCTGACGTGTCCTCCTTATATACCATCATTTCCCATAGACATGGCTATGAAGCCGTTGACACCATTTTGGAAGGCGATTTTGGTTTGGTATCGGCGTCAGCGTACTTTCATCTTGTGCTTGTTGTCTTTTGCCATGGAGCATAATTATTTTTGGTTTGGCAGCTCCTTCTATTTGTAAAATATGGGAGTAGCCATGGGCGCTAAATTTGCGCCCAACATGGCAAATCTTTTTATGGCCAAGTGGGAGGAGGATGTTGTCTATAGTGGTCGAAGACCGGAACTCCTCTTTTGGAGGAGATATATAAACAACGTCCTCTTCTTTTGAGATAGGAATGTGCAATCTTTGAATGACTATATTGCATGGCTAAATGACAATTCTTTAGGTATTAAATTGCAACATGAGGTCAGTAGTGAATGGATTAATTTTCTGGATTTCAACATAGAGGTCAGAGATGGTGCTCTTGTTACCATCATTTACTTTAAGGAGACCGACTGTAATAGCTTTATTAGCCAGAACAGTTGTCACCATCCATCGTGGTTTAAGTCGGTCCCTAAGAGTCAAGTCTTGCGAGTACAGCGTAATTGCACCACCCTTGTTGATTATCATCAGCAGGCCTCTCTGTTGAGATGTAGATTTATTAATAGGGGTTATCAACCTGATGAATTAGATGCCATCATCACTGATATACTGTAGGTGTTCTTGATAGGGCTAGGATGTTGGAAGATAAACCTAGATTGGAGAGAGACTAGAACCAGTTTGGTTCTTCCTTCATTACTACCTATTCTAATCAGTTTTGCGACACTAGGCATATTTTTTCCAGACACTGGAAGGTTCTTAAGAATGATAAAATGTTGGGTCCTAAATTGGGAGATAGCCCTATGGTTGTGTACTGTGGTGTGCAATCTTTGAGGTTACATGTGGCCCCCAATACTATCGATAATCCCAAGAGAACTACTTTTTTCCAGGACCTAAAAGGTTTTTCCCTTGTAGGAAATGTGCTGTATGCCATGTTAATTCTTTAAAGGATAGGAGGGTGTTTACTTTTCAATCTAAGGTCACATCTAAAATCTAAGATATTGAGTCCTTCATCTCTTGTTCATCCACTAACGTGGTATACCTTTTACAGTGCCCCTGCGGCCTACAGTATGAAGGCCACACTATTAGAACTATGCAGGTTAGCAGTAGAGAGCAGGGGAGGGGCCTGCTAATGGCGCCAGTGAGGAAAGCTAGTTAGTCCCTGGAAGCTCCCCTCCGGGATTCAGATTGCTGTGGGTACTTCTCCCACCCCGCCCACCCGCTGAACCCTGCCGACCCTATCCTGGACTGCCGCTGTGTCTCCCTGCGTCTCCCTCACCAGGTGCTGCAAAGCCGCAGCACGATCCGGTGCTCGCTGAAATAAACTGACAGAGTCGCGCTGAGAACCTGGAGGGAGAGGAGACATCACAGACGCCGGAGGTCTTGTGAGCCCGGAGAGCGGTGAACAGAGGACCAGTGTAAACAAACCTTCTCCGTGTCATATAGAGCAGCAATACTCGAGGGAACAGGAGCCGGTAATTGCAGAGGAAGACTGACAAGCCCTGGAGGTCGGGAAGGTGAGAGGGGAAATACCCCCCCCCCCCCCCTTATAAGTATAAACTCTACCAGGCTATGTTAATAATGTGCAAACCCGAACGTTAGAGTGTCACAGCATAAAACCTTATCTACATGGGACTTGATAAGACTGAAAAAAGGCTGTCTAGTTTGTATCAGTTTGTATCAATTTACTGACAAGATTATTGCTAAATGTCTCTGAAGTTGTTGTTGGTGTCTGAGCTGCTGGGATGCAGAGGATAAACAGGAGTGGTTGATAAAACTAAAGGAGGTGTGCCTGGCAGTGTGGAGACTAAAGCTGTTGTAAATAAACATAGCAACACTGTGCTTGGGAGTTGTGTAGTGTGTGGGGCGAGCGGTGATGTAGATACTGCACTTATAAAGTCCGAGATTCAATCTTAAATTACAAATAAAGTGAAAACAGATATCAATACTAACGGATTTGTGATTTGCACATTTGCGACACCTGAGTTTAATGCTGGAAATAATCGGGTGAATCTTTATGTGGAACCGCAGCCAGAGCTGAGGAGGCTATACAGTGCTTAAACCCCCTCCAGGAAGGCTTGAAGGAGTGAAAACTTTTAGGGTCAGCGGGTATAAAGCAGTGGTAATAGCGGGGAGGATAAAAGAACCTGAGCTCATACTAAAAACTCTGAATTGAAATATATACATCAAGTACTGCTCCACTTACACTCAGTTGAAGCAGAGAAAAGACAAATAGAAAAATGAAAAACAAACCAGCAAAAGACCAGCAAAAGAAAATTACCAAAACTAAGTGCAAGCCCAGCATCCATTAAAAAAATATATGACTGCTGAGGTTATGGCAGAAAATAGTGAGAAACAAATATCAACTAAACCAAAACACAACAACGAAAGTAACAAAAAAACCTGTAACCAGAAAACAACAGTCAAGACGAAAGTAGCCTTGACCAGCTAAAATATGGTGTACAGATGGATAAGGGACAGACGGACAAAAACCCCAACATAGGTGAAGAGGAGGAGCGAAGAGATAAAAGGGGAAAATGATTTACAATCTAGTATATCCACTCCAGTTCCTTTTTTTTGACAAGTTTGATTTTCCTTTTTTTTCTGGGGAAGAATGTAAAGCATTTTTTCAATCGCATAAATAATGACAGAAATTAGCTATGTAGCGTATAACATCAGAGGATTAAACTCCCCAGAAAAAAGACAGAAAATGTTGAAAGAAATTAAAAATATGGGAGCTGATTTAGTTTTTCTACAGGAAACCCACATCCTACACTCATCTAATATCAGGCTGTATTCAAAAGAACACCCCACTTGGTACTATGCTGACTCCATAACAAAAAAATCAAAAGGGGTAGCAATCAGGTTTGCCAGAGGAGCTCACTTCGTTTTGGAAGAGAGGATGGCTGACCATGAGGGAAGATTCCTCTTTTTGAAAGGGAAACTTTCCACAAGGGAGGTGACCTTAGTAAATGTATATTGCCCAAATGACAAACCCATGGGATACCTTGGGAAAATCTTAGATAACTAACACAATTTAGAAAAGGACGGGTGATATTGGCGGGAGATTTCAATTTTTGCCTCGATCCAGAAATAGATACGTCGGCTGTACAGAGGGGCAGAACAACACATTTGAAAATGATTAAAAATAAGTTATTTCAATGTCAATTATTGGACACCTGGAGGGTCTTACACCAGAATAGCGAGACTATATGTTCTACTCTTCTGTACATAAGACATATTCGAGAATTGACTACATTATGATAGATCACAGAGGGATTGAATTGGTGACAGAGGCTAAAATAGGGATCCGGACATGGTCAGATCATGCACCTGTTAAAATAAAGTTGAAAATACTAGGGGGACAATTTAAAATAAATGCCTGGAGATTAATTGAGGAATTACTGAGAGAAATAAAATGGGGAGAAGAAGTTATAAAGGAACTTGAATTATACTACCATATCAATGAAAATGAAGAAACATCAAAAAACACACTCTGGGAGGCCCAAAAAGCCTACATGAGGGGGATCTTAATCTCAAAAGGGGCAAGAAGAAAAGAAGAGAGGGTAGAACATAAAGAAGAACTGATAAAAGAGATTTATGAATTAGAACAAAAGAATAAATATATACAAATGATTGAGACCCAACACCAGTTAGTAATAAAAAGAGAAGAGTTAAAAGAATTACTAGAACAGGAAATTAGACAAGTAATTAGGAAAACCATCTAAGAGAACTATCACGGAAACAATACGATTGGAAAGAAACTTGCGAAGATTATAAAAAAAAAGAAAGCAATAATTTATATAGAAAAGATGAGAGATGCAAAGGGGGAAATAGTATACTCAACGGCCAACATAACAAAAATATTTCAAGAATACTATGGGAAACTCTATAATATCAAAGAAGCAAGAGGAGAGAGGGATTTAAATAAAACAGGAAAAATTAAACAATATTTGAAAGAGGCGAAACTACCTAAAATACAACAGGATAAATTAGATCAACTAGAAGCCCAAATTACAGAAGAAGAGATAAGTTTTGCCCTTAAAACCACATCCTCAGGGAAGAGCCCTGGACCGGATGGGTTTACGGTGAATTATTATAAAAGACATAAGGAATTGCTGTTCCCCAAATTAAAAGATTACTTTAATGGTCTAGGGCAAGATTACAGTATAAGTAAGGAAGCCCTCTTAGCATCAATCACGGTAATCCTGAAAGAAGGAAAAGACGCAACTGTGTGCTCAAGCTATAGACCCATCTCGCTCTTAAATATTGATACAAAACTCTTCGCAAAAGTGTTGGCAACCAGAATGAAAAATCTAATGACAGAATGGGTCCACAAGGACCAAGCAGGATCTATACCCGGGAGACAGGGTAGAGACAACGGGGTAAGAACAATCCTATTAATACAGCAAATGGCTAAGAGTGGATGCCAGGGATTAATACTGTCGATAGATGCTGAGAAAGCATTCGACAGAGTTAGCTGGGACTTCATGATAAGAACTTTGGAGGAACTGGGAATTGGAGAAAAAAATGATGGCTTGGATAAAAACATTGTATAGCCACCCCCAGAGTAAAAGTACAAGTGCTCGATCAAAAAGTGACTTGAGTAGAAGTGGAAGTGCTCGATCAAAAAGTGACTTGAGTAGAAGTACTAAAGTATTCAACATTTTTTGTACTTAAGTATTGCAAGTAGTTTTTTTAAAAAATTTTGCTACTCAAGTACTGAAAGTAAAAGTACCAGTAGTTTTGAAAAAATAATTGCTACTCAAGTACTGAAAGTAAAAGTACAAGTACTGTGTTATGTAGTTATTAAAGAAAGAAGTCAAAAGTTTGAACATCATATTGTTTTTTATTATTTCAAATGCAGCTTTTATTTATACATACAGTAGCATTTATTTTCGTATGCGCTGATAATACACGTTTTGAGCTTCATGAAACCTGCCATCTACTGTTCCGGCAGTGGTAATTTTTATAATTGTAACGAGTAACTATGCAGCACAAAAAAAAAAAATATTGGAGTAGAAGTATTGAAATCATTGAAAAAATGTAGTGAAGTAAAAGTGGAAGTAGGAGAAAAAAATTCTACTCTAGGAAAGTAGAGATACCGCCTTTCGGTACTTAAGTACAGTAGTGAAGTAGTTCTACTTAGTTACTATACATCTCTGGCCACCCCACTGCTAAAGTGAGAGTAAATGGGGTCCACTCGGAGCCATTTGGAATGTCCAACGGAACAAGGCAAGGATGCCCACTGTCCCCGTTATTGTTCATTATTTCACTCAAACCTCTATTAGCTACAATTAGGGAGAACCCTGATATAAGAGGAGTAGAGGTGGGAGATGTAGAGCATAAGGTTGCTGCATTTGCGGACGATATATTGCTATACATCTCCAGACAGGATACCTCTACCAAACGTGATAAAAAGTCTGAGAAAATATGGAGAACTATCTAACTTAAAAATTAATCCAGCTAAATCCTAGATATTAAACATCAACGTAAAAAAACAAGAAGAAGACAAATTAAAACTGGAACTCCCCTTTACCTGGAAAAAACTAGGGCTAAAATATTTAGGAATCACTTTAACAACAAAACCCAAAAGACTTTATAAAGAAAATTATATCCCGCTATTAAATGAAATTAAAAAAGAACTTAATAGGATATCATATAGACCGTTATCATGGATAGGGAGAATAAACATAATAAAAATGGCAATCCTACCAAAAATAACCTATAAATTCCATATGTTACCTATTCCGATTCCCCAGATATATTTTAGAACCTTGAAATCTTTAATAACTAAATTCATATGGAGGAAAGGTAAACCCAGAATACAATATGCAGTATTGATTAAGGGCAAAAACCAAGGGGGCTTAGCGGTACCAGACTTCAAAAAATATTACGATGCAACACTACTTTCACGAGTAATGGAATGGGGGAAAATAAAAAGTGAAAAAATTGGGTAAAAATAGAATTCACTATGAGCTGCACTCACTTAGGGAAAATTATATGGATACCTGCACAATCTAGGAATTCGAGTTCAAATACGCACACGATTACAAACCAAGCACTCAGAATTTGAGATTTAATTCATAAAAGAAATAAGTGGCAATATAATTCACCATTAATTCCCTTAAAAGACACTCATTTTTTTCCACCAGGACAAGAAAAAACGGGAGGTAAATGGATAGGAAATGAGGATACATGTTTGAGGGATATTATGGACAAAGAGCAAATATACACATTAGAGGTATTAAAACAAAAAAAACATTTTTTGAGAATCGATGAGTGGCGCTATTACCAGCTAAAACATTTTGTGGCTTCTTTGCCAAAACCATTAAGAAGAGGAGAGGACTTGCTCCCTTTCGAGCAGATCTGTTCCTCGGAGAAATATAAAAATAATGTTTTAAACATATACAAAATACTGGTTGATATGACAGGGCCGGTGGTGCCGCCTTTCATCGATAAATGGGAGAGGGAATTGGGATCACGAAATAAGGATTTTCACCTGGAAAAGAGTTTAAAACAAAGTAACACGGATACCCCACCTGATGAACGCCGCAAAAGGATTAATCCTGTTATTTTGGCAGAAAGAAGAAGCACCAACTATAGGAGATTGGGTGCAAAGAGTAGAGAGAATAAGAACATTGGAATATCTAAGGGAATGGGAGGAGGATGAGACTGAGGAATGGGGTGACATATGGGAAAACTGGAAGGAGTTTAAAAAAACAAGAGAATATACGAAATGGAGTGGAGAAAAAGAGAAGGATAACTAGCATGGAGAAAGGGGGGGGGATAGGGGAATAATAGGGAAAGGGATAAGACATACAATTGGAAAATTTATGTGTTTTTTTTTTTATTGTGTGAAAGGTATAAAAATAAAAGAAAAAAAGAACTATGCAGGTTAGGATTAATGAACATTAAGGCAATATTAGACGAGGGTTTTCTGCCCATAGTGTGTCTAAGCATTATGCATGGTATCATAATAAAAAGCCAGATGGTACTTTGACTTTGGGTATAGATCGCTTTCCCCCACATTAAGGAGGGAGTCATGTCCGGCAGGGGTTCTCGAGGCTTGAGACCCGCTGGATTTATGACCTCAAATGTTACACATCTTCTGGTTTGAATACTGAATAGAACGTTGTTTTGTGAGTAATAGTTGATTTTTGTTTTGTTTAACCACTTAAGCCCCGGAAGATTTTACCCCCTTCCTGACCAGGGGGTATTTTGCGATTCGGCACTGCGTGACTTTAACGGACAATTGCGCGGTCGTGCGACGCTGTACCTAAACGAATTTGACGTCCTTTTTTTCCCACAAACAGAGCTTTCTTTTGGTGGTATTTGATCACCTGTGCGATTTTTTGATCACGCGCTATAAACAAAAAAAGAGCGTCAATTTTGCAAAAATAACAATATTTTTCACATTTTTTTATAAGAAATTCCCCCAAAAAAAAAAGTAAAAATCAAAATTTTTTAAAATTTTCGGCCAATTTGTTTAATGCTACATATGTTTTGTAAAAAAAAATCGCAAAAAGCGTATTTTGATTGGTTTGCGCAAAAGTTATCGCGTTTACTAACAAAGGGAAAGATTTTTGTCATTTTTGTTGTTTTTTTTTAACGCGTAATGGCGGCGATCTGCGATTTTTTTTGCGGTACTGCGACATTGGGGCGGACAGATCGGACCCTTGACTGACATTTGTGACACTTTTGGGGTTACCAGTGACATTTCTACAGTAATCAGTGCTATACATATGCACTGTTACTGTAAAAATACACTGGTTGTGAAGGGGTTAACTTTATTTGGAAGGGAGGGGCTGTGTGTATCCCTAGGGGCGTGCTTTCTACTGTGATTGGCTGTGGCTTGAGCTGTAAGGACACTGATCAACGGATCTACATACTAGATCCGTTTTATCAGTGTCTTTACAGCGAGGAGAATGACAGGCAGCTTGTTTACACAAGCTGCCTGACATTCTCCCTCTCCCCCGCCGATCGCCGAGTGACCGGCGGACATCGGGTCCGCTGGTCACACGCGCGGGGGGGTCCGTGACCGCGCGGGAGCGGGAGCGCGCCTCCGGGGGCGCGCGCTCGCTCCCTAGACCCTCACAAGCTAGTGACGTAGCCCTACGTCACTTTGCCTGTGAGGGGCTGACTGCCGACGTAGATCGGCGTTAGGCAGTCGGCAAGTGGTTAATGTGTTGCACTTTTTGTAATTTTTTTTTTTTTTTATCGCTTTTTATGTTGAGTTATTGAAGCTATTGGTTATTTGACAGCCCTATTAAACTTATATCTAGATATGTAGAGATTGTGTTTATCTAGGTTTATTTGATGATGTTGAGATGCGATTTTGTTCAGAGTCCACTAGATGGAGCTTCATTATGTGTCATATCATTAGATTCATTTGAGTCTTGTGGCTCAGATCGGGGGTTGAGCTACTATTAGAATCTAATTTAGGTTCCATAGGGATATTTATTATGTTATTTTTTCTTTTGATTAGAATATATTTTTAAGTGTCATTACACAATGGTAACCACCTCTTGTTTTTCCTGTATAGAGTGGTAGTATTACCAACTTTAAGTGTTTTCTGCTTTCTCTGTATGGAGCGCATCGTGAATCGCAAGCTAGTGACATATTTCCGGTGTCAGTCATTTCGGGGCTGGGTGTTATTTAAAGCGTGCTTGCGATCATTCGACAAGCCTGTGGAGGATATAGTGTATACCTGGCCCAGCAATAAATTGATTGAACTTTGGCTTTCCACGTGATTTTATTGACCTCTCTAAAAATTCAGGGTCAATGTGATCTGGAAAACAGGATTGCCCTCTCCCTCATGGTGGTGACGTGTGTTTCTAGCTCACAGCTATCGGTGTGGGATTCTTTTCCAACATGAAGTGTCTTATAAGCTTATGGACTTTGTTATGTTCTAACAGGACTTTGTTATTTGAGTTGGCGCTGCACCCTCTTGCTATATATTTTTACTGTGGGCGTGCAATCAAGCGTATTGGTGCTGGCTACCTATTTTATATCATTATCTTAACCAAGCGCAGATATCATTTGTATTTTATAATTTTTATCATATATGTATTTTATATGATAGAGACAGAACATCAACAAAAAATCCAGGAAAAACACATGATGTAAATTTTATAAATGGAGTTGCAGTTCAGTAAGTAAAATAAGTATTTGATTCCTAAGCAAAACATGACTTTGTACTTGGTCGAGAAACCCTTGCTAGCAAGCACATAGGTAAGATGTTTCTTGTAGTTGGTTACCAGGTTTGCACACGTCAGGAGGGATTTTAGTCCACTCTTCTATTCTTCTTAAGGAGGGGGACCTTGCAGACGCTGCAGGATTTCAATCCTTGGGGGCGTATTGTGCTAAAAATGGTGTTATATTCTCCGTGTTGTGAGAGACACAGGACTCTGATCTGGAACAACGGAGGTTTATTCAGAACTCACTGTACACTCCAACATGCATTACAGGACTATCTTACATGTCTCTAAGATGGCCACTCTGCCCCTTGACCCTTGTCATCACTCCTGGGTGGAGCCAGCCTTAAAGTAACAGTACATGTGAAACCCTTCAGGTATAACACCTTCCATCCATCCCTAAAAAAAAAAAAAACACAACAAAACGAGAACAGGCATAAAACAGTAACTAATAATTGTCCAATACAGTCCTCCAACTCAGGAGATTTACATGGCTTCTTCCGCGTCCGGATGTAAGAACAACTTCCAGGGACGCTACGGGGAGAACATGCCAGCGGATCACTTTCGGCGGCCCCGTCGAATGTGTCGTAACCGGTCTTGCAGCTGAAACCGGTCAGGAGGGCGACAGCATCGTTGAGGACGGGCACCCAGCGACTCGGGGCCGGAGGAAGCAGGGCTGGCCGGAATGGACACTGGCGGGGCCAAGAGGGGATTCCCTAGCTCAGAGGGTGAACAGACCTCTGGACCAGGGCTGGAGGGCTCTGTTGGTGCTGAGTTCAAAAGTTCAGAGTCCCCCCAAGCATCAGTCTCAATGCATCCTGATCCGGTAGGAGCAGATCCTTGAGACACTGGAGGTGCAGCCGATGTCAGGGATTCGGGCAGCTGAGAACGAGGACGCAATTGGTTCGCATGCCGTCTGCAAATGGAACCATCTTCCAGGCAGACCCTATACATTTTGGGTCCCAAAGTCTCTGCGACGATAGCAGGAAGCCAACGAGTGTTGGAAGCGCCATAAGATCGGGCCCATACCTTTTGCTGGGCTGTAAACCGGGGAATCTCGTCGTGTTCGACCCTCTTGTCTTGGGACTGCCGTACATGTTCCTGGACCATTTGAGGGCGGAGCATGTCCAAAACAGTCCATGGCTGCCGACCCAAAAGAAGTTCAGCTGGAGTTTTCCCAGTGGTTGCATGTGGTGTGGTTCTGTAAGCAGAAAGGAAGGAGTCCAGCTGCTGGGGTGACAGGGACTGTTGTTTACTTGTAGCCACAGTAGCTTTGAAATAGCGTTTGAAGGTCTGTACAAACCTTTCTGCTTGAACATTTGTAGCCGGGTGGTAAGGTGCGGTCAACTTGTGTTTGATGTTGTGGGCAGTCAGGAAACTCTGAAACTCCTGGCTTGTGAATTGTGCACCGTTGTCTGTGACAATTTCTCTGGGGTATCCAAACGTAGCAGCGAGATGTAACAGTATGGAAATCGTCGCCTTAATCGTCGGCTGGGTAACAGGAATGACCTCAGGCCACTTTGAATGGGCATCAATAATGATCAAAAAGGTGTGTCCTCTGATCGGGCCTGCAAATTCCAAGTGTAGGCGAAACCAGGGAACAGTGGGCCAAGTCCAGGGCTGGACGCACCCTCGAGGAGGGTCTCTTGCAGTTTGTGCACATCCAGCACACGCATTCACATATGTCGTGATATCTGAGTCTAGGTTCGGCCACCACACATAGCCTCAGGCCTTTTGTTTCATACGTGTGCCCCCAGGATGACCAGTATGTAGCAAGTCCAGAATGTGTCTCCGGAGGGTCTGTGGAACGATCACTCGGTCTCCCTATAAAACACAGTTGCCAGCCACAGTTAATTCCAGACGCCTACGGAAGTAAGGTTCATAATCCTGTGTGACAGTTGCAGGCCAACCGTACTGTACCCAGGAGAGTATTGTCTTAAGGAAGGTATCCGGGGGCGTGGCCTGGCGCAACATGCGGTAAGACGTGAGTAGCTGGAGCTCCGTCAACCGCACATCCTAATCCTCGTATCCTGTACCCACACAGCCCGCCACGACTCACCGCTTTCTCCTGCACCTACCTCGCTCCACGTGGGTCATGTCGCCGCCAAAGAAACCCTCGGAAGCTGCGGCTAAACTTGACAAATTCCGCCGGCAGACTGATGCAGCCTCGACTCAAGATGGCACCGGGCCGGACATGGCTGCGGGGACAACAGGGGGAGCAGACACAGCAGCTGTGCGCGAGGCGATCTCCGCTTGCTAGGCCACTCTGACCTCTAAAATTGACGAGGTCAAGGTGGATATCTCCCTGATCCGCCAGGACATGAAGCAGCTACGGGAGAGGGTCGCTGAGGCGGAACACCGGATCGGCGGGGTGGAAGACTCCCTGCCCCCGCTGCAGCACTCCACTGCTCGACTTCAAGATCAGGTATCTCAAATCCTGTCGAAGCAGGACGATATGGAGAACCGTCTGAGACGCTGCAACCTCAGATTTAGAGGTCTCCCTGAGGGCTCTGAGGGAGCGGACCCCTCCACATATCTGGAAAATCTCCTTGTACAAGCCTATGGTCATGAATCGTTCTCCCCCACGTTTGTGGTGGAGTGGGCTCACCGTCTGTCGGGCCGCCCTCCCCCTCAGGGAGCACCCCCCCGCACCTTTATTGCCAAGTTCTTAAATTACCGTGACCATGATGCCATACTGCGCCTGGCAAGGGAGAAGGGTAATATCCCTATGGGCAACAGTAAGGTGGCCATATTCCTGGACTTTTCAGCTGAAGTCCAGAGGAAGAGGAAGAACTTTATGGAGGCTAAACATAGACTCAGGATTAAGCATCTCAAATATGCTATGATGTACCCCGCCCGTCTCCGGGTTTAAGGCGAGGACCGGGTCCACTTTTTTGATGATCCGGAAGCAGCCATAGCGTGGCTGGAACGCCTCGAGACCCGCGCCTGAATCAGGGACTGCCTACTCCCATGAGATTGCTGTTTCTCTCCACTCCTTCGCATTGTTCTCCGCTCACTTTGACCGGGACTGCTGCATGGGCCACTGCTGCTTCTTTCTTTTCCTGATGATGGTTATATTGCCTTAGCCGTGGCTGGATGCCCCCTTAGACATGTAATCACTACCTGCTGCTTTGCTGTTCTACTTCGCCTCACCCGGCTGTGGGGGCTCATTTACTGAAGATGTTGACGGGGCGTATGCGCCCAGCTACGACCTACCATGCCTCAGGACCTAGGAGCGGTCTATGGCATGCTGACCAGCGTTGTTTCGCCCCCGCCACCTGCTGGGGCCAGGTGCACGGCCCCTGTTTGGCCGGTCCCTTTCTTTTTGGTAGTTTTACTGGCCTCCCTTTTCCCTCCCCCCATTCTGCACTCGGATCTGCGTGCTGTGCTGCACTCTGCAATGCCCCAGAGGGCACCTTTGGATACCGTGCAAATGGACTTCCTTCCCCCTTATTTTTGGCTGGCTACAACGGGGTCCTTGTTTTTGGGTTTTTGGGGACTTTATGCCCGCACAAGTTGGGGGGGGGTTGCAGGGCGGGGTGGGGGGTTATTGTTTTTATTGTTTTATTTTTTCTTGATGATGTTTATTGGACTGTGCATGCATGTCGTCTAATTACTGTGTTTTCCTTTGAATGTACTCCCGATGGGGACCCGTGTGCTGCAAGGTGCGATTCCCCCCTGTGGCCAGTTTTGCTACTGTACTTGCACCCCGGGTTGCCGCGGGATTGTAATGTTCTGGTACCTTTGGGTACCCTAATTACTCTTTCATAAGTGTATGCACCCCACCATTCTCTTTTGGTAAGGTGCGCATACACCTTTAAGACTGATGCTGTCATCACTGAGCGCCGGACTGGATGGCTATTTAGATCGCCGGCTCTCACTCACATGTGTTTGTTCAAACTGCTTTGTGCCTTGATGCTAACCTGTCTTGAAGCTCTCATGCTTACAAGCATACCTCGCTGTTGGAACCACGCTGCGCTGATCCCTGTATCCCGCTACCGGATCATCCGCTCTTGCCGAACCTCTCCTCTGCTACATTGCTATTAGTGATAAGTACCCCACAGGGGAAACCTCTATAACTTTCATACTAAAGCTTACACTATCTAGCTCTGCATACTAAGGACTATTACTACATCTGCATTATCTAAGATTGCTAGCTCTTGAGCCTACTACTACCTGTTCTTGCACTGGGTTGATCTCTCTTGTATGTCCACCTGATACTCTGTCATCTGCTACCATACATGATTGCTAAACCTATCTGCATCCCATCTGCTACTATCTTACTTTCAAGAACATTTCCTTTCAAGTGTCTGTCATCTACCATCTCTACCCAACCTGTCTCTTCAGCCTATCATCACTGTGTTACTATATACATAAGTCTTTCTAGGAAACATCTTATTGAGTGTGTGTATTTACTTGCTGAATTGAGATCATCCACACATGATGAGTCATTGAGAGTTGGGAATGGTGTCTCAGCGTTTCTCTACATGACTACTGAAGTGGAATATTTCTGCAGCTGAAAATCCACATCATACATAAAACGCAGGAGCGTTACAGATTGAACGAACCACAAATGGATTCAGCAGAAATAACCACACAGATGACACAATTAAAACAGCAAGTACCTGCGTTAATACACGCACTTGCTGAATTAAAAGAAGACAATCAGGCTCTGTCGCAGCAGGTAATTAGACTGACACAACTTACCACTGCTCAGTCCCCTGAACCCAAAATAAATCCTCCTTTGGTATTTACAGGCGATCGCAAAAAATTTCGCGAATTTAAAAACGCATGTGAGTTACTTTTCTTGCTAAAACCCCGTACCTACCTTACTGATCACATTAAGGTTTGTACTATTATTTCTTACCTAACAGGCGATCCTCGGGCCTGGGCAGACTCTCTTTTTGAGAAAAGCGACCAGCTTCTCAACTCCTATGCCTTGTTCCTAGCAGAACTCACTAGCCTATATGATGATCCCAATAGGCAGAGTACTGCCGATCTTCAATTAAGATCCTTGAAACAAGGTGGGAGACCTGTAGAAGACTTTGTCGCAGAATTCAAGAGATGGACCCTTGATTCAGAATGGAATGATGCATCTCTGAAATCCCAATTTAGGCTTGGCCTATCAGAGGCCGTTAAAGACGAGCTCGCCCGAGCGGATCTGCCAAAAACCCTGGATGCATTGATACAACTCAGTATCACCATAGATAGAAGACTACGAGAAAGAAAGGCTGAGAAAATGGGAATGCCATTATCCAGTTCTTCTCGGATTTCGGCCGTTGACCCCGTTCCTATGGAGGTAGGAACCATACGCCCACCTCTATCAACTATGGAAAGAGCCAGAAGACGATCTGGTAATCTCTGCTTGTACTGTGCATTCCCGGATCACAAGATAAACGTCTGTCCCCTAGTCTACAAAAAGAAGGGTGAGTGTTCACATGTCCTCCTAGGGGGATTGACAACTTCAATCACTAACCCTTACCTTTCTGTTTGCTTAACATTACAGTGGGACCAGAACAGGATTACTACTAAGGCCATGATTGACACAGGATCTTGTGGAAATTATATTGACATACGTTTTGCTGCTTTAAATAAAGTTCCTATTATTTCTAAACTTAAACCTGTCTCAGTGAGTCTTATTAACGGTGTTCCTTTATCCTCTGGTCCGAACACTGATCAGACACAGGCACTCCTAGTCACTACTAACGGGTCTCATATGGAGACCACTACCTTCGATCTAATACCTTCACCCCACTTTCCCATTGTTTTGGGACTTCCCTGGTTGCACACACATCAACCAACCATAGATTGGAAGGAACGGACTCTGACCTTCCTCTCTTGCTATTGCGAGGGTACGTGTAACCTCCCGTCTTTCGGGAAGATCCTGTCTGTGGTGACAGATGAGATTGCACCACTATGTTATCAGGATCTCTCTGAGGTTTTTCTTGAGAAAAATGCTCAAGCACTACCTCCCCATCGAGACTATGATTGTAGCATTGATCTACTCCCAAATAGCAAATTGCCGTTCGGTCATGTTTATCCTCTTTCACAGGATGAACTTTCCCATCTCAAAGACTATTTGGATGAGAATTTGGAAAAAGGTTTTATTAGACCTTCCACTTCTTCCACAGCAGCAGGACTCTTTTTTGTCCGCAATAAGGACTCAAGTCTCAGGCCTATCATCGACTATAGGCAATTGAATGCTATTACAATAAAAGATCGCTATCCTCTACCGCTTATCCCTGAGCTCATTGAGCAGGTGCGTGGAGCTACCTATTTTTCAAAATTGGACCTGAAAGGAGCATACAATCTCATTCGAATCCGTGATGGACACGAGTGGAAGACTGCATTCAGAACCAGATACGGATTGTTCGAATATCTTGTAATGCCATTCGGGCTATGCAACGCCCCTGCAGTTTTTCAACGATTTATAAACGATATTTTCAGAGACTTACTAGATGTCTGTGTTGTGGTATATCTGGACGATATACTTATATATTCACGATCCCTGTCTGAACACATAAGACATGTAAGACTAGTATTATCGAGATTGCTTGCACACAACCTTTATGTGAAACTGAAAAAATGCTTGTTTCATAAAGAAGAGGTACTGTTTCTAGGCTACATCATATCCAAAACAGGAATCGAGATGGACATGAGTAAGATATCCTGCATTCAGGATTGGCCTACACCAACCACACGCAAGGCGCTACAGCGATTCCTTGGATTTTCGAATTTCTACAGGAAGTTCATTAGAAACTTCTCTGCCATTGTGAGACCCCTCACACAGCTCACTAGCATTAAAAAACCATTCAAATGGTCAGATGAAGCAAATAAAGCTTTTCACCTGTTAAAGACAAGGTTTACTTCTGCTCCCATACTACGTCATCCAGACCCATCCCTCCAATACATTCTGGAAGTAGATGCGTCAAACATGGCAGTAGGAGCAATACTCTCCCAACGACCAACTCACACTTCACCACTTCATCCAGTCGCCTTTTTTTCTAAATCCCTAAGCAGTCCAGAGATAAATTACCCCGTGGGTGAAAAGGAACTGCTTGCTATAAAATTGGCTCTGGAGAATTGGCGACATCTACTCTAAGGCACCCAATTACCAATACTTATATACACGGACCATAAAAATCTCCAATATCTTCAGACTAACAAAACTCTCTCGCACCGACAGGTACGATGGTCACTATTCTTTCTAAGGTTTAACTTCCTAGTGACCTACACACCTGCAGATAAGAACAAAAAGGCGGATGCACTGTCACGACTAACTGAAGAAAACTGCTTTGAAATCCCTTCCGTTCCTATAATACCTCACAAACGCATTATTGGAGTTGTCCGTTCCTTGAAGGAAGAGGTTTTGCATGGTATAAGTTTGGATTCACCCCCACCACAACTTAATACTGATGCAGAAGGCTTCCTCTACTACAACGACAAACTTTACATACCACCTACCATACGCACCAAGATCTTGGAATTATCGCATGATGTGCCTATGGCAGGACATATGGGTATGACAAAGACTCTTAATCTGATTACCAGGCAATTCTGGTGGCCTGACATGAAAACATCTATACAAAAATTCGCCTCTTCATGCAATGTCTGTGCCAGGTCCAAAATTGACACTACGAGACCATCCGGTCTACTATGCAGTCTACCAATACCCCAAACTCCATGGGAAGTTGTGTCCATGGACTTTATAGTGGAATTGCCTCCTTCCAAAGGATTTAATACCATCTTAGTGTCAGTGGATCATCTGACAAAAATGGCACATTTCATTGCTATTCGCAGACTACCTTCGTCCAAACAAACGGCAGAACTCCTGATGAAACATGTCTTTAAGTTACATGGTATCCCAAAAACTCTTCTGTCTGACCGTGGATCACAATTTATTTCCAAGTTCTGGCAAGAACTATGTCACATACTACGGATCGAGCGGAAGCTCACTTCTCCTTACCATCCGCAGACCAACGGACAGACTGAAAGAGTCAACCAATGCATCAAGCAATATTTACGTTGTTACACTTCTTACCAACAGGATGATTGGGTGGATCTTCTCCCTCTGGCAGAATTTGCCTACAACAACGCAACCCACAGTACGACCAAGCAGAGTCCGTTCTACTTGAACTATGGGTTTCATCCCTCTATTCTTCCACCACGCATCCTTCCTTCAAATAACCCAGTAGCTTCAGACTATCTTACCCAAATAAAGGACTCTCTGGGTTTGCTTAATACTACCATTGCACACGCTCATAGTCAACAAAAGAAGTACTATGATCTTCGCAGAAGACCTTCTCCTCAGTACGCTATCGGGGACCTCGTTTGGCTCTCAACAAAAAATTTAAGACTGAAAATCCCTAGCAAAAAGCTTGGACCTCTGTTCTTGGGACCTTTCCCAATCAAGAAACTTATTGGAAAAGCTGCAGTACAGCTTACATTGCCAATAGACCTCCCATTTTCCATGTGTCACTACTGAAGCCCCATGTTCCTGTCCAAGGAATAAGGCCTACTATCCCACCTCCTCCTCCTGTACAAGTTGAAGGTGGAGAAGAATATGAGATAAAAGAGATTCTGGATTCTCGTATCCACAGAGGAAGACTTCAGTACTTGGTTCGATGGAAGAACTATGGGCCCCAAGACGACACCTGGCTAAACACCTCTGACATACATGCCTCTAGATTAATTCGCAATTTTCATGCGAAGTACCCAGACAAACCAGCTCCAGAGGCCTTCAGGAGCCGGCCTTAAGGGGGGGTACTGTAATGTTCTGGTACCTTTGGGTACCCTAATTACTCTTTCATAAGTGTATGCGCCCCACCATTCTCTTTTGGTAAGGTGCGCATACACCTTTAAGACTGATGCTGTCATCACTGAGCGCCGGACTGGATGGCTATTTAGATCGCCGGCTCTCACTCACATGTGTTCGTTCAAACTGCTTTGTGCCTTGATGCTAACCTGTCTTGAAGCTCTCATGCTTGCAAGCATACCTCGCTGTCGGAACCACGCTGCGCTGATCCCTGTATCCCGCTACCGGATCATCCGCTCTTGCCGAACCTCTCCTCTGCTACATTGCTATTAGTGATAAGTACCCCACAGGGGAAACCTCTATAACTTTCATACTAAAGCTTACACTATCTAGCTCTGCATACTAAGGACTATTACTACATCTGCATTATCTAAGATTGCTAGCTCTTGAGCCTACTACCACCTGTTCTTGCACTGGGTTGATCTCTCTTGTATGTCCACCTGCTACTCTGTCATCTGCTACCATACATGATTGCTAAACCTATCTGCATCCCATCTGCTACTATCTTACTTTCAAGAACATTTCCTTTCAAGTGTCTGTCATCTACCATCTCTACCCAACCTGTCTCTTCAGCCTATCATCACTGTGTTACTATATACATAAGTCACTCTAGGAAACATCTTATTGAGTGTGTGTATTTACTTGCTGAATTGAGATCATCCACACATGATGAGTCATTGAGAGTTGGGAATGGTGTCTCAGCGTTTCTCTACATGACTACTGAAGTGGAATATTTCTGCAGCTGAAAATCCACATCATACATAAAACGCAGGAGCGTTACAGGGATAGAGCTTACCCCGAGATCCCTGTGCATACTCAGCTGCCTATTTGGTGTGTTTGCATATGGCCAACATAAAATTGTTGACGTGGAATGTCAGGGGCCTGCGAGACAAGGTTAAACGCTCAGCGGCCTTCGCCACTCTTAAAAAGCACCGACCTGATATTCTGATTTTGGTGGAGACTCATCTGGAGGGCCGTCTACATTTGTCGCTCAAACGATCCTGGATTGGCTGGGTCTATCACTCCACCCATACCTCCCACTCCCGGGGGGTAGCGATACTGGTCTCCAAGTATGTTCACTTCCAGCTCCAAGGATCTCGGGTTGACTCTCAGGGATGGTTTATTTTCTTGTCTGTGCTAATATTTGGAGAACCCTGGTTGATTTTGGCGTTCTATGTGCCCCCACCGTTTGCAATGTCTGTGGTCACGGAGGGCCTGTCATACATGGCTCAATGTCCGGGGACTCCTGCAGTCTGGCTTGGGGACTTCAATACTGTGATGAACCCGGGCATGGACATACTGCAGACGGGTCCCCACACGGGCAGGTCCCCTACCTCCACCCGGGTTCGCCCGCCTGGTGGAGAATGTGGGCTTGGTGGACACGTGGAGGGCCAAGTTTCCCCTACTACAGGAGTTTTCTTGTTTCTCAACTACTCACCATTCCATGTCTCGCATTGACTTAATTTTGATCTCTAAAACTTTACTTCCTAGACTTGTGTCTGCGGGGTTCCTCCCCAGATCCTTGTCGGACCACAGTCCCTACTGGGTGTTGATCGGGCTCCCGCATGCCAAGTCGCCTCTGGCTTGGCGTCTTCAGCCGCTTTGGCTGTCATTACTGCCGGCGGAGGCCTCGCTGGATGCCCAGTGGGAACGGTTCTTCAGTGAGAATGTAGGTTCAGCTTTCCCCCTGGGAGGCTTTTAAGCTCCATGCCCGCGCCACCCTGATTTCCCAGATAAAAACCTGTAGGGCAAGATCTGCGGCGGCACACTGCCGAGCGGTGGCTGATCTCCAGGTGGCGGAGGCTGCTTTTCTGGCTGACCCCTCCCGTTCTAAGGCTTCACATCTTCAGTCACTGACGTGGGTGGTCACCCAGATGGAGTTTGAGCAGGCCAAATCTAAGTTGTTTTTTCAAGGCCAGAGGATTTTTGAACATGGGGAGAGGGCCGGGAAACTACTAGCTTATCTGGTACACTGTGAAGACAGACCCCCGGTTGTCATTTTACTACGGACTGACGCGGGGGACCTTGTGATTGACCCCCAGGAGGTGGCGGACAGGGTCCGCTCCCTCTTTGCAGACCTCTACACTACTCGGGCCTCCAGTGACCTTACCGACATGCAGCTTCTGTTAGATGGAGTGGAGTTCCCTAGACTTACAGAGGAGCAGGTGACTGTGTTGGAAGCTCTGATAACGGAGGATGAGATTGCAGAGGCCGTGTCCAGATTTCCCAGATCCAAGTCCCCGGGCACGGACGGGCTCCCCGTCGAGTTTTACTCCCATTTTTCTGAGCTTCTCCTGCCGCAGCTACTGACGTTGTTCAATGCCATATTTGAAGAAGGTGTGTTGTCTACATCCATGAACGAGGCACTGATCGTATTGATCCCTAAACCGGGTAAAGATCCCCGATTTCCGGAAGGAAGGTATCCTTGGCTGTATGGGCTGCTACCTCCCCAGAAGACAGAAAAGACAGGCTGGTGTAATGACAGCTCTTGACCTGTGCAGAAGAGTCTGTTAATGTCCTTGTCAGACGGGACATGGCGTTCGCATTAGCATTGGCATCATGGCTGCGATACTGAATTTTGTAGCTATATGTTCCCAAGAATAGGGCATAGCATTGAAGACGGGCCGCAGTCGTCTGGGAGATGCCTTTGTCAGGGCTAAAGATCTGACGGAGTGGTTTATGATCAGTGAGTATGGTGAATTCCCTACCACACAGGTAAAGATGAAACGTCTTAAATGCCCATATGAGCGCTAGAGCCTCTTTGTCAATGTGAGAGTAATTGCTTTCTGCTTTTGTCAACATAGAAACGTAGAAACATAGAATGTGTCGGCAGATAAGAACCATTTGGCCCATCTAGTCTGCCCAATATATCTGAATCCTATGAATAGTCCCTGGCCCTATCTTATATGAAGGATAGCCTTATGCCTATCCCATGCATGCTTAAACTCCTTCACTGTATTTGCAGCTACCACTTCTGCAGGAAGGTTATTCCATGCATCCACTACTCTCTCAGTAAAGTAATACTTCCTCATATTACTTTTAAACCTTTGCCCCTCTAATTTAAAACTGTGTCCTCTTGTGGTAGTTTTTCTTCTTTTAAATATGCTGTCCTCCTTTACCGAGTTGATTCCCTTTATGTATTTAAAAGTTTCTATCATATCCCCTCTGTCTCTTCTTTCTTCCAAGCTATACATGTTAAGGTCCTTTAACCTTTCCTGGTAAGTTTTTTCCTGCAATCCATGTACTAGTTTAGTAGCTCTTCTCTGAACTCTCTCTAGAGTATCTATATCCTTCTGGAGATATGGCCTCCAGTACTGCGCACAATACTCCAAGTGAGGTCTCACCAGTGTTCTGTACAGCGGCATAAGCACTTCTCTCTTTCTACTGCTTATACCTCTCCCTATACATCCAAGCATTCTGCTGGCATTTCGTGCTGCTCTATTACATTGTCTTCCCACCTTTAAGTCTTCTGAAATAATTACTCCTAAATCCCTTTCCTCAGATACTGAGGTCAGGACTGTGTCAAATATTCTATATTCTGCCCTTGGGTTTTTACGCCCCAGGTGCATTATCTTGCACTTATCCACATTAAATTTCAGTTGCCAGAGTTCTGACCATTCTTCTAGTTTTCCTCAATCCTTTTCCATTTGGCGTTTCCCTCCAGGAACATCAACCCTGTTACATATCTTTGTGTCATCAGCAAAAAGACAAACCTTACCATCGAGGCCTTTTGCAATATCACTTATGAAGATATTAAACAAAATTGGTCCCAGTACAGATCCCTGATGTACCCCACTGGTAACATGACCTTGTTCTGAATGTTCTCCATTGACTACAACCCTCTGTTGTCTGTCACTCAGCCACTGCCTAATCCACTTAACAATATGGGAGTCCATGCTCAATGACTGCAGTTTATTGATAAGTCTTCTATGTGGGACAGTGTCAAAAGCCTTACTAAAATCTAGATATGCAATGTCTACTGCACCTCCACCGTCTATTATTTTAGTCACCCAGTCAAAAAAATCTATAAGATTTGTTTGACATGATCTCCCTGAAGTAAACCCATGTTGTTTTTCATCTTGCAATCCATGGGATTTAAGATGTTCCACAATCCTATCCTTTAATAGGGTTTCCATTAATTTGCCTACTATTGATGTCAGACTCACTGGTCTATAGTTGCTCGATTCCTCCCTACTACCTTTCTTGTGAATGGGCACGACATTTGCCAATTTCCAATCTTCCGGGACGACTCCTGTTACTAAAGATTGGTTAAATAAATCTGTTAATGGGCTGCTAATAAATATATAAATGAGGTGTTCTAAAAATCTATCTATGTTGCTTAAAATTAATCAATAAATCAAGCAATCAATAAAGTGCCAATAGGTGCAAACTCTGTGCAAAATAGCAAAAAATCATAAAAATTGTGCAGATATTACAATGTAAAACTCATAACTGAAAGTGCAATCTGAGTGCCAAATAAACAGTCCATAAAACAGTCCTTATAATAAACAGGAGCTGGATGCTTAATTCTTGTTGCTTCGGGGTATCCCCCTTTGGGTATCTACTTACCACTAGGTGGTGAGATTGAAGCAGAGTAAGCTGATGATAGTATCCTTTGGCTCCTGCAGGGCTGGTTAGGCTGTATGTTGGAAGCGATCCTAGTTCACAGTGCAGTAATCCCAGGTGTCCTCATAGAAATAAATGCTGGACATAGTGAGGATCGTTTAAAATACATTTATTAGGTTAAGATACAAAGGGATACTCACAAACATGGAACATAAAAGAGCCTGTATTGAAATGCCTATACTCGGTACGGTGGTAAGCTGCTCATCAGCGTTCTCCTCACCGACCGGAAGTCACGTGGCTGCCTCTCGGCCAATTGGCCGTCCTTTGTTTTTAATTTAGTTATTCCTTGTTTTAATTTCCTTTTTTCATTTATATATCTGAAGAATGTCTTATCCCCCTTTTTCACAGACTGAGCCAGTTTTTCTTCTGCCTGCGCTTTAGAAGTTCTTATAACTTGCTTGGCCTCTTTCTGCCTAATCTTGTAGATTTCCTTATCCTTATTGCTCTGGGTTTTTTTATAATTACAAAATGCTAGCTTTTTATTTTTAATGATTTGGGCCACTTCTGCTGAGTACCACAATGGTCTCTTCCTTTTTTTTGCTTTTACTGACAAGTCTAATGCAATTTTCTGTTGCCTTCAATAATGCACCTTTTAAGTAGTCCCATTTCTCCTGGACTTCATGTAATCCGTTCCAGTCTGATAAGGACTCGTTTATGACTAATTTCATTTTTGAAAAGTCTGTTTTTCTAAAATTTAAAACTTTTGTTTTTGTGTGGTGTGACTCTTTCACAGTTCTTATATTAAACCACACTGACTGGTGATCACTAGATCCCAAGGTTTCGCCTACAATGACATCATATACCGAATCCCCATTTGTGAATACCAAATCCAAAATGGCCTCCCTCCGGGTTGGCTCCTCAACCACTTGTTGCAGAGACAACCCCAGTAGGGAATTTAGAATATCTGTACTCCTGGTAGAACTTGCTATTTTGGTTTTCCAGTTTATATCTGGAAGATTGAAATCTCCCATAATGATAACTTCTCCTTTCATTGTCATTTTAGCTATTTCTTCAACTAGTAGATCATTTAGTTCTTTAACTTGACCAGGTGGTCTATATATCACACCTACATAAGTTACTGCATGATTAGCAAACTGCAACGTAACCCAAACTGACTCTATGTTGGCCTCACCAACTTGTATTAGGTTAGATTTAATGCTATCTTTCACATACAGGGCCACTCCTCCTCCTTTCTTGCCTTCTCTGTCTCTTCTGTATAAAGAGTACCCTGGTATGGTTATGTCCCAGTCATTTCTTTCATTAAACCATGTCTCCGTAACAGCCACTAAATCTACATTCTCAGATGCCATTATTGACCCAAGTTCATTGATTTTTTTACCTAAACTGCGAGCATTTGTAGACAGGACTCTGAGCTTATCATTTCTTAACCTCTGTGCTTCTGACCTGTTCTGGCATTGTTTCGGGGGGCAATTGGACTTTTGTATTTCCACTCTTTTGCCCCCCCTTCCTAGTTTAAATACTCTTTCGGTCAAGGACCTGGAGGCGAATGCCACGGATTTCTCTGACCCATCTGGTAAAACTTGAGATAGCACAGCCCCTAGACCATAGGGTGAGGCATCACAAGCCAAGGTGAGAGGCCTTTGGAGGTCATAGTGCACGAGCATGCATGACGCCAACAGCTTTCGCTTAGAAACTTCAAAAGCACGTTGGCATGCAGCTGACCAGTTCCATCTGGAGTGTTTCTCCAAAAGCTTGTTCAACGGGAACAAAGTGTGTGCTAGATCTGGCAGGAATTTGTGGAAATAGTTCAGCAAGCCCAGGTATGATCTCAGTTGTTGGACTTTGGTTGGGGCTGGAGCTTTTACTAAAGCATCAACTTTGGCTTCCGTGGTGTGTATACCCTCTGCATCCACAAGGTGGCCACAAAACTCCAATTTAGGTACCATGAATTGGCATTTCGCTAAGTTCACTTTTAGACCCTGCTCTTGGAGTCTCGCCAACACAAGCTCCACGTTCCACTTGTGTTCCTGGTCTGTCAGGCCCATGATGAGCATGTCATCTAACAGGCACTGTGTGTAAGGAATGTCCGTCAAAATATCATCCATTTTGCGTTGCCAAATGGCGGGGGCGGAGGCTACACCAAACACCATCCGATTGTATTCATACAGTCCCTTGTGAGTGTTGATGGTTAGAAACTTGAGGGACGAAGGGTGGACCTCAAACTGTAAATAGGCTTGCCTGAGATCAAGCTTGGTGAACTTTTGACCTCCTGCAAGAGAGGCAAAAATGTCATCTACTCTGGGTAGGGGATACTGGTCTATCTCCAGTTGAGAATTTAGTGCCATGTGGAAATCGCCACAAATGCCCCCATTCGCTTTCTTTACTGGTACAACTGGTGATGCCCACTCGCTGTGCTCTACCTTGTTCCTCCAGCCGGCTTAGTTCACACCTGCTCGGAGTGCGAAAGGTACTGTCCGAGCTTTGAAGAATCTAGGCTGGGCGTTGGGTTTCAGCCTGAGTCTCACACAGTCATGCTTTATTTTCCCCAAATGGTTATCAAAGACTTGTGGGAATCGCTGTTTCAGGGATTCCACCCATCCCTCTTCATCCCCTGATGGGATGGTCATGGTGTTGCAGGGGTTAATGGTGATGTCTGGCATGCCAAAGTGAGCAATCCAGTCTCTCCCAAAGAGAGGGGGTCCCCCATGTTCTAGGATATATAATGGCATTCTCTTCGTCTGACCCTTGTAGGATACCTGTACTTTCACGTACCCCAGTGGGTGGAGTATCTGCTTTGAGTATGTCTGCAGTTTGATTGGTGTTGGACGGACAGTTGTTGGGATCAGAAGTTTTCTCCATTGTTTCTGGGTGATAACTGAAACTGCTGCTCCTGTGTCTACATCCATCTTGAGTTTCTTTCCTTCCACGGTTACCTCTACAGTTATTGCTGAGGGTGCTGAATGCATATGATGTATGTCCAATCTGTGGAGCACTTCCTCATCCTCTGATTCAGCTGACGATGTATATCTTCCCACCATATATGCCTTTGTCCTGGTGTTCAGAGGTTGTTTATTTTGCACCTTCTTACTACGGCAGACTCGTTTAAGATGGCCTGCCTTACCACAATTATGACAGAGCTGATCCTTAAACCGGCAGACTTTGTGATCATGGTCTGTATTCCCACAACGGTAGCAAGCTGACTCCCGGCTTGGTGAGGGTCTATATTTTTCCAGTTTGCTGCTGTTGGCTTGTCTGCTGTTCTGAAAACTTCCTCTTTAACCTCTTCCCTTCTGCTCTGGGGGTTCAATGCCTCTGTATCTTTCACAGCCATTTCCATCACTGAAGCTATCTCAATTGCCTTTGTTAGGGTAAGGTCTTTCTCTGTTATCAGTCTCTTTTGGCTAGACTCACTATTTAGTCCCATGACAAACTTATTACTCCCCAAAAGAACAGGTTGAGGCTAGTCTGCGAAGGGCGAGCACATAAGCCTTAATATCTTCACCCGGCTGCTGCTGCCGCTGATAGAACCGGAACCTCTCTGCAATCTCTAGTGGTTTAGGCTGGAAGTGATTCCCTAACAGTGTCAGGAGCTCTGCCAAAGTCTTAGTTGCTGGTTTTCAGGCAAAAGGAGATCCCTAAGAGTGTCATATGTCCTAGCACCAACCACTGTCAGAAATACTGCTACTTGCCTGTCGCCTGGGATGGCATTTGCACAAAAATGCTGTTCCAGTCTCTCAACCCAGGAACTCCAGGTTGTCTGTTCTCCATCAAAAGAACAGGTTGAGGCTAGTCTGCGAAGGGCGAGCACATAAGCCTTAATATCTTCACCCGGCTGCTGCTGCCGCTGATAGAACCGGAACCTCTCTGCAATCTCTAGTGGTTTAGGCTGGAAGTGATTCCCTAACAGTGTCAGGAGCTCTGCCAAAGTCTTAGTTGCTGGTTTTCAGGCAAAAGGAGATCCCTAAGAGTGTCATATGTCCTAGCACCAACCACTGTCAGAAATACTGCTACTTGCCTGTCGCCTGGGATGGCATTTGCACAAAAATGCTGTTCCAGTCTCTCAACCCAGGAACTCCAGGTTGTCTGTTCTCCATCAAATTCACTTAATGTCCCTATCAATGACATTTTCCTGCTGGGCACTGTGGGTGTTTGTATCCAGCTGACAATCCAGAGTTTTTTTTCCTTCTTTTCTTTTCTCACACGGATAGTAACCTTGTAAATCCCATCCTCATTGCCACTGTTATATTCTCCGTGTTGTGAGAGACACAGGACTCTGATCTGGAACAACGGATGTTTATTCAGAACTCACTGTACACTCCAACATGCATTACAGGACAGCTCTGTATATCGACACATCTCTTACATGTCTCTAAGATGGCCACTCTGCCCCTTGACCCTTGTCATCACTCCTGGGTGGAGCCAGCATTAAAGTAACAGTACATGTGAAACCCTTCAGGTATAACAAATGGTATGTTTGGTGACTGTGGTGCCAACTGCCTTGAGATCGTTCACAAGCGCCTCCCGTGTAGTTCTGAGCTGATCCCTCACTTTTCTCATGATTATCCTTACCTAATGAGGTGAAATCTTTCTTGGAGATCCAGACCAAGGGCGGTTAATAACCATCAATCGCCCTCGGTCTGGATCTCCATGCAATATTTGGCCTCATTAGGTAAGGATGACCATGAGAAAAGTATTTCTTCCATTTGCGAATAATCACTCCAACAGTAGTATCCTTCTTACCAACCTTTTTGCTGATGGTCCTGTAGCCCATTCCAGCCTTGTGCAGGTCTTCAATCCTGCCCCCAACATCCTTTGACAGCTCTTTGGTTTTACCCATGATGGTGAGGTTTGAATGGAAGAAATATTCTGTGGACAGGTGTCTTTTATACACATAACGAGTTGTCGTTAGGAGCACCTTCTTAAATTGACAGGACTAATCTGTGTATCACATGAGCACATGCTGAAGCCAGTCTGTGGTAGCTAGAATTATTGTTGGTTGGTAGGGACTCAAATACTTATGGTACTCAATGAACTGAAACTCAATTTATAACATTTGTATCATGTGTTTGTTTCTGGATTTTTGGTTGATATTCTGTCTCTATCATTTAAAATACATCTATGATAAAAATTATAGATCCTTCATTTCTTTGTAAGTGGGCAAACTTACAAAATCTGCAGGGGATCAAATAATTATTTTTCCACTGTATGTGCCTCAAAGGTTTTTCGTAAAAGTCTCTGGAAAAAAGTCACCTGTGCCCGCGTATCCAACAATTCTTGGGTGTACACTCCTTCCATTTGTATGGAAATTTTATGTGAGGGGCCTACCAGCTCGTCTGGAAGTCTATCTGGACAAGGCTTGGCACTTTGGATCTGAGCTCTTTCTGCTCGAGTTATTTGCTGCTTTGAAAGACTTTTTCTGGAATTTGAGAAGTAGTGTGCATCAACTCTCTTTGTTCGAGAGCCGGCCAACAGAGTTGGAAAGTGGGTTGGCTCTAAGGTCAGCTGCTAGGAGTTGTCTGGGTGGCTTTGATTACCCAAGTCTGTGTCCCTTGAGAATTGGAACTCAAAGTTTTCTTTGAGCTCTCAATTGGTTCCTTCACTGAGGCCCCTTTTCTGCCAGTTTGGGAAGAACAACTTCTTTAGAGCCTATAGGACTTCTGCTGTGAGGTCAGCTACGGAGTAAATGCATAGGCATTGTTCCCAAAAGTGTCCCAGTTCTCTACACTGATAGCCAGTGGACCCAGCTCTAGATTCTCCCTTGTCAGCAGCCAGCACCATCATGGTCTGTCCCATTTCCCGGCATAGCCTTCTGCATGGCCTATCATCTTTTGGACTTCACAAAAGCACTGTCAAATTATGGCTTGAGCCAACTGGGACAAATTCTGTACAACAGCATCCACTGGAACCAAAGCATGGGCTTCAGAGGTCCGATCTTCTGCAGAAGTAGTCTGGGTAACACAAGAGGAAGCTCGTGGCCTAGCTTGTTTCTGGACTTTAGCCTTCTGGACCTTGGCTGCAATCAGGGCCTCTTCTTTGTGTATAGTCTTTAAAAGTTTTGAATGTCACAAAGCCATGAGAATACCTGATCCTGAGCTTTTGCACAAAAGAGTTGAGCCCCTTTCCTCACTTGTGTCCAAAGTGCCTTGCTGGCATCGTACACTACCACTCCTTCCTTGACCACTTGGTGGAGAATCTTTTTCAACCTCATGACATAGTCAGAGAACTTCTCGCTTTCCCTCTGGTACGTATGTTCAAAGACGTAAGTCACTTCCGTGCAATTCTCAACCTTGCCGAACACTTCTTGCAAAGGTTTCAATAAATTTGTGAGCTGTACAACCTGGCTTATCTTGCTTCAGGTTTTGCAGGATGTCAGAAATCTCTCCACCACTCTCTGTCTTTTTACAGCATCCGCTACCTCCAATTCTTCTGGCCTGTTTAGCCTGATTAATCCAAATGTCCCAAGAGAGGTGGCTCTTGCCAGAAAATAATCCCAGCCTTCAATAGTTAAACCTTGTAATCAAAGTAGAGTTTTTCAGCAGAGACACCATGAACTATCCTAGTTCAGCCAGATTGGTGGCAGGTAATCCCCCCGAGGTATCAACCAAAGTAGATGGTTCAGGGTCTGGCATACTCTCTAGGCATCAGGAGGACCTGGCCGCAAGAGTTGCGCAACAACAGTTTTAGTCAGGTAGATGCTCTTACCTTTTTGTAGGGCAGGAACACCTTACTTCCATTCAGTCAATACAAGAGTATGGGATGATTCTGAACCACCTCATGTCTAGGATGCTCATTCTTAAATCAGGAATTGTCTGATTAACCTCTTCTCAACCTGGCCATCAGTCCAGTTTCCGCCTGAAAGGTTCAGGACCACACATAAGTCTGGCCGCCTGTTCTCTTCCTGGTACCATTCAGTGATATCGGAGGGCTCCATGCTCTGTTCTTAGGGCCCAAAAATGCTTTTAACAGGGATATCCCAGATGAGCCGCCACATGTAGCACTACCTCCTTAGGAGCCGCTAAGTATTTGGGGCTCCCCATTTACTTCTGAGCCCTGGCTAGAGCACAACCCCTGCCGACACCACCATAAACCCTTGGCCAGATATCACCATGGTTATAACATACAATAATTATACAGCATTTGATGAACAGTGAATCAGTCGGTTTAATCAGATGAACAATAATATAAACACAAAGAATCAATGACTGATGTGTGCAAAAAATAACTACACAGAAGAAATAAACAACAGAGTACAGCACAGTGCCACTTTAACTAGACCCAACCGTCCTGCAGGACTGAGAGTTTGGCCTTAGCTCTCACAGTGAGAAGTTTTCTCCAAGTGAGCAAAGGAGAAGAGAGCAAAAAATAATGGGCTAGCTCACCTGCGGGCTCCCAGTGACTACAGGCAGGGTTTAACTTTACGATAAGTCTGGGGAAAAAATGTCTCATAAAGAACCAGTCATTAGACATAAATAGGACATCTAGCCATAAATCATAACATATGGGTTATATAGCAACCTACAGGTGAAGGACACTGGCAACCAATCAGAAAGGATGTCCCCCCTATATAACCCCTCCACATTCTTCAAAGAAGAAGAAAAAAGATATGCTATATACCCCCATCAAAGACCACTGAATCTAAGGGGTTAGCTATCAGATCCATCTAAAAGAGTCCATAGACTCGGGAAGCAGTTACGAGGTTTTGCCTGCAATGTTGTACTTTTTAGACACTGGACCCTGGGATCCGGACCCTTGAATACCAAACCCCAAAGGCGCTCTGTGCAGGGTGCTCTACAGGTCCAAGGCCCGTGGTCCCTCTAAAACAAGGGCACCCAGTCCTTGAAGGTCGGCAAGACAAAGGTTACCATGATGGGTGAAGATTGGATTCCTGTTTCAAACAAAATCCTGTGGCAGGACTGGTAAGTCCAATTTAAAAATATTTACACATACAGCAAATGTAAATAATTTATTCACCATTCCCTTTAAAAGATAACAGAGCCTGAGTGTCATGTGGGTCTCTGCATGAGACAATGAATGCTAGCTACGCAAATACATCTTGTTAAGCTCTGGCTTTTCCTCAGGGATTAAATGTGCCATTTGTGCTAATGTACCAGTATGAGCTTGTGCAGTTGTAGGATTGATGCAAAGATTGTGAAAACATTGTTTCCTTGCTTATTTGTTTGACACACTGTTTCACCCTGCACTGATCACCGGAAAGGTATCAGCTGTGACAAACCAAATTCGGTCTAAGCTGCTCTCACCCCATGTTGTTGTTTACGCCTTGGTGCAAAAGCGCCTGCGTGTTCGTTTCCTCCCTCAATAGCGTGTCTGTGGTGAAGGCCCATTTGCGCGTGCAAATCTTGCAGGGCGTGTTTGAACGTGATTGGCGTGCACATGGATGCCACATAGCAACCTGCACATGCGCTATACAGCATAAATAGATGCAATTTATAAGGAACTGTTTCCAATGTGCTAGCCTCTGTCAGAGACTGAAGGGGTCACAAAGCAGCAGCAGCTGGATTGTGTGAGTCACTGTGGGTGTATGTTACTGGCACAAAACAGGTCGTGTATCTTTGGGCAATCAGTGCTGTGTGTGATAAGCTGTATAAGATTGGCACAAGCCTTGAGTACACTGAAGTTAGTACCTCAAGTTTGTCTTGCTACAAAGCAATGTCTGCCCGAAAAAGGGCTGGGGGGGTACAGCTGGAAGGGGCACTGTGATGCCACCATCAGGTCTTGAAGGTCCTAGCCGTGCTTCCTCTGTGTCTAATCCCCCTGAAGAACAAGAGGCGACTAGCCAATCTGAGCCATTACTGTTGTCAGGCATAGTAGCTACTCTAGGTGCTTCTGCCGTAACCTACGTCACGAAGGACAATTTGGCATCGGCTTTAGCCAGCCTTGAGGGTAAGATTGCTGGCATGATTGCAGCATCACAAGGAGGGAGGAAACGTGGAATATCCCCGTCCCCTGAGCCACCCCCTGAATCAGTTCAGGATTGGGCAGAGGATGTGGAATAAATAGCTGAATATGGCCCTATGGAAGATCAAGCTGAGGTTTCCACTTCTGGGGAGTCAGGATCAGAGGAGTCTTTGTCAGCCTCTCAAACCCAGAGATTGTTAGTTCAGTCTCTGTCATGGTCTTACCTTCTTGCTGTTCTCCTTCGTTTGACATGTGCTGGCGGCCATCTTGGTTTCTGGGTTTCTTGTAGCCTCCTACCCTGCGGCTCCTCCTTCCCACTGGGAGGAGCTGGATGCCTAGCTCATATATATAGGAGCTCTGTGGCTTCAGTTCCCTGCTTGGTCCTCCTGTGTTCACATGCTTCTAAGACTGCTGCTGCTTCTGATTCCTGTTCCTGGCTTCGTCTGACTACCCTGCTGGTTCCTGATCCTGGCTTCGTCTGACTACCCTGCTGGTTCCTGATCCTGGCTTCGTCTGACTACCCTGCTGGTTCCTGACCCCTGGCTTCGCAAAAGACTCTGCATCAGTTTCGCCATCCGTTTGGACTTTTGCTTTACAGTTTGTTTTTCAATAAAGCTTTCTTATTTTCACTTATCTGTTGTTGTACGTCTGGTTCATGGTTCCGTGACAGTCTCTTACTGAAGTGGTCCGGTCTGGATACAAATTTTCTCCCTTAAAGATGGCTGAAGTCTCTTTTTCCTCTCTAGGCTTATTGTGCCTTCCTCATAGTCTTCAGATGTTTTCCATAAATCTGCTCTTGGAGCAAGAATATCTGGGTTTCCTCGTGGACACAATACAGGCAAAGGTATTCTTGCCATCAAGAAAAGTCTCAGACCTGAAGGATCTGGTTCGATCCATAAGAAGGCAAAAGTATCCTTCGGTATGTCTTTGCAGGAAGCTATTAGGAAAGCTGTCCACATTCAAAGCAATTCCCTATCCTCAATTTCATGCCAGACCCTTACAGAACAACATTCTGTCTACCTGGACCGGAAAGGTTTAGCCTCTGGACTGGTCCATGCCTCTGGTACCAAGAGTACTTCAGAGTCTGAATTAGTGGTTGGTGACCAGAAATCTGGAGAAGGGGAAATCCTTTCTTTCAGTGACCTGGAAGGTGGTCACTACAGATGCCAGTCTCTCTGGCTGGGAAGCGATTCTGGGGGAAGCCACTGTCCAGGGGAAATGGTCTTGGGTAGAGAAAGGTCTCCCCATCAACATTCTGGAAATTCGAGCATTCAGTCGGCTTTGAAATTATGGATGCCCAGACTTTGTGGGTCACCCTATCAGGGTGTAATCCGACAATGCCACAGCTATGGCTTATATCAACCATCAAGGAGGAACAAAGAGTCAGCCCAGAAAGAGCTGGATATCATCCTGCCCTGAGCAGAGAAGTTTGTGCCAAGCCTGACAACAGTTTTTATTCCAGGAATAGAAAACTGGCAGGCAGAGTTTTTGAGCTGTTAACAGATGTTTCCGGGGATGGTCCTTACATCCTGAGATTTTTCAATCAATCTGCCTACGCTGGGGGGGTCCCAGACGTAGATCTGTTGGCATCCAGGTTCAACAACAATTTGAAGAGATTGTGTCCAGGACAGGGGATCCACTCGCAGTCGGAGTGGATGCTTTGGTGACTCCTTGGGAGGAGCATTCCCTGATTTATGCCTTTCCTCCGGTGCAGCTGATACCGCGTCTGTTACGCAGGATCCAGCTAGAAGCGAAACCAGTAATCCTGGTAGCTCCGGCATGGCTGAGGAGGGTTTAGTATGCACAAATCCAAAGGTTGGCAGTAACAAGGCCTTCCACTGCATTTGGATCTACTCTCTCATGGTCCGATATTCCACCCTGCTTTACAGTCTCTAAATCTGACGGCTTTGCTATTGAAGCCTTAATCTTGAAGGAGCGAGACGTATCTGGCCCTGCAGTTTCTACCCTGATAAATGCTAGGAAACCAGTCTCTAGAAGCATTTATTACAGAGTCTGGAAATCCTACATTACCTGGTGTGAAGCCAGGAAATGGCATCCCCGCAAATATATCATCTGGAGAATTCTAGCTTTCCTTCAAGTAGGGGTAGATATGGAATTAGCCTTGAGCACTATTAAAGGGCAAATTTCAGCCTTATCAGTTTTCTTCCAAGAACCAATCGCTTCCCATTAGTTGGTTGAGACTTTCGTCCGGGGAATGTTACGTTTGCTTCCACCTGTGAAGCCACAATTATGTCCTTGGGATTTTAATTTGGTGCCGGCAATTTTACAAAAACAGCCTTTTGAACCCCTGGGGCAGGTTCGCCTGGTTCTTCTGACCAGGAAACTGTTCTTTTTGCTTGCAACAACTTTGGCTAGAAGGGTATCAGCAAGCCTGATGTTAGAAATCATGGACCCCCAGTACAGCCTACCTGAATATGTAAAGACAATATTTTCACAAAAAATACACTAAAATCATTATTAGCGGACACAAACATAACACAGAGAACCTGTGTGAATTAGCCCTTTTTATTTGTTTTTTTACATTTAAAAAAATATATATATATCATTTTTTTTTTAAATGTCAAAAATGTTTACAATTAATCTATCTCACAATTTTTTTAAATTATTTATTATGTTTATTTTTTTTTTTTTACAATTTCTTATTTTTGTACAGGACAGGGAGGCCTTCAGCGCTGTGGGAGGAACTGTGGGACAGCATAGTGAAAGGGGGGCACAAAGGGGAGGGGGATCAGAAGCAGGCAGAACAGGGAGGGGGATCGGTGTCAGAAAAGCAATTACAGGAATGAGGCCCTGTGTCTGTGTCTCTCCCTGCAGCAGCTGAAAGCTAGCAGGAGGTGAGAAATTGTCTTTTAGCTGCTGCAGAGAGCCGCACAGGGCTTCCTTCTGTAATTGCCCCTCCACTCAACCCCATCAATTCCCCATGCTGTTGGGCCCCCCATGTGGCCAGGCCCCCTACAGGAGGACTGGTGGTCCCCCCCTATCAGCAGCCCTGGGTATCGGAACTAGCAGCTCTTTCTTCTAAAGAGCCATTCTTGATTTTTCATCAAGATATGGTGATTCTACGTCCACACCCAGGTTTTTTGCCCAAGGTGGTGTCTGCCTTTCATTTGAATCAGGACATTATACTACCTTCCTTTTTTCCAGGTCCTCACTCAGAGGAGGAAAAGATATTGCATTCTCTTGATGTAATGCATGCACTTAAAATTTACTTGGAGAGATCAGCTCAGATTCATGAGACTGATCTCTTGTTTGTGCTGCCAGAAGGGCCCAGGAAAGGGTTGGCAGCATCTAAGTCTACGATTTAACAAAAAAAATGAGATAGAAAAAGATGGGGCTTTGCGGGCCAGTGGGAGTAGAAGGATCAGACACAAAACCAATTTATAAAACAATTAACCATTTTATTAAGTTAGAAGTAAAAAACATGGGCAAACATGCACATGTTCACAAGGACAAACTAACATGAAAGGAAAATTCCTATAAAATCAATCGATATGAGTCATTTTAAATATAGAAATACATCCCGTGAGGGCAAAGAACCAAAAGCCTGTGTAGGATGGAAGGTAGGTCTCAGAGTGGAATGCGGTCAATGTAGGTCCCCAGCAAGCCAACGCGTTTCGCTCAAGGCTTCCTCAGGGCCTGAGAGACCATAACAGACCGGTATTTCCTTGTTTGAAATGACTCAGGAAGTGGCAAGTTGTAGCGACACACAGACTGGTGAATATCACTGCTTCAGTATTCATAGCCTGGCAGGCTTGCTGGCGTTATCTTCATAGAGGACCTGTGGAGTCTAGGACATATTGTCCTCTTTACCTATCTGAAATAGGATGCTGTGATGTTTATCTCTTCCTGCCTGAAGCCACCTGTGTACCATAAATAGGTTGTAATCACCGTATATCGTTAAGTGTATACCAAACTATTATTCCACTGGGCTTATCTAAGAGAAGAGGAAACTATAGGTGGATACATGAAGTGCAGCTTTTAGTGCTGGTCACCTATACCCTCAAATATATCCGAAAACATCGGAGAATTTTGGCAATCAAGCTATAATAAATTGCCGTTCTAATATAAAAAGCATTGCTCTTGCGGTGATTGAGGGGCTGGACACTTAAACTTAGACAAACATATGAATGTAGGTACAACATGGAGGCTATATATGAATACTGAAGCAGTGATATTCACCAGTCTGTGTGTCGCTACAACTTGCCACCTCCTGAGTCATTTCAAACAAGGAAATACCGGTCTGTTATGGTCTCTCAGGTCCTGAGGAAGCCTTGAGCGAAACTCGTCGGCTTGCTGGGGACCTACATTGACCGCATTCCACTCTGAGCCCTACCTTCCATCCTACACAGGCTTTTGGTTCTTTTCCCTCACGGGATGTATTTCTATATTTCAAATGACTCATATCGATTGATTTTATAGGAATTTTCCTTTCATGTTAGTTTGTCCTTGTGAACATGTGCATGTTTGCCCATGTTTTTTACTTCTAACTTAATAAAATGGTTAATTGTTTTATAAATTGGTTTTGTGTCTGATCCTTCTACTCCCACTGGCCCGCAAAGCCCCATCTTTTTCTATCTCATTTTGTTTGTTATTTCTATTAGGGGTAAGGGCCTATTTACACGGCAATTTTGTGTGTGTGTAAGTCTACGATTTCTCATTGGATTCACCAGGTTAGTACCCAGGCGTATGGTTTAGAAGGGAAGGTTTGACCTTTTCCTGTAAAGGCACATTTTACCAGGCTTGTTGAGGTTCTTACGTTGGTGCACATTAATGATATTGTCTCCTTGGCCGAGATTTGGATGTCCCAGAGATATAATGCAACAGAAATTGGAATTCCCCTTTAGAATATTGTAACAAACTGGGAAACTAATGACATGAAATGATTGCAGAGGTTGTGTAAGCTGGGTAGGGGTGGGACCAGAATTTAACTGATGTGTGTCTCCTTAAATGGAGAACTGGGTTGGTGAAGCTTGTTTCTTCTTTGAGTAGTGTAGACCTGAAGTGGAATACATGCAAAGCTCCCTCCTGGCAGAGAAACAGAAATGTTGACCTGGAAGTTCTGCACACAGTGTAGCAAGGAATAGACAGGAGAGATAAGCTGCAGCACTGGAGGGATTTTAGAGTTTGTCTCTCAATGTGGCAATCAGTACTGCACAGAGTATTGCGTTTAAGTAACTGGCAACAACAAAACATTTGTAACGTGGTGTAGTGTGAGTTAAGAATTCTCTCACCTGATCCATTAATGTAGCAGGCGAAGTGATGACCTCACGGTTAGGGGGGCCCCTCTCTCTCTGTTCTCCTTTCCTGGATGCGGTGCTGATGGCAATAACCTGGGCCGTCTGCTTGCAGGGTCCACTCTCCCACCTCTCAGAGTGAGCAGCGATCTGGATTCTCTGGCACAGCTCAATCTGGCCTGTATCTTCCTGGAACCACACTGCCATGTCTTTCATGTCCTTACTCTCTCGCAATCTCCTCCTCTCTCCCCTGATCATTTCTGGGCTCACGCCCCTTTTTCAGCTCTCTGGGAAGCGTAGTTCAATACAGCTGATTTGAATAGCAGAATCCTACTTACAGCACACAAGTTCCAGCATTTCAGTAAAACTGTGTGATAAGTGATATGCAGAGCACTGCCATCTTTTGGCCAAATACAACTTTGCATAACAGTTACAATGCACAGTGTTACATATGGCTAAAGACCTGGTGTAAGAGGGAAGGATTTGGTTATTTTAGAGCACTGGGCTGACTTTTTATTGGGGTACAACCTATATGCTAAGGATAGTTTCCATCTACGTAAATGGAAGAGGGTCTGCTGTGCTGGGGAAGAGGTTTATAGGAAGGCTGGAAGAATATATAAACTAGGATAGAGGGGGGAAGGTGAGTTAGAATATAATGGAGCAGATGGGTCAGACAGAGGTCGGTCCCTAATGGTGGTTGGACTGGGGAAGATGGAGGGAGGGCTATGGCAGATGATAAGAAGGTTCCCATATTACAAGCAACCACTGGAAATGGTAGAGTTGGTTATTAAGGGTTCACTAGTGAGTTGGCCCACCCTTTGCAGCTATAACATCTACAACTCTTCTGGGAAGGCTTTCCACAAGGTTTATAAGTGTGTCTATGGGAATGTTTGACCATTCTTCCAGAAGCATGTTTGTGAAGTCAGGCACTGATGTTGGACGAGAAGGCCTGGCTCAAAGTCTCCAGGCTAATTCATCCCAAAGGTGTTCTATCGGGTTGAGGTCGGGAGTCTGTGCAGGCCAGTCAAGTTCCTCCACCCCAAACTCACTCATCTATGTCTTTATGGATCTTGCTTTGTGCACTTGTGTGCAGTCATTTTGAAACAGGAAGGGGCCATCCCCAAACTGTTCCCACAAAGTTGGGAACATGAAATTGTCCAAAATGTCTTGGCATGCTGACGCCTTAAGCCACCAAGCCCAACCTCACACCATAATCTCACCTCCACCAAATGATGTGGACCAGTGCACAAACCAAGGTTCATAAAGACATGGATGAGCGAGTTTAGGGTGGAGGAACTTTACTGGACTGCACATAGTCCTGACCTCAACCCAACAGAACACCTTTGGGATGAATTAGAGACTGCGAGCCAGGCCTTCTCATCCACATCAGTGCCTGACTTCACAAATGCGCTTCTGGAAGAGTAATCAAACATTCCCATGAACACACTCCTAAATCTTGTGGACAGCCTTCCCAAAAGAGTTGAAGCTGTTTTGGCTGCAAAGGGTGGGCCAACTGAATATTGAACCCTGCGGACTAAGACGGGGATGCCATTAAAGTTTATGTGCGTGTAAAGGCAGGTGTTCCAATACTTTAATATAGTAAACAGTATATTATTTATTGAGAATATTTATCCAGTTCTGAAGCATGATCCCATGACTAAATGTACGGCTAAGGTTGAAGAGATTGTGAGGGACGGTTATAATACGGGGATTATTCATAAAAAAGAAAAATGTATTTTGTCCCTGAGCGACCACTCGGGGGTCCAATTGTGAGTGGTATTAACTCTGTTACTTCAAAAGTGGGGAAATACATTGACTATTATCTTCAGACTATAGTGTTTGGGACCCCAGATTTTTTGAATGATACTACCTAAGTTATTAGGGAAATTAAATGTGAGGAGAAATGCCCTTTGGTTACCACTGATGTGACATCTTTATATACATGTATTCCACGCTCTAAGGGCTACCAAGCAGTTGAAAATTATATTTAGCTAGAACACATTTTATTAAATTTAACTATCAATTTTCCAGATATTGACTGGGCAGATGGAGCTGCTCACTCTTTCAAGGCTCGGCACTTCTTAAATGTCTTGCCGGACAATTTTATGTGTCAGTGGTGGGTGGATGCCCCATGAAGAAACAAAGCTCTGCTTTACCTACTAATTACAAACAGCCCATAGCTGGTAGTGGTTGTAGAAATAAGAAATACCTTAGCAAACAGCGATCACAGGGCAATTACGTTTACTATAAAACACAGGAAAAGCAAACATGAGTGTAGGACAAGTACATTCAATTTCAAGAGAGCTGACTTCACCAAACTTTGCTCCAGACTTTATGACATTAAATGGGAAGATATTCTAGAAACAAAAAACACACAGGAAAAGTAGGAGTGCTTTAAGAACATTTTAGGTAATGGCTTTAGCCAGTGTATTCCAATGGCCAACAAATATAAAAGAACCAAGGTTAAACCTGGATAGTTAAGCTCGAGCATAAAAAGGCATATCAAAGAGAAAAAAAAAGTCCTTTAAAAAAATATAAGGCCAAGGGGACCAATAACATTGCAGCACTACAAATAATGCAATAAGAAATGTAAGAGCGCAATAAGGGCAGCAAAACTAGACCACAAGAGACACATAGCGGAGAAGAGTAAAAAGAATCCCCAAACTTGTTTTTAAAAATATATTAATAGTAAAAAAAAAGTCTGAGCAAATTGGCCCCATATAGGATGATTAAGAAATGTTGGTCGCGAGTGACAAGGAAAAGCCAATTTTAGTAAATACATTCTGATCCTCAGTTTTTACTATGGAAAGGGAGGGGTAAAATAGACAAGATGATATTTTTAGCAAAAGAGCAAGAAGTGTACCCTTGTGGCTAACAGAAGCCAGTGTTCTAAAAGGACTAGAAAATCCTAATGTGAACAAGCCACCAGGACCAGATGGCTTACATCCAAGAATCCTCAAAGAAGTTAGCCAGGTAATTGCTAGATCGTAATTTCTAATCTTTAAGGAAAGCTTACTGACAGGAATGGTTCAAACGGATTTGTGAAAAGCTAATGTGGTACCAATATTTAGGAATGGACTGATTTATATACCTGGTCAGTGAGCCTAACATCAATAGTTTGTATACTTTTGGAAGGGATGATAAGGGACCATAACCAAGACTTTGCTCATGAGAATAGTATCATTACCGTAGCAGTAACCAGCATGGATTTATGAAATATTGTCTTTGCCAGACATTAAAATTCTGTGAGGAAGTAAGCTGTAATCTGGATAAAGGAAAGCCTGTGGATGTAGTGTATATACAGTATCTCACAAAAGTGAGTACACCCCTCACATTTTTGTAAATATTTTATTATATCTTTTCATGTGACAACACTGAAGAAATTACACTTTACTACAATGTAAAGTAGTGAGTGTACAGCTTGTAAAACAGTGTAAATTTCCTTTCCCCTCAAAAGAACTCAACACTCAGCCATTAATGTCTAAACCACTGGCAACAAAAGTGAGTACACCCCTAAGTGAAATAGTCCAAATTGGGCCCAATTAGCCATTTTTCCTCTGCGGTGTCATGTGACCCGTTAGTGTTACAAGGTCTCAGGTGTAAATGGGGAGCAGGTGTGTTAAATTTGGTGTTATCGCTCTCACTCTCTCATACTGGTCACTGGAAGTTCAACATGGCACCTCATGGCAAAGAACTCTCTGAGGATCTAAAAAAAAAGAACTGTTGCTCTACATAAAGATGGCCTAGGCTATAAGAAGAATGCCAAGACCCTGAAACTTAGCTGCAGCACAATGCCCAAGACCATACAGCGGTTTAACAGGACAGGTTCCACTCAGAACAAGTCTCGCCATGGTCGACCAAAGGAGTTGAGTGCACATGCTCAGCGTCATATCCAGAGGTTGTCTTTGGAAAATAGACGTATGATTGCTGCCAGCATTGCTGCAGAGGTTGAATGGGTTGGGGGTCAGACTGTCAGTGCTCAGACCATATGCTGCACACTGCATCAAATTGGTCTGCATGGCTGTCGTCCCAGAAGAAAGCCTCTTCTAAAGATAATGCACAAGAAAGCCCAAAAACAGTTTGCTAAAGACAAGCAGACTAAGGACATGGATTACTGGAACTGAGGAGACCAAGATAAACTTATTTGGTTCAGATAGTGTCAAGCGTGTGTGGCAGCAACCAGGTGAGGAGTACAAAGACAAGTGTGTCTTGCCTACAGTCAAGCATGGTGGTGGGAGTGTCATGGCCTGGGGCTGCATGAGTGCTGCCAGCACTGGAGAGCTACAGTTCATTGAGGGATCCATGAATGCCAACATTTACTGTGTCATACTGAAGCAGAGCATGATCCCCTCCTTAGCGAGACTAGGCCACAGAGCAGTATTCCAACATGATAACAACCCCAAACACACTTCCAAGATGACTGCCTTGCTAAAGAAGCTGAGGGTAAAGGTGATGGACTGGCCAAGCATGTCTCCAGACCTAAACCCTATTGAGCATCTGTGGGGCATCTTCAAATGGAAGGTGGAGGAGCGCAAGGTCTTTAAAATCCACCAGCTCTGTGATTTCGTCATGGAGGAGTGGAAGAGGACTCCAGTGGCAACATGCTCAAGAGGGTTAAGGCAGTGCTGGAAAATAATGGTGGCCACACAAAATGTTGACACTTTGGGCCCAATTTGGACATTTCTACTTAGGGGTGTACTTACTTTTGTTGCCAGCGGTTTAGACATTAATGGCTGTGTGTTGAGTTATTTTGAGGGCACAGCAAATTTACAGTTATACAAGCTTTACACTCACTACTTTATATTGTAGCAAAGTGTCATTTCTTCAGTGTTGTCACATAAAAAGATATAATAAAATATTTACGAAAATGTTAGGGGTGTACTCAATTTTGTGGGATACTGTAGACTTTGCCAAAGCATTTGACAAGGTACTAGGGTGACCACGTGTCCCGGATTGCCCGGGACAGTCCTGCATTTTACAGGTCTGTCCTGGGTCCCGGGCACCTTCATTCCGAGACAATACAGTGTCCCGGAATTAAAATGACACAGCCAATGCAGCCGTTTGCTATTCTGCATCGATACAGAGAACGGCTGCTTCGATTGCCGATGACTTCATCCTGGCATGCTGCGCAGTGCCCTGCCTCCCCTGGAGAAACACAGCAAGAGGTGGATAAAGACCCCTCCCCTTCCTAGTTGGGCACTTTCACAAAGGAAGAGCCATGGGTGTTAGCCAGTCCTGTTTTTCCACCGCTGACCTCACCCCCAGCCGCCAGTGTTTGGCATGTCTTACAGCAATAGGAGCCTGGAGGGTCTCGACTCCCTGATGAAATACTGGAGGCTGCAGTGCTCAGTCCTCCTCCTCAGTGTGTTATAAACATCAGGTACATTAAATACTATTAGTTTCCTATGGCTGAACTTAGTTTTGTGCATTCACTACATTGTGCATGGGTTTGTACATATAAGTAGGGAAAGCTCATTTTAGATTCGTCTTGAGGCTTAATTTTTTCAAATTTTTACTCCAAATCCCTCAGGTCATTTGCATTCCTTTTGTAGTCTAAAGTATGTTTTTTTTTATATGCAAATTTAGTGCCTTAGAAATAAAGAGCATTTGTTTAATGTATGTTAGCCTAACATTGAAAGAACAATTACACTCTAAGTTTAAGTGGCTGCCTGCAACTGCAATGTTTGGCTAACATACATGATGCAAATGCTTTTTCTATCTAAGGCACTAAAGTTGCATATAAACCCCGCTCCACTCTCAAGCACGGCCACCCACTGACTGCATTGTAAGTGATTAACATTTCTTACATAGGTAAGGGGTGGGGCAACCCGGTGATATCACATGGAGGCACCGCCCCCTTGTGACATCACCGGCTGGTGCATTCTGGGGAAAAGGGGTGTATCCCTGAATGGCAGTTTGGAAATGTGGTCACCCTACAAGGTACCCCATAAAAACTTAATCCACAAACTGAGGTCGGTTTGCCTTAACAATAGCATACAGTGCCTTGAAGAAGTATTCATACCCCTTGAAATTTCCCACATTTTGTCATGTTACAACCAAAATCGTAAATGTATTTTATTGGGATTTTATGTGATAGACCAACACAAAGTGGCACATAATTGTGAAGTGGAAGGAAAATGATAAATGGTTTTCAATTTTTTTTTACAAATAAATATCTGAAAAGCGTGGTGTGCATTTGTATTCAGCCCCCCTGAGTCAATACTTTGTAGAACCACCTTTCGCTGCATTTACAGCTGCAATCTTTTTGGGTATGTCTCTACCAACTTTGCACATATAGAGAGTAAAATTTTTTCCTATTCTTCTTTGCAAAACAGCTTAAGCTCTGTCAGAATGGATGGGGAGTGTCTATGAACAGCAATTTTCAAGTCTTGCCACAGACTCTCAATTGGATTTAGGTCTGGACTTTGACTGGGCCATTCTAACACATGAATATGCTTTGATCTAAACCCTTCCATTGTAGCTCCGGGTGTAAGTTTAAGGTTGTTGTCCTGCTGGAAGGTGAACCTCTGCCCCAGTCTCAAGTCTTTTGCAGGTTTTCTTCTAAGATTGTCCTGTATTTGGCTCAATCCATCTTCCCATCAACTCTCACCAGCTTCCCTGTCCGAGCTAAAGAAAAGACTTCCCACAACATGATGCTGCCACCACCATGTTTCACAGTGGGAATGGTGTGTTCAGGGTGATGTGCAGTGTTAGTTTTTCACCACACATAGCGTTTTGCTTTTAGGCTAAAAAGTTCAAGTTTGGTCTCATCGGACCAGAGCACCTTCCCCCACATGGCTTCTCGCAAACTGTAAATTGGACTTCTTATGGCTTTCTTTCAACAATGGCTTTCTTCTTGCCACTTCTAATAAAAGGCCAGATTTGTGGAGTGCACAACTAATAGTTGTCCTGTGGACAGATTCTGCCACCTGAGCTGTGGATCTCTGCAGGTCCTCCAGAGTTACCATGAGCTACTTGGCTGTTCCTTGATTAATGCTCTCCTTGTACAGCCTGTCAGTTTATGTGTCCACGATTAAGCTCCAAGGGGCAGAGCGAAATGTGTTGGGGCGTAGCCTGGTGGAACACCAGGCTGAGGTTGTCACTTCACCATCCAACAGCAGCGCGACTGTGCGGCACTGGTGATGTCTTCCCTCTTCTCTCTAGCTGTCAGTTTACGTGGATGGCCATGTCTTGGTAGATTTGCAGTTGTGCCACACTGTTTCCATTTTCGGATGATGGATTGAACAGCTCTCTGTGAGATGTTCAAAGCTTTGGAATTTTATTTATAACCTAACCCTGCTTTAAACTTCTCCACAACTTTATCCCTGACTTGTCTGATGTGTTCTTTGGTCTTCATGATGTAGTTTGTTCACTAAAGTTCTCTAACAAACCTCCGAGGGCTTCACAGAATGGCTGTATTTATACTGAGATTAAATTACACACAGGTGGGCTCTATTTACTAATTAGGTGACTTCTGAAGGCAATTGGTTTCACTAGATTTTAGTTATAAGTATCAGAGTAAAGAGGGCTGGATACAAGTGAACGCCACACTTTTCAGATATTTATTTTTAAAAAAAATTGAAACCCATTTTCCATCCACTTCACAATTATGTGCCACTTTGTGTAGGTCTATCACATAAAATCCCAATAAAATACATCTACGTTTTTGGTTGTATCATGACAAAATGTGGAACATTTCAAGGGGTATGAATACTTTTTCAAGCCACTGTATGTACCTGGATAGAAAACTGATTACAGGGGCATGTCCAGAGGGTGGTGATAAATAGCATATCCTCTAAATAGTCTGGAGTTATAAATGGGGTACCCCTGGGGCTCTGTCCAAGGACGAATCCTGTTTAACTTCATAAATGATATAGAGGTTGGGATCTCAGTGTTTGCTGATGATACAAATCTAAACAGGGAATAACTTCACAACAGGATATACTGATAGCTACTTTACACGAAGACCTTGATAAAAAAGAAGGGTGAGCAAACATATGGCAAATGATATTCAATGAAGGGAAATGTAAAGTAATGCACTTGAGGCTAAAAATATGAATCCAGGCTACACACTGGGCGGAAAACCTCTGGGGAAATCAGGGGTGGAAAAAGATCTGGGGGTCCAAGTTGATGACAGACTCAGCAATAGCATGCGATGCCAAGCTGCAGCAAGCAAGGTCATCAGAATTTTAGCATGCATTAAAAAGGGTGTTTACTCAAGAGTTAGAACTATAATTCTGCCATTTTACAAAACTATGGTTCGGCTGCATCCTCAGTATACCATCCAGTTCATCATTCCTCAGGAGGGATGTGCTGGAACTGGACATAGAGTACTCAAATTGGGCGGGTGTGGAAAGTGGGGTCCCCCAAGGATCTGTCCTGGGACCAATCCTGTTTAATTTATTCATAAACGATCTAGAGGAGGGGAAATCCAGCACAATCTCGGTATTTGCTAATGATACTAAACAAAGCAGGCCAATATCTTCTATGCAGGATGTGGAAACATTACAAGCAGACCTGAACAAAATAATGGGCTGGACAACTACATGGCAGATGAGATTTAATGTTGAAAAATGTAAGGCGTTACATTTTGTTGGCGTTGGGCGTTAGAAACACGAAAGCAGGCTACTTGCGAGGAGGGGAACCTCTGGGTGAATCTAAGATGGAAAATGATCTAGGGGTCCTAGTGAACAACAGGCTTGGCAGTGGCATGCAATGCCAAGCCGATGCAAGCAAAGCCAACAGAATACTGGCATGTATAAAAAAGGGGATTCACTTAAAAAATTCTTCTCCCACTTTACAAGACTCTGGTCTGGCCACATCTGGAGTATGCCGTTCAGTTTTGGGCACCGGTCTTCAGAAAGATGTGCTAGAACTGGAGAGAGTCCAGAGAAGGGCAACAAAAATAATTAGGAGAATGGAGGACATCAGCTATGAGGAAAGACTACAAGCATTGAACTTATTATCTCTGGAGAAGAGACGCTTGAGAGGGGATATGATATCAATGTACAAATACTGTACTGGTGATGACCATAGCATAAGGAACAAACTTTTCAGAGAAAGGGAATACAATAAGACACGTGGCCACTCACTAAAACCAGAGGAAAAATGGTTTAACCTTAAAATACGTAAGGGGTTCTTTACTGTCAGAGCAGTAAGGATGTGGAATTCTCTTCCACAAGCAGTGGTATCAGCAGGGAGCATCGACAGTTTCAAAAAACTATTAGATGGGCACCTTAAAGACCACAACATAAAGGGGTACACAAAGTACGGTTAACAGCAAACACACATACACACATCATAGGTTGAACTGGATAGACTGATGTCTTTTTTCAACCTCACTAACTATGTAACTATGTAAATCTAAGCCATAGACACCTGATGATGCACTGTCCATGAAGCACTTACCTTCCTGGTAGAGTGAGCTTTTAACCTAAAGGGTGGAACTCTACCCTTTAAGCCATGTTCCTGAGCAATGACTTGACAAATCCACTTGGAAATAGTGGAACTAGTTGCCGCTTTGCCTTTCTTAGGTCCTTCTGGCAGGATAAAGAAATCATCAGTACTATGAATTAGTGCTGACATTTTTAAATAGACTTTGACTGCTTGTACTACAAACCCAATTCCAAAAAAGTTGTGCTGTACACACTGTACAAATTGTGAGTAAAAAAGGAATGGACTAATTTACAAATCTCATAAACTTATATTTCTCTTACGTCCTCCGACAGTCGCCGCCTCTTCATATTCGTCACATATGGGGTATTAGACTTTGCTCCGAAGGAGTAGCTAGGCAACAGAATATGTTAACATTAAAGCTTTTAACATATCCCACCCTCAAGGGGTGGTCCCCTCAGTCAATACCCTCCTACTTCCTGCAACCATATCTCAGTTTTAATGTCTAGCTTGTCAGGAGTGGCTGGCTTTCTCTGTGCTGGGGCTTTCTGCCCCAGACTCTTTCTTCTTTTTTGAATTTTTGTTTGAGTTTTCTCTCTACCTTTACTTAGCTGTTCTTTTTGTCAGCGTTAGTTAGTTCTTCTGATGAAGAGGATTATGCGGGCTGGGTCTCGGGCTGATCCCCCTGGTCGCAGGTCGTGGGTCAGTGGCTTCCCAGCCTGCCATCGAGCGTTCAGCCAGGTAACGCTCCTGGCACAGTGAACGACCCATCCCTGTTCGGTGCAGGGATGATTGGTGAGGTGGCTACCTCACTGGACGCTGTGCGGTTTCTTAACCCCCATTCTGTGCGTCTTGTATGCGACTCTCCCTGCCTCATGTGCAGCGGCTTGTTCGCCTGTGCGGGTCCCCCACGCCATGTGAGGTAAGTGTATTTATGTGGGGACCTGTCTGTCTGGGGGGGTGTCAGTCTGGGACTGTGTAACCTGCCTCTATTCACACTGCTTGTCTCCCTATCTCTCGGCTGCATGCTGTGGGCTGCAAGGGGGGGGGGGAGCTGTGTGACACTGTGTGTGTCAGCCTGGTCAGTGTGAGAAGCTGTGTGCTGTGCGGCATGTTTTATGGCATGTTTGGGCATTATACAGCGATCGCTGCGGCGATCTGACATGTGTTCTTATACATGGATGACATGTGTGCATTACTGCACTGTGGAGCGGCGGTTTCGGCGCCAAACGGTGCCATTTTGCCTACACTCGCTCTGGCCGCATGTTTTACATGCATGGCGGCCATTTTCTTGTAGCCTCCCATAGGCTTTCATAGAGCGCCCTGGCAGCATCACTTCCTCTTCTCCAGGAACACCGATCGAGGCAGCAGCAGCGGCGAGGGTCTCCTCAGGTTTTATCCTTCTGTTCTTGCTATCCATTGCCTGTGTTCAGTTTGCATATTCCCTGTGGGGGTCTCATTGTGCTTGAGTGTGGTGCGGTGGGCTGTGCTCGCCGCGCTTGCTTAAAGGGGCAGTTAACCCTTTATTAATCCGGCATTATAGGGGCAATGGATTCTCAGGAGGGCAAATTTCCTACCGCCTTGGTGGAAAGCCAGGGGACCGCTGTTTCCCCCCCAGGGGGGGATTTAGCCACTATTGTGGCTGGCCTTGCTGCTCAGGTGCAGATGCTGGTGGCTGCTCAATCTACTAAGAGACCCAGAGTTGCTCTTTCCTCTGATTCTGAGGGTGAAGGTGATGGGGTCGTTATGGCGGGGGCCTCCTTATCGGGGTCCCGCTCCTCCCTGGATCTGGTGGGGTCCGAGGTGGAGGCTGAAGTTGAGGGGGTTGATAATTCTCCTCCTGGCTCGCCTGAAGAGCTTGCAATCATGGATGAATTGATTGCTTCCATAAAGCAAACGCTGCGTTTGCAGGATGAAGTGTGTCCCCCCGCTGCCTTGGCGGCCTATGGGACGCAGAGAAAACGCAGGACGCCGCAGGTTTTTCCCTGCAATGATGATTTTCAGCGCGCCGTTAAGGAACAATGGCGCAATCTGCGCAAACCTTTTGCTGTGCCAAGTAGGTTCAAGCTGCGTTATCCTTTCTCGCCTTCCACTGATGAAAGGTGGTGTGTGCCTCCCCCAGTGGATCACGCAATTGCTGTTTTAAACAAAGCCACTGCGATTCCTGCAGAGGATTCCCCTGTGTTCCGTGATGCCACGGATAGGAGATTGGAGTCTCTTGCCCGTCATACTTATTCTGTTACGGGTTCTATGCTTAAGGCTCTGTTTGCTTCTCTCATGGCGGCCCAGGCGACGCAGATGCTTAGGCGCGTCCTAGTGGCCGATTCGGCCTCACCGGCGACCCTGGATATGGTGGATCAAATCCACCAGGGTGTCATGTATCTGTGTGACGCGGACCTGGATCTGGTTCCGTTGGCTGCACGTGTGCACAGCGTGGCGGTGTTGTCTCGCCGCCTGGTTTGGCTGAAATGTTGGTCGGTGGACCAGTCCTCACGTAAGACCTTAGCCAATCTACCTTATGATGGGTCTCGCCTTTTCGGGGAGTCCTTGGATGTGTTAATTAAGGGGATCACCGGGGGTAAGAGCACTCTCTTGCCCCATTTCCCCAAGGCTAAGGGGGCTTCTGGGAAGAAGCATGCTAATTTTCGGCCCCCTCAGGGGTCCTTTCGTGCCTTTCGGCCGCACTACAAGGGCAAGCCGTTCAAAGGTCAAGGCTCTCAGAAGAAGCCCTGGTCTGGTAAACAGAAGTCCGGTCAATCCGGATCTGCAGCCCATAACAGTGCGGCCTGAAGGGGCGCCCTCACCCAGTTTTGGGGTGGGGGGACGCTTGCTCGGTTTTCTTCAACCCTGGTTGGCCCGTGTGCGGGACAGATGGGTTCAGGAGATCGTTCGATCTGGCTACAAGATCGAGTTTCTCTCTCGGCCGGAGAGCAGATTTTTTCCCTCAAATCTTCAACTGTCTCCAGAGCGTTTGCGGGACCTACACCTGGCGGTGCGGGACCTGAGGGCTCAGGGAGTGGTGGTTCCGGTGCCTCATCGGGACAGATTTCGGGGGTTTTATTCCAATCTGTTCACCGTGCCCAGAAGGAGGGCAAGGTTCGTCCAGTTCTGGACTTGAAGGCTCTGAACCGCTCTGTGCGGGTTCGCAAGTTCCGCATGGAATCCCTGCGGTCGGTGGTGGCTGCCCTGGTTCCGGGGGAATTCATGGCCTCCATCGATTTGAAGGATGCGTATCTTCACATCCCCATTTTCAAGGGTCACCAGAGGTACCTTCGATTTGCCAATGCGGAGGATCACTACCAGTTCGTGGCGTTGCCTTTTGGTCTCGCCTCGGCTCCGCGGGTCTTCACCAAGGTGCTTGCACCGGTTCTGGCATTGTTGAGAGCCCAGGGCATTTCTGTCCTGGGGTATCTGGACGACATTCTGGTTCGGTCTGCGACCAGCCAGGGTCTGGAGGAGGACCTGTCTGTCACGATACAAACTCTGCAGGAGTTTGGTTGGACGATAAACTATCCAAAGTCGACGCTGAGTCCGTCGGTTCATCTTCCCTACCTGGGAATGATTCTGGACTCGGTACAGGCGAAGGTCTTCCTGCCGGAAGACAAACTCAGGACTCTCCAGGAGGAAGTCAGGTCCCTCAGGGACGTTCCGCACTCGTCTCTAAGGACGTGCATGAGATGTCTGGGATTGATGGTCTCGGCTTTCGAGGCGATTCCCTTCGCCCAGTTTCACACGCGGGGTCTCCAAGCGGAGGTCCTGTCCATGTGGGACGGGCGACCTCAGTCTCTGGATCTTCCAATCTCGTTGAGTCATCGCACCAGAAGAGCCCTTCTGTGGTGGCTCCAGTCCCCGATGGTGTCCGGGGGAAAGTCGTTTCGTCCTATCTCATGGACGGTAATCACCACAGATGCCAGCCTGTCGGGCTGGGGTGGTGTTCTGGGCGTTCTGTCCGCCCAGGGGACTTGGTCGGAGGGGGAGTCCTCCCTTCCGATCAACATTCTGGAATTGCGTGCGATAAAACTCTGTCTTCATCGCTGGACGGACCGGCTGCAGGGCTGCCCGGTTCGGGTGCAGACGGACAATCAAATGAAATACAAAAAAACTATCAGCGCAAACCCAATATATGTGATAAAATAACTCAACCTCAATTCACTGTGCATAAATCAGGTGTGTGAAAGTATATAAGTGGTATCCGGCAGCATACACCAATCGTGTTTCACAAATCACAATAAACTATAAATCCTACCAAAATGTGATGCGCCAGAAATATAATAAAAAAGTGATGACTTTAAATACAATAAATCATATCCAGTTCATAAGGCACATAGCAATGTGTGTGCTTCCAATAAAGTGATATGAAGAGTGTCCCCGTATCCAATTGAAGAAAATCCAGTGATGAAAACAAGTTGTAAACACCAATTAGTGAATCCCTCCACCAGGTGAATTAGCCTCTCACCTTCCTAAAGGACCCAAACGGGCCAGCAATCACATGTATCATGGATCAGACTTCCAGGAAAGAGCCACACTGTATTGCACCTCGAGGGATCCCGGGACATATAAAAAACAGATGAAGAAATCTAGTGCTCTCTGATTACTAATAAGGGTGTGCTTTATTAGAGAAAGGCAGATCAACTCACATTTGTTGGGCACTCAGCCGTGCCTGCTGTATAAGCGATGTCAGCGATCTGTTACCAGAGAGGGACTCTGCGTCGGCCACGCACGCTCCGTCCCCCTATACGCGTTACGTCGAGCGTAATGCTCCTTTGACTTCCTACCGTCGGCGGCGACTGTCGGAGGACGTAAGAGAAAACTGAATTTTTGTAAAATCTTACCTGTAAAATTCCTTTCTCTGAGTCCTCCGACAGTCGCGCGCCCCCGTCCCTCTTTGGGGTTTGGTTGTATACTCTACTGCTATTCCACTAAAACTGAGATATGGTTGCAGGAAGTAGGAGGGTATTGACTGAGGGGACCACCCCTTGAGGGTGGGATATGTTAAAAGCTTTAATGTTAACATATTCTGTTGCCTAGCTACTCCTTCGGAGCAAAGTCTAATACCCCATATGTGACGAATATGAAGAGGCGGCGACTGTCGGAGGACTCAGAGAAAGGAATTTTACAGGTAAGATTTTACAAAAATTCCGTTTTTATTCACAATATAATATAGATAACATATCAAATGTTGAAAGTGAGACATTTTGAAATGTCATGCCAAATATTGGCTCATTTTGGATTTCATGAGAGCTACACATTCCAAAAAAGTTGTGACAGGTAGCAATAAGAGGCCGGAAAAGTTAAATGTGCATATAAGGAACAGCTGGAGGACCAATTTGCAACTTATTCGGTCAATTGGCAACATGATTGAGTATAAAAAGTGCCTCTCAGAGTGGCAGAAAAATAGTAGAGCAATATCAGAAAGGAGTTTTTCAAAGAAAAATTGCAAAGAGTTTGAAGTTATCATCATCTACAGTGCATAATATCATCCAAAGACTCAGAGAATCTGGAACAATCTCTGTGCGTAGGGGTCAAGGCCGAAAAACTATATTGGATGCCCGTGCTCTTCGGGCCCTTAGACGGCACTGCATCACATACAGGAATGCTACTGTAATGGAAATCACAACACGGGCTCAGGAATACTTCCAGAAAACATTGTCGGTGAACACAATCCTCCGTGCCATTCGCTGTTGCCAGCTAAAACTCTATAGGCCAAAAAAAGAGGCCAAATCTAAACATGATCCAGAAGCGCAGGCATTTTCTCAGGGCCAAGGCTCATTTAAAATGGACTGTGGCAAAGTGGAAAACTGTTCTGTGGTCAGACAAATCAAAATTTGAAGTTCTTTTTGGAAAACTGGGACACCATGTCATCCGGACTAAAGAGGACAAGGACAACCCAAGTTGTTCTCAGCGCTCAGTTCAGAAGCCTGCATCTCTGATGGTATGGGGTTGCATGAGTGCGTGTGGCATGGCAGCTTACACATCTGGAAAGGCACCATCAATGCTGAAAGGTATATGTGTTGATGCCATAAAATTTAAAATCAATTTATTTTTCCCTTAAAATTATACATTTTCTCAGTTTAAACATTTGATATGTTATCTATGTTGTATTCTGAATAACATATTGAAACTTGAAACTTCCACATCATTGCATTCTGTTTTTATTCACAATTTGTACAGTGTCCCAACTTTTTTGGAATCGGGTTTGTACATTCGAGAGAATGCAACAATTTCTCCTCTGTAGCCTGAGGACTTGGAAAAAAGGAAGGTAGAAGAATATCTTGCAGAAACTACCTTAGGCAAAAAGGCCGAATGAGGGCGTAAGACCTCCCTGTTCTGATGAATGATCAAAAATGGATCTTTGCAGGAAAGAGCCACCAATTCCGAAACCCTTCTGGCCGAGGTTATGGCAACCAAAAAGACCAATTTCCTTATCAAGAGAACCAAGGGAATATGCCTAATAGGCTCAAAGGATTGTTTTCGTAGCACAGAGAACACAAGATTTAAGGCCCAAGGACATAGGGGTGGCTTGACTGGCAGGACCGTGCGAATCGCACCTTGCAAAAAAGCCCACACCAAGGAGTGCGTTGTTAATGGTTTCTGAAAGAAAATAGACAAGGCAGAGATCTGCCCCTTAATGGTCCCCAATGACAGCTTCAAGTCCAATCCTATTTGAAGAAAAGGAAGAATTCTTCCAATCACATACTTACGAGGATGCCATCTCTTGGATTTACACCAAGAAATGTAGGATCCCCAGACCCTATAATAGATTCTCCAAGAGACAGGTTTTCTGGCATTTATCAACGTAGCCAGAGCTGGACCAGAGACCCCACAATCTCTTAAGATTCTGGTCTCAATAGCCAAACCGTCAAATTCAGTGACCGTAAAGTAGGGTGGAATATAGGACCTTGGGAAAGCAGGTCTGGATGACATGGAAGCAACCATGGCTCCCCCACTGCAAATTTTATGATTTCCACAAACCATGGTCTCCTGGGTCAAGCCCGAGCCACTAGGGTCACCGGCTTCCTCTTCACCTGAATTCTTCTCAACAGACATGGCAAAAGCTGTACCAGAGGGAACGCATAGAACAGGTTGAACTGAAACCAAGGAATCACTAAGGCATCTGTTACGATCGCGATCGGATCCCTGGTTCTGGAAAGAAACCTGTCAAGCTTGTTGTTGAACCTGGAAACCAATAGATCTATGTCTGGAGTACCCCAAGAGTGGCAGATCAGTTGAAAGACTTTGAGATGCAGGGACCACTGCCCTGGAAACAACTGCTGGCGACTTAGAAAGTCTGCCCGTCAGTTGTTAACCCCGGGATGAAAACCGCTAACAGTCATGAAACATGACTCTCCGCCCAAGGCAGACAAACCTGTCAAGCTTGTTGTTGAACCTGGATGCCAATAGATCTACGTTGGGAGTACCCCAACATTGGCAGATCAGTTGAAAGACCTCAGGATGCAGGGACCACTCCCCTGGAAACAACTGCTGGTGACTTAGAAAGTCTGCCTGCCAGTTGTTCACTCCCGGGATGAAAACTGATGACAGACATGGAACATGACTCTCTGCCCAGGACATGATGTGGTTCACCTCCTTATGCACTGATTGGCTTCTTGTTCCCCCCTGATAGTCGATACAAGCCACCAGTCATGTTGTCAGACTGAATCCTGACAGGACACCTCTGCAGTCTGGTCGTCCAAGAGACCAGCACCAAACGGGCTGCCCGGACCTTCAAGATGTTAATGAGTAAAACCTGAGACCACCTTCCCTGGATAGAGATTTCCTCCAGGACCGCTCCCCAGCCCATAAGGCTGGCGTCTGTGGTTACTACCTTCCAGGTCACAGGCAGAAAAGATTTCCCCCTGCTTAGGTTGCTGAGGACCAGCTACCAGGTGAGATCCTGTCTTACCCTTGGGGAAAGAAACATTGGGGAATCCAGAGCTCAGTTTTTTTTTCCAAACGGACAGAATACTGTTCTGGAACATTCTGGAGTGGAAATGCGCATAAGGTACTGCTTCGAATGAGGACACCATCTTGCCTAGCAGTCTCATACAGAGCCATATAGAGGGAAACTTTTTCCCTCTTACCAACCGCACCAGACCCTTCAAGGCCAGAATGTTTTTAATGGCAGGAAAATCTTTACCTGAGCAGTATCGAGAATCAGACCCAAATATTCCAGGATTTGAACAAGCCTTAAGGCAGACTTTTCTAAGTTTACAACCCAAGCCAGATTTTCTAAGAACTAGACGGTCCGAGAAACATCCCGTCTTAGATTCCAATTCTTGATCAGCAGGTCATCTAGGTAACCCAATACTGAGATGCACCGTACTGCGGCAAAGTGGCTCGTTATAGTCCAGCGATGTAGACCTACGTCGCTGGACTCCTCCCCTTGCGGGCGCCGCGCTCGCGTCGCCGGAGGCTCGCTCCCGCTGTATTCAGTCACAGCGGGAGTCGGGCCAGGGGAAGAGAGGCGGTGATCGAGTGTGGAAATCCGCCAGCTTTTGTAAACAAAGCGGGCGGATCTCCTAAGTGACAGGCAGGGACAGATTGCAGGATTCAGCATAGCTGAATCTGCGATCTGTGCCTGTGTCACACAGTCCCCTCCCCCCACACACATTAGTAAGCACCAGGCATACATTAACCCCTTGATCACCAATAAAAGTTAACCCCTTCCCTGCCAGTGTCATTTATACAGTAACAGTGCATATTTATAGCACTGATTACTGTAGTAATGTCACTGGTACCCCCCAAAAGTGTCAAAAATGTCAGTCAATTGTCCGATCTGTCCGCCAAAATGTCGCAGTCCAGCAAAAAAAAACAATTGCAGATCGCCGCCAGAACGGCACCATTACTAGTTAAAAAAAAAACAATAAAAATGACATAAATTTCCCGTAGTTAGTAGCTGCGATAACTTTTGCGCAAACCAATCAAAATACGCTTATTGCGATTTTTTTTTTACCAAAAATATGTAGCAGAAAACAAATTGGCCTAAAATGTTAAAAAAAATGTGATTTTTACATTTTTTTGGGGGAATTTCGTATAAAAAAATGTGAAAAATATTGTTATTTTTTCAAAATTGTCACTCTTTTTTTGATTATAGCGCAAAAAGTAAAAATTGCACAGGTGATCAAATACCACCAAAAGAAAGCTCTATTTGTGGGGAAAAAAAGGAAATAAATTTAATTTGGATACAGCATTGCTCGACCTCGCAATTGTTCGTTAAAGTAACACAGTGCCAAATCGCAAAATATGGCCTGGTCAGGAATGGGGTAAAATCTTCCGGTCTTAAAGTGGTTAAAAATACGCTCATTGAGAATTTTTTTGTCAAAGACATGTAGCTAAATACATTTTGGCCTAAATATATGACAAAAATTGAATATATTGGATATTTTTTAACTGTCAAAGTAGAAAAATATTGTTATTTTTTCAAAATTTTCGCATTTTTTTATTAATATCGCAAAAAATAAAAAGTGCAGAGGTGATCGAATACCACCAAAAGATAGCTCTGTTTATGGGGAAAAAAAGGACGTAAATTCCGTTTGGGTACGGCATGCATGACCACGAAATTGTCAGCAAAATCCTCCGGTGGTAAAGTGGTTAAAAGAGCCAACACTGGGGCCAAGAATTTTGTAAACACTGGGAAGCTGTGGCCAGGCGGAATGGCAGAGCCACAAACTGAAAGTGGGCCTGCCCTACTGTAAAACGCAAAAACCTCTGATGGAGCCTGAACATTGGTACATGGAGGTATGTATTCTTAAATATCTATGGAAGCCAGAAAATCTCCTCTTCGTAGAAAGGCTACCACAGAGCGGATTGATTCCATGCGAAAAGACTGAATGGTCAGGTACTGGTTCAGAGATTTGAGATCTAGAATGGGTCTTACCTCGCCATTTGGTTTTGGCACTGTAAAAAGATTTGAGTAAAAACCTGTGAACCTTTCGCTGGTTGGAACCTCCACAATCATGCTCTGCACCCACAAATGTTCCAGGGCCTGGAACAAGGACTTTTTTACTGGGCAAACAGGGACATTTGAACCCAGAAACCAAGAAGGAGGAAACTCTCGGAACTCTATCCGGTAGCCCCGTGCCACTGTGGACAAGACCCACCTGTCCTTCACCACTCTTTCCCAAGTTTCTGAGAACTGTAGGAGCCTTCCCCCCACCTGAACGAGTGGGGGCGCCCCTTTAAAAGGCAGATTTGGAACTTGATTTAACAGGCCTTTGGTCCCAGGGTTTTTTCTGACCTTGTTACACAGTTACATAGTTAGTCAGGTTGAAAGAAGACATAAGTCCATCCGGTTCAACCAAAAAAAAAAAAAAAAACAGTATTGAAAACCCAACCATACAATCCCATGTACACAATCCTATACCCGCTGTTGATCCAGAGGAAGGCAAAAAAAAAACCCCCAGCAAAGCATGATCCAATTTTCTACAGCAGGGGAAAAAAATTCCTTCTTGATCCCCCGAGAGGCAATCGGATATTCCCTGGATCAACTTTACCAAAAAATAAATTTTAGTACCCATTTAATTTATGTACACCTATGAAAGAATCCAGGCCTTTTTTAAAGCAATCTAGTGAGCTAGCCAGAACCACCTCTAGAGGGAGTCTATTCCACATTTTCACAGCTCTTACGGTGAAGAAACCTTTCCGTATTTGGAGACGAAATCTGTTTTCCTCTAGACGTAAAGAGTGCCCCCTTGTCCTCTGTGTTGACCCTAAAGTGAACAACTCAACACCAAGTTCACTATATGGACCCCTTATGTATTTATACATGTTGATCATATCCCCCCTTAATCTTCTCTTTTTAAGAGAGAATACATTTAGTTCCTCTAATCTTTTCTCATAGCTGAGCTCCTCCATGCCTCTTATCAGTTTGGTTGCCCTTCTCTGTATTTTCTCCAGTTCCCCGATATTCTTTTTTAAGAACAGGTGCCCAAAACTGAACTGCATATTCCAGATGAGGTCTTACTAATGATCTGTACATGGGCAAAATGATATCTCTCTCTCTGGAGTCCATGCCTCGGTTAATACAAGAAAGGACTTTGCTTGCTTTGGAAACAGCAGCTTGGCATTGGATGCTATTTTTAAGCTTATGATCTACCAGAACACCCAGATCCTTTTTGTTTTTGAGGTCTTCTAAACCCTGACAGCTGAGACCGTCAAGACTGCTTAGAAGCTGACATGCTAGTAGGTACTGTAAAACATGGAGCTTTAAAAGATGGATGTTTAATCCTTCTTTTAACCAGCAACAATGCGCTTTTTCCACCTGAAATCTTCTGGATGAATTTATCCAGATCCTCACCAAAGAGACATTCCCCATGGAAAGGAAAAGCTGTCAGTAGTTTCTTACAAGGTAATTCTGCTGACCAAATTCTTAAGCCATAGTACTCTGCGCATATAAACAGAGAGAAGAGCAACTCGGGAGATCTGTTGGATATAATCCTTAAGGGCATCTACTGCAACACATAAGGCACGAGGAAACTCTGTTAAATCTTCAGAAGACTGCCCTTGAATAGGCAGACTCCTAGTCCCCATTTTAAAACTATCCTTAAAGGATTGGCAAACCCCTATAGCCGCTATAGCTGGTTGAACAGCAGAGCCAGCGACGGCAATGGAAGCTTAAAGTAAGGATTCCATCATTTTATCTGCTGGATCCTTAAAAACCTGGGGATTATCAACTGGACAGGTCAAATTCTTGTTCACAGAAGAAATAGCAGCATCTACCTAAGGCATTCACCTCTTCCTCTTAAATTTCTCATCCATAGAATAAAGCAAAGAAAATCTCTTCGGAGGCATGAACAACCTGTCAGGATGATCCCAATCAGTGGCGGTTGGTGAAGTTTTAAGATGGTGGGGCGCCAGACACCGCCCTTCCTTTTAAACACCTCCCACTTCTCATAAGCCCAAGCCCAAAAGTACAAGTTTTTTGACATATGACGCTATGCACATAATAGTAGATGCCATGATTAAAATTGTTAATGCCAAGCAGAATATATATATATGCACTGCAGTGCCAGCTGAACTCACATGCATCCCAGTCCTGGCTCCTGTCCAATTCTGTCGCTTCTCCTCCCAGCCAATCCGGTCTTAAGACCCGCTTCTTGATTGACCAGGAGGAGGAGCAAGAAGACAATAGTGAATGTTGATTCGCTAATGTCACAAGTGGGTGGGCTTGGGGCACAGTGCACTGCACCCCGAGCTCAACCTTTTTGAAGCCAATTAGAGCCTCAGGCTCTAATCATGTGCTTCTAAAAAAAAAAAAAAACGTATAGAAATCCATGCATCCAGTGCCCCGCATGGCGATTAGGGGCCGGTGCATGGAGATAAGGGGGGCGGCTCCCCTGCGCCCCTTATGGACTGCCCGCTACTGATCCCAATCCTCATACACCAGCTGTTCCAGCAGGGGATGTAAAGGAAAAGCCTGGAAATTCTGTTGAGGGCTCAAAAAGCCAAAGAAGAAAAGAAGACTTCTGTCATTTCAAGAGGAGGTAATTTAAACCCTGTCCGAACCATTTCGGTGAGGGACTGAATCAGTAGCCTCTGAGAGTGAGATGCTGAAAATGGTTCCTCAGAATCTGATCCCTCAGAAGAGGAACTACTGTATCTTCAGCCTGCCCCTCTTCAAAATGATTAACAGCTACCTCTTCAATGTCTTCTGCCTAATCTGGCTCTAAACCAGAAGCCACTGCAAGACCTTGAGAGCCTAGGAGCTCTGCTGTATTCCTGCTAGGCCCGGGTACAGGAGAGGGGGATCTATCCCATTTTCTCCTGCCCTGTGAAACAGAAGCAATCATTCTAGCTATTTTACCTTAAAGGCTAGCCAAGGCAGATGCCAGGTCGTCCTTAGTAACATAGGTAGCCACTGAGGCATTGGAGCTAGCAATAATACCTGATATGCGTAATGGCTCAGACTGACCAGTTGCTTCAGGCCTCTCAGGGGAAGAGAGCATAGTGGGAGCCAAACTAGGACTATTTAATCCTGATGCAGGAATACCTGTCCCTTTCCCTGCTGCACCCCCCCCCCCCCCTCACTTCTTTTTTTGGAAGACATTGCTTTATATAAAGTAAGACCCAGAAGTAAGGTAACAACCTGTTGCACAAAAGGTAGACAAAAACTGTGATCCAGCACTGTACAGCTATCACAGAACAACTAACCTTCTCCTACCGTGTAGCCATGCCCAAGCCAAAACTGTAACCTGCTCTGTGTCCCATAGGCCCCGGTCAGAAGCTCAGCTTAGCAGAGAAACAGTCACATTCAGCCAGCAGCATGGCTGGGAAAAGTAAGAGGTAATACACGTGCACGCCTGTGACGTCATCTGTGCGCCCATAGAGATACAGAGCCAAGCTGACCAGAGAGTCCAGACACACAAGGTACACCGCCATAATACATTTCTGCTGAACAGCGGCATCTAGTGGCCAAGACACAGTACTACAGCCCAGGAGAGAAAATATGCAATTCCTTCCCTGCAATTTTTTTTTTTAAAGAGAGGGAAAAAAGAACAGATTTACCAGTCCCGCCGCAGGGTCCTAGACAGGACCCAAACTTCACCCATCATGGCGGGCTTTGTCAATCAGACCTTTAAGGACTGGGTCCCCCCTTTTCTAGGGGTCCACACCCTTGGACCTGTAGAGCACCCTGCTGGCCAACTCCTTGGGATAATAAATAACCAGGGTTCCATTTATCAGGGTCCAGCATCCAGATGGGTCACATTACAGGCAAAACCTCGGGTGTCCTTAGCCGAGGCTCGTTTACCATCCACTTAGCGAAAAAAACTGAGGTTCTTCCTGTATGGGAGGGGTTATATGGGAGGAACTTCCTGTCTATTGGTTGCCAGTGTCCAATCACCTAAAGGTAGCGTATAACCCAGATAGTCATTATTACTGGCTCTGTGTCCCATGATGTACGATAAAGAAAGATGTTTTTGAAATGCTTAAACATTTCCCTCGATCTTGCTTTGTCATTTTATATACAGTTACATATTTTTTGGCAGCATCACCAGAACAGTCCTTGGTCCGCCCCCCCCCCCCCTTTGTTGGTGAACTCAGTGGTTTAGGCGCCCTGGTGTTTTACTTGTTCATACAACCAATACCCATCAATGCATCTTGACAGAGAAGTCTAGGTCAACTTATAACACCACCCACATCACGGTTGTGTGGCAATATGTCTTAGTGTGTATATTATATATATATATATATATATACTATGTGCTATTAGTGAGCAATACTATTTATTCATTGTATTTTGAAACGACTAAATATGTGTATGTGTACAAATAAACATATTTTACATTGATTTTTCATCACTTTATAGCTGTGTGCTTCATTTAAAGTTCAAAAACTCCCTCCTCATTTATATATAGAAGGATCACATGGGCTCTATGATCATTGCAGGGAGAAGAATGGTCAGCTGTGTTTACAACAGCTGACCTTTCTCCCTCAGCGGGGAACGATCGCAGGTGTCAGGCGGCATTTAGAGCTGCCTGCCCGCTGCATTGGCTTCCCCGGGGCGCGCGCGCCCCCTAGCCTCCCGAGAGCGAGTGCCGTACATGTACGGCGATTTGCCTGGGAGCGGCTGCCTTCTGCAGTATAACTGCGGTGGGCGGTCGTTAACCGGTTAAAGGAGTTGTAACGTCAGAAGGTTTTTTTATCTTAATGCATTCTATGCATTAGGATAAAAAGCCTTGTGTGTGTAGCAGCCGCCCCAGCACCCACATGCAAATACTTACTTGAGCCTATCCCTCGGCCGTCCAGGACTCTTCCTCCTGATAGGCTGAGACAAAGCAGGGGGGGGCCAATGGCTCCTGTGGCTGTCAATCAAAGTCAGTTAGCCAATTAGAAGAAAGAGGAGGCAGAGCCAAACGGCAGCTCCTTGTCCGAATAGACACACAGAGCTTCAGCGCAGCTTAACAGGAGGGAGAGGCCAGAAGCACCGAAGGATCAGAGAAGAGGAGGATCCAGGCTATCCTGTGCAAAACCAACTGCACAGAGGAGGGAAGTATAACATATTTATTTAAAAAAAAAGCGAGACTTTACAATCACTTTAGGGTCATCCAAGCGAGGTGCTGACCTCTGTGCTGGGGATTTGTGGAGAACCATGCTGTGTTAACCTCTCATTATGTGGGCTTAATCCTCTTGTAAGTGATCCCTGTTGGTGATGATCTTTCACTCAGAGGTTCAGTTTTTCTAACAAGAGATCCCGGCAGCAGCGGTGGATGGACTTTCTTTCACATATTGCTTTCACTTTTTTTGTGTTTATTTAAGGATTCTTACAAGTTAATTTGCACTTTTTGTATACTGCAATAATTAACGTTATATGAAGGGATATGATGAATAAGAGCACTTTATTGATCATGAATTGACACACTCATGAATTGTTGCATAATAGTTTTAATCCATTATGCTGAATGAATTATTGCACAAAAAGCATTTTATGGTTTTATTGTTTGAATTCATAAACTGGTAGCTGGTTCAGAAGACTCAAGTACATTTTGCACTTTATTTGATCATTTAAAGAAACAGCGTACTATTTTTGTTTTCCTAATGCCAGAAGTCTGCCAATCACAATAAGTGAGTTGGAAGCTTTGGAGCATAAAGAGAACTACTATTTTATTGGTATTGCTGAATCTTAGCTTCATTCTTCACATGACTGGGCTAATAATATTCCTGGCTATGCTCTCTTTTGGAGAGACAGGGTAAACCGTAAAGATGGTATTGTCTGTCTCCATGTGAGAAGTGATCTCAAAGCGAGTGTGAAAGAGGACCTAGTTGATGAACGGAACAGCATATGGGTGTGCGTACTTCAAAGTTTGTTATAGACCACCCAGTGTATTTGAGAAAGTGGAGACTCAGCTCCTTGCGCAGATAAAAAGTGCTGCAAGGGCTGGGACAGCAATGATAATAGGGGATTTTAACTACCCTGAAGTTGACTGGCATAATGGCACTGTTAGAACAGGTAAAGAGAAAAAATGTATAAACCTTGTGGGGGTTCAGCTTCAAGCAGACAGCTCGCAGAAAGGTACTCCAAGCCCTAAATCTAAGGGCTTTCTGCTCGTGTTTAATAGTCAGCGTTAAAGCAAAACAAGGAAAATTCCATCTCAGGGGGTGAGAATCACAGTCTAAAACAATAGTCCAGTAGAAAACAGTTGTTAGGCCTCCTGGCTAGTAAAAAGGCACCATTGGGTCTGCTGCAGACATTTTTCCTCACAGCCTACTTGTATCCTTTTTCCAGCAACAATCTATTAAAAAAGAGAAAGATGGGGCATGATCTAACCGTTCCACAGCTCCGTCCTTTCTACAGCCAAATCATCAGCTACAGGGGCGACTTTCTCCTTATTCCGCAACTGGCTATGTTCCAGCGACGGCGGGCATCCTCACGTCAAGGCTTCCTGAAATCCTTCTTCCCTGAGTGTCGTCGGCAGCAGAGCGGGAAATCCAAGATTGCCCCGGAGCAGATTTCCCCGCAGAACCACTAAAGAGGACTTAGAGTGCTTCACTAGCAGAATAGAGCAGGCCATTAACCAGTTCTGGACCAGAAGGATTTGTCCCCTTAATGACCAGGCAATTTTTTGTGATTCGGCACTGCGGTACTTTAATGTAAAATTGCGTGGTCGTGCAACACTATACCGAAATAAAATTGATGTCCTTTTTTTTCCCACAAATAGAGCTTTCGTTTTGTGGTATTTTATAACCTGTGCAATTTTTATTTTTTGCGCTATAAACCAAAAAATTTAAATTCTAAAAAAAAAAGAAAAAAACAATATTTTTCACATTCTTCTATATAACATTCACAAAAAAAAAAATTTAAAAATCTAAATTGTTCATTCTTTTAGGCCAATTTGTATTCTGCGACATATTTTTGGTAAAAAAAAAATCGCAATAGGCGTATTTTCATTGGTTTGCGCAAAAGTTATTGTGTCTACAAACTAGGGAAAAGATTTATGTCATTTTTATTTATTTTTTTATTTTTTTTACTAGTAATGGCAGTGATCTTTTTAGTGGGACTACGACATTGCGGCGGACAGATCGGACCCCTAACTGACATTTCTGACACTTTTGGGGGGACCAGTGACATTACTACAGTAATCAGTGCTAAAAATATGCACTGTTACTGTAATAATGACACTGGCAGGGAAGGGGTTAACCAAGTGTCACCAAGTGTGAGGGTTTATGGTGAGCCTAGGGGAGTGTTTTCTAACTGTGGGGGAGGGACTTGTGAAATGATCATAGAGACCTGTGATCCTATACAGAGACCTGTGATCCTATATAGAAGGATCACAGGCGCTCTGTGATCATTTCAGAGAGAAAGAGTCAGCTGTGTTTACAACAGCAGACCATCGTTCTCTCTCAGCGGGGAGCGATCGTGGGTGCCGGTCCCGTGGATCGGCATCCTGTGCTCGCCGCCCAGCATCACTTCCGCGAACTGACATACTCCTATGTTGATTCGCGCAGCCAAGCCAGCTTGCCACAGTAAAACTGCGGCGGGCGGTCGGCAAGTGGTTAAACAGGACACTGAGCAACTTAAAACAGAGACTACTCAGGTGGTACACAGGTTTGAGACGCTTGAGCAAAAATTTGATGATGCTTTGCCTGCTATGCTCTGTCAGCAGATGATTTTGAAAATCGCATCAGGCAGGCGAATATTCGTATTTGCGGCCTACTTGAAGTCACAGCCCTTAAGGATAGAATCCCCACGTTACAGGGTGTGTTCAGTGAAATTTTGGATCTTCCAGCCTCAGCCCCTATTGAAATAGACAGAGCTCACAGAGCACTTCGGCCTCCACCTGATGACTAGGAGAATCATAGAGACGTTATTTGCAAGCTTCACAAATATATGCTCAAAGAGCGCATGGTGCAAAAAATGCCCAACTGGCCATTCCTTGACTTTGCTGGGGCTCGTGTGTTCTTTTACCAAGATCTCTCTAGGCGCACCCTTATGCAGCTCAGGACCCTTTGTCCCCTGTTTGCTATGATCCAGACTGCTGGCCTTACTTACCAATGGGGCTTCTTGTTCAGCCTGCAGGTAACCAAAAATGACCAGCTTGGATTATATTACGCACCAAAGATGACCTCCCATGCTTCCTGCAAAATCTAGGGCTGGAGCGAGTTGACTTCCTGGACTAGCGCTGCTCTCAGGAGATCACGGTACCACCGCTACCTCAACTATGGCTCCCTACAAGAAGCAAGAGGTGATCTCGTGGTCAGGAGCAACAGGCCTCCCCTCCGCCCAGTCCCCTGTCACTAGGCAGCAGCCTTTACCCTTATTTTGTCGTTCCACATCCCCAGACTGGTGCATGTTGGGGTCCCGCTAGTCCCTCTGCTCTAATGACTGGTTTGGATGGAGTGCTTGACCCCACGTCTCATTATTTGCCCACGTTCCCCGTATAGGCTTTACCTAGTTAGGGTCACCAGGCCAATGCTATGGGGTCTTCCACTTGAAACTTGTTTTACAAAACATTCTTGTTTCTTTGTGCTTTACTGTTCCTCCTTTTCTTTTTGTTTTTATTTTAGGATGCTTTAGCACCACATCGCCCACGCTCGGTCTGCTGGAGTGGCTCAGCTGCTCCTTCGCTTTCTGTTTCTGGTATGGCTTAGGGGAATGTCATATAATGTACAGGGTCTCTGCTCTCCACACAAATGCAAAAAATTATGGTTAGAACTAAAACGTATGGGCGCTCAGGTAGTGTTCCTGCAGAAAACACATTTCAGTGAGCAGTCCCTTCCTACTAACCTCTTTAATTAATGGTTCTTTAGTAATTCCCCTGTCATAAAATCTCGGGGGACAGCAATTGCAATCCATAAATCCTTCCCATTTCACCTTTTAAAAAGGTGTATATACCCTCAAGGCCGCTACATCTTTGTAAAGGGGGTGTTTGCGAATTAAAAAATTAAGTTTGCAACTCTCTACACACCAAACGCTCAGCAGCTCCCCTTTATAGACACAGTTCTCACAAGGCTGGCAGACTTCCAGGAGGTCTCCCTGATTTTAGAGGGAGATTTCAACATTAGCCCTGACCCCCTTATTGACACGTTTTATGGCATTCCTACGCTTTCCTTAAACACTTCCATAAAGCACTGCAGAATAACTTTTTCATAGACAGTTGGAGAGCGCTACATGCCTCGGATAGAGATTATAGCTACTACTCCAGGGTACACGATGTCTATACATGCATAGATCTTCTGTGGGTGGATCACGACACTCTGGAGCTGTTGCAATCAGTCCAGATTGGGAATAAATGGATTTTTGTAAGATCTTACCGTAAAATCCTTTTCTCTTAGCTCATTGACAGACGTAGTCCTCGGTGATACAGCACCTTCGGGTTTATGTTGCCTCCACAGGAGTAGGACTAGACAGGAAATAAAATGCTCTGGCCACACCTTAGGGGCAGTCCCAGAGGGTATATCCTCTCTCTCTCTGCCTCAGCAAATCAGTTATGTCATAAAGCAGTCTTTAGAGAATTTAACCCAACCCAACTAAAAAAAACAGAGGGGCGGGTACTACGTCTGTCAATGAGCTAAGAAAAAAGGATTTTACGGTAAGATCTTACAAAAATCCATTTTTCTCTATCGCTCATTGACAGACGTAGTCCTCGGTGATACAGCACCTTCGGGAAGTCCCAGAGCAGTATCACAAATGAGGGGTGGGAAAATGGAAATCAAATCCAATCTAGAAGGCCCAACCGGTGCCAACTAGAAGTTTACAATGCTCATCCATAATGATGAGACTCAACAAAAAAATTTTCAAACAGAAAAAAACCCTCGAGGTAGACCACCGGTCTCCTCAAATAGCGGCCTGCAAAACCTTGCGGCCAAATGAGGCATCCGCCGATGCCATCACATCAATTTTATAAAATTTTGTAAAGGTATGTACCGACGACCAGGTGGCCGCCTTACATACCTGGACCACTGACGCCTGATGGCGAAAGGCCCAAGAAGTACTGAGCGCTCGAGTGGAGTGCGCCCTAACAGGGAACGGAGGACTCTGACCCTTAATAGAATAAGCCTGTACCACCGTCTGTCTAATCCATTTGGCAATAGTCGCGGCAGATGCAGGCAACCCCTTTCTGGGGCCATCCGTGATCACAAAAAGTGAATCCGTCTTACGGAACGATTCCGTAGCTTTCAGGTATACCCTGATTGCCCGAACCACATCCAAGGAATGCAACGCATGTTCCCGATGATGATTGGGCTGAGGACACAAGGAAGGTAGTACAATATCTTCATTCAGATGAAAATCTGAAACCACCTTTGGAAGAAAGGATGGCTTAGGATGAAGCACTACCTTATCCCTATGAATCACTAAGTATGGGGACTGGCATGATAAAGCAGCCAGTTCTGACACCCTGCGTGCAGAAGTGATAGCCACCAAGAAGGCCACCTTCTGGGATAATGTAAGCAAGGGAATCTCCCTGATGTTTTCAAAAGGAGGTTTCTGTAGAACCGACAAAACCAAATTAAGATCCCAGGGCGGTAAGGGCGCGCGGACTGGTGGAGCCAGGTGCCGCACCCCCTGGATGAAATTCCGCACCAAGGACTTGGTAGCTAAAGGTTTCTGAAAGAAGATTGCTAATGCTGAAACTTGACCCTTGATGGTGCTCAAGGCTAGCTTCTGCTCAACCCCTTTCTGCAGAAAGGCCAATATTCGAGTCACCGAATAGGTATGTGGAGGAAATCCTAAAGATTCGCACCACGCGATATAAGTCTTCCATGTGTGATAATAGACTCTGCTGGAAGTCGCTTTCCTTGCTTTAATAAGGGTAGGAATGACTGAAGCTGACAACCCTCCGTCCTTCAGTACTTGGGTCTCAATGGCCAGGCCATTAAAACCAGTGACTGTAAAGCACAATGGTAGATTGGTCCTCGAGACCGCAGACACTCCCTGAGACGCAGTTCCCACGGAACGTCCGCGACTAGCAAGTCCAAGTCGGCCAGGCCGGCTTGGCGAGGCCAGCCTAGAATTTCTAGGACCACTGGCACTGACGGGATTTGAACCAGGCGTCCCTAGAGCTATCTGGCCCCGACCATCCGAGAAAGTCTGGTCGTTCTCTGTTCCCACACATTTATCCGACACCTGATTCCTATCAGGAACGGTGATCTTTCCTGGTTGAATCTCAGGGACCGAAGTCACCCGGCTAGAGGCTTCTTGGTCTGTCTGGTCAACCAGATCCGATTCCTGTGGGGAATTGAGACTAATCTTAGGAAAAGGTAAAGTAAAAGATCTGTTCAGGGAACGGTGACTACCGCTCCCTGTAGCACTTAAATGTTGGAAGGGAAGAATCGCACCGGTAGTAGTAGTCGATACTCGATCTAATGTCCTGAATACCGGTGAAAACGTCCCCCCACCCTCAAACCGGGTGGGGGCGCACCTTCAGGCTGTGTAATCCTTTGCTTCGGGTTTGGCTGAGTCGGTCCTCTGTTTGTCCGACCAGCCTTTCTTGAACCCTCCTGGAGGAGTCTTGCCTTTCCCGCTTGTTCCAGCCGGGCGTGCGAACCCTTTATGGGCGGTAAAGAAAGGTCCTCGCTTGTTGCGAGGTCCCTTAGCTTTAGCAGCCTGTGGCAAGAAAGTGCTCTTGCCCCCAGTGGCATCTTTAATGATTTCATCTAGGGTGGCCCCAAATAGGCGATTCCCCTGAAAAGGGAGATTCGTCAAGGTCTTTTTGGAACCTAGGTCAGCTGACCAGCATTTTAACCACAGCACACGTCTGAGGATTACCGTTGACATAGATGCATGCCCTAATAGGGGAGTAGTGTCCAAGGCTGCGTCACAGATAAACTGTAGCCCTTGTATAATCTGTTCCATCAAATCAGATGTTTCCTGGGGAATATCTTTTCCCCTAAGGTCTTGGCGTACCAATCTCGCCCATTCCGTAAGTGTCTGGGAAACTAGACCAATAACAATTACTGGTCTAAATGCTGACCCTATCAGAGAGAAGATAGTGCGGGACTCTGCTTCCATCTTCCGATCCACCGGATCCTTAAAGGACGAAGTGTCCTCCACTGGGATAACCGTGGCTTTATTCAGCCTGGAAATAGGTGGATCCACCACTGGTGGTACCGTCCATTTCTTAATGAGGGATTCCTCAAACGGATAGCGTCTAGCAATACGCTTGGAAATAGTAAAGGTACGTTTAGAATGCTCCCATTCTCCTTTAATTTTATTACCAAAACACTTGGGTACAGAAAAAACCTTCACCGTTTTGATGGGCTTGTTAGTACCAAAGGGAATCTCTGTTTCAGTTGCCTCTGCCGGTAAAACCTCAAGTCTTAAGGTTTCCCGCACCGCCACAACTAGTGTGTCCACCAATGCTTCTTCCTGAATTATGGCGGAAGAATGCACGTCCTCCTCACTGTCTGAGGGAGCTTTACCTGAGATAACAGCCCTTGCAGAGGGACCTGCAGCTGCAGTGACCATCTCTGAATCTGAGTCAGAGGTGTCAGATATTATAGGGGTAGGCGGGGGTCGCTTTCTTGACCCCCGTCCCTGACAGGCCGCCTCCACCCGAGCCACCATAGACTCCAAAACTGCTGTAAATGCATCCATGCTCTGTGCACTGGCGGGTCCCGAGGCCCCCTCGAGGGAAACAGGTGGGGGTACTTGTGTGGCAGGGTCCATGATTATTCCAGTAACTACCCGGAAACTTCATCCAACTTAAATAAAAAACTTTTGTCAATGAGCGATAGAGAAATGACTATTTCTGATCATGCACTGATCACAGCCACACTACGCATGCCAGGTGGGTCTCCCAGGGCCTGGTCCTGGAAGCTGAACGAAAACTTACTGCATGATGTCTCTGCGGTAACTAAGGTTACTGAAACCATCTTGCATGATTTTACAGAGAACGCTTCTGGCGAATTAGCAGAGGGAGTCATCTGGGAGGGTCATAAAGCTGTGATAATGAGCAAGCTGATCTCTCTGGGTCTAAACTTAAAAAGGAAAGTCAGATTGACTTTCAGAGAGTACTGTCTGCTTTGCAGCAGGCAGAGCTTCAGCATAAGCACCACGGGGATGCTAAGGCTCTTAAACGTTTGACTGATCTTGGGGAGCTGTTCTCACGCCTTTTGGACCGTTGCGCCCGGAGACAATTAAGATATTTGTCACACAAATACTATGAGCGTGGCAATAAATACAGCCGGATGCTGGCCAGGGCACTACGGAAAAGATGAGTCTACAGTCATGTACATATGCTTCAGGCCCCTAATGGAGAGACGACATTACATTCTTCCAAGACTGCCTCTCTATTTCCCGACAATTATGTGGATCTCTACAACCTGAAAGGAGACCTCTCCCCAGCTGCTAGAACCTCTAAAGTACACGCTGTTACCGAATATCTTATTAGGCTGGTCTTTCCTCCTTGACACTGGAACATCAGTCGGAAATAGAATCCCCTATCTCTCCCTTTGAGATCTCAGCTACGATAAAGTCTCTGCCCAGCGGGAAAAGCCCTGGCTTGGATGGTTATACCAAAGCGTACTATGTCAAATTCCTCCCACTGTTGCTAAGCCCTTCATGCAGGTACCTCAATTCTTTCACCAATGGAAGACCGTTCCCCCTATGAAGCTTTGTTGGCTCATATTACAGTACTTCCCAAAGAGGGTAAGGATCCTACCCTACCCCAAAGTTTATCATCCAATATCACTGCCTAATGTGCATATAAAAATTTTTGTGAAAATTTTAGTGAATAGCTTGAAGTACCTCTTGCCATTAATTGTACATTTGGACCACACAGGCTTTATTTCTAGTCGGGAAGCTAGGGATAACTCCATCTGGGCTTCATAGATTATCCATTGGGCCCGCTCTCGTCAAGACCCTATACCCTACTTTATTTTATCCACGGACACCGAAAAGGCTTATGACCGCGTTGAATGGTCGTACTTACCTTAAGGCATTTTTAGAGGCCTTGGGGCTGCATATGCTACAGTGGATTAAAGCCTTGTATACGACTCCCAGTGAGAAGGTTCAGGTTAATAGCCTTTTCTCCCCTAGGTTCCCTATACGGAATGGGAGGAGACAGGGGTGCCACCTCTCATCCCTTCTCTTTGCTCTGATTCTGGAGCCATTTCTCCAGACTGTTCAGGCAATTCTAGATATTAGGGGATAACAATATGGACAACTGAACACAAGCTATCAGCCTATGCTTGATAATGTCCTCTTTCATCTCACGGACCCCCTTGTCTCATTGCCAAACCTAACGTGGGAACTTCAGCTGTTCGGGAGATTATCAAACTTCAAGATCAACTATGCTAAGTCCGAGGTTTTACCCATAACTTCACCCAAGATTCTAGCTTCCAACTTGCGTGAGGCTTTCCCCTTTACTTGGGCCATGTCTTCCCCTATGTACTTCAGGATTCAGCTCACGTATCGCTTTGAGAAGCTGTATTCCGCTTATTATGCCACGCTCTTGAACATGGTACATAGAGACTTACAAAATTGGACAAAGTCAGCCTTTACATGGCTGGGTCGGGTTAAATAATATCAAAATGAATATCCTCCCTAGAGTGCTCTTCTTCATGCTGCCGATTCCTCTTCCTAAAAATGTTTTTGCTCAATTTAAGAGTTTGCTGGTCGGGTTCGTATGGAATAACAAAAAGCCACGTATAGCAATGACCTTACTTCAAGGTTCTAAAGGGGTGGGAGGTTTGGGTCTCCCCGACATACAGCGTTATTATCATCTTAAACTGGCGCTTTCACACACGCTCCAAACTGTTAGTCTCCCTGGAGAAAAGTTTGGCGGGCCACAACTTATCGTATGCCCCCTGGCTGCCTTGGGAGTACAGAGGGTTCTCAGTGATTACTTCTCCAATAACTTAACAACTCATGTCTTGTGTGTCTGATACCGCATGAACACGTTGTTTTCTTTGGCTCCCTCTGGATCCCCATTGGCGCCAAAAGGAGGCTTCTTATGGTTCCCTCTTGGGGAACGCATGGCCTTTTTGGATCCTGGGCCATGGATGGTAACCCTAGCTGCAGTAGATTCTTAGATAATGGCCGGCTGATCCCGCTGGAGACCCTCAGAGATAGGTTTGGTTATTTTACCATGGATTGGTGGCGCCATAAGTAGGGTTGAGCGGACACCTAGATGTCCGTGTTCGACGGGTTCGGCCGAACTTTAAAAAAAAGTCCGGGTCCGCGAACTTTTCCCGGACACCGAACCCCATTGAAGTCAATGGGGACCCGAACTTTAAGGCACTAAAATGGCTCTAAAACACCAATGGAAAGGGCTAGAGTGCTGCAAATGGCAGCAAAACGTAGTTAAGAGCATGGCAAGTGCTCTGCAAACAAATGTGGATAGGGAAATAACTTAAAACAACAAAAAAAAAAACAGAAAAATAAAACAATGTTCTTCATCTCTGAAGGACGCGGTCCATATGGAGTAGGAGGGAGGTTGAGGTGGTGGTGGATGTGGCGGTGTCATAGGCGTGCGCACAGGGTGTGCCGGGTGTACCTGGGCACACCCTAATCACCTAGGGCACATAGCATTATCGCTCTGTTTGCCAGTGAGGAGATGGGAAAGATCTCCCTCGGACCTGCTCTGCTCTATTTCTCTTTGCCAGCAGGGAGAGTAATGTATCGGGGCCATGTACATGTAGGCAAACACATGCATGTGTATTTCAACTTTGGGGTGCACACTCTAATGCAATAGGCTGCGCACACCTATGGGCGGTGTAGGTGGAAGCGGCAGTGGAGGAGGACCAGGGCCGGATTAAGAGCATCATGGTCTTGGTGCTGAGGATTTTGAAGGGTCTTAAGGGCCGTGCCTTGGCATGCACCCAGAGGAGGAAGGGTGCAGCCATGCATGCCTAATTCAACATGGGATGCTGTCTCTGAAGCCCATAAACACATCCATGCATCGGCAACTGTCCCTCCTTGTCAGGCCTTCGCGCTGTGTGGGGAGGTTCTGAGGGTGCTGCCTGGGGAAGCGAGCATAGAAGCCAGACTTCTGTGTTTACAAGTGACAGAAGAGCGGTAACAGTGAATATGGCCAATCCGGGGCCTATATAAAAGGTAGGGGCCTGGAGCTGCAGCTCCAATAGCCCCTAGGTTAATCTGGCCCTGAGGAGGAGGACGAGGTAGCCAACACTGCTTCTTTTCACCCCAAAAGAGTGAGAAAGAGCAAAAATGGAACAATGGGTGGGTAAGGTCGGTATCCATTGCTATTCTGCACAAGGTACGGAAAAGTCCCGTGGGATCCATGCCTGGTTCATTTTAATGAACGTGAGCTTGTCCACATTGTCTCTGGACAGGCGGCTGCGCTTGTCTGTTATAACGCCCCCAGCCGTGCTAAATACCCGTTCAGATAATACACTGGCTGCAGGGCACGCCAGCACCTCCAAGGCGTAAAGGGCAAGCTCAGGCCATGTGCCCAATTTGGAGACCCAGAAGTTGAAGGGGGCAGACCCCTCATTCACTACATGTAGGCATGTGCACACATACTGCTCCACCATGTTGGTAAAATGCTGCCTCCTGCTAAGACGTTCCATCTGAGCTGCTGGTGCTGCTGTTTGTTGTGGCGTGCTGACAAAGCTTTTCCCCATTTCGGCCATGCTAACCCTGCCTTCTGAGGTGCTGGCGGTGCCCTGGTTGCATTGGCGACCTCCTCCTCCTCCTCCTCTGCCTTGTGCTTCCACTGTGGCTCCGCTGTCAGATGGGAATGCCAGCAGCATCGCATCTACCAGCGTGCGCTTGTACTCGCGCATCTTGCGATCGCGCTCCAGTGAGTGAATTAAGGACGGTACGTTGTCCTTGTAACGGGGATCCAGCAGCGTGGCCACCCAGTAATCAGCACAAGTTAGAATGTGGGCAACTTGGCGGTCGTTGTGGAGACACTGCAGCATGTAATTGCTCATGTGTGCCAGGCTGCCCAGAGGCGACGAAAGGCTGTCCTCTGTGGGAGGTGTGTCGTCCGTGTCCTCTGTATCCCCCCAGCCACGCACCAGTGATGGCCATGAGCTGGCCTGGGTGCCACCCTGCTGTGAACATGGTTCCATCTCCTCCTCCAGCTCCTCCTCCAGCTCCTCCTCCTCCTCATCCTCCAGAACTGTGCCCCTGCTGGACAATTGTGTCCCTGGCATTTGTGTGTGCAGGAACCCACCCTCGGAGCCCCTTGCGAATGACTGCCCTGAAAGCCTTTGAAATGTTACCTCTTCATCCTCCTCCTCCTCCTCCTCATCCTATGCCACATCATCTTCCATCATCGCCCGAATTGTTTTTTCAAGGAGGCATAGAAGTGGGATAGTTAAGCTGAGAACGGCGTCATTGCCACTGGCCATGTTGGTGGAGTACTCAAAACAGCGCAACAAGGCACACAGGTCTCGCATGGAGGCCCAGTTATTGGTGGTGAAGTGGTGCTGTTCCGCAGAGCGACTCACGCGTGCGTGCTGCAGCTGAAACTCCACTATGGCCTGCTGCTGCTCGCACAGTCTTTGCAGCATGTGCAAGGTGGAGTTCCACCTTGTGGGCACGTCACATATGAGGCGGTGAGCGGGAAGGCCGAAGTTACGCTGCAGCGCTGCCAGGCGAGCAGCAGCAGGGTGAGAACGCAGAAAGTGCGCACAGACGGCCCGCACTTTCTGCAGCAGCTCTGACATATCGGGGTAGTTTTTAAGGAACCTCTGCACCACCAAATTCAGCACATGCGCCAGGCAAGGGATGTGCGTCAAACCGGCTAGGCCCAGAGCTGCTGTGAGATTTCGCCCGTTATCGCACACCACCAGGCCGGGCTTGAGGCTCGCTGGCAGCAACCACTCATTTGTCTGCTGTTCCATTCTCCTCCACAACTCCTGCGCGGTGTGTGGTTTGTCCCCCAAACAGGCAAGTTGTAAAACTGCCTGCTGTTGTTTAGCCCTGGCCGTGCTGAAGTTGGTGGTGAAGGTATTACGGTGTCCGGATGAGGAGGCGGTAGAGGATGAAGTAACGGAGTAGGATGAGTTAGGAACAGGAGGCAAACTGAAGCGCCCTGCAATCCTTGGTGGTGGAAGGACATGCGCCAAATTGCTATCCGCCTCAGGCCCATCCGCCACTGCATTTACCCAGTGTGCCGTTAGGGAGATATAACGCCCCTGACCGTGCTTACTGGTCCACGTATCGGTAGTTAGGTGGACCTTGGCACAGATGGCGTTGCGCAGTGCACACCTGATTTTTTCCCCCACTTGGTTGTGCAGGGAAGGGATGGCTTGCCTGGAAAAGTAGTGGCGACTGGGCACGACGTACTGTGGGACAGCCACCGACATAAGCTTTTTAAAACTGGGCGTCTCCACCAGACGGAATGACAGCATTTCAAAGGCCAATAATTGTGAAATGCTGGCATTCAGGGCCAGGGATCGCGGGTGGGTAGGGGGGTACTTCCTCTTCCTCTCAAGTGTTTGGGAGATGGAAAGCTGAACACTTCCACGGGACATTGTGGAGATGGTTGTTGGTGACCCAGGTGGTGGTGTTGCTGACAGATCGTCTGTTTGCGGGGTGGCAGGTGCCGGTATAACTACAGAGGTGGCTGGAGCGTCCGAGACTGCAGCAGAAGAGGAAGCAGGATGAGCCAGAGACGTTTCTTGGTTTTGAAGGTGTGTACTCCACTGCAGCTCGTGCTTTGCACTTAGATGCCTGATCATGCAGGTTGTGCTCAGGTTGAGAAGGTTTATGCCTCGCTTCAGGCTCTGATTGCACAGGGTGCAAACCACTCGTGTCCTGTCATCAGCACATTTTCTAAAGAACTTCCACGCTAGAGAACTCTTTTGAGCTGACTTTGGTGCGCTCGTTCCCTTGCTGCGTTGGGCAGTAGCAGGCGTAGTGTTTTGGGCACGGCCAATCCGCTTCTGCACCCTGCTCCCTCTTCTGCTGTGCTGGTGGCTCTGTGCGACCACCGCCTCTTCCTCCAAACTACTCAGGTCACCTGCATGACCTTCATTCCATGTGGGGTCGAGGACCTCATCGTCCTCCACATCATCTTCCACCCAGTCTTCACCCCTGCCCTCCCTGTCGGTCTCCACAATGCTGAACGCCGCAGCAGTTGGCACCTGCGTTTCGTCATCACCGGAGACGTGCTGTGATGGTCCTTCCATGTACTCATCTTGAGAAACAAGTGGTTGGGCATCGCTGCACTCAATCTCTTCCACTTCTGGGGCAGGGCTAGGTGGATGGCCCTGGGAAACCCTGCTGACAGAGTCCTCAAAAAGAATAAGAGACTGCTGTATGGCTTGGGGCTCAGACTGCTTGCCTGATTTGCAAGGGGGTAAGGTGAAAGACGGTTGGACATTGACTGCAGGTGCCAACTCTGACCTTTCTGCAGTAGACTGGGTGGGAGACAATGTGAAGGAACTGGAGGCACTGTCAGCAGCAAACCAATCTACTATCGCCTCTACGTGTTCTGGCCTCATCACTTCTAGAGGCGTATGATGCCCTACCAAATACTGATGCAGGTTCTGTCGCCTACTCACACTTGAGGAAGGTGTTTCACTTGTGCATGTAGCTGGCACAGATCGACCACGTCCTCTCCTTGCAACAGGAGCTCTAGCAGCAGCACCACGACCCAGGCCACGGCCCCTATTTGACGCTCTCCTCATATTTCTGAAATTTAAGATCTTGCCCTAGAAAGGTCTTTATTGAATAGCAGAACAAAAGAACAACAGTATCGCACGGGTGTATCTCACAGTCAAATATGCAAACTATGCCGCAATTTAATGTTTTTTACACCAAAAGGGTGTGTATTGAATAGCGGAATAGGATAAAAAACTGTGTATCTCACACGTACAAACACAGACTAGGCCCGATTAAATTTTTTCCTACCCTAAAGGGAGGATGAGGAAGAGGAGTATGGAACAGGCAGCACCCTCAAATCTTCAGAAGTATGAGATGAACCTCAAAAACTTGGAAAGGTGGATCTCACACGTACCGACACAGACTATTCTGCAATTTAATTGATCCCCAAAGGTTTTTATTGAATAGCGGAATAGGAAATATGATCAAAAAAAGTGTATGTATCTCACACGTACAGAAGCACACTAGGCCCCAATTACTATTGTTTGTACACCTAAAAGGATGGATGAGGAGGAGGAGGAGTATGGAACAGGCAGCACCCTCAAAGCTTCAGAAGTATGAGATGAACCCCAAAAACTTGGAAAGGTGGATCTCACACGTACCGACACAGACTATTCCGCAATTTAATTGATCCCCAAAGGTTTTTATTGAATAGCGGAATAGGAAATATGATCAAAAAAAGTGTATGTATCTCACACGTACAGAAGCACACTAGGCCCCAATTACTATTGTTTGTACACCTAAAAGGATGGATGAGGAGGAGGAGGAGTACGGAACAGGCAGCACCCTCAAAGCTTCAGAAGTATGAGATGAACCCCAAAAACTTGGAAAGGTGGATCTCACACGTACCGACACAGACTATCCCGCAATTTAATTGATCCCCAAAGGTTTTTATTGAATAGCGGAATAGGAAATATGATCAAAAAAAGTGTATGTATCTCACACGTACAGAAGCACACTAGGCCGAAATTACTATTGTTTGTACCCCTAAAAGGATGGATGAGGAGGAGGAGGAGTATGGAACAGGCAGCACCCTCAAAGCTTCAGAAGTATGAGATGAACCCCAAAAACTTGGAAAGGTGGATCTCACACGTACCGACACAGACGATTCCGCAATTTAATTGATCCCCAAAGGTTTTTATTGAATAGCGGAATAGGAAATATGATCAAAAAAAGTGTATGTATTTCACACGTACAGAAGCACACTAGGCCCCAATTACTATTGTTTGTACACCTAAAAGGATGGATGAGGAGGAAGAGGAGTATGGAACAGGCAGCACCCTCAAAGCTTCAGAAGTATGAGATGAACCCCAAAAACTTGGAAAGGTGGATCTCACACGTACCGACACAGACTATTCCGCAATTTAATTGATCCCCAAAGGTTTTTATTGAATAGCGGAATAGGAAATATGATCAAAAAAAGTGTATGTATCTCACACGTACAGAAGCACACTAGGCCCCAATTACTATTGTTTGTACACCTAAAAGGATGGATGAGGAGGAGGAGGAGGAGGAGTACGGAACAGGCAGCACCCTCAAAGCTTCAGAAGTATGAGATGAACCCCAAAAACTTGGAAAGGTGGATCTCACACGTACCGACACAGACTATCCCGCAATTTAATTGATCCCCAAAGGTTTTTATTGAATAGCGGAATAGGAAATATGATCAAAAAAAGTGTATGTATCTCACACGTACAGAAGCACACTAGGCCCCAATTACTATTGTTTGTACACCTAAAAGGATGGATGAGGAGGAGGAGGAGTATGGAACAGGCAGCACCCTCAAAGCTTCAGAAGTATGAGATGAACCCCAAAAACTTGGAAAGGTGGCTCTCACACATACCGACACAGACTATCCCGCAATTTAATTGATCCCCAAAGGTTTTTATTGAATAGCGGAATAGGAAATATGATCAAAAAAAGTGTATGTATCTCACACGTACAGAAGCACACTAGGCCCCAATTACTATTGTTTGTACACCTAAAAGGATGGATGAGGAGGAGTATGGAACAGGCAGCACCCTCAAAGCTTCAGAAGTATGAGATGAACCCCAAAAACTTGGAAAAGTGGATCTCACACGTTCCGACACAGACTATCCCGCAATTTAATTGATCCCCAAAGGTTTTTATTGAATAGCGGAATAGGAAATATGATCAAAAAAAGTGTATGTATCTCACACGTACAGAAGCACACTAGGCCCCAATTACTATTGTTTGTACACCTAAAAGGATGGATGAGGAGGAGGAGGAGTATGGAACAGGCAGCACCCTCAAAGCTTCAGAAGTATGAGATGAACCCCAAAAACTTGGAAAGGTGGATCTCACACGTACCGACACAGACTATCCCGCAATTTAATTGATCCCCAAAGGTTTTTATTGAATAGCGGAATAGGAAATATGATCAAAAAAAGTGTATGTATCTCACACGTACAGAAGCACACTAGGCCCCAATTACTATTGTTTGTACACCTAAAAGGATGGATGAGGAGGAGGAGGAGTATGGAACAGGCAGCACCCTCAAAGCTTCAGAAGTATGAGATGAACCCCAAAAACTTGGAAAGGTGGATCTCACACGTACCGACACAGACTATCCCGCAATTTAATTGATCCCCAAAGGTTTTTATTGAATAGCGGAATAGGAAATATGATCAAAAAAAGTGTATGTATCTTACACGTACAGAAGCACACTAGGCCCCAATTACTATTGTTTGTACACCTAAAAGGATGGATGAGGAGGAGGAGGAGTATGGAACAGGCAGCACCCTCAAAGCTTCAGAAGTATGAGATGAACCCCAAAAACTTGGAAAGGTGGATCTCACACGTACCGACACAGACTATTCCGCAATTTAATTGATCCCCAAAGGTTTTTATTGAATAGCGGAATAGGAAATATGATCAAAAAAAGTGTATGTATCTCACACGTACAGAAGCACACTAGGCCCCAATTACTATTGTTTGTACACCTAAAAGGATGGATGAGGAGGAGGAGGAGTATGGAACAGGCAGCACCCTCAAAGCTTCAGAAGTATGAGATGAACCCCAAAAACTTGGAAAGGTGGATCTCACACGTACCGACACAGACTATTCCGCAATTTAATTGATCCCCAAAGGTTTTTATCGAATAGCGGAATAGGAAATATGATCAAAAAAAGTGTATGTATCTCACACGTACAGAAGCACACTAGGCCCCAATTACTATTGTTTGTACACCTAAAAGGATGGATGAGGAGGAGGAGGAGTATGGAACAGGCAGCACCCTCAAAGCTTCAGAAGTATGAGATGAACCCCAAAAACTTGGAAAGGTGGATCTCACACGTACCGACACAGACTATCCCGCAATTTAATTGATCCCCAAAGGTTTTTATTGAATAGCGGAATAGGAAATATGATCAAAAAAAAGTGTATGTTTTTCACACGTACAGAAGCACACTAGGCCGAAATTACTATTGTTTGTACCCCTAAAAGGATGGATGAGGAGGAGGAGGATGAAACAGGCAGCACCCTCAAATCTTCAGAAGTATGAGATTGTGTTCACTGTACCCCACAAAGATTGTGTTCACTGCACCCTAAAAGGATTGTCTTCACTGCACCCCACAAAGATTGTGTTCACTGTACCCCACAAAGATTGTGTTCACTGCACCCCAAAAGGATTGTCTTCACTACACCCCACAAAGATTGTGTTCACTGTACCCCACAAAGATTGTGTTCACTGTACCCCCCAAAAATTTTGTTCACTGCACCCCACAAGGATTGTCTTCACTGCACCCCACAAGGATTGTCTTCACTGCACCCCACAAAGATTGTGTTCACTGTACCCCACAAAGATTGTGTTCACTGTACCCCCCAAAGATTTTGTTCACTGCACCCCACAAAGATTGTGTTCACTGTACCCCACAAAGATTGTGTTCACTGTACCCCACAAATATTTTGTTCACTGTACCCCACAAAGATTGTGTTCACTGCACCCCAAAAGGATTGTCTTCACTGCACCCCACAAAGATTGTGTTCACTGTACCCCACAAAGATTGTGTTCACTGTACCCCCCAAAGATTTTGTTCACTGCACCCCACAAAGATTGTGTTCACTGTACCCCACAAAGATTTTGTTCACTGCACCCCAAAAGGATTGTGTTCACTGCACCCCAAAAAGATTGTGTTCACTGCAGCCCACACACAGAAAAATGGATGTGGATCACTGACACCTGCCTATCTCCTATCCCACACCACACAGCAATATCGATTGTAGTTTGTAGAACACACTTTCTCTAAAATTCAGCAGCAGCCTCTCCCTAACAGGATTGAGAAGAGATCGTAGATCGGGACTAAGTGCAGACCCCACCCCACACAGCAATATCGATTGTAGTTTGTAGAACACACTGACCCTATAATTCAGCAGCAGCCTCTCCCTAACAGGATTGAGAAGAGATCGTAGATCAGGATTAAGTGCAGACCCCACCCCACACAGCAATATCGATTGTAGTTTGTAGAACACACTGACCCTATAATTCAGCAGACTCTATCCCTAAAATGCCTACAACTCGCCCTGCCTAAACACTCCGACCTGACCCTAAATTCTATCCGGACACCAATTTGTTTTCCCTGCCTGTCTTTCCCTAATCAGCAGCCAGCACGTATGTGTGCTCTGTCCCTGAGCTAAGCAGCAGAATGACGCCGCTGCGGCTGCCTCGAACTTATAAAGACTTGGTCACATGCTTCAGATGGCCAATCACAGCTACTCATACATTTGCAGGCATGGCTGGGATAGCTTAAGGCACACCAGTTAAACGATTGTTGATTGGCTGTTGAAAGCCCGCCATGAAAAGAGCGCCAAAACATGCAAAACCCGGAAATAAAACGACCGAACACGGATTTTTTACCCGAACATACAGTAAAGTGTCCGTGTCCGTGTTCGGGTAACAAATCCAATTATTCGGTACGAACACGAATAATACAGTCCGTGTTCGCTCAACACTAGCCATAAGCAATTACACCATTTTTTTGCTACCCACGGTTGTTCTATCAGGAAACTGTATACCCTTACCCCATTTGAGAGGTTGTTCATAGAAGAGGAGCCTGCACCCCACCTGATCTCGGAACTCTATAAGCTTCTGGGTTCTGTTCCCACCATGACAAAACCGACCTTTATTTGGGTGTGAGAGCGTGACTATGGCACATCTGTAAAAACTCACACATTCTAGCTCCATAGAATCTAAGACCCAAGAGACCAACTATAAACTACTAACGTTATCGTGTGAATAAAAAATAAAGGGTGCGCTAACCAGAAATATGAAAGTTGTGGCAGCACTAGAGAATGAGAAATTAATATGTGTATAAAAGAAATAGTGCACTCTACAAAAAACTATACATTATAATGCATAGATAAAAAAATTCATACAAAAACAAATCAACAATAATATTTGTGAAATATACCACAAAGGGATAACTGTGAACAAATGCTGTGGACAAAGAAAAAAATCTCAGTAATAGCCAGATAAATCAGGTGTCACCCAGTAATAGCGATTGCTTCTTACCAGATATAAACGGAGGGTAAGCTTTCAACTGTAAATATGGTGCAAAGATTCCCAAATGCAGATGACAAACAGGCTTGGCTCCAATGCATGGACAATATGGATCCATTCCATTCATGATGGTATATATCTCACATGTATGGATGACTGTGCCTGGCAGACGTGTAGCTCCCCAAATAGGAAATAAAGCACCAATAGTGTTATATCCTTAACACAGATTTATTTTTAAAAAAGACAGACACTTACATGGCAATGGATCTTAACACGCATGAACGGTTCCTCTGAAGATAAGTGAGGCTGCCTGCAGTGTGGACAACGCGATGTGATGGCGTGGCTGCTCCCCCCCGACGCGTTTCCCCTCACAAGGCGTCAGCTGGGACTGGAGCTTAGCGTGCGCCGTCACTCTCCGCATTTACATACCCTCCCGGTGAGAAACTTCCGGTGGCTGCACAGTGGAACCCCGGAAGTGAAGTTACATTCAACTTGCTGAAGCAGTTTCACATATCTTGATCCATCGCACCCTTAAAATCATGGATGGGATTATTTAAAACATAATGTGAAACTTCTCTGATTCTTTAAAAAAATATTTGATCTCAAAGTTTAAAATAAAAAAAATTGGAAAAATACCCAAATACTGTACCAGGTCATGAATGCAGCAAATCCATCACCTGATAACTTGTGCAAATATGGGCTTATTATTCCAAATGTGTTTTAATGACACAGAAGGCCATAAACACAAAAAAAAATTGAATATGAAAATAAAAAATGAAAAATAAAAATAAATCAAAATAAATAAAAATAAATATTAAAATAAAAATGTAAATTAAAAATAAAAATAAACAAAAACTTAAATAATAAGTGAAAATATAAATATGTAAAAATAAAAAAACAATTGATATGAATAAAAATAACCAAATAGGCTAAAAATTAGGTTCCACCAACCAGAAATTTCTTACCTTAAAAAACAAATAATCTACTTTCCAACATAATATTTAGAAAAATGATGGAGGCTTTTCGGTTTTCATCAAAAAATATTACATTTCTTCTTGAACATGGAAAGAAAAGGAAAAAGAACAAAAAGGAGTGAGAGAAAATATCAGTGCACCTCAGAGAACAATTTTTAAAGGATATTTAGGTTGTTGTTGATATGGGCATTAATGTCCCATTCAACATTTATATTCAAATAATAGATACCAACGCTATAGCATCCGAATTCCAACAAGTTTATGCCAACTTGTATGAAATCCCCCCTCGGTGAGTGGTCAACCGTCCTTAGTCGATCATATTCATACATACAGTCAGGTCCATAAATATTGGGACACCGGCACAATTCTAATCTTTTTGGCTCTATACACCACCACAATGGATTTGAAATGAAACAAACAAGATGTACTTTAACTGCAGACTTTCAGCTTTAATTTGAGGGTATTTACATCCAAATCAGGTGAAGGGTGTAGGAATTACAACAGCTTGTATACGGAATTACCAGCCTTCCCCATCTGGGACCTGGAAGAATTAGAACTCCCAATTTCCATCGAAGAGTTTGGTAGGGCTATAGCAAGCCTATTCAACCTCATACTCCTCATGATTGCCCACAAGAATAGGATGAGGACTGAAAGAGAATTGAGAAAGAGTCCTTCCATTTTGTTTTAGAAGACATTTTGTGAACATTGAAATATTAGTGTGTGTGTCATGTAGAACAAGATAGAATTATTAGTTAGAATTTAGTGTCCTTCATTTGGACCTTATCTTGTTCTTCCCGAGAACAAAAGCTGTACAGATCCTAGACACACAGCTGGTTTTTGGTAGGAACAAGGCAGAACTAAATGTTTCTTCTCTCTACAGAAAGTCACACATGATACAATGTATATTTGTGGGAACATTTCAGGGGGACGTATCTGTACTTTTATTGTTCTCCTGTTCTGGACATTTTTATCATATAAGCTGTATGAAATAAACCTTTTCGTCAGATGACTTTGAGCAATTGAACGCTGCGTGTTCTCAGGGCCCGCTGGGACTTGTGGTGCACCCGGGACAGGTCATTAAGTCTATACTTCACTAGGTGTGATCTAATGCTAACAGTAATGGAGGTCCCACCGAGATGCTCAACAACGCCCATGTCCGGTAAGTGTTGAAACTTTCCTCTGCCTTACCGTGACCTCTTGGTCAACGACCATAGTCTAGAGTAATACCTGTTGGCTGTAGACTTGCTAAGTGTTCTGGGAACAATAAAGAGGCCCTTGAAGGGTCCCAGGTCCTGAGTGACCTGATAGGTTTTGGAAACCTATAGACATAGATAGGATCTATGAAATATTGATCTATGAAATATTATATACAGTACTGTGAAAATTGACTGACTGGTTGTAATCCACGAGACTCAGATCCTTTTCTTTCCTTTTGCTTCTTCTTTTTGTTGCATAGAAGTATAAGATAATATGTGTATTGTTTGTCTATAATGGTAGGAAAACTTTCCTGATAGCCACTGTACCTTGGAGGTATTGGTCAAGAGGGTTTTTTTTTTGTCCCAGAAGGGACACCCCGAGTCCAAAAGTATAAGGGTTTAATTTGTATCCATCAGTGGCTTGAAGGAGGGTTTTGAAATCATGGTAACAAGTGATTATGTCAATGTGTAAATCTTAGAGATATGATTTTATTGAGTACGAGAATATCGGTATTTGTTTATTGTTTTATGTAAATGGCCAGGAATATTTGGTGAGTAATATTCCTGGAAGTAAATTTAGGTGGAAGAACGGTCTACCTAAAGTTAAAGTGTTAAGAAATAATGTTTATTGTATATGTGAATTATACTGAAGGTTTTAAGTGTATTATGATTAAAGGATTATGCTTAGAAGATAGACAAGCTTTCCCATATTTCCCGGGTAATCCACAATGGGATAAGGGGAGGTGAAAACTGGTTAACTTATGCCCCCTTGTAGAATAATAAAACAGTTGAAAAGGCTAGAAGGCCGAAAAGTAATAAGAATAATAAAGAGTTAACTAGGGCTTTTAAGAGTAAGTCCCCATTACCCACAGCAATTGCTTGTAAGCAGAAGTCTTGTGAAACTGTCCTGGAGTTTTGGACAAGGTTTAGAAAAGTATGGATTAATGAGGCCGGTTTATGTGTCACCCAGGAGTGGAACAGCCTCATGATTCAGACATTTATCAATAATTTAAAGTCCCAGTACATGTTAATTGTGAAACAGCAAGTTTCAGACTGGACTGACAAAGACATGGATGGTTTCCAGAAAGCCATAACAGAAAAGGATGTAGCGGGATGTTTTGATCTCCCCAGAGAGAAACAGCCCATTGCTACACATTTTCAGACACCCTTTCAGGGACGCTATCAAAATGGAAGAGGCAAAGGGGGATTCAGGGGCAGAGCAGGGCATTCTCAGAATAGGCCCCCCTTTTAATAATAGACCCCTGCAGAGGAGTGGTTGTTTCAACTGTGGGGATTCAAATCACTTCAAAAGGGACTGCCCTTATGAGGACCGTTGTGTCAGTGATTCCCCCGCAGCGGACCAGCCTGTTTTGCAGCAACCTGCCCCACAACAGCAACAGAAGCCTAGAGTTAAATTTAACATTAACTGGCACCCACGTCCGCAACAATGATGGTGCCCAGAAGGTGGAGACCCAGCATTTCCCCTTGTGTCTCTCAATTATCAACAACTGCCTATGATTTCACTTTGTGTAGATGGCATTAATCTTCCAGTTCTCGAGGATTGTGGAGCGATTTGCAGCTCCATATCTCAAGAATTCTGGAATGAAGAGACATTGGAAGCCAAATCTTCAATGGGAATTAATGGGATCCCCAGCAAGACATTTAGGACCCCCCTTTACCAATTGTAGATGAGTCAGGAGAGTACTCAATCATTTGGCACAGTTTCAAAATAATACCTAGGTGCCCGCTTAGTTTGTTAGGGAGGGACTTGATGGGAAAGTTAGGAATCACAGTGACGGTTACACCAAAAGGGAGGATGGAGTCAGGCATACATTAGACAGATTCTTGGCCGAAGGTACATTTAAATAGTACTAAAAGCCCCTGTACCCCACTGCGCCCCTATTTTTTGTTGTTCTGAATATTAATTTTCCAAGCTAGACATACATAATTGTTTGAAGCTGCGATGTTGACCTTGACGTTGGTACATTCCTAGGAAGGGGTGGTTGCCACATTCCTAGGGAGGGGGTCACTTCTTGCGCGGAGCTTGTGGGACTATGGGTCCTAGCATATTCCCACACATATGCAATTATTTTTTATGGAATTATTTTTAGTTTTGCCATTTATACATTTGTGTATAAAGCATAGGAACCTCTGGGAAGAGTAATAATAGTAAATAAAAACAGTTTTTATCAGGCAAAACATAGTTCGCCGTAGTCGGCAAGATACTTTGAGGTTATTTTTTATAGAATTATAAATAATGAGAAATTACATTTTGCAAATGGGTCCTTATGTAAAAGGGAGCTCTGGTGCAAAATTTTTAAAATTGGCTACTTGCCAAGAAAGGGTTCAAACTTAAATATCTTTGTTCCTGTTATAGTTATGGAATTTATTTTTGGACAGAAAGGGTTACCGCAATTAGTGTGACCATAGGACCCTATTGGCACCGAGCCAAAAGTTTCAAATCAGATTAACTTTTTATCTGATTACAGTTTTTGAGTGATATTTTAAGGTGTCCTCTATTGAAAGAGGGGAACCTCTGGCCAGGTTTTTGTAAGATTGGCACGAGGCCAAAAGTTTTTAGTAAGATTGGCACGGAACCAAAAAAAGTTTAGTTTTATCCGATTGTAGCATGCAAGTGGTATCTGATGTGCCATCTCTACTGATAGCCATACCATCCGATGCTACCCACTTTACAGTGATTGGTTGAAGTAATGCGTTTTTTTTTTTTTAGCGTCCTATTGGACGAGGAGACACAGCCATCTTTGTTTCTTGTTTTTCGGTCCAAGTAACTGACCTGGTGTAGAAATGCCTCAGGGCTAAGTGGACTGTTCAGTTGTCTGCTCTATAGTTCTCCAGACCACGCAAGAGGGGATGGACACCTGCTCATGCATCAGTCCCGCTACAATATGTGGATAACATATGTAGTCACTCTGTGGAGGCCAGTCAGAGCGAGTTAGTTTATTGAGAAATGTACATGTATGTGGACACAAAGTGTCACAGGAATAATGACAATGGTGCCAGGAAAGTGTTGTTTACCTTGGTTTTGTTCTCACAGAGGGGGAAAGGAGAGTCAAACACAAAAGAGCTGCGGCTCTAGTGGGTCTTGCCAGCCCACAGTGGGTCTTGCCCGCCCACAAAACCAGGATCATTGATTGCAATGGATCTGACTGCTCCTATTTTATGACAACATTTTGAGACAAGCCACAGGTTCAGAAATGTCATGTTGAATGCGTTTATATATCTGAAAAATGCTATGGTTGTAGCGCCTGCACTGGGCCTCCCAAATTATGGAAAAATGTTTTGTGTTAATGCAAGGGACAATTATAAGACCATGACAGGTGTACATGCCCAGGAGTATGGTGGTAGACTTTGCCCTATAGTTTTTGTCCAAAGATGGTCGCAGTCCAGGTCTAAAGGCATGCCTGAAGTGACTCCGAACATAGCATCTTGTGAGATGGTAATAGGGATGGCCACATCAGTTTTAAATGGGTTACTGGGATTAAAGGGTGTGTTACACCATAACATGATTGTATAGCCATAATATATCAGGACAGCCATAGAGGGAGCAGAGGATGTTTTTGTAGATGGTTCCTGCTCCAGGCCAAAAGATCACACATTGTTAAAACTAAAATGCATGCTACAGAACAGGTCTTAAGGAAATGGGTGATGGTTAGAAAAAGTTGAGAATAGCCTTTTTCTAAAAGAGGGGAGATCTTGTATCCCCGCAGCTAGCGTCCCACTGTCTATTGCCTAGTATGATGGAATAGGACACAGGGGGTGGGAAAGAACATATGAACATATTACTAAAGTTTTTTTGCATTTACAGGCCTAAATTAGTGAAAGCATATGTTGCTAGGTACATCACCTGTATTGGGAACAATACAAACAAACACATAAGGCCAAACATGAACATCTACAAATAGATTTCACACATAAGCCCAACACAGGGTAGAAACAAGAGTTAATAGTGGACATGTTAAGCAGATGAGTGGAAGCTTTTAGGGCCACAAAAGGGAGATGCCCACACAGTGGCGCGCATTCTCAATCGGGAGATTATTCCTGGTTGGGGATGCCTGCTTTGAATTAGTACTAATAATGGTCCAACTTTTATATCAAAAAGATGTCAGGAACTAGTTCAAATTCTGAAAATAGATTGTCATCCACAGAGTTCAGGTATAGTGGAAAGGATAAATAGGACAATCAAAGACAAGTTGAGAAAAAGAAAAAAAAAAGTAATTGCAATTTTGCATTGAGTGGAACGAAAAAGTTGCTTGCACCTTTCTTTTCTCTTCACAGGTACCAACCCATCCCTTAAAGGAAGGAGATGAAGTAGTGATCAAGCTGTCGCCACATCACAAGACCAAGGCTGGATTTCGTTTTGGACCAAAAGACAAAGGTAGTCGCAGTGACCAAAATCGCTGTCCTTGTGGAGAACCAACAGGCCTGGATCCATGCCAGTCGAGTAAAGGTCAAGGTGGATTGTGCGAAGCAAGGCAAAGATAAAGACACAGATAAAGGAGGAGAAGCAGGTGTTGAAAATCCTCGAAGAGCGAGTGAAGCAGGTATCTCTGAAAATTAGCAAAATGACTGTATTCATAGAAAAGAACTTTGGCAAGCTGTGGATTTTCTTGATGGCACCAGAGATGTATAGTAACGAAGTAGAAATACTTAAGTACTGTACTTAAGTACCGAAATGCGGTATCTGTACTTTCCTAAAGTAGAATTTTTTTCTCCTACTTCTACTTTTACTTCACTACATTTTTCCGATGATTTCGATACTTCTACTCCGATATTTTTTTTTTTGTGCTGCATCGTTACTCGTTACTTTTAAAAAAATTACCACTGCCAGAACAGTAGATGGCAGGTTGCATAAAGCTCCAAAAAATGTGTATCATGTCATTCATTTGTAAATCAGCACATACGAAAATAAAGGCAGTGTATAATAAAAGCTGCTATACCAAATCTTTCCAATAAAAAGAAAATAAGAAACAAACAAAGGTGCTACAGCGGCAGCGCTTAAAGTGCATCAAGAAACAAACTACTAACAAACACAACTTGGCTGTGCGAATAAAGTGCCTGTGCAATCGATATAATATCATCGTTGCCCCCAGTGTGCCCTGCCCACACTTCGAGTCCACACAGTATCAAAAAAACAACAGTGCTAAAGCCTAAATGCATTGAAAATAATTATTCCCACAATGTAGTAACAGTAAATTCAATTCATATAAAAATAAAATATGAAAATAAAATCACAATAAAATAAGTTATGAAATAAGTTAGGTGACTTAGGGTCAGGTCAGGTGCGTGCAACAAGTTGAAGTGTGTAAGATAAGATTACTTTAGGTGATGAACTTCTTGGCGGCCCTGGCAGGATGACGGGGACACCCGCCATTTCTGGAGCCGAGCCACTGTGATTTCCCAACATGTGACAAAGTGACAGCCAGGAGATCTAGTGTAGTGCTCAGCTCAACAATACCGGTCCGCTTTTATATATAAAAATGAAATAAATATACATACTGACTCACAATTTAGTAGTAGTAGTAGTAGGTAGTAGCGTGTAGCAGGCAGCACAACTCAATTCAATCAATCCCACAGCTTCGCTCGCGCCGCGGCCCGCGGGATCACTGTCGTCATCATGATCATCAAGTTAAGAGACCGCACTGGAGGAGCCGTGCTGCCACTTCCCGCTTGAGGTCTCTCCGCCTCTAAACGTGATGTGTCACTCAGACTCCACCCCTTAGGGCCCTTACTGAGTCTGAGAGGAGTTGTGACGCGGGAGCAGGACTCAGAGCATTTTCTTTGGCATCTCTCTCATCTTCTTCTTCTATGAGGTGAGGTGAGTGAGGTGGACCGTGGAGAGACTGAGAGGGCCTAATCCTTGCCATCTGCCACCATGGCAATGTGCCATTTGAGAATCAAATATCAATATAAAATATATATATTATATTAATATACACACACGGGCACGGCCTGGGCCGGCCCGGGTCATGGGCGGCTGGGTGGCTTTTTTGAACCAAGATGACGGTGATGGCTATGATGATTATTTATCCGATCATCCATGGTCCATGGACTCACCTGGACCATAAGTGTTGTTGTGTGTGTGGGTGAGGTGGACTGGTGCCTGTGCTTCCTGTGGTCTGCCTCTGCCTGTGCGGCTGTGCCCGCACTGCAGTGGCCACTGGCAGTGGCACAGGCACTTGACTTGAGCAAAGCAAATGAGCACTAGTGTGAAGGAGTCAGGACTCAGGACAGGTGGTGGAAGCATGTTCTGACAAGTTCTTATAATGAAAATAATATATATAGACAGGTTTTTGAACCAGTGCAGTGCCAGTGCTGCTACTAAGGTGAGACTGAGAGAGGCTATCCAGTCCACCACTTTACTTGAGCAGATCACAGAAGAAAGGTGGAAGCATCTGACAGCAAGTGACAAGCACTTCTTAGATTGCACACTGGAATTCAGTTATGGACTTTTCGTTATAAAGTTTAGTTTACACACTTAATCTTGCACCTAACTTATTCACAATCACAACTTATTTTATTGTGGTATTGTCATATAATATATTTTATATGAATTAAATTTACATTGTGGGAATAATTTGCACTGCATTTAGCACAGACATGTCACTTTATTTTTGATACTGTGGACGATGAATCTGATTTTGAATACAAGAAGAATATATATTATTATTATATAATTGCATTTGCAGGTACTTTATTAGCATTTTTAGCACAGCCACTTTGTTAGTAGTTTTTGATGCATTTTTCACTTTTTAAGCGTTGTAGGTTAAGGTTTGTGATTGTGAAGCTGGCCTGGCACATCATCATCAATCATCAAGCGAATCAAATCAATCCGCGGATTCCGTGATTAGACTGCGCATGCTCATTCTGCCTCAGCTGAAAAGATGGACGAACCAAAAACACCACCTTCCACCCCTGGCCCTTCAACTTCAAGTGATCTGCCTGGCTGTGAGAGTGAGGAAGCTCATGAAGGAGACCACCCCTGGCCCTACTTAGAGTCGATGTTCTCATATGTCGGTGTGAAAGACAAGTCATATAGAATGAGGTGCTTACTCTGCCGCCCGAAAGGTTGTGAAATACTGGCCTTCAAAAATTCACCGTCGAATTTGAAGAAACATATCAAGGTAAGTTACAATTTTTTACAAATATCAAAATCACACCAGCTTGAGCTATCAGCTGTAACTGTAAGCCCTTTAGCGTAGCGATTAGCGAGTTAGCGACATGCTTAACGTTAACGCGTTAACTAGCTGTCATAAATTTCATAAAGGCTATGACGCAGCGTTGAATCGTGTTTTTGACCCATCCAGTAAGATTTAATCTTACATTATGTTAAAAAAATCATATAAGTTTTTTTGGTCACATTAAAAAAGTTCATATATAAGACACAAACAACAAGGCGTCTAAAAACAACACAGATAAATGAAGGAATGGAATACTTTCATCATGACTACCACAAAGGGACACACAGTGGAGTGCCTATGTGTAGATTTCTTGCCCTGTTGCTGCCTATTGGCATTGGCATTGCCCAACATGTTTCGCGGTATCTTCTCCGCTTCCGCTTCGTAAGGGCCAAGGGGTCTTATCATGTTAACAGAGACTTTTTCCTCCTACGTCCTTCCTAAACATCTAAACAGAGAGATTGCATTCAAAGCAAAGATCTATCAAAGGAATATAGATAAGTTAGAAAAATAATATAAGAGAGCAATATATCAAAAAAGCCACTGACCAAAAAGAAGGTCAGAGCCGTTCAGCCTGGTAATGTAAAGTAAAGCATAGCATAACATCATTTATTTTATTTATACTGTCATCATTATAGCTTGATGGTCCTATGTATGTTGGACTGAAATGGACGGTACAGTAACTAAAGCATAATATTGGAAATGTGTTGCATTTAATGATTTAATAATTAAAACACCTATATTAAAGTGTATCAAACTTGTAATGTTAAGGGATCATAGGACCAGTCCAGGACCAGGAGAGAAAGAGAACTTTCCTCCAAAATAGAAAGATATGTTCATGATATATATTCATATTCAATTCATTTGCCTCTATTTGCAGTTGATCATCCCTTGTTAAACAAAACAGGTGCAAGCAGAAAAATATATGTTAAGTAACTAGTTATTAAGTTAAGTACTGTCTTGTGTCTTGTTTCCCCTTTCCATCATGGCTGCTATATGGTTACGTTACGCAGCGCTAGTGAGTGTGACTGGTCAGATGCGCCCATAACCATAATAACCCGGCCGGAATGGCTCTCCATTCTGAATTTCTGGGTGCTGATTGGCCGGGCGGGGGGTGTGGAGATGTCCATCATCTGCCTCCCCGCCTGCCGTCGTACAGACAGTCAGCTGCGCTAGCCATCTGCGCATGCGCATTATGGGTCCGGGTCCGGCCGCGTCACACGCCGATGGGCATGAGCGGCCGGACAGGACTCGGAGTCCTATAAAATGTCGGCAGATGCCTGTCAGCCAGCCTCGGCCACGACTACACAGACATTAGCACAGCAGGCTCCACGGACGGCCCAGGACGGGACGGAGGAGGTTAAACTACTTGGTAAAAAATGCATTCGGGGTGACGGGGTCCACACTCTTGCTATCCTATCATGATGTCAGGCACTCTCTTTCTTGTGGCTCATTTAACTTTTATATGACTCTCTTTTCTTTGCAGTGAGCCCAGCATGGTAGTCTGACCATGTGGTCCCGTCCGGGCCGTCCGTGGCTTCCATAGTGTGTGTTTCTGTTTGTGACCTGCTGCTGGTCTTCCTTTTCTAATTGACCAGTTTTTTTTTGAGGCACCTCTCTTTGGCTCTTTACCATCCCTCCTTCCTTCCCTGCCCTGGTGAGTCTTTGTCTGCAGTGTGCTGAGCCTGAGTCTGACTGAGTGCTGCTGACTGGACTGTCTGCTGATATTATTATATAACAGTACTTTTTTACTGTGTGTGTAAAAATAATATATATATACATATATTTTTCTGCTTGCACCTGCTTTTGTTTAGCAAGGGATGCGAGGCAAACATAATGATCATGATGAACATATCTTTCTATTTATTTTTACAATATGGAGGAAAGGTCTCTCTCTCCTGGTCCTGGTCCTTATATCCCTTATTCCCTTTTAATTTTACAATTGTTTGATGTCTGCAGAGTGCAGACTGTGCAGCACTGCACATTTTAATATATATGTTTTGAATCGATTAAATGCATATTTAGTAACACTTTTCCAATATGCTTAGTTACTTTCTGACTGCCATTTGTCCATTTCTTACTCCAACATAGGACTCCCATGTCCGTCTAGGAGGCGTTTCCGCTCAGTTTTGGTGGTTGCCTCCCCCTCCTTCCCGGCCTGGACCATCTTCTTGGCTAAGTCGTCGTCGTGGGGCCACCTTCCTTCACAGGAATGTCATCACCAGCTATGTATGTATAAATGATGTCATGTTATTGCTGCTATAAATAAATCTATCTATCAAAGAAATAGATAAGTTAGAAAAATAATATAAGAACAAATCAAAAAGCCACTGACCAAAAGAAGGTCAGAGAGGTAATGTAAAGGCGTCAAGCATAGCAGTGCTATGCATGCTTGATGCCTGACCTTTTTTTGGTGAGTGGCTTTTTGATATATTGTTGTTATATTATTTTTCTCTAACTTATCTATTTCTTTGATAGATTTATTTGAATGCATTATGCAACTAGCTCTCTCTTTAGATGTTTAGGAACTCTCTGTTAACATAAGACCCCTATACGAAGTGGACAAGATACCGCGAAACATGTTGGGCAAGAAATCTACACATTAGGCACTGTGTCCTTGTGGTATCATGAGAGTAGTCCTTCATATGTGTTGTTTTTAGACACCTTGTTTGTGTCTTACTTACTCTTTCTGAACTTTCTTAATATATTGTTGTGAGTGAGAGTGACCAAATAAACTTATATGATTTTTTAACATAATGTAGCCTTAGTGTACCCAGAAAGTCCTCATGCCTCCTCCTCCCTTTTCCTTTCTACAATTGATTTTAGGACCTAGGTACTTCTTTATTGGGTATTTGTCATTATGACACCCCAATTAGTACTAGGATTTAACTTGGTGTACTGCAGTAATTTCAGGTTATTTATAAAATTATATATAAAATTATATATGACAATGTGTAGAAAAATTCCCTAAAAAAATATTTTAGCCTAGTTTAGACTGGAGTGAGGTGAAAACAGGAAAAAAAGTGCAAAGCAAGTTGGCTAGCTGTTAATTTTATTCAATTATATGGTAGAAAATTAGACTATTAGTCAAAATAAACTTTTGGTGATGAAATCAAAGTGCTGCTGACTGACAACAAACAAAGCATCTCAACTTGTCTGCTCTGCATGCATCTCAAGTGGTCTTCTTCGCGCACTCATGTTTCTCATCATGAACCATGCTTGTTGTATCAAGTGTTAGGCCTACAGGGTTTTGCAGCAAGAATGCAGAGAAGTACTAAAGCAGAATCCATGAAGGATCTTTGCTTATGGGGGTTTCTTGCTTAGTTTTTTGTATATAGAATTATGGTGGATAAGTATAACTGACTTTAATTGAATTATTTTTGCTTTTTATTAATAGTGTGGGTTATACACTGACCTAGCTATGTTGCTCAGTCACGTAAAACTTTATAATTCTGTGAAGGTAAAACAATATATTTTTTGGTCTCTTTTCAGAGCAAGCATGACTGCCACTTGAATAGATACGAGGAACTCACATCTGCAAAGCGAAAGAAGAAGACTGTGATTCCCTCCCCTTCCATCAAGCAGCCGACATTAATGGGTAGCTGGAGCACAATGCCTCAGAGATCCATTGACAAGGCAATCATGAAGTATGTTGTCCGAGGACTTCAGCCTTTCAACATTGTAGAGCAAGCAGCTTTCCGCGATTTTGTGTTAGACCTGGTACCAAATACCAAAATAATGACAAGAATCACACTCACATCTATGATTGATGATGCTGCCAAACAGATGAAGATCAAGATTATTGAGGCCATGCAAACTGTTGACCACATCGCGACAACCACTGACTGCTGGTCAGCCAGGCGGCGTAGTTTCATTGGGGTCACAGCTCACTGGCTGGACCCGGAAAGTTTAAAAAGGTGCTCAGTGGCCCTGGCCTGTAAAAGATTAAGAGGCTCTCACACTTTCGACCTTCTGGCAAATGCACTTAATGATATCCATGCTGAGTATGACATTCGAGGGAAGATAGTCAGAACAACCACGGACAATGGCTCCAACTTCATTAAAGCCTTCAAACTCTTCGGTGAAGATGGAAATGCTGGTGCTCTAGTTGAGGTGGAGGAGGAGGAGGAAGAAGCAGACAAAGATGAGGAGGAGGTCGAGTTTGTCGATGTATCTTCACTTTTGGATGATGATGGTTTTGAGTTCCAGCTCCCGAAGCACCAGCGGTGTGCATGCCACATTCTTAACCTAATAGCCACTGCCGATGCCAGCAAAGCAGTGTCCAATGAGGCGTACAAGAAATTATACTACTCAACATTTGCCAAGTGCAATGCACTTTGGAATAAGTGTTCAAGATCCTCAACAGCAGCTGAAATTGTGGAAGATGCTTGCTCCCTCCAGCTCGTGCGACCAAATGCAACAAGGTGGAACTCTGTCTTCATGGCTGTGGAGAGACTGCTCAGGATAGTGAAAGAAAAGGGAGAGGCAACAATGAGAGTTTTCTGCACAGATTTGAAGGTTCCAATGTAAGTTTAAAAATGGTTTATGGCACTCTTTCTGTTCAAACTCAATTCTGGTCCATATTGTCTACTTGTACAACATTTAATTGAATGGTTAACATTGAACGATGTACCAAATTCATTGCATGATAATCACCACATCCAATCATGTAGCAATGCTGTTTTTTGTTTCTTATTGTTTATATGTTCTTGTCTTCTTCATAGTTTTAATCCAGCTGAACTCGCATTCTTGTCTGAGTATTCTGCTGTCATGTCTCCAGTCGCCCAAGCAACTAACATTTTGCAAGCTGAAACCAATGTCCAGATGGGGTGGCTGCTCCCAACCGTCAAGCTCCTGAAAATCAAGCTGAACAGGATCAAGATGCCTCTGAAGTATTGCAAGCCGCTTGTGGATGCCTTGCAGGTGGGCATTCAGAATCGCTTTGGCCCTATGATGGAAGACCCAGAGCTGGTGGCCGCTGCTATTCTGCTTCCAAAATTTAGGACAAATTGGACACAGGAGGAGGAGACAATCAAAATGGGTAAGATATATAGTGTAGTATGGGTGAATTATTGTGTATTTTTTGTGCAATCACAAATTTACATACCATACAGCAGTACAGCTCAAATATTGGGGGATTACTTTTAATTTTTTTTTTTTTTATATGAAAACAAACACACATGAGCTTGTCCTGCATAGAAGATATTGCAAACATACCAGGGCATTATGATGTTAGAGTGAGAAATGATGTGGTAGTATGGGAGACTTCCTCTTTAGCATAGCGGTATCATGGCATTGGCAGCCAAGCCTTCCTGTCTAAGGTCTGCCACCAGGCTGTAAATGCTGCAAAAGGCTTTTTGTTTAAGGGAATTATTTGAATTATAAAGTCGCCACTATTATTTCCATTAAAATCATCTACCGACAATGTCATCATGTCAAATCTGTGTTTACTTTCATGGGTTGAAACTCTTATTATTGTATAAGTTCCACAATAATTCTATATAAATCAAACTTAAGCAAGAAACCCCATAACCAAAGATCCTTCATGTATTCTGCTTTAGTACTTCTCTGCAATTACTTGCAAAACCCCTTAGGCCTAACTTCATACAACCAACCATGCATCTCATTCATGAGGAGGAGTGCGCGAAGAGTAGACCACTTGATGCAGACAAGTTGAGATGCTTTGTTGTCAGCACTTTGATTTCATTATTTTGACTAATAGTCTAATTTTCTACCATATACAATTGAATAAAATGAACAGCTAGCTAAGCTAACACACTCTTATATTTCAGGAATGGAATATATCAAACGAAGTATTGAAGACCCCTCGTTGCACTGTACAGAGGTCAACCAGCTCATCTGATGAAGACGACTTATTTTCTGGCATGCAGGGTTCGAAGGCACAAGACAGTGCCAAACAGCTAGATGCGTACTTGTCATGTTCAGCAGATAACATGGACTTGCTCAAGTCTTTTCCAGCTGTGTGCAAGTTGTCTGTTAAGTTAAACACACCTCTTCCAGCATCAGCAGCCTGCGAGAGGCTTTTTAGTATCGCAGGATTAGTCTTTAGCCCTAGAAGAGCGAGACTGACTAGTTCCAATTTTGAAAACCAACTACTTTTGAGGATAAACCAAAGATTTCTAACTTAAACTGGTATGCATTAAGCAGTCATATAAATATATTTAAGAAGGGAATAAGCTGTGGAGAAAAATAACACAAGCAGGGAAGAGAGGGTAGGGATGCTTTAAAGGGACATATTTGATCTGATTTTGTTTAAGCTCAATGTTTTGCTCTAATCACTTTTGTTGTTGCATAAGAAATACTTGAATGTGGCCTACTGGCCTTTGAGATCTTTTAGTTGCCCTAACAAGTTGAGGATGAAAAGAAAATGCGTAACTTCCAAAAATGACTGCTTTATGCACACTGCAGGGAATAAGCTGTGGAGAAATAAATGTGAATATTAAGGGTGCGCTGCTGGCTGCTGATGCTGATATGTAAAAAAGCTGCAACCAGGACAAAAATAAATGAATCTGTGATAAATTAAATATATGGTGCACTAAATCGTATATAAAGCAATATACAATATATTCCAATAATGGAACAGTGTATGAAATGAAAGTCCAAAATATTGTGAATCTTGAATTATGTGACAAAACAAGATGAATATATTTTCAAAGGTGCAGGAATCAAACAGGACCTATTCCAAATAGGTGCAGACTCCCACCACCTTGTGGATTTCCCCCTTACCCGGCAGATGAAGGTAAGTGCAAAATAATATCCAAAATAGATCCAGTGAAACAAAAATTGCAAAACCTGTGCTCTTAACTTTCAGTGAAAAAAACAAAATCAGCCTCTTACCAGAAAAAATGTCTATGTACACTTGTGACTCTCCTTGGTTGGGAGCAGGGCCGGCCTTTGGGGTGTGCGAGCTGTGCGGCCGCACAGGGCGCCATGGGCAAAAGGGGCGCCGTGCGGCCATCGCAGCTCGTACATGATCAGGCAGCACAGTGGGAGGTAAGCGGCGACCGCGGCATGGAGAGAGTTAACACAGGCCACGACCGCCGCTTACCTTCCACTGTGCGGCTGTGCCTGTGTCTTCTATAGCTGCAGGGCTGAGTGCCCGCCACTGACAGATCCCCTCCTCTCCAGGCCAGGGACGCCAGAGGAGAGATCGTCGGCTCCCCCCTCCTCCCGCCCCTTCTCCTCCTCCTCCCGCCCCTTCTCGTGGTAAGCCTCCATACTAAGGTAAGTAAACTCTCTCCTGCATCAAATGTAAGGGGGGGCTCTCTGTGGGGGTCTCGGATGTAAAGGGGGCTTTGTGTGGGGGGGTCTTTGGTGTGGGGGGTCTCTGATGTAAGGGGGCTCTGTGTTGGGGTCTCTGATGTAAAGGGGGCTCTTTGTGGGGGCTGGGGGGTCTCTGCTGTAAGGTGATCTGTGTGGGGGGTCTCTGATGTAAGTGGGGCCTCTGTGGGGGGTTTCTGAACTCTCTGTTGTAAGGGGGCTCCGTTGGGGGGTTTCTGTTGTAAGGGGGGCTCCGTTGGGGGGTCTCTGATGTAAGGGGGGTCTCTAATGTAAGGGGGGCCAAGTTTGTAGTGATCATAAAAAAGAAAAGTCAAATGAAGTGCAAGAAAAAATGTGCAGGGCGCTGGTGGGGGCGCCACAGGATCAGCTCGCACAGGCCGCTTCAACACCTAAGGCCAGCCCTGGTTGGGAGGTTCACTTCTTTCTTTCCTATAACAGCAGATATGAAATTATATTCATCTTTTGTCACATATGAATATTATATGATATATATATATTTGAAGATTCACAATATTTTGAACTTTTTATTGACTTAGATTTCATACACTCTTCCTTTATTTCATTATTGGAATATATTGTTGTATATCACATTGGTTTATATATGATTTTGTGCACCAATAAGCTGTGGAGAAAAAAAAACAGGCAGGGAAGAGAAGGAGGGATGCTTTAAAAGGGGAAGGGAGGGACTTTATCTGTTTTTGTTTATAAAAAGTTACAGCCTAAGGAATTGTGATTGTCCTTTAGGTTAATCATTTGAATAAATCATTTGAAGTAATAAAAACCAATATGATGTTCAAACTTTTGACTTCTTTCTTTAATAACTACATAACACAGTACTTCTACTTCTACTTTCAGTACTTGAGTAGAATTTTTTTTTCAAAACTACTGGTACTTTTTACTTTTAGTACTTAAGTAGCAATTTTTTTGAAAAAACTACTTGCAATACTTAAGTAAAAAAAATGTTGAATACTTTTGTACTTCCACTTAAGTAACTTTTTCTGCGAGCACTTCCACTTCTACTTAAGTAACTTTTTGATCGAGTACTTGTACTTTTACTCAAGTAGAAATTTTGAGTACTTTATACAAGTCTGGATGGCACTAGTATTTTTAGTGTTCATCCCAACCTGAATCATAACTAACTGTATATATCACCCAGCGGATCTGGGGCCCCTTGGAGGAATTTGTGGCACACCTACAGTCACCAGCCCAGACATAGTATCAGAGACGCCTCAGAAAAGGAATAAAAGAGCCCTGTCCCACAGTTCACCCTCCCATGACACAACTTTGGTATAATGATGGGAGATTAGGCCCAGGAACTGTATTTATATGTGTCATGGACAAATTTTGGTGTCGGGATTCAAACCCGTGACCAGCCACATCCCAGGCGGTAGCCCTGCTTACTAGGCTACCACCCTCTCTGGACATTTCCTCCCTGAAGCCTATTATTCAACCTTAGCAAGCCTTGCTCATCAGCCTCGATTCCTCACACCTGGTACTTCCCTATATAAGTCCAGCCCCTTGCACTCCAGCTTGCTGATTATTGAGCTCCTGAGCTTTGATCAAGCTTCTCCTCACCTGCTGCTTTTGCCTACTACCACAAATCCACTGCTGACCAGGAATTGACTACCGACTACTCTTCTGCTTTGTCCCTACCTACTGAACTGCTACCTCCGTTGCCGATCTGGATTGTCTGACCACGCTTACTGCTGTCCGCCCCGACCTTTGGCTCGTCTGACTACTCTCTGGTTATCCCTTGTCTGCTCCTCCACCTCCAGACCGAACCTGCACTCTGCCTGGCTGGGTGATCCTGGGGACCGCGACCTGGTGTTAGCTTGCAGCGCAGTCTATCCCCACCATCAGGGGCTCTAGTGAAAACCAGCTAGCACTTAGCTTCCGCACCTCAGGTGAACCCGTGTCCTCATCAGACTACTACATGGTGTCCATCCGGTATCCAGCACTGCTACCACCGTAGCCAACCCGGATTATCTGACCACGCCTCTGCCAGACTTCCTGCACCTACTACCTGTCTGCGGTCCTTGCCACTGGGCTCCACTCCTACCTCTGGACAGCAGTCCTCTGACTCAGGTGAGCCTGTAGGATTGTTACAATTGGGGAGACAATTGTGACTATTGGGGATTAGTGGGTTGGAACACGGGAGACGATTAGGAGTACAAACCTACTACTATCAAGACACTTATAAGCAGAATGACAAAGTATCAGAGACGCCTCAGAAAAGGAATAAAAGAGCCCTGTCCCACAGTTCACCCTCCCATGACACTACGACTGCCCTATAGAACTGTTGCCTGGGGCCGAAATACCCTTTGGCAGTATCTACCCCCTCTCGGAGCCTGAACTCAAGTCCTTGAAAGAGTATCTGGACGAGGGCCTAAGGAAGGGGTTCATCCAGCCCTCTAACTCCCCAGCGGGAGCCCCCTTTTTCTTCATAGAGAAAAAAGACTCCTCCCTGCGTCCCTGCATTGACTACAGGAAGCTTAACGACATAACCGTAAAGAACCGGTACCCACTCCCACTGATTTCAGAACTCCTTGAGAAACTCCGGGCAGCAAAGATTTTCACTAAACTCGACCTTCGAGGGGCCTACAACCTCGCCGAATCCGCCCTGGGGACGAATGGAAGACCGTGTTTTGGACACGTTATGGTCACTTCGAGTACCTAGTCATGCCTTTCAGACTCTGCAATGCTCCTGCCACCTTCCAGCACTTAATTAACGACGTCCTCAGGGACATGCTCGATCTGTTTGTAGTCATTTACCTGGACGACATCTTGATCTTCTCTGAAGACCTCGAGCAGCACCGCGAACACGTCCGCAGGGTACTGCTAAGACTCCAACAGAACTCTCTCTATATCAAGCTAGAGAAATGTGAGTTTGAGCGAACCACCACTCAGTTCCTCGGATACATCATCTCCCCAGAGGGCCTAAGTATGGACCCGGGGAAGGTCCAAGCCGTGAGGAACTGGCCCATTCCGAGAAACGAGAAGGAGATACAAAGATTCTTTGGCTTCGCCAACTTCTATCGGAAGTTTATCGGGAACTTCTCCAAGGTCATAGCACCAATCACCCAACTCACCAAGAAAGCAGTCCCCTTCTTCTGGACACCCGAGGCACAGGAGGCCTTCACCAAGTTGAAACTCCTCTTCACTTCTGCTCCAATCCTAATACACCCGAACCCCGAGCTGCCATTTACAGTCGAAGTGGATGCATCTGACTCCGCGGTGGGGACAGTTCTGTCACAACGGACAGGGGAGAAGATGCTACTACACCCGTGCGCATATTTCTCCCGCCAGATGTCCCCCTCCGAGAAGAATTATGACATCGGGAACTAGGAACTACTGGCGATCAAGGATGCCTTCTCCGAGTGGAGACACCTGCTGGAGGGAGACACCAACCCTATAATCGTACTAACTGACCACAGGAACCTCGAGTTCATCCGCAGCGCTAAGAGACTCTCAGCCAGACAGGCCAGATGGAGCCTATTATTTTCCCGCTTCAACTTTCTTATCACCTATCGCCCCGGATCAAAGAACGGTAAGGCTGACGCCCTCTCCAGAATGTTTTCTGAGCCCTTGCAGAGTAACAAAGGCCAAAACAACATCCTACCCGAGAAAAGGGTCGTAGGGGCCACCTACTCTAAAGAACTCCTGGGCACAATCAAAGAAGGATACTAAAATGACCCCTTCCTCGCCCACCCCACAAGAAATGTCAGCCTTACGTTTAAGAACGGTCATTGGTTTCATCATGACCTACAGGTATATGTACTAGAAATCGTACGGCTCGAAGTACTCAAACTCAACCATGACTCCAAGCTGGCCGGCCATCTGGCACAAGAAAGACCCAGAAGCTTCTCTCCCGCTCCTTCTGGTGGCCAACATACAAGGAGGACATCAAGAGGTACATCTGCTCGTGCATGGTCTGTGCCCGCAATAAGACTCCTCGTTCCTCTCCTGTGGGTCTGTTACAACCTCTCCCAATTCCCTCTCACCCCTGGGGCTCGATCTCCATGGACTTTGTGGTAGACCTTCCTCCTTCAAAAGGAATGAACACCATCCTGGTCGTAGTTCACCGCCTCACCAAGATGGCCCATTTTATCCCCTACAAAGGCCTACCCACTGCCAAACAGATGGCCGATCTTATTCTCAGAGAGGTCTTCAGGCTGCATGGGATCCCGGACGACGTGGTCTCCGACCGAGGCGTACAATTTGCCTCTAAGTTGGAAGAACTTCTGCCTGGTGCTCGGGGTTAAAGTGAACCTGTCCTCCGCCTTCCACCCTCAGTCAAACGGGCAGACGGAGAGAACTAATCAAACCCTAGAGCAGTACCTACGCTGTTTCAGCTCCCACCTGCAGGATGACTGGCTTGACCATCTCCCCACGGCCGAGTTCACCTACAACAATGCTGAGCACAGCTCAACCAAGCACAGCCCCTTCTTTGCTAACACAGGCTCGCACCCGGTGTTCATTCCCCACCTACCCGTTGCCTCCACCCTCCCAGCAGTGGCCAAACGCCTAACAACCCTACAGGAGGCACAAAAGAACATTATAAACAACCTCCAGCTCGCCCAGAGGCGCTTTAAACAGGGAGCAGACAGACGCCGCAAATCCACCCCAGGCTTCCATGTGGGAGACAAGGTATGGCTGTCCACCAGGAACCTCAGATTGAAGGTCCCCTTCAAAAAGTTGGCCCAAAAATACATGGGTCCGTTCCGGATCTCCGCTCAAATTAACGAGGTCACGTTCCGGCTCGATCTTCCGGACTCCATTAGGGTGCACCCTGTCATCCATTTAAAAATATAAAAAGTAATGAGGTAATTGGCGCTGCCTAAAAGATGTGTAAAAGACTAGGGTTAAAAACAATAACTTATATACAGAAAATCATCTCATATATATAAAATTGATATAAATATAAAGTGCAATAATACAATAGCAGTGCATTCACAAACCAATATATATATATATGTATACATCTATGGCTCTTCTGTGGCCATCACAGGTACAAGAGACAAATCCTTTAAGACCCCGTGTGCAGACTTTGGGAGAAATTATAGCTATAGCAGATCCCACCTTTGAGGATACTATGGCCATAGAGACAGAGTTCGCTGATGTAAACTTATGGTTAGAATGGATGAGGTATAGTGCTAGCTCACATAACATGTCAGATTGTTATGTCTGTGGAGGAGCTAGGCCACACCTAGGTACGGTGCTCCTTAACATCCCTGAGAATGTAGAAACTTGTTTTACCAATACCTCTAGTAACCATTCTAACTGTGAAACATAGAAAAGGGAATATCCCATTATAACTAAAAGAATCTAGGCCCACTGGATCTATTACCATTTACCCAGATAGCTACACATATTATTCTAGACACAGTGGTGGGGGTGGATTTTTAGGAAATTTTACAGAGGGTTATTGCTCCACCTACAGGTCTACTGTTATAGAGAATCAAACAATGTCTTTGGGAGATATATATTGGATATGTGGAGATATGAAAATAAGGACTAGGCTGCCCAGGAAATGGACAGGAGAGTGTGCCCTTGCTAAAGCAATAACGCCCCTACACATATTCACTGAAAATGACGAAAACACACATCAGCTTAAGGGGAATATTAGAACTACAGGGAAACAAAAGAGAGAGGTCCCCATGTGTAGTTTTGACCCACATGTTTATATAGATGCCATAGGTGTTCCAAGAGGGGTCCCAAATGAGTTTAAGGCCCGAGATCAGGTAGCGGCTGGATTTGAATCATTGTTTCCCATAGTTACAATTAATAAGAATGTAGATTGTATAAATTAAATTTATTATAATCAGCAGAGGTTTGTTTAATTATTACACAAGATGCCCTCCAGGGAATAGCAGAACAATTAAGAGTCCACCTCACAAATGACTTTTCAGAATCAGGTAGCATTAGATATGATGCTTGCAGAGAAAGGAGGTGTCTGTCACATGATAGAGAAAATAGGTACATGCTGCACATACAACCCCAGTAATACTGGTCCCAATGGAAAGGTCACATTAGCTATTCGAAAGCTAGAGAGTTTGTCGGTTGAGCTTAAGAAGAATTCAGGCCTTACCAATCCATGGGATGAGTTTTTCTCTGGATCAGGTATTTTTGGATGGTTAAAGGGGATTACTGCCAGCATAGTCTTAGCTGTAGTTTTCATTTTATTTTTGTATGCATTTGTCAAGTGCGCTATGGTATGCTTAGCAAAATGTGTTACACCCACTCTTCATATGTATATGCAATATTTACAGACTAGACGCCATGGAAAAGATATCGCTTTATAGGGAAACATGTTCATGTTTTAAGAACAACTAGAAGCTACCTCCCAGTTTACATTCCAGAATAGAATGGCTCTGGATATGATCCTTGTAGGAAAAGGTGATACCTGTGTATATATTGATAAAGTAGACGGATGTTGTACTTACATTCCTGATAATGCTGGCCCCAAGGGTAAGGTCACTCTGGCCATTCTGTGAAACTGAAGAAGAATTTTGGCATTGACAGCCCTTGGGATCAGTATTTCGGGTGATTTAATAGTTGGAAGCAAGCTATGGTATAGTTAGGAATTATTATTATAATCGGTATCATCATGCTTGGTATGGTACCCTGCTTTAAGAAAATGCTTAGCAAAGGTATAGATAATTTATTCATGTATAACGGTAATGTTGCAGGACTAGATCAAACCACCCTCTTACAGCACACTTCACCCCCTTCCTTAGACTATAAAGGTTATGTAAAGCAATATAAGGATAAAAGAAAGAATCTTATAATTTAGGTGGGCAGGGTGGGTCCTTTTTGTATAACAAGGAGCCCAAGGACTAATGTCGCCCACCTCTGTTTTAATTTCCAAGGAGACTGTTTGTCCCTTGATGACACCGTAGGCATAATAAGAGAAAATCATTGTAAATAAATTCATAATTTTCAAGAGGGGATTCAAGAGAATTGAGCAAGAGTCCTTCCATTTTGTTTTAGAAGACATTTTGTGAACATTGAAATATTAGTGTGTGTGTCATGTAGAACAAGATAGAATTATTAGTTAGAATTCAGTGTCCTTCATTTGGACCTTATCTTGTTCTTCCCGAAAACAATAGCTGTACAGATCCTAGACACACAGCTGGTTTTTGGTAGGAACAAGGCAGAACTAAATGTTTCTTCTCTCTACAGAAAGTCACACATGATACAATGTATATTTGTGGGAATATTTCAGGGGGACGTATGTGTACTTTTATTGTTCTCCTGTTCTGGACATTTTTATCATGTAAGCTGTATGAAATAAACCTTTTCGTCAGATGACTTTGAGCAATTGAACGCTGCGTGTGTCTCTTTGTTCAGAGTAATCTCCAGGCCCGCTGGGACTTGTGGTGCACCCGGGACAGGTCATCAAGTCTATACTTCACTGGGTGTGATCTAATGCTAACAAGGACGAGGACGAGGAAATAAACAAGTATAGCGATTGCAAACCAGTGGCTTAAAAAATGATACATGAAAGACATTGGAGATACGCATGCCAGGGGATAAGACCAAGGGCGTAGGCCACTGGGTTCACCTTACAGAGGATGCGAAAAGGCCAAAGAAATAGGGGTGCCAGTTTTGGAGTGGGAACTCTGAGGTTGAGATTATGGTTCGACAGCCACACCCTCTCCCCGACCTGGTACGAAGGAGCAGATAAACGTCTCCGGGCTGCCCGGAGTTTCTGACACTATGCAGAGACCCGTAAAGATTCTTGAATTTTCACCCAAGAGGAACGGAGGCTACGAAGATGAACCTCCACAGCCGGGATGTCCTGTGGCGTGAACGAGAACACAGCGGGTTGGAACCCACAATTGGCCATGAATGGAGACATTCTGGAAGACGAGATGATGGCGGAGTTCCTAGCAAACTCCACCAGGGTAGCAAATCAACCCAATTGTCCTGATGGTCAGAGACCTAGCAGCAGAGAAAATTGCTCCAGAGCTTGGTTGGAACGCTCAGCGGCACCATTGGACTGTGGATGGTAGGCCAAAAAGAAGGAGAGTCAAATACCCAACTGGAAGCAAAAGGCGCGCCAGAACCTAGAGACAAACTGGCTCCCACGGTTTGAGACAATCTCCTTAGGCAACCCGTGTAAACGGAAGACCTCCCTGGGAAACACCAAGGCAAGCACCTAAGCAGTAGGTAGCCTCTTAAACGGAACACAGTGGCAGATTTGGGAGAACCGGTCGACAACCATGAGGATAACCGTGTAACCTCGAGACACGGGAAGTTCCACAATAAAGTCCATGGCCAGGTGAGACCAGGGACGCTCCCCATTGGGAATGGAATGCAGTAGGCCCAAGGGAAGGTGCAAAGTAGATTTGTTCTGAGCACAGACCGAACAACCAGCCACATACGCAGCACATAGTTAAAACAAGACAAGAATAAGGCCCATCTAGCCTGATGGGGTGTAAGCCTCTTGGCCTCCGAGATATATGTCAGATTCTTATGATCAGTGAGAATAAGAACTGTAACCACAGAACCTTCAAGCTAGTGTCTCCACTCTTTGAGAGCCAGGATAATGGCCAAGAGCTCTCTGTCTCCAATCTCGTAAATTGCATTCAGCTGGAGACAGCTTCTTGGAGTAGAATCCACAAGGAAGTAAGGGGCCATCAGGTGTCCGACGCTGAGACAGGAGGGCGCCTAGTCTCGTCTCAGACGCATCCACCTTTAGGACAAAGGGCAAATCAGGATTGGGATGAGACAGAATGGGAGCCGAAGCGAAAGCAGACTTGAGGGCCTCGAAAGCTTGAATGGCAGCAGGCGTCCAATTGTGGGAATCGCTGCCCCTCTTGGTCAAATCTGAGATAGGTTTGGCCAAAGAGGAAAATCCTGATCAATTTCCGATAGTAGTTGGCAAACCCAAGGAAATGGAACAGAGACTACTGGTGCAAGGTCATTGTAGAACAGCTGAAACCTTCTGAGGGTTCATGGAGAACCCTTCAGCAGAAATGATGTAGCCCAAGAAGGCAACCTGAGACAGGTAGAATTCACATTTCTCAATGTGGTCCGTCCAGCGACGAAGGCAGAGATTTATCGCACGCAATTCCAGAATGTTGATCGGAAGGGAGGACTCCCCCTCCGACCAAGTTCCCTGGGCGGACAGAACGCCCAGAACACCACCCCAGCCCGACAGGCTGGCATCCGTGGTGATCACAGTCCATGAGATAGGACGAAAGGCCTTGCCCCCCGATACCATCGGGGACTGGAGCCACCACAGAAGATCCCTTCTGGTGCGATGGCTCAACGAGATCTGAAGATCCAGAGATTGAGGTCGCCCGTCCCACCTGGACAGGATCTCCGCTTGGAGACCCCGCGTGTGAAACTGGGCGAAGGGAATCGCCTCGAAGGCCGAGACCATCAATCCCAGATATCTCATGCACGTCCGGAGGGACGAGCACTGATTGTCCCTGAGGGACCTGACTTCCTCCTGAAGAGTCCTGAGCTTGTCTTCCGGCAGGAAGACGTTCGCCAGGATCATTCCCAGGTAGGGAAGATGAACGGACGGACTCAGCGTCGACTTTCGAAAATTTATCGTCCAACCAAACTCCTGCAGAGTTTGCATCGTGACGGACAGGTCCTTTTCCAGGCCCTGGCTGGACGCAGACCGAACCAGAATGTCGTCCAGATACCCCAGGACAGAGATGCCCTGGGCTCTCAACAAAGCCAGAACGGGTGCAAGCACCTTGGTGAAAACCCGTGGAGCCGAGGCGAGACCAAAAGGTAACGCCACGAATTGGTAATAATCCTCCGCAATGGCGAATCAAAGGTACCTCTGGTGACCCTCGAAAATCGGGATGTGAAGGTACGCATCCTTCAGATCGATGGAGGCCATGAATTCCCCCGGGACCAGGGCAGCCACCACCGACCGCAGGGATTCCATGCGGAACTTGCGAACCCGCACAAAGCGGTTCAAAGCCTTCAAGTCCAGAATCGGAGGAACCTTGCCCTCCTTCCTGGGCACGGTGAACAGATTTGAATAAAACCCCCGAAATCTGTCTCGATGAGGCACCGGAACCACCACTCCCTGAGCCCTCAGGTCCTGCACCGCTAGGTGCAGATCCCGCAAACACTCCGGAGACTGTTGAAGATTTGAGGGAAAGAATCTGCTCTCCGGCCGAGAGAGAAACTCGATCTTGTAGCCAGATCGAACGATTTCCTGAACCCACCGGTCCCGCACGCGGGCCAGCCAGGGTTGAAGAAAACTGAGCAAGCGTCCCCCCACCCCAGAACTGGGTGAGGGCGCCCCTTCAGGCCGCATTGATACGGGCAGCGGGTCCGGACTGACCGGACTTCTGTTTACCAGACCACGGCTTCTTTTGGGAGCCTTGACCCTTGAACGGTTTGCCCTTGTAGTGCGACCGAAAGGCACGAAAGGACCCCTGAGGAGGCCGAAAATTAGTATGCTTCTTACCAGGAGCCCCCTTAGCCTTGGGGAAGTGGGGCAAGAGAGTGCTCTTACCGCCCGTGATCCCCTTTATCAACGTATCCAAGGATTCCCCAAAAAGGCGAGATCCATCATAAGGCAGATTGGCTAAGGTCTTGCGCGAAGATTGGTCCACCGACCAACACTTCAACCAAACCAGGCGGCGAGACAACACCGCCACGCTTTGAACACGTGCAGCCAACGGCACTAAATCCAAGTCCGCATCACACAGATACATGACACCCTGATGGATTTGATCCACCATTACCAATGTCGCCGGCGAGGCCGAATCAGCCACTAGGACGCGCCTAAGCACCTGCGTCCAACTTGCGACAGCCTGGGCTGCCATAAGAGAGGCAAACAGAGCTTTTAGCATCGAACCCGTAACAGAATAAGTATGACGGGCAAGAGACTCCATTCTCCTATCCGTGGCATCTCGGAACACCGGAGTATCCTCTGCAGGAATCGCAGTGGATTTATTCAAAACCGCAATCGCGTGATCCACCGGGGGTGGCACACACCACCGTTCATCAGTGGCAGGCGTGAAAGGATAACGCAGCCTGAACCTACTTGGCACAGCAAAAGGTTTGCGTAAATTGCGCCATTGTTCCTTAACAGCGCGCTGAAAATCATCAGTGCAGGGAAAGACCTGCGATGTCTTGCGCCTTTTTCTGCGTCCCATAAGCCGCCAGGGCAGCGGGAGGACACAGTTCATCCTGCAAACGCAGCGTTTGTTTTATAGAAGCAACCAATTCATCCATGATTGCAAGCTCTTCAGGCGAGCCGGGGGGAGAATTATCAACCCCTTCAACCTCAGCCTCCACCTCGGACCCCACGAGATCCAGGGAGGAACGGGACCCCGATAAGGAGACCCCAGCCATAGCAGCCCCATCACCATCACCCTCAGAATCAGAGGAAACAGAAACTCTGGGTCTTTTAGCGGATTGAGCAGCCACCAGCATCTGCACCTGAGCAGCAAGGTTAGCCACCACTTCGGCTAAATCCCCCCCTGGGGGGGAAACAGCAGTCCCCTGGCTTCCCACCAAGGTGGCAGGAAATTTGCCCTCCTGAGAATCCATTGCCCCAAAAAATATGCCAGAGAATAAAGGGTTAATTGCCCCTTTAACAAGCGCGGCGAGCGCAGCCCACCGCACACACACACAAGCACAATGAGACCCCCACAGGGTTAGAACTGAACACAGGCAATGGATATAGGAAGAACAGAAGGATAAAACCTGAAGAGACCACTGCTGCTGCTGCCGCCTCGATCGGTGCACCCAGGAAAGAGGAAGTGATGAAATCAGGGCGCTCTATTAAAGCCTATGGAAGGCTACAAGAAAATGGCCGCCCGCAGTGCAAACATGCGGCCGGAGCGAGCGCAGTCAAAATGGCGCCGTTTGGCGCCGAAACCGCCGCTCCCCCACTACTGTGAGAACCGCAGTATACACTACACATGTCAAAAAACATGGCGGATCGCCGCAGCGATCGCTGTATTGTGCCCAAACATGACAAAAACATGCCCCACAGCACACAGCCTGTCACACCTTCCACAGTCTGACACAGACAGTCCCGCACAGCCCCCCCCCCCCTTGCAGCCCACAGCGTGCAGCCAGAGCGAAAGGGAGCTAAACAGTGTGAACAGAGGCAGGTTACACAGTCCCAGACTGACACCCCCCCAACAGACAGGTCCCCACATAGATACACTTACCTCCTAATGGCGTGGGGGACCCGCACAGGCGAACAAGCCGCTGCACATGAGGCAGGGAGAGTCGCATCCAGGACGCACAAAATCGGGGTTAAGAAACCGCACAGCGTCCAGTGAGGTAGCCACCTCGCCAATCATCCCTGCACCGAACAGGGATGGGTCGTTCACTGCGCCAGGAGCGTTACCTGGCTGAACGCTCGATGGCAGGCTGGGAAGCCACTGACCCACAACCTGCGACGAGGGGTATCAGCCCGAGACCCAGCCCGCACGAATCCTCTTCATCAGAAGAACTAACTAATGCTGACAAAAAGAACAGCTAAGTAAAGAGAGAGAAAAAAACTCAAACAAAAAATCAAAAAAGAAGAGAAAGGCTGAGGCAAAATGCCCCAGCATAGAGAGATCCAGCTACTCCTGACAAGCTAGACATTGAAACTGAGATATGGATGCAGGAAGTAGGAGGGTATTGACTGAGGGGACCACCCCCTGTGGGTGGGATATGTTAAAAGCTTTAATGTTAACATATTCTGTTGCCTAGCTACTCCTTCGGAGCAAAGTCTAATACCCCATTGTGACGAATATGAAGATGGCGGCGACTGTCTGAGGACGTAAGAGAAAACTATTTTTAGTTTATGCATGGTTATTATCAACAAGTCAGAGGTACATGTATGTGGGCACCATGGGCTCCGGCCTACGCATGCTTCCATCTAGGACTATGGGAACAGCAGGTGGTCTATCAATCCTTGATGTACCTCGACCACTGTAGGATGTGGCTGAGGTACATCGATGATGTTCTGATGCTGTGGGCAGGATCTCCAACCCAACTACAAAGGTTTATGGAGGAATTAAATACCAATCAGAGAAACATCAAAATTACCTATACCTTTAGTGAGCGGAATCTACCCTTCCTTGACCTCCAGATATTGCTTGAAAGCAATAAAGTAATAACTAGGACATTTAGAAAAGAGACAGCTGCCAGCCGCCAATACATTACTTTTGGCACAGAGCCACCACCCAAGTCCCTGATTCAGGGAATTTCAGTAGGACAATTCCTTGCGTTAAAAGAAATTGCTCTAGAGACAATGACTAGGAGATTGAGGCAGAAGATACAGTGCCTTGCGAAAGTATTCGGCCCCCTTTAACATTGTGACCTTTTGCCACATTTCAGGCTTCAAACATAAAGATATAAAACTGTAATTTTTTGTGAAGAATCAACAACAAGTGGGACACAATCATGAAGTGGAACGAAATTTATTGGATATTTCAAACTTTGTTAACAAATAAAAAACTGAAAAATTGGGCGTACAAAATTATTCAGCCCCTATACTTTCAGTGCAGCAAACTCTCTCCAGAAGTTCAGTGAGGATCTCTGAATGATCCAATGTTGACCTAAATGACTAATGATAAATAGAATCCACCTGTGTGTAATCAAGTCTCCGTATAAATGCACCTGCACTATGATAGTCTCAGAGGTCCGTTTAAAGCGCAGAGAGCATCATGAAGAACAAGGAACACACCAGGCAGGTCCGAGATACTGTCGTGGAGAAGTTTAAAGCCGGATTTGAATACAAAAAGATTTCCCAAGCTTTAAACATCCCAAGGAGCACTGTGCAAGCGATAATATTGAAATGGAAGGAGTATCAGACCACTGCAAATCTACGAAGACCTGGCTGTCCCTCTAAACTTTCAGCTCATACAAGGAGAAGACTGATCAGAGATGCAGCCAAGAGGCCCATGATCACTCTGGATGAACTGCAGAGATCTACAGCTGAGGTGGGAGACTCTGTCCATAGGACAACAATCAGTAGTATACTGCACAAATCTGGCCTTTATGGAAGAGTGGCAAGAAGAAAGCCATTTCTTAAAGATATCCATAAAACGTGTTGTTTAAAGTTTGCCACAAGCCACCTGGGAGACACACCAAACATGTGGAAGAAGGTGCTCTGGTCAGATGAAACCAAAATCGAACTTTTTGGCAACAATGCAAAATGTTATGTTTGGCGTAAAAGCAACACAGCTCATCACCCTGAACACACCATCCCCACTGTCAAACATGGTGGTGGCAGCATCATGGTTTGGGCCTGCTTTTCTTCAGCAGGGACAGGGAAGATGGTTAAAATTGATGGGAAGATGGATGGAGCCAAATACAGGACCATTCTGGAAGAAAACCTGATGGAGTCTGCAAAAGACCTGAGACTGGGACGGAGATTTGTCTTCCAACAAGACAATGATCCAAAACATAAAGCAAAATCAACAATTGAATGGTTCACAAATAAACGTATCCAGATGTTAGAATGGCCAGGTCAAAGTCCAGACCTGAATCCAATCGAGAATCTGTGGAAAGAACTGAAAACTGCTGTTCACAAACGCTCTCCCTCCAACCTCACTGAGCTCGAGCTGTTTTGCAAGGAGGAATGGGCAAAAATTTCAGTCTCTCGATGTGCAAAACTGATAGAGACATACCCCAAGCGACTTACAGCTGTAATCGCAGCAAAAGGTGGCGCTACAAAGTATTAACTTAAGGGGGCTGAATAATTTTGCACGCCCAATTTTTCAGTTTTTTATTTGTTAAAAAAGTTTGAAATATCCAATAAATTTTGTTCCACTTCATTAATTGTGTCCCACTTGTTGATTTTTCACAAAAAATTACAGTTTTATATCTTTATGTTTGAAGCCTGAAATGTGGAAAAGGTTGCAAAGTTCAAGGGGGCCGAATACTTTCGCAAGGCACTGTATGTATAAGAGATTTCGAGAGAGAGGCTACTCTCATAATACCTTAAAGAGGGCTTGTAAAAAGGCAGGCCAACAAAATAAACAAAACCTACTGCAGGACAGGCAGAACCGCATGGGTGGGATTCCTGGAGAAATTTGAGAACCGCCTAGAATTATTACCCGTTATGGGACACAGTGGAACCAAGTCAGGCAGATTTTGGAACAACATTGGAATATTTCGACAATTTCACCAATGAATAAAAAGATAGTAGGCCCTCGTCCATTGCTAAAAATTTGAAGGATGCCCTGGTACATTTGGAGTACCAGAGATCCCCTGGCCATATGGATTGGCTCACACTTCCCCCAATAAAAGGCATGTACCTATGTGGACACTGTTCTATCTGCAATATGTTTACCAACTAAGATGGCTCCAGGCAGTTTAATATTCAGGAGTTTATCAATTGCTCAACTACAAGAGTAATATATGAGCTCATCTGCCCGTGTGAAAAAAATCTATGTAGGTAAAACTAAGAGACAATTGAGGATCAGAGTGGGTGAACATATAAGCGAGTATAAGGAAAAAGGAAGATGAAAGACCGCTGGCCCTACGTTTTATACAATATCATAATGCTGACCCAAAAGGCCTAAAAGTAAAAGAGATTTATGCCCTTAAGTTAACAGCTAGAAGGGGCGACTTTGATACAGTACTTTTGCAAAAAGAAAAAATGTGTAGGGATGCACCGAAATTTCGGCCGCCGATATTTTCGGCCGAAAATGCTACTATTTCATTTCGGCCGATAGGGGGTTAAAAAAGCCGAAAATGTATGGCCGCTGATCTGTGAAAGAAGTGAGACATTGACTTCCCTGTCCGCCGCGATCCGATGCGGTGCCTTCATTGTGATTTACAGCTTGCTTGCTAGACCAGTGGACGTCCCGGGGGAGAGGGACCCAGAATGCACAGTGACAGTGTAGGAGGATCTCATTCTCCTCCGCGCCGACTGCTACATCACTCCACCCACTTCCTCCCTTCAGTGCCTTCACGTGGTGTTTGCTGTGGAGGAAAGTAATGTTGATATGTGCTGTGTTGTAAAAAAAAAACTGTTTCTCCCCTTTTCTCCTGCATAAATGTCAGTAGTAGAACGGATTCACAGCCTAGTGCAGCGCTCACCCCCTTCTAATTGCAGTGCGCGAGTTAATAAAGTTAACCCCTTCCCTCCCAGTGTCATTTTTACAGTAACAGTGCATATGTATAGCATTGATTACTGTAGTAATGTCACTGGTACCCCCAAAAGTGTCAAAAATGTCAGTCAGGGGTCCGATCTGTCCGCCGCAATGTTGCAGTCGCAGTCACGCCATTACTCGTTAAAAAAAAAAAAAAAAAAAAACAACAATAGACAATCTTTCCCTTAGTTAGTAAAACGCAATAACTTTTGCGCAAACCAATCAAAATACGCTTTTTGCGATTTTTTTTTTTTTTTTTTACCAAACATATGTAGCAGAAAACAAGTTGGCCTAAAATGTTAAAAAATTTAGATTTTTACATTTTTTTGGGGGGAATTTCATATAAAAAAAAATGTGAAAAATATTGTTATTTTTGCGAAATTGTCACTCTTTTTTTGTTTATAGCGCATGATCAAAAAAATCGCACAGGTGATCAAATACCACCAAAAGAAAGCTCTGTTTGTGGGGAAAAAAAAGGACGTCAAATTTGTTTAGGTACAGCGTCGCACGACCGCGCAATTGTCCGTTAAAGTCACGCAGTGCCGAATCGCAAAATACCCCCTGGTCAGGAAGGGGGTAAAATCTTCCGGGGCTTAAGTGGTTAAAATCATTTGGGGAAAAAAGTCATTTTCGGTTTCGGTTTTGGGCCAAGGGCATCCTGAATTTTCGGTTTCGGCCCAGAATTTTCATTTCGGTGCATCTCTAAAAATGTGGATACATAAACTAGGAGCCCTTGCCCCTCAAGGTTTGAACACTGAATGTAATTTACAGCCCTTTCTTGAACAGTAAATAATAGATATTAAGATTAGGATATATTGAACATGGCCTAATATATGAACTGCATTTGTCGCAATGTTTAATAATATGTTGTTTGCTAATATTCTTCTATATTAGGTACTGTGCTCAATATGTATATTGTTTGTTTTTTGATATTTGTGATATATATGTTTCTTTGCTGAAATCCAAATCCATGACCTTCGGTGTCCCCATAGTGTCAATTCTGTGAACCTTGCCAACCTCTCCTCTCTCCCCCGGGTATTTAGGCAAATCCACTATTTTATTTTTATTGTGTGTTAAAGCGGAGTTCCGGGCAGAGAAACGATTTTTTCCTGAACATACCCCCGGGACAGTCAGGGCTAGCACATTCCACAATGGCTAGCCTCTGATCTGTCCCGGTTCGCACTTACCTTTTAGAAGAAATACTTACTTAGAAATTTTCTTCCACAGCGTTTCCATCTCGGTTGTGGGCAGCTGAAGCCGGCGCGGTCCTCTTCTCTGTCTTCTTCCGCGTCTTCGTGTCCCAGAATGCACTGCACCGGCCCCTCTCGTCACTTCCGGTGCGGCGCCGCATTCCTAAACAGCTTCTGGGCATGACGGAAATGACGAGCGGGGCCGGTGCGGCGCATTGATTCCTGGGAGCTATGACGTTTAGCTCCCAGGAATCATCGCGAGGCAGGAAGTGACGGGGTGAGCCTCGGCGCTGGAGGAGGAAGCTGTCATAGGTGAGTATTTACGATCTTCAATAAAAAGGTGAGTAAACAAAAAAAAAAAAATAACTATCCAATTCCTTTTCAGGTGAGGCATACCTAGCGGAGGGGCACAAAAAAAAAAATCTTTTTTGTGCCCGGAACTCCGCTTTAAGTGTAAGGGAGGATACTGAGCTTTGAGAACCCCTAGCGGCAATGAATGGAGAGTGTTCGAACCAATGTGATTTTTATTGAATGTAATGAATGCCATATTTAGCCAATTAGGAGGGCCATATAAGGAAAGCTGTGAGAACTCCTCCCAGCTCTGAGGAAACTGGCGCGATTGGCCAGTGAAACGCATCAGCGTACACATCACTACCACGTGACGGTCTATGGGAAAGGCTACGGCGAGCATGCATCTTTGACTTGACGCTGAAGGTGTTATCAGGGAGACGGTGGTGAGCGTGACCTTTCTATCTTTCCACTTACACACCGCACCAAGTAATAGCCTCTACCTGAAACAGAAACGTATATGCTAATGAAGTACTTTTAGTATTATCATAAGACGAACATTTACTCAACTAACCTCTTCCTTGCTGGACTGGATCTCAGTTAAATTTCTACCACACCTGATACCCCACTGCCTTACTTACCCAATCCCCACTGGGGCCATCCATATACACCTGGCAGACATCCAGCTACAACAATATGTTTAAAATCGTGAACTCTATCTAAGCGAATTTGGATGTGGTGGATGAGTGTTTCAAGTGAATGGGTAAAGCACGCACAGCTACCTTAATCTCATGTTTTGTTTTTAATACAGACAACGTTGTCACCTTTTATCATGTTGGTGAAGGTTCTTCTGTGATAAGTGGTCCTTTTCATATTTTTTCATATAATAAAATAACCTGAAAATAATAGCCGAGTATCCCTATATGACTTTTTTGGATGGTAACCATACGTCAGGTTGCGACGCCTCAATTGGAGAGAACATGGAGACTTAATGAATCTCTTTTAGATGACAAATCTGTTTGTGAGGAGATCTCCTGATCCTTGGTATCCTACTTTGAAACTAATACCCCCGATGAGGTGTCCAGTCAAGCGGTATGGAAGGCCCACAAGGCCGTAATTAGGGGGGATTTGATTGCCCAGGGCTCCCATATCAAAAAGGGAAAACAAAAAGAGATCTCAGACCTTTTAGACCAAATTCATGCCCTTGAGATCAGACACAACAGGTGTTTTGACCATGCGGATGCCCTGTGCTTAGAGACATTGTGACTTGAACTCTCCCGATGTTTGGACCGCGGGGCCAGGGATAAAATTTGGTACTACACACACCGCTTCTATGAACAGGGGCACAAATGTGGCAGACTACTCGCTAGACAATTAAAGAAACAACAAGACTCACTTCATGTCCACAACCTAATGGTCCATGATAGACAAATAATAGATACCAGCTCTATAGCATCCGAATTCCAACAAGTTTATGCCGACTTGTATGACATACCCCCCTCCCCCCTCGGTGAGTGGTGAACCGTTCTTAGTCGATCATATTCATACATATATACATCAACAACTCGGAATTACCGGCCTTCCCCGTCCGGGTCCTGGAAGAATTAGAACGTCCAATTTCCACATAGTTGTGAAAAATATCCCTGAGAAGAGTCCGAAGAGACATGGCAGAGTGCACAAAAAACAAAAAAGGGGGGAAAACCCCAAATCCCCAAACGAGCATAAGAACGGCAGCAGCCAAACACCCACCCCATCCGGCCCTCAGTCCCCAACAGTTGAGAGCTTTAAATCCCATAACCAAGGAACAGTTTAGTTCAGGGAAACGTGGATCTGCTCCTCCTGTAGCAGACAGATATGGCAGCAACAGAAAAAGAAAGAGGGAGAGCAACCATCCAAAAAGTGCCCTTCCAGAAAAACAAGGAGGGTTCCCCCATTTTCAGGAGGATACCCAACGACCATGGAAAAAATGGCAAGAAGGATCACAAAAAGAAAAAAAATGAAAAAGTGTGTCCCAACGACATCCAAATGGAAAACGGAACCCAACAGCAATGTCAACACTCAAACCGGTAATCATCGAGGAGGAGACCTACGATCCTGGCGAGGGGGTGAGCGGCGTCCCAAAGAGTCCACCCACTGTGCAGCATCCTGAGGATCTTGAAAAAAGTGAGCTTTACATTGATAGATGACCCGCAGACGGGCAGGATACAATATACTATACGGCAATTGCAGATCCCGCAGCCGTCTCTTGACTGCCATGAAGGAGGCCCTCTGCTTCTGGGTAGCTGCAGAAAAGTCCGGAAAGATGGAGATAGCATGATTGTTATAGAGGACCCGGCCCTTGTCCCTGGAAGCCCGGAGCACAGCCTCCCTATCACGGAAATGCAGGAGTTTGATGAGAAGAGGACGGGGTGGCGCCCCTGGTGGCAGGGGGCGCAATGTCACTCTATGCGCTCGTTCAATAGAAAATAATGGAGAAAAAACTGCGTCTCCAAAAGTATCAGTGAGCCACTTTTCCATAAATGATTCAGGAGTTTTGCCCTCCGAGCCCTCTGGAAAACCCAGAAAACGCAAATTGTTGCGCCGGAGGCGATCCTCCATGTCTGTAAGCTTGTCAGTAGTGGCAACATGACCCCTCTGCAGCTCAGATACAGTGGCCTGCAAGGGACGGTGGGCATCCTCCAAGTCGCTAATACGCTGTTCCTCCACCCTATGGTGAAGGTTGTGAACATCCTGCTTGAGGAAGGACATGTCCATCCGGACAGATTCAATCTGAGTAGTAAGGGAGGCCTGACAGTGTTGAATGGCATCCATAATGGCAGACAGGGTAGGTTCAGGCCTATCTGCAGAGGGATCAGGCTCAGAGGGAGCAGGGGAGCCCAGGGATGGAGAGAGGACACTACTCACAGTCACCGCCAGCGGAGAGGATCAGGAGGGGACCGCTTCCCCATTCACACAGTCTGAGGTCACCCGCACTGCTGAGGAGCGAACGACTTGAGATGGAAGACCCGCAGCTCGTGGTGGGCCGGCGCCATCTTGGGACTGCACGAGCCGGAAGTCCGGCGGGTGGAAGCCAGGCGCCTCTGGACCGGGATGGCCGATTTTAACCATCGCCGCGGATGCACCGAGGGATCGGGAAGCAGGAGATGTCTGGATCAGGTAAGTAGGAGGTCGGGTTCCAGCAGGATCACTTAAGGATCAGGGCAGACAGGACGGAGCTCCGGAGCCACGCTGCTTTCACATCCAGTAGCAGGCCACGCCCCCAGAACGCCCAATTTCCATTGAAGAGTTAAGTAGGGCTGTAGCAAGCCTACTGTTGGGGAAAAGCCCAGGACCAGATGGCTTTACAAATGCCTATTATAAAAAATTTCTCTCTATATTGGCCACCCCCCCTGTGACTATTTCAGTGCTAATAATAGTTTAAATCCATTACCACCTGAGGCCTTACTGGCACATGTCACAGTTTTGCCGAAACCTGAGAAAGACCCACACCACTGTATGAACTATAGACTCATCTCCCTATTAAATTCCGATACCAAGCTTTTGCAAAAATAATGGCGCTCTGCCTCCAAGACCACATTGCGACCCTGATCCACCCAGACCAGATGGGCTTTATAGTGGGCCACGAGGCTAGGGACAATACTATTTGGGTGTTACATGTCCTCCATTGGGCACCAAATCAATCACCTAGTGTAATCCTAGCAATGGATGCTGAAAAGGCCTTTGATAGGCTAAATTGGACCTATATGACTGAGATATTGCGGAAGCTGGGCCTGGTTGAACGTATGATGGGGTGGGTTCTTGCCCTATATGCTAAACCTAGAGCTAGGGTCAAAGTCAATGGAACGCTTTCCAACTACTTTGATATATACGAAATGGGACCAGGCAAGGATGCCCCCTATCCCCTTTGTTGTTCGCCCTGGTCCTGGAACTGTTATTGAGAACGATCACAGGGAATACATATATTTCCAGGATCTAGATTGGTTCCACGGAACACAAATTATCAGCTTATGCTGATGACCTTCTATTTTATATCTCAAACCCACAAATCTCCTTACCAACGTTAATGTCTGAGGTACATAAATTTGGCCTTCTTTCTAATTTTAAAATAAACTTTGGAAAATCGGAGTTACTGCTGATGAGGATAACGAACGATCTGGGGACGTGGAAAGAACATCCCCTGACATGGTTTGGGCGATAAGCGCACTTAGGATGACAATCCTACCCAGAATAATCAATGTCCTATCTACAGAACCAGTAATATTACCACAGGTTTTCTTTAACCACTTACTCACTGGGCACCTAAACCCCCTTCCTAACCAGACCAATTTTCAGCTTTCAGTGCTCTCACATTTTGAATGACAGTTACTGTCATGCAACACTGTACCCATATGACATTTTCATCCTTTTTTGCACACAAACAGAGAATTATTTTGGTGGTATTTAACCACTTCCATACAGAGCAGTTAGACCCCCTTCCTTCCCAGACCAATTTTCAGCTTTCAGCACTCTCACAAACAAAATTTTTATCATTTTTTTCACACAAATAGAGCTTTCTTTTGGTGGTATTTGATCACAACTGGGGTTTTTTTTTTTTTCGTGATATAAGCAAAAAAAGAGCAAAAATTTTGGAAAAAAAAAACACTTTTTTTTAGTTTCTATTATAAAATTTTGCAAAAAATGTATTTTTCTTCATACATTTGGGCCAAAATTTATACTGCTACATATCTCTGGTAAAATTAACCCAAATTAATGTATATTATTTAGTCTGTGTGAAAGTTATTGAGTCTAGAAGCTATGGTATCAATTACTGAAAATTGATCACACCAGATGTACTGACGGCCTATCTCCTTTCTTGAGGCCCTGAAATGTCAGGACAGTACAAATACCACCCAAATGACCCCTTTTAGTAAAGTAGACAGTCCAAGGTATTTAGTAAGAGGCATGGTGAGTTTTTTGAAGTTATAATTTTTTCCCACAATTCTTGGGAAAATGAAGAAAACATTTTTTTTTTTTTTACCACAAAGTTGTCAATTTATAAGCTATTTCTAACACATAGCATGTACACAGCAAAAATGACACCCCAAAATACATTTTGCTACTCCTTCTGAGTATGGTGATACCACATGTGTGAAACTTTTACACAGCCTGGCCACAAAAAGAGACTCCACATCCAAGTAGCACCTTCAGGCATTCTAGGAGCATAAATACTGTACACATGAAACTTTCTTACTACCTATCACACTTTTGAAGGCCCTAGAGCACCAATACAATGGAAAAGTCCACAAAATGACCCCATTTTGGAAAGCAAACACTCCAATGTAAATTCTATGAGGGATTATGGGTCGTTTGAACATGTCATTTTTTTCCACAAGTTTTTGGAAAATGTGGGAAAAAATTAAAACTTTTTTTTTACACAAAGTTGTCGATTTATAGGATATTCCTAACACATAGCATGTACACAGCAAAAATGACACCCCAAAATACATTCTGCCACTCCTCCTGAGTATGGCAATACCACATGTGTGAGAATTTTTCACAGCCTAGCCATATAGAGGGGCCCAACATCCAAGGAGCACCATCATGCATCCTAGCCACTTGCCTAGGCCTATTTTTGACATTTGGTGTTTACAAGCTAAAATCAGTTGTTTTTGCTAGAAAACTACTTAGAACCCCCAAACATTATATATTTTTTTTTAGCAGAGACCCTAGAGAATAAAATGGAGATTATTGCAATATTTTTTATCACACCGTATTTGCGCAGCGGTCTTCCAAACGCAATTTTTTTGGAAAAAATTCACTTTTTTGAATTAAAAAATAAGAAAACAGTAAAGTTAGCCCAATTTTTTTTCCATAATATGAAAGATAATGTTATGCCGAGTAAATAGATACCCAACATGTCATGCTTCAAAATTGTGCACGCTCACGGAATGGCGACAAACTTTGGTACTTAAAAATCCCCATAGGCGACACTCTAAAAATTTCTACAGGTTGCCATCTTAGAGGTACAAAGGAGGTCTAGGGCTCAAATTATTGCTCTTTCTCTAATGATCGCGGCGATACCTCACATGTGTGGTTTGAACACCATTTACATATGTAGGCGGGGTTTCCATATTTGTTCGCTTCTGCGCGCGAGCTCACGGGAACAGGGTGCTTTCATTTTTATTTTTTTTTATTACTATTTATTATTTTTTTATTTTTTCACAGTTTAAAAAAAAAAAATGATCATTTTTATTTCCATTACAAGGAATGTAAACATTCCTTGTAATAGAAATAGGCACGACAGGACCTCTTTTTTATGAGATCTGGGGTCAAAAAGTCCTCAGATCTCACAAGTACACTAAAAGATAGAAAAAAAAAATAAAAATAAAAAAAAAAAGGGACCTTTAAACCGGTTGCTAGGCAACGACGCTTGCCATAGCTCCGGTCCTCCAAGACCATAGAGTCGAGTGAGGACAAGCTTGCCCTCACTCGACATCCTGTCTGTGAGGATCCGGGACCGGATCATTTTCCCCGCTGCCGGCGGGTCCGGTAAGCGGGGAAAAGGACCGGAACGCGGCGGGAGGGGGGCACCTCTTTCGCCATCATGGAAAGGTGATCCTGCGGCGAATCAGCCGTTGGGACCACCCTTATCGGAAAGCCAACCGTCCACCGTTTAAAAAAATATCAGGGTTATGGCAGCAACACCGGTATTTAGGTATTTACCAACTACACCCCAAAATACATTCTGCTACTACTCCTGAGTATGGCGATACCACATGTGTGGGACTTTTCCACAGCCTGACCACATACGGAGGCCCAACATCCAAGTAGCACCGTCAGGGGTTCTCGGAGCAAAAATTACACATATAATTTCCTGACAACCTATCACACTTTTGAAGGTCCTGGAGCACCAGGACAATGGAAACGCCCACAAAATGACCCCATTTTGGAAAGCAAACACCCAACACATAATCTAGGAGGCATTATGAGTCTTTTGAACATGTCATTTTTTTCCACAAGTTTTTGGAAAATGTGGAAAGAAAATGAAAACGCATTTTTTTTTTTTACACAAAGTTGTCAATTTATAAGATATTTCTAACACATAGCATGTACATAGCAAAAATGACACCCCAAAATACATTCTGCTACTCCTCCTGAGTATAGCGATACCACATGTGTGACACTTTTCCACAGCCTAGCCACATACAGAGGCCCAACATGCAGGGAGCACCGTCATTTCCTGACTTCCCATTACAATTTTGTGAGGCACTGTAGGGCACTGATAAGCACTGTAGTGGCACTGATGTGGCACGGATGAGCACTGATGTGGCATGGATGTGGCCAGATGAGCACTGATGTGGCACGGATGAGCACTGACCTGGCATGGATGTGGCCCGGATGAGCACTGACGTGGCATGGATGTGGCCCGGATGAGCACTGATGTGGCACGGATGAGCACTGACGTGTCATGGATGTGGCACGGATGAGCACTGACTTGGCATGGATGTGGCACAGATGAGCACTGATATGGCATGGATAAGCACTGACAATGCATGGATGTGGTACGGATGAGCACTGATGTGGCACAGATGTGGCATTGATGAGGCACAGATAAGCACTGATGTGGCATGGATGTGGCATAGATGAGCACTGACATGGCATGAATGTGGCATGGATGAGGCATGAATGAGGCACAGATGGGCATAATTTGGGTATGGAGGAGGCAGAGGATGGCTACAGCTTCAGTTTCTCTCTTCTCACACTGTACCGATCATTGTGTACAGTGTGCGAGAGAAATGAACCGGACATGTGCCGGTTTGTTAACAAGTGATCGCGCCGTCATTGGCCCTTTACCACAATCCATGATGGACCCGGCAAGCACGGACAGCTCTGTGTGTGCACCCCAGGGAGCATGCAGGAGTGCGATTCTGGGAGGACGTCATTGTACGCCCTCCCAGAATAAGCCATCATTCGGCTATGGCCGGGTTGGCAAGTGGTTAAGCGACTACACGTTTCTCACCTTTGTATGGAAGGACAGACACCCTAGGCTGGCCCATGACCTTCCCCACAGACATAAACTGGATGGTGGTACTGGACTCCCTGACATAGCTTTATATTACAAAGCCTTGGCGCTGGTTCGATATATTGAACTGGTGCCATGACGCATCAAATAAATTGTGGGTCCCACTGGAAAAAACAATGGCGGGTAGAAATCTTGCAGGCGCCCCTTGGATCCCACCAGCTTCTAGAGGTCTTTCGGACTGGACGTCTCCAATGGCTCGAGCATCCTTGTCAACATGGGACTGAATAAACGCCACAGCCAGGACGCCCCTTGGACATCTCTATTGGCACCTCTCCGGGGGTACCCTTGGTTCCCACCCGGAGAGGAGCCAGGGTTTTTTGGCTCCTGGGGCTCAGATGGAAGGGTCGCATGTGCCAAATTTTCTCCGGAGGGTGCTTTGTCCACGATACAGGCCTCATACGAACCACTCTGTTTGCAACCTGGAGATACCACCAATTAAACAACTTTTTTAATAAACTAAAACCTCAGCTAGGACCACTCTTACCACCTTTAAGTCCCTATACTTTTAACTCCTAGATGGTATAGGGCCCCGTCCCATGAAGCTCAGATGTTCCTGGCGGCTGATGACTGCTGTTGGAGAGGGTGAAACCATCGGGGCACACTTCTCCACATATGGTGGACATGTCCCATGATCAGGAACTTCTGGGAAGCCATTACCCCATGGATTCAGAAAACGACCCTTTGTCCTATAAGATTCTCCCCACAACATTTCATCTTCCATGGAGCCCCTCTTCGAGTAAAGTATATAAGAAGAGTGTTACTCCATATTTTTTAAAAGCAGCTAAATTTTGAATCCCTAGATTCTGGAAACAATTGGCCTGACCTACGTTGCTGGATTGGAAGAGGGAGGTTGACACTATCATGGAAGCGGAGAGGTGGATACACATGGTCAGGGGCCAACAAGAAAAATTTAGAGACACTTGGTCGGGTTGGCAGTATTATTCCCTAGAGATACCTACTAACTAAATAGGACCCCTGTTCACACCCTTAGATATACACATGATCGACACCTGATTAACCTATAGATTCACCCAACATTGACTATTACATTGCTTGATATCTCCCTTACACCCCTTTCTGAAGAAGGCTAGCTTTTATTTTCCTAATATCTTTCCCTTCCTTTTAACCAATTAACCACTTGCCGACCGCCGCACGACTATCTACGTCGGCGGTCAGCCCCTCACAGGCAAACTAACGTAGGGCTACGTTGCTTGCTTGTGAGGGTCTAGGGAGCGAGCGCGCGCCCCCCGGGGCGCGCTCCCGCTCCCGCGTGGTCACGGACCCCCCCGCGCGTGTGACCAGCGGACCCGATGTCCGCCGGTCACTCGGCGATCGGCGGGGGAGAGGGAGAATGTCAGGCAGCTTGTGTAAACAAACTGCCTGTCATTCTCTTCGCTGCAAAGACACTGATAAAACGGATCTGGTATGTAGATCCATTGATCAGTGTCTTTACAGCTAGAGCCACAGCCAATCACAGTAGAAACCACGCCCCTAGGGACACACACAGCCCCTCCCTTCCAAATAAAGTTAACCCCTTCACTACCAGTGTATTTTTACAGTAACAGTGCATATATATAGCACTGATTACTGTAGAAATGTCACTGGTAACCCCAAAAGTGTCAAAAATGTCAGTCAAGGGTCCGATCTGTCCGCCGCAATGTCGCAGTACCGCAAAAAAAATCGCAGATCGCCGCCATTACGCGTTAAAAAAAAAAACAACAAAAATGACAAAAATCTTTCCCTTTGTTAGTAAACGCGATAACTTTTGGGCAAACCAATCAAAATACGCTTTTTGCGATTTTTTTTACCAAACATAGGTAGCATAAAATAAATTGGCCGAAAATTTTTAAAAATTTTGATTTTTACATTTTTTTTTGGGGGAATTTCATATAAAAAAATGTGAAAAATATTGCTATTTTTGCAAAATTGACGCTCTTTTTTTGTTTATAGCGCGTGATCAAAAAATCGCACAGGTGATCAAATACCACCAAAAGAAAGCTCTGTTTGTGGGAAAAAAAGGACGTCAAATTCGTTTAGGTACAGCGTCGCACGACCGCGCAATTGTGCGTTAAATTCACGCAGTGCCGAATCGCAAAATACCCCCTGGTCGGAATGGGGGTAAAATCTTCCGGGGCTTAAGTGGTTAAGGTTCTAGATAGACCATGTTTGACCACCACACACATGCTGTACTTAACAGAACAGGTCAGGTGTGTTTAGATGAAGAATATTTCTTTTGCATCCTTGTTGCCTCCATCTCTCCGCCCACGCCCGTAATGACGATGGTGTGGGGGTGGATGGGGGATCTGACCGGTATGGGACCTAATGCCTGTTTTGTCTTGTTTATATGCATCATACATCTTGTATTCAGTAGCATACAGTATATTGAATATGTGCATTGAACGTGGTATTCATACAGTTTTACCTTTTCTTTATTTTATCTCTCATTTTATTATTTTCTTCTCCTAATTTTTTGTGATTTATCATATGTAACTTGTATCTTGTCTACCTGAAAGTTCAATAAATTTTCATTAAAAAAAAAACTAGAGGAGAAACACGAGGCCGCAAGGGTATGGAATTCGCAGTAGCAAATGTACTGTCAATAAAATGACCTCCAGCACCAGAGTCTACCAAGTAACCACCAAACCCGCTGCCCAGGAGAGGACAACTGCGATTAGCGGTCTATGTTTACCGGAAACCGGGGACAAGGAAATTCCACCTAAGATCTGCCCCCGACAGCAGGCAGGACCTTGGGTGCGAGCGTTTCACAGACAGGTTGGACAAGATTTGGAAAGATTCAGGAAATGCCCAACAAGACCACAATACAGGCACCAGCCCTCCCTTCTCCTAAGGGCCCGCTCAGCCTCAGAAATCCCAGCTGCATGGGTCCACAGCCAGACGCACCATCCCCAGGAGGCGTGGGAGGAATGGGTGGGAAAGAAAACGTAGAAGCCAATCTGGTAGGAGGCTTCCGCAGGTGCTCTTTAAACGATGGTCTCTCTCAGAGATCAAAATCAGGAAGGAAATGAGAGCCTCAAGCTCGTCAGGGAGATCTTTGGCCACCATCTAGTCTTTTTAATGCATTGGAGAGACCATGAGAGAAGACAGCCACTAGAGCCTCATTTTTCCAGCCTACCTCTGCTGCCAGGGTACAAAATTCAAAGGCATACTCGGCATTGGTTCGTATACCCTGTTGAATGGTTAGGAGCTACTTTGCAGCAAAGGCAGAGCAAGCAGGCACATCAAATACCCTACAAAAGGAGGCAACAAAACTTGGGTAATTGACTATCACAGGATTATTGTTCTCCCATAAGGGATTTGCCCAGGCCAAGGCCTTGTCCAAGAGCAATGAGTTTAGGAAACCCACCTTGGACCTATCAAAAGGAAACGCCTGAGGAACCATCTCATAATAAATGCCCACTTGGTTTAGGAAGGCACGACACCGACTCTGTTTTCCCACATAGTGCTGCGGAAGGGGGGCTGAACCAGTCATTCTTCTGGTAACAGCGACTCTAGCTGAAACTGTAGGAGCAGGAGTAGTAACAGGAGCAGCAGCAGGTGGAACAACAGGAGGAACCTTCGGCCTAGCAGCACCAGGAGCAAGGTGCACTGTGTGTGCAAGCAACGTCTGCAACGCCTGAGCGAACTGACCCAAAAGGTAAACTTGTTGATCGAGCCTTGTAACCACCATGGGGAGCATAGGAGTACCTGCATCGTCAGCATTAATTGCCCTTGTGTACTGTCAGGGTGCCAGGAAACCAAACCACACGGGGATGCAGGTAAAACAAAGCAGTTTATTGCCACATACAACAATAAACGCACAGCAAGAGTGAGGAAGTAAGAGCAGGAACAAGCCGGGGTCAAGTCCAGAAGCGGGTAGTCATCCAAGCCGGGGTCGAGTCCAGAAGCGGGTTGTCTACTGATGCAGGGTCATCTGACGATGCGGGGTCAAGAGCCAGGAGAGTCATCAGCAAAGCCAGGTCATACATGGAGGAACAGGGAGAACAGAAGACTGCTAGCAGAAATGCATCTTGGAGCACAAACGCAAGGGCAAGGACTGTACCCCATCAGGTGATATAGTCAGGTAGGTGTGCAGCATCATCACTATGCGACGCCCAGTGATGATGCAATCAGAGTCTATAAGAGGCAGCAGTCTGCACATATCCAAGATGGCTGCCAACAGGAGGGCAAGGTAAGACCTTGACAGCTTTCTAGTGGTGGGACCCAACTTCTCTAGCTAGTTCGTTAACCCGGAGCATGGGGTAGGTGTCAAACTTTAGCAGTTTCCAGAAGTTATTACAAAACCATCCGGTTTAGGAACCAAAATTATATGACTACAGCATTCACTTTTGGACTTCTGTATAACCCTGAGGTCTAACATCCTCTGTACCTCTTTGGCTGTCGCACCCGAACCTTGGGGTCAGTGACAATATTTTGTTTAATTACATTGTGCAGTCTGATCACTCTAAGAAGAGATCTTTATTTCGCTGGAGAAACTTTGTCATCTCCTGCTGTTGTGATACTGGCATAGACTCAGGTATCTGAACCTCACTTGTGCCTTCCTCTTTCTTCTGTGGCTGATCACCCAGGGCTAGGAGGGCTTCCCTTTCGTTCCAGGCTTTGAGTAGATTTACATGATAAATCTGCTTGGTAAACCTTATAGTTTACTTCCCTACCATTTCCAGTATTTCATAGGGCTCTTGCCACTTAGCTAGGAACTTACTTTCCACCATGGGAACCAAAATGAGTGCACAATCCCCCAGGCAGAAAGTTTGGACCTTCACCAATATATTATACACTTAACTTTGTTTGCCACAACCTATTACAAGACAATTTAATGATACGGTTGATAGAGGCCCCAACTAGAAATGATGCTCTGCTGGACCTGGTAATCTCAAACCATGCTGAGCTTATTACTAATGTTCGCATAAAATAACATTTGGGTAGCAGTGACCATAACATTATTTAATTTAATGTTAGCTGTAACCAACAAGCACATACTGGAAAGATAAAAACACTTGACTATAAGAGAGCAACATTTCCAAGGCTGAGGGTTGCTCTCCGAGACATAGACTGGGAGGGAATATTGGCATAGGCAAACACAGAACAGAAATTGGAATGCGAATGCACTGCAAAATATATTCTCATGGGCAATAAGTTTATAGGGCTAAAAATAAAACTAATGTGGCTCATAGCCAAAGTTAAAAAAGCTATACATAATAGCAAAAGAGCTTTTATAAATATAAACATGATGGAACACTATCAACATTAAAACGTTACAAAGAATACAAAATAATTTTGTGACACATATTCACTGTGAGTAGGTACTACTGTGTCACAGAATTCAGAGCCTGCCTTCTGAACTACAGAGGTGCTGCAAGGAGGTGTTTCAGGTGGTGGTGGCAGTACAGGAATCACAGCTTACAGGCAGCAAGTAACCATGGAATATGTAGCTCTTAGAAAATAAAAGTAAACAGCAGAAAAGAAGCTGTAAAGCAGGGGTCTTCAAACTTTTTAAACAAAGGGCCAGTTTACTGTCTTTCAGACTTTAGGGGGGGGGGGGGGCGGACTGTGCCCACTGGGAGTAAAAAAGGTCCCAATGGCAGTGGGAAAAACAATGACCCATCTTTGATGTCATTGGGAGGTATTATGCCCCATTGTTGGTATGAGAGGGAGTAATTGTGTCTCATGGTTGGTGTCATTGGGCCTCATTGTTGGTGTCAATGGGAGAAAATGTGCCCCATCATAGGTGGCATTGGGAGGATATGTGCTCCATGGTTGGTGTCATTGGGAGGATATGTGCCCCTTCAGTGGAGTTGGTGAGGGGAATATGCCCCATTGTTGGTATCAATGGATGAAACAGTGCCCCAAGGGCCAGATAAAATAAAGCAAAGGGCCCCATCTGGCCCCCGGGCCTGCAGTTTGGAGATCACTGCTATAAAGCATGCAGTAAGTTGTAGTAAGAGATTGCCAGCAGACAGGCAGCACTTACAATATGAAGGATTTTTCAAATAGGCTTATAATAGATTGTTAAATATGACTATTGTTTGTATTGCTATTAAAATGTTGATTTTATAAAATGAAAGTCTATACTGTGACCATAGATTTCTTTTTAGAGCCTGCCTAAAGCCAGCATGCAGGAGGCAGGAGCAGGAGAGAGGAGAATGAGGACAACTCTTGAGGCACCCAGTTGAGGACTATTCCTGGTGGTCTCAGCGCTTGTTCTCCCAGTTCCGAATCAAAATGCCAGCTAGAAGACAGCTTAGATGCAAGCCAAGTGGGGGCCCATGCCCAGCTGGGCCACTGCTGCCAAGTACCATTCGTTGCAAGGAGGCAGTGTTGCAACAATGGTTGCATTGAGAGGTTAGGGGTGAATAAATCCCAGCTAAAAGGTGGTCATCTTCTCAGGCTCCTTAGAAGTTTAGAAAAGACCACCGCTCAAGTTGAGAGTCCCTCCAAAATACCTTGTCTGAGCACAGAAAGGGTGCTGGCTCTGTATGTATGACATGTGGAAACAAAAAGTATCTGGACAGCCGCACTCCAATGCAATTCCCATTTATTAAAGTGTATAAAATTCATAGAGCATGCAGAGGAAAAAGGAACAAAAACAGCTGACGAGTTTCGCACTGGTATCAGTGCCTAGTCATAGCTACCAAGTCATAGTCATAGCTTCCTTAGAGGTTTCAACTCTTGCTAATTTTTATGCTAATAGTTGCCCAATATAAGCTATAAATGATTTTTGCCCAATTTGGAAAAAATAGGGGTGCCATTTATTGACGCACATTTATTTGTAGATGGAGGGACTGTTCAACAGAAGTTTGGCAAAGATGGAGACGTAGAAGGGACCCATGCAATCTTTGGAATCGGTAGTGGGGAGCACCAAACTCCCACTCATCCAGGGTTCATTTATCTTAAGAAATGTTAATTTGTCCACACTGTCTATACATAAAAGCTGGATAAATCAGAACTTCCAGTGCATAATGAGCCAACTCTCGGTAGTAGTTCAAACTGGTGAACGAGAAGCTGATGGGGTTGTCAGTGTGCAACTGCCCCATGGCGCCTCCTGATCCAAGCATATTCCAATCCTGAGGTTTTCTATTGCACGTCCATATGGGAAAACAGTGGGGAGAAATTTGTGTTACCCTTTGTTAGCTACCAAAAGGTTGTCCTGAGTGAGTCAGGGGTGGAACTGACCCATGAGAGTGCTAACATGAGGAAGACTCCAGGAAAGAAAAATCACAGTAGGTTTGAGGTTATTTCCCATTTTATATTTAAACCATCTAGTGTGATGAAGTAAGTCTTACCTGAAGATGCAAGGTCACAGTGCCACCAGATGATGCCACAATAATCCCCAGGAAGAGCTGCCACTGGGGATTGCTGATACAGACTGGACTGGTATAAAGTGCTAAACTGGTAGGAACTAGATGAAAGTCCAGAAAGATAGCAGTAAACAGATGCAAGGATGCAGGACACTACATTACCTCCCCTGGCAATGGTAGGCAATATCAGAACATAACAGAATCTGAAAACAGGATGCATAGGTGTCCTTTTATGAAACCGAGATGAGCAGTGATCCTGATGATCGCAGCTCACTTCCGATCTTTATTGGTTTATGAAACAGAGATGATCCGGGGAGAACATGTTCTCTGCTGATCATCTCTACAGAGGAGAATCTGTCATTGATTGACACAGAAACGGCCAGTTTATGAAGCTGCGATCTCCGCACTTCACTGGCGATCTGTGCCAGAATTCACACTCCCGGATTCACCAGCCTGGAGGTGGTGAATCGGGGAGAGATGACAGAATCGGGGGAGAACTGAGGGGAAGAAGGAAGATTATCGACTTCCTTCTTCCTCGTTCAGACCCCCCAACACAGTAATCATGTCCCCCTGCCATATACAGTGCCTTGCGAAAGTATTCGGCCCCCTTGAACTTTGCGACCTTTTGCCACATTTCAGGCTTCAAACATAAAGATATAAAACTGTAATTTTTTTGAAAAATCAACAAGTGGGACACAATCATGAAGTGGAACGAAATTTATTGGATATTTCAAACTTTGTTAACAAATAAAAAACTGAAAAATTGGGCGTGCAAAATTATTCAGCCCCTTTACTTTCAGTGCAGCAAACTCTCTCCAGAAGTTCAGAGAGGATCTCTGAATGATCCAATGTTGACCTAAATGACTAATGATGATAAATAGAATCCACCTGTGTGTAATCAAGTCTCCGTATCAATGCACCTGCACTGTGATAGTCTCAGAGGTCCGTTTAAAGCGCAGAGAGCATCATGAAGAACAAGAAACACACCAGGCAGGTCCGAGATACTGTTGTGAAGAAGTTTAAAGCCGGATTTGGATACAAAAAGATTTCCCAAGCTTTAAACATCCCAAGGAGCACTGTGCAAGTGATAATATTGAAATGGAAGGAGTATCAGACCACTGAAAATCTATGAAGACCTGGCCATCCCTCTAAACTTTCAGCTCATACAAGGAGAAGACTGATCAGAGATGCAGCCAAGAGGCCCATGATCACTCTGGATGAACTGCAGAGATCTACAGCTGAGGTGGGAGACTCTGTACATAGGACAACAATCAGTCGTATAATGCACAAATCTGGCCTTTATGGAAGAGTGGCAAGAAGAAAGCCATTTCTTAAAGATATCCATAAAAAGTGTCGTTTAACCACTTCAGCCCCAGCCCTATTTCGGACACTTTTTGTTCACAAGTTAAAATCAGTATTTTTTCCTAGAAAACTACTTAGAACCCCCAAACATTATATATATTTTTTTAGCAAAGACTCTGGAGAATAAAATGTCGGTCATTGCAATATTTTTTGTCACACGGTATTTGTGCAGCGGTCTTTAAAACGCCATTTTTTTGGAAAAATTTTGAAAAATCACATTTCACTGCATTTAAAAAATACTAAACAGTAAAGTTGGCCCATTTTTTTTGTATATTGTGAAAGATGATGTCACGCCGAGTAAATAGATACCCAACATGTTACGGTTTAAAATTGCGCCCCCCCCGTGGGATGGCGACAAACTACGGTCAATAGAGATCTCAATAGGCGATGATTTAAATTTATTTAACGGTTACCAGTTTAGAGTTAGAGTATATCTCTTTTTTTTTAATTATTGCTCACGCTCTGGCGATCGCGGCGATACCTCACATGTGTGGTTTGAACAGCGATTTCATTTGCGGCTCGGCTTCCGTATACATTTTCTTTTGTGCGCAAGCTAACGGTGACGAGGGCAGCTAAATTTTTTTTTTTTTCCCATTTATTTTATATATTTTTTTAACTTTATTACAGTTTTTAAAAAAAAAAAAATCTGATCACTTTTATTGCTGTCACAAGCAATGTAAACATCCCTTGTGACAGCAATATGCAGTGACAGGTACACTTTATGGAGGGATCGAGGGTCTAAAAGACCCTAGACCCCTCCACTACACTTCCCTGTATGCAAAACGCTAAAAACGGCGTTTTGCATACAGCCGTTTTTCAAATTTGCCGCCTTTTGCAGCACAGTAACCTGGAAGTGACGTCATGGACGCCGCCTCCGAGGTTACGTCATCGGAGACCCGATCAAAGCCGTTTTCGGCATTGATCGGGACTCCATCCAGCCGGCGGACGTGCCAGCTGGGTGCTCGGGGGTCCCGGTTGGATGGCAGCCCCGGTAAAAGCCTCCCGAGCCGCATCAGTCGGTACCGACGGAAAGCCAACCGTCGGCTCTAAACCACGGTACCGGGATGATGCCTCTAGCTAGAGGCATCATCCCGGTACACTACCGCAAAGTTTACGGACGTCATATGACGTCCACCCAGGGAGAAGTGGTTAAAGTTTGCCACAAGCCACCTGGGAGACACACCAAACATATGGAAGAAGGTGCTCTGGTCAGATGAAATCAAAATTGAACTTTTTGGCAACAATGCAAAACGTTATGTTTGGCGTAAAAGCAACACAGCTCATCACCCTGAACACACCATCCCCACTGTCAAACATGGTGGTAGCAGCATCATGGTTTGGGCCTGCTTTTCTTCAGCAGGGACAGGGAAGATGGTTAAAATTGATGGGAAGTTGGATGGAGCCAAATACAGGACCATTCTGGAAGAAAACCTGATGGAGTCTGCAAAAGACCTGAGACTGGGACAGAGATTTGTCTTTCAACAAGACAATGATCCAAAACATAAAGCAAAATCTACAATGGAATGGTTCACAAATAAACATATCCAGGTGTTAGAATGGTCACGTCAAAGTCCAGACCTGAATCCAATCGAGAATCTGTGGAAAGAACTGAAAACTACTGTTCACAAACGCTCTCCATCCAACCTTACTGAGCTTGAGCTGTTTTGCAAGGAGGAATGGGCAAAAATTTCAGTCTCTCGATGTGCAAAACTGATAGAGACATACCCCAAGCGACTTACAGCTGTAATCGGAGCAAAAGGTGGCGCTACAAAGTATTAACTTAAGGGGGCTGAATAATTTTGCACGCTCAATTTTTCAGTTTTTTTATTTGTTAAAAAAGTTTGAAATATCCAATAAATTTCGTTCCACTTCATGATTGTGTCCCACTTGTTGATTCTTCACAAAAAATTAGTTTTATATCTTTACGTTTGAAGCCTGAAATGTGGCAAAAGGTCGCAAAGTTCAAGGGGGGCGAACAACTTTCGCAAGGCACTGTATAGGTATATATTGTATATATATATATATATAAATATACACACACATACATGTATATATATATTTCATGTGTGTGTATGTATATATATATATATATATTGCAAGCTGGGGAACAGGTAGCAGGTGCAAAGCTCCCTGGGATAAGCAGTCTTTCAGGCACAGATACCAAATCCAGTGAGGTAGTGACAAACAGTGCGGCTTTTATTGGTGCTATATACAAGTCTATATACAGTTGCTGTACAGTGCTTTAAGGAAAAATAACCAGAAGAAATAATAGCAAAACAAAAGCCTAGCCGTGTCCCGGCACTTACTATATACAAAGCAGGCCCTCACTAACAAGCTGAGCAAGCCTATCGCTTGTCATCTTCCACAAACACAATCTGACATTATTAACCTTCTGATCTCCTAGACAAACATTGTCTAATTTCCCAGGCTGAGAGTGAGCACTGCTGTCTGTCTCAGGTGAGTTTAAATTGGCCTGGGGAAGAGGACCAAGATCCGAACTGGATCATGGATCAGAGATCCCTAAAGGTATACGAGAGATGCCTGGGTGATGTATAAACCCCCGAACAGGACTTTTCCTGTCTCTCTCTGGGACGTTCTGCTACATATCCCCCCCCCCCCTGTTTCAACCCCAGGGTTGAAACACCTGTGGCCTAACAGGAGTGAACACGGGACAGGGCATCTACATTCCCCATCTCAACACCTGGCCTGTGTTTTACAGTGAAGCAGTAATCCTGTAGAGCCAAAAACCACCGGTTCACCCGTCTATTAGTCTCCTTCTTTTGGGCCATCCATTTCAGAGGAGCATGGTCAGTTATCAAATCAAACCGGCGCCCTAACAGATAGTACCTTAGCGCGTCCAAGGCCCACTTTATGGCTAAACATTCCTTTTCAATGACTGCATACTTTCTCTTGTGTTCATTAAGCTTTCTGCTCAGGTATACCACAGGGTGTTCTTCCCCATTGTGTACCTGTGACAATACGGCCCCAATACCTACATCAGACACATCCGTCTGAACCAAGAAATCCTTTGAGAAATCAGGGGAGTACAACACTGGCTGTGCACAAAGAGCCTTCTTTAAAACTTGGAAAGACTCCTCTGCTATTGGGGACCATTTCACCATTACGGATTCTTTCCCTTTCATAAGGTCGGTCAGTGGGTGTTATACCTGAAGGGTTTCACATGTACTGTCACTTTAAGGCTGGCTCCACCCAGGAGTGATGACAAGGGTCAAGGGGCAGAGTGGCCATCTTTAGACACATGTAGAGATGTATTGATATGCAGAGCTGTCCTGTAATCCTGTACAGTGAGTCCTGAATAAACAACCGTTGTTCCAGACCAGAGTCCTGTGTCTCTCACAACACGGAGAATATAACAGTGGCGACGAGGATGGGATTTACAAGGTTACTATCCGTGTGAGAAAGGAAAGGAAGAAAAAAAAAACTCTGGATTGTCAGGAATACAAAACCCACAGAGCCCAGCAGGAAAATGTCATTGATCGGGACATTAAGTGAATTTGATGGCGAACAGACAACGTGGATTTCTTGGATTGAAAGATTAGAACAATATTTCTGTGCAAATGCCATCCCAGGCGACAGGCAAGTAGCAGTTTTTCTGACACTGGTTGGTGCTAGGACATATGACACTCTTAGGGATCTCCTTTTCCCTGAAAAACCAGCAACTAAGACTTTGGCAGAGCTCCTGACACTGTTAGGGAATCACTTCCAGCCTAAACCACTAGAGATTGCAGAAAGATTCAGGTTCTATCAGCGGCAGCAGCAGCCGGGTGAAGATATTAAGGCTTATGTGCTCGCCCTTCGCAGACTAGCCTCAACCTGTTCTTTTGGGGAGTACTTACCAACTGCACTGAGGGATAAGTTTGTCATGGGACTGAATAGTGAGTCTAGCCAAAAGAGACTGTTAACAGAGAAAGATCTTACCCTTACAAAGGCAATTGAGATAGCTTCAGTGATGGAAATGGCTGTGAAAGATACAGAAGCTTTGAACCCCCAGAGCAGAAGGGGAGAGGTTAAAGAGGAAGTTTTCAGAACAGCAGTCAAGCAAACTGCAGCTAACTGTAAATATAGAACCTCACCAACCAGGACGTCAGCTTGCTACCGTTGTGGGAATACAGACCATGATCACAAAGTCTGCCGGTTTAAGGATCAGCTCTGTCATAATTGTGGAAAGGCAGGCCATCTGAAACGAGTCTGCCGTAGTAAGAAGGTGCGAAATAAACAACCTCTGAACCCCAGGACAAAGGCATATATGGTGGGAAGATATACATCATCATCTGAATCAGAGGATGAGGAAGTGCTCCACAGATTGGACATACATCATATGCATTCAGCACCCTCAGCAATGACTGTAGAGGTAACCGTGGAAGGAAAGAAACTCAAGATGGATGTAGACACAGGAGCAGCAGTTTCAGTTATCACCCAGAAACAATGGAGAAAACTTCTGATCCGAACAACTGTCCGTCCAACACCAATCAAACTGCAGACATATTCAAAGCAGATACTCCACCCACTGGGGTACGTGAAAGTACAGGTATCCTACAAGGGTCAGACAAAGAGAATGCCATTATATATCCTAGAACATGGGGGACCCCCTCTTTTTGGGAGAGACTGGATTGCTCACTTTGGCATGCCAGACATCGCCATTAACCCCTGCAACAGCGTGACCATCCCATCAGGGGATGAAGAGGGATGGGTGAAGTCCCTGAAACAGCGATTCCCGCAAGTCTTTGATAACCATTTGGGAAAAATAAAGCATGACTGTGTGAGACTCAGGCTGAAACCCAATGCCCAGCCTAGGTTCTTCAAAGCTCGGACGGTACCTTTCGCACTCCGAGCAGGTGTGGAAGCTGAACTAAGCCGGCTGGAGGAACAAGGTGTCATCTCAAAGGTAGAGCACAGCGAATGGGCATCACCAGTTGTACCAGTAAAGAAAGCGAATGGGGACTTACGCATTTGTGGCGATTTCCGCATGGCACTAAATTCTCAACTGGAGATAGACCAGTATCCCCTACCCAGAGTAGATGACATTTTTGCCTCTCTTGCAGGAGGTCAAAAGTTCACCAAGCTTGATCTCAGGCAAGCTTATTTACAGTTTGAGGTCCACCCTTCGTCCCGCAAGTTTCTAACAATCAACACTCACAAGGGACTGTATAAATACAATCGGATGGTGTTTGGGGTAGCCTCCGCCCCAGCCATTTGGCAACGCAAAATGGATGAGATTTTGGCGGACATTCCTTTCACACAGTGCCTGTTAGATGACATGCTCATCACGGGCCTGACGGACCAGGAACACAAGCATAACGTGGAGCTTGTGTTGGCGAGACTGCAAGAACAGGGTCTAAAAGTGAACTTGGCGAAATGCCAATTCATGGTACCTAAATTGGAGTTTTGTGGCCACCTTGTGGATGCAGAGGGTATACACACCACGGAAGCCAAAGTTGATGCTTTAGTAAAAGCTCCAGCCCCGACCAACGTCCAGCAGCTGCAATCATACCTGGGCTTGCTGAACTATTACCACAAATTCCTGCCGGATCTAGCACACACTTTGTTTCCATTAAACAAGCTTTTGGAGACACACTCCAGATGGAACTGGTCGGCTGCATGCCAACGTGCTTTTGAAGTTTCTAAGCGAAAGCTGTTGGCGTCACGCATGCTCGTGCACTATGACCTCCAAAGGCCTCTCACCTTGGCTTGTGATGCCTCACCCTATGGTCTAGGGGCTGTACTATCTCACGTTTTACCAGATGGGTCAGAGAAACCTGTGGCATTCGCCTTCAGGTCCTTGACAAAAGCAGAAAGCAATTACTCTCACATTGACAAAGAGGCTCTGGCGCTCATATGGGCAATTAAGAAGTTTCATCTTTACCTGTATGGTAGGGAATTGTCACGTACCTGGTCCTGAAGCCGAAATGCCGAGAGGGCTCTCCTTGCGGCTGAGTGCTTGGTGTCCCTGAAGGTGGTAACAGGAAGCACGAAGCCCAAAGTAGCAGGGATTGCCAGCTGTGCCCCAGATGAGGGTTGATGGTAGGAATATATCTCTGCAGGTGAACACCAGAGGAGGTGAGCACTAGGACCCAGGAGTGCTGTGGTAGTTGCAGACTGCACACGGCTGGAAGTAGTTTGTAATGGAGAGTGCAGCTGGCAGGATCAACAGGTAAGTACTGGAAGCAGGTTCTGCAGGCTGGGTACAGCAGGTGGGCACCAAGGCAGATCACAGCAGACAAGGCACAGCCAAAGGCGTAGTCGGGGACAGAAGCAGAGGTCAGTAAGCCAGAGGTCAGCAGATCAGATAGCAGAGTCGTGGTTAGGCAAGCCGGGGTCATACACAGGGCAGATGTCAAGAGAAGATCCGTGAACAATCCGAGGTCAGAGCTGGGAGCGAGACAAGAGGAATCCAAGAACAAGCCGGGTTGTCAACAGGTGATCAGAAGCAGCAACAAACACAGGAAGCAGGAAACAGGAAACAGGAAGCTGAAGACCAGTCAGCAATGTTCATGTGCCACAGATATCCTTTTAAAGGCCAGAGGGTGCTGGGATTGGACATCCACTTTGTGGGCCAGCACGCACACGTCTTCGCCCTAGCGGACGTGCGTTTGCAATACGTGCGTGCGTATTCATGCGGCTAGTTCCCTGACAGTGCCCCCCCCCTTATGGGCAGCCTCCGGATGCCCAAACGTGACACCTTCTCAGGGTTTCTGTTGAAGAATTCTTGCAGTAACCTGGGGGCATGAATATTTACCTCAGGCTCCCATGAATTTTCTTCAGGTGGATATCCCTTCCACTTAACAAGATACTGAATATGTCTTCCTCGCTTTCTGCAATCCAGTATTGCTTCCACCTCAAATTCAGTTTCCTCGCCAATAGTAATTGGAGGTGGCGGTGGGTTCTCCCTTCCTGGGAAACGATCTGGAACAGCAGGTTTAAGAAGAGACACATGGAAGACTGGGTGAATTTTGTAAGATTGCGGAAGAGAAAGTTCGAAAGCCACAGGATTGATGATTCTTTTAATTCTGAAAGGTCCGATGAACCTTGGTCCCAGCTTACGAGAAGGACAGGGGAGTTTTAGGTTGGCCGTAGACAGCCACACTCTGTCACCAACCTTGAAGGCCGGGTTCTCCCTACTCTTCTTATCATAATTCCTTTTATAGTCATCCTGGGCCTTTTGTATTGCCTCCTGCAGGGTCTGGTAATTCGTAAAGATGGAGGTTAATCTATCTTGTACTGCGGGCACATCAGTTTCTGGCAGAGAATCTGGAAAAAAGCATGGATGAAAGCCATAGTTAGCCCAGAATGGGGTTTGGTTGGTGGCCGCGTGCACTGAGTTATTGTAGGCAAATTCAGCACAGGGGAGCAGAGATACCCAGTTGTCCTGTGAAAAGGTGGAGAAACACTGAAGATACTGCTCTAAGGTCTGGTTGGTCCTCTCTGTCTGACCATTGCTTTGTGGGTGGTAGGCTGAGGACAAGCAGACATCAATATTTAAAGCTTTGCAAAGGGTTCTCCAGAATTTGGAGGTAAATTGCACACCTCTGTCTGATACAATGCTTTTGGGCAAGCTGTAAAGTCTCACTACTTCTTTAATAAAAGCCTGAGCCGTGTCTGTGGCTGAAGGTGTGCCCACCATAGGCACAAAATGCGACATCTTAGATAATCGATCAATGACTACAAAGATGGATGTGAATCCCTCAGCCGGAGGCAGGTCCACTATAAAGTCCATTGACAACATCTTCCAGGGCAAATCAGGAATTGGTAACGGCCTTAGCAGGCCCCAGGCTCTGGTGTTACTTCCCTTATTACGAAGGCACGTAGTACAGGAGCCAACATAATCCTTACAGTCCTGACTCAGGCCTGGCCACCAAAAAGATCGTTGAATGAGCTCAATGGTCTTGTGTACCCCGAAATGACCCGCTAATTGATGGTCATGACATGCCTTCAGGACTAGGGTCCTTGCTTCTTGTGGAACGAAGATCTTGTTATTTTGCCAGAAAAAATTGTCTTGTTTTTTCAAGGAACGAACTTCAGACTCCGGACACTGAGTGGAAGCTTGCTGGATGGCTGATTTTAAATCAGGTTGCAACAACAAAAAGTTTTGTGGTGAAAGGATGGTACTGGAGGAGGCTATTTCAGGGGTCTCTGGAAACATTCGTGAAAGTGCATCGGCCTTGCCGTTTTTTGACCCTGGCCTGTAGGTGATATGAAAATTAAATCGGGAGAAGAACAAAGCCCACCGTGCTTGCCGAGGCCTAAGGCGTTTAGCAGTCCTAAGATATTCCAGATTCTTGTGATCTGTAAATATCATCACTGGATGGGCAGCTCCTTCCAAAAGATATCGCCATTCTTCTAAGGCTGTTTTGATAGCCAGTAGCTCCCGATCACCGACATCATAATTCCTTTCTGCTTGACTCAGCTTCCGAGAAAAAAAAGCTACTGGATGGAGCAAGGCTTTAGGCCCCATACGTTGTGACAAGATTGCCCCAGTGGCGACCTCGGAGGCATCAACCTCCAAGACATAAGGCAGAGCAGGGTCTGGGTGCCGAAGTATTGGAGCGGAGGTGAAAAGAGCTTTCAGTTTATTGAAGGCCGCCTGGGCTTCCTGGGACCACTGAAATCGGGAATGTTGACGTGTGAGCTGGGTAATGGGAGCAATAATGGATGAGAACCCTTTAATAAATCTCCTGTAAAAGTTGGCGAACCCCACAAATCTTTGGATTCCTTTTTTATCCACTGGGGCAGGCCATTCCAGGATGGAAAACACCTTTTGGGGGTCCATAGCGATACCATCAGTGGATATGATCAATCCTAGGAACTGGATGGTTTGTCTCTCAAATTCGCATTTCTCTGCCTTGGCGTAGAGTCCATGTTTCCTGAGGGTAGACAAGACTTTCTTTACGTGCACACGATGCAATTCAAGAGATGCAGAGAAAATGAGAATATCATCAAGATAGACTATAAGGAAGTAATCCAGAAATTCTCTAAAGATGTCATTTACAAGGTGTTGGAAAGTGGCTGGGGCATTGCAAAGTCCAAAAGGCATCACAAGATATTCAAAATGTCCGAAACGGGTTCGGAAGGCCGTTTTCCACTCGTCACCTTCTCTAATTCGGACTAAATTGTATGCACCTCGTAGATCCAGTTTAGTGAAAACTCGAGCAGCTCGAAATCGTTGAAACAGTTCTGGTATGAGAGGTAGCGGGTAGCGGTTCTTGACCGTAATTTTATTCAATTCCCTGTAATCTACACAAGGTCTGAGTGTATGATCCTTCTTTTGAACAAAGAAGATTCCTGCTCCTGCAGGGGAAGAGGATGGACGGATAAATCCCTTTTCCAGATTCTCGTTTATGTAGAGTCGTAGAGCCTCCAGCTCTATTTCTGATAATGGATATATCCGACCAAAAGGAATTTCTGCACCTGGAAGTAGTTCAATAGGACAGTCATAAGAGCGATGAGGTGGCAACACATCAGCTTTCTTCTTATCGAACACATCCAGGAAGTCATGATAGCTAGTAGGCACATACTGACCGATATCTGATACTGCCTGAACGGTCAGGCAGCTGGGAGAGTCCAATGGTTCAGGAGCGAAACAATGCTGCTGGCAGTAGGCTGAAGGGAACATGATCTCCCCTTTAGACCAGTCAAACTTGGGATTATGGGCCCTCAACCAGGGAAGGCCGAGTATTACCGGAAACAAGGGGGAGTAGAGGACATCGAAACATAGGAACTCTTGATGTCCAGAGTCAGTAATCGTTAGAATTGGTTCAGTCTCTTGGGTAATGGGCCCCGACTTGGGAATGGTGCCGTCTGCCAGGTGAACAGTAAGACTCAGTCTTTTAGGTCTAAGTGGAATCTGTAATTTCTTAGCTAATGTAAGATCCAGAAAACAACTGCAGGCGCCTGAATCAACAATGGCTCGGAATTTGACTTCCCCTTCTGCCACTTGCAGTGAGACAGGCAAGATGATATGAGCGGGGGAGGATCCAGCGACCGAGGCATATGTGGGACGAGAGGACAGGAACTTACTGGGTCTCACAGGGCAGTTTCGAAGGAAATGTCCCGTACCGCCACAGTATAGACAAAGGTTGGCTTGCCGCCGGCGGATCCTCTCTTCAGGGGTCAGGGAAGGCCGCAACAGGCCGAATTGCATGGGTGTAGTGGTGGTTACTGGAGGTTTGTAAGATTGAGTCCGTTCAAAGCGCAGCTCCCGTAATCGGCGGTCAAGCTGTATAGCCAACTGTATAAGGCGTTCAAGGGTAGTGGGAGCTTCCACCCGGGCCAGTTCATCTTTGAGCGCCTCGGACAGACCAAGCCGGAACTGGTACTTGAGTGCGGCTTCATTCCAGTCTGTATCTGCTGACCATTTGCGGAATTCAACCGTATAGTCCTCTACAGGCCGATTCCCTTGCTGGAGTGTGTGCAGGGCCGCTTCGGCCGAAGCCATTCGCTGGGGGTCATCATACAGCTGTGCCATGGCTTCAAAAAAGGCTGAAACTGAGTCTAGGACTGGGTTACTTTGTTCCATAAGATGATGGGCCCAGGATTGAGGTTCTTCTGTCAGCAAGGAGATGATGAAACCGACTTTGACAGTTTCAAGGGAGAAAGTCCGTGGCTGCAGAGCTAGGTATAACTGACAAGCATTTTTAAACGCTCTGAATTTTCTTCGGTCCCCAGAGAAACGTTCGGGTATGGGGACCCTTGATTCAGGTGGAGGTACCACTACTGTGGGTATGACAGCGGTGCGTTCAAAAACAGCAGAGGCTGGAGCAGAGACCTCATGTGCGGTATTCTGGCAAGCAGAAAAGGACGTAGAGGGTATGCTGTGCAGGCGACCTTCTATTTGCATATAGCCGTCTTGTAAATTCTATACGGCTTGTGTGAGGGCTGTAACTTGTTGGCACAAAGCCTCTAGCGGAGACGCACCTCTGTCGGCTTCAGACATTTTATGGCTGACTGGTACTGTCACGTACCTGGTCCTGAAGCCGAAATGCCGAGAGGGCTCTCCTTGCGGCTGAGTGCTTGGTGTCCCTGAAGGTGGTAACAGGAAGCACGAAGCCCAAAGTAGCAGGGATTGCCAGCTGTGCCCCAGATGAGGGTTGATGGTAGGAATATATCTCTGCAGGTGAACACCAGAGGAGGTGAGCACTAGGACCCAGGAGTGCTGTGGTAGTTGCAGACTGCACACGGCTGGAAGTAGTTTGTAATGGAGAGTGCAGCTGGCAGGATCAACAGGTAAGTACTGGAAGCAGGTTCTGCAGGCTGGGTACAGCAGGTGGGCACCAAGGCAGATCACAGCAGACAAGGCACAGCCAAAAGCGTAGTCGGGGACAGAAGCAGAGGTCAGTAAGGCAGAGGTCAGCAGATCAGATAGCAGAGTCGTGGTTAGGCAAGCCGGGGTCATACACAGGGCAGATGTCAAGAGAAGATCCGTGAACAATCCGAGGTCAGAGCTGGGAGCGAGACAAGAGGAATCCAAGAACAAGCCGGGTTGACAACAGGTGATCAGAAGCAGCAACAAACAGGAAGCAGGAAACAGGAAACAGAAAGCTGAAGACCAGTCAGCAATGTTCATGTGCCACAGATATCCTTTTAAAGGCCAGAGGGTGCTGGGATTGGACATCCACTTTGTGGGCCAGCACGCACACGTCTTCGCCCTAGCGGACGTGCGTTTGCAATACGTGCGTGCGTATTCATGCGGCTAGTTCCCTGACAGGAATTCACCATACTGACTGATCATAAACCACTCCTTCAGATCTTTAGCCCTGACAAAGGCATCTCCCAGACGACTGCAGCCCGTCTTCAACGCTATGCCCTATTCTTGGGAGCATATAGCTACAAAATCCAGTATCGCAGCCATGATGCCAACGCTAATGCAGACGCCATGTCCCGTCTGACAAGGACATTAACAGACTCCTCTCCACCTGTCAAGAGTTGTCGTTACACCAGCCTGTCCTTTCTGTCTTCCGGGGAAGTAGCAGCCCATACAGCCAAGGATACCTTCCTTAAGACAATACTCTCCTGGGTACGGTACGGTTGGCCTGCAACTGTCACACAGGATTATGAGCCTTACTTCCGTAGGCGTCTGGAATTAACTGTGTCTGGCAACTGTGTTTTATGGGGAGACCGAGTGATCGTTCCACAGACCCTCCGGAGACACATTCTGGAATTGCTACATACTGGTCATCCCGGGGGCACACGTATGAAACAAAAGGCCCGAGGCTATGTGTGGTGGCCGAACCTCGACTCCGATATCACGACATATGTGAATGCGTGTGCTGGATGTGCACAAACTGCGAGAGACCCTCCTCGAGGGTGCGTCCAGCCCTGGACTTGGCCCACGGTTCCCTGGTTTCGCCTACACTTGGACTTTGCAGGCCCGATCAGAGGACACACCTTTTTGATCATTATTGATGCCCATTCAAAGTGGCCTGAGGTCGTTCCTGTTACTCAGCCAACGACTAAGGCGACGATTTCCATACTGTTACATCTCGCTGCTACGTTTGGATACCCCAGAGAAATTGTCACAGACAACGGTGCACAATTCACAAGCCAGGAGTTTCAGGGTTTCCTGACTGCCCACAACATCAAACACAAGTTGACCGCACCTTACCACCCGGCTACAAATGGTCAAGCAGAAAGGTTTGTACAGACCTTCAAACGCTATTTCAAAGCTACTGTGGCTACAAGTAAACAACAGTCCCTGTCACCCCAGCAGCTGGACTCCTTCCTTTCTGCTTACAGAACCACACCACATGCAACCACTGGGAAAACTCCAGCTGAACTTCTTTTGGGTCGGCAGCCATGGACTGTTTTGGATATGCTCCGCCCTCAAATGGTCCAGGAACATGTACGGCAGTCCCAAGACAAGAGGGTCGAACACGACGAGATTCCCCGGTTTACAGCCCAGCAAAAGGTATGGGCCCGATCTTATGGCGCTTCCAACACTCGTTGGCTTCCTGCTATCGTCGCAGAGACTTTGGGACCCAAAATGTATAGGGTCTGCCTGGAAGATGGTTCCATTTGCAGAAGGCATGCGGACCAATTGCGTCCTCGTTCTCAGCTGCCCGAATCCCTGACATCGGCTGCACCTCCAGTGTCTCAAGGATCTGCTCCTACCGGATCAGGAGGCATTGAGACTGATGCTTGGGGAGACTCTGAACTTTTGAACTCAGCTCCAACAGAGCCCTCCAGCCCTGGTCCAGAGGTCTGCTCACCCTCTGAGCTAGGGAATCCCCTCTTGGCCCCGCCGGTGTCCATTCCGGCCAGCCCTGCTTCCTCCAGCCCCGAGTCGCTGGGTGCCCGTCCTCAACGACACTGTCGCCCTCCAGACCGGTTTCAAATGCAAGACCGGTTACGAGACTTTCGACGGGCCCGCCGAAAGTGATCCGCTGCCATTTTCTCCCCGGAGCTTCCCTGGAAGTTGTTCTCACATCCGGACATGGAAGAAACCATGTAAATCTCCTGAGTTGGAGGACTGTATTGGACAATTATGAGTTACTGTTTTATGCCTGTTCTCGTTTTGTTGTTTTTTTTTTTTTGTTTTTTGTTTTTTTTTAGGTATGGATGGAAGGTGTTATACCTGAAGGGTTTCACATGTACTGTCACTTTAAGGCTGGCTCCACCCAGGAGTGATGACAAGGGTCAAGGGGCAGAGTGGCCATCTTTAGACACATGTAGAGATGTATTGATATGCAGAGCTGTCCTGTAATGCTGTACAGTGAGTCCTGAATAAACAACCGTTGTTCCAGACCAGAGTCCTGTGTCTCTCACAACACGGAGAATATAACAGTGGGGCAGCTAGAGTTGCAAAATTTGGGATAAACCTCCTATAGTACCCTGCAATCCCAAGAAAGGATCTGACCTGCTTCCTGTTTGCAGGACGTGGCCATTCTTGGATGGCTTCTACTTTGTTTAACTGAGGTTTAATGACTCCACGACCAATAGTGTAGCCCAAATACCTGGCTTCCTCTAAACCAATGGCGCATTTTTTTTGGGTTTGCTGTAAAACCTTCCTTGAAGAGGGAATCCAGAACAGCCTGTACACGGGGCAAGTGAGACTCCCAGTCAGTGCTATGTACCACTATATCATCCAGATAGGCAGCTGCATACTGTCCGTGAGGTCTTAGGGTCCTGTCCATGGCCCTCTGAAATGTTGCAGGGGCATTTTGCAACCCAAAAGGCATTTTTTTGTACTGAAATGAACCCTCTGGGGTAACAAACACAGTCTTTTCTTGGGCACTACCAGTCAGGGGTATTTGCGCCAATATACTTTGGTCAAGTCTAAGTAGTTAGGTAGCGGGCTTTGCCAAGTCTGTCTATAAGTTCGTCCACCCTGGGCATTGGGTACGTGTCAAACTTTGTCACTGCATTGAGTTTTCTGAAGTCGTTACAGAACCTCCAAGTACCATCCGGTTTTGGGACTAAAACGATGGGGCTTGACCAGTCACTATTGGATTCCTCAATGACATCTAGCTCAAGCATCCTTTTTACTTCGTCACTAATGTCCTTTCTCCTAGCTTCGGGAAAACGGTATGGTTTTAGCTTGACACGGACCCCAGGTTCAGTAACAATATCATGCTGAACCGTGGAAGTCGTACCAGGTAACTCTGAAAATTTCTCTCTATTCCTTATCAGGAACTCTCTAGCTTCTTGTTTTTGGGAATAAGACAGGGTGTCTGGAATCGTGACCTCGGGGACCAGAGGGGACTCAGCACCCCTAGATGTTACAGGGATGGACCTTGCAGTCAAGGCCAGCCTATCCTTCCAGGGCTTTAACAAATTTATATGGTAAATCTGCTCTGGATTCCTTTTTTCTGGTTGATGCACTTTATAATTGACCTCCCCAACTCTTTCTAATACTTCAAAGGGACCCTGTCACTTAGCCAGGAACTTGCTCTCAACAGTGGGAACTAACACCAGGACCCTGTCACCAGGTGAGAAAACACGGAGTCTGGCTCCCCTGTTGTATATTCTCTGTTGCGCTGCCTGGGCCTGCAGTAAGTGTTCCTTTACCATAGGCATGATCGCTGCAATCCTGTCCTGCATTTGAGCGATATGCTCAATTACACTTTTGTGGGGTGTCTGCTCCCCCTCCCAGGTTTCCTTGGCTATGTCTAAGAGTCCCCGAGGGTGTCTTCCATAAAGTAATTTGAACGGAGAGTATCCCGTAGATGACTGGGGTACTTCCCTGATGGCGAACATCAAGTACGGAATCAAGAAGTCCCAGTTTTTTCCATCCTTGTCCACAACCTTTTTTAACATACTCTTTAATGTTTTATTGAAGCGTTCTACAAGGCCATCAGTTTGAGGGTGGTATACGGAGGTTCGCAACTGGGTCACCTTAAATAACTTGCACAATTCTTTCATTATTCGTGACATAAATGGGGTGCCCTGGTCCGTAAGGACCTCCTTAGGGATCCCAACGCGACTGGACACCATGAACAACTCTTTAGCAATGTTCTTAGCGGATGCAGTGCGTAAGCGAACTGCCTCGGGGTAACGGGTAGCATAATCCATGATTACAAGAATGTGTTGATGACCCAGGGCAGACTTGGTCCATGGCGATCCTCTCAAAGGGCACTTCAATAATGGGTAAGGGCACTAAAGGACTTCGGAAGTCAGGTAGTGGGGCTGACATCTGACATACAGGACAAGATTGACAATAATTGTCAATATCTTTCTGTATCCCAGGCCAGTAAAACCTGCGTAACACCCTTTCAGTGGTTTTTTCAACCCTTAAATGACCTCCTAATAAGTGTCCATGAGCCAATTCCAGCACCACTTGTCTGTAAGGCTTAGGGACCACCAACCTAATCAACAATTTCATCGTTCTTTTTATATACACGATACAATAAATCCTGCTGAAAAAAGGAAAACAGGGCCTGTCCTCTGGTTCAACAGGTACATCATTAAACATTACTACATTCTCCCAGGCCCTGGCAAGGGTATGGTCTTTTTTCTGCTCGGTACCAAAGTTTTCCTTGTGCACATTAAGATCAGCAAACTCCAATGTAGCCTCAGGGTCAGCAGAAGGTTGTTCACCTGGACTGGCTGTGGGGACTTCCTCAGGCTCCTCCAGTTCTCCTGCTATAATAGAGAAAGGAAAATCCGGGGAACCTTGAGAGGAATCCCTTAAACCCACATTGTCGTGCTGGCCAGGGGTCTGGCTCCACCACTGAGTCAGTTACCGTGACCGAATCGGGACGATCCCACAGTTCCCAAAACGTAGGGAAGTCTCTACCAATGATGGCCTCGTGAGACGTGCACTAAGTGGGGCACAAGTCCGACCGGATGGGTCACCGTACCCAAGTCAGTTTCAAAGCTAACAGTAGCTATAGGATACTCCCGAGTATCACCATGTACACAGATCACAGCAATTTTTTTCCATTTAAATTCACATTTTCAACCATTTCTGCTTTAACCAAAGTCACCAGACTTCCCGAGTCCAGCAAGGCTGAAATAGGCTTATCATTAACAGTCATTTGGCATATGTGTTTTCCTACACCTGGCGCAGCAGCGCATGAAACAGCAGCAAACATAGACTGCCTTCTAAGAGACATGTCACACTGCATGGGTTCATCTGTCAACGGGCAGTTTGCTGCAACATGTCCCAGTTCCTGGCAACGGAAACTGATGTTACCCCAGTTGGGTTTGTTGACAGGCAGTGGCTTCCCTTGTTTGGGACACCAAACTTCAGCTCTGGCACCAAAAGTCCTCCCCCCTGTCTCCTTGCCATGCTGACCACCCACTTCCCCTGGAACAGTCTTACCGGTTGCCTGGGGAAACCGTGGCTTTGGGTGGAAAGTCTGTGCGGCTGTAGGGGTGGTGACCAGGTTCTCTGCAGCATAGTACCTCTCAACAAGCTCCACCAGGTTGTCCGCCGACTCTGGGTCTCCTTGACTCACCCACTTCTGCAAAGGAGTTGGTAATGAACTCAGGAACCGATCCATGACTACACGCTCCACTATTTGTGGCCCAGACAAGGACTCCGGCTGTAGCCATTTTCGCGCCAGGTGGATTAGGTCAAACATCTGTGATCTTGGGGGCCTCTCATCTAAGAAGGACCAGCTGTTGACCCGCTGGGCTCGAACGACCAGGTTGACACCGAGACGCGCCAGGATTTCCTGCTTGACCTTTTCATACTCTCCTGCATCCGCAGACTCCAAATTGTAATAGGCCTTCTGCGATTCCCCAGTAAGTAAGGGAGCGATCAATCCTGCCCACTGGGTTTTGGGCCAGCCTTCCCTCTCAGCGGTTCTCTCAAACGTAACCAGAAAGGCCTCTGGGTCATCATCAGCAGTCATCTTGGACAGGAAGCGACCAACATGGATGGCTGAGGAGCGGTCTCTAACTGTTTCTGTTTTCACAGCAGACTCCTGTGCAAGTATCTGCTCCACCTCAACCAGCACCTTTCTGTCTGCTTCTGCAGCACTTGCCAGTTTTTCAAACATCAACTGGGTTTGATTTCGTACAGCACCGATCTGTTGTTGAATCAAAGAGTTTGTTTGCTGTTGTGCAGTGTTTGCTTGCTTCGTTTGTTCTTGTACAACAACAATCTGTTGTTTAAATAAAGAGTTCGCTTGCTGCTGTGCAGCTTTCGCTTGCTGCTGTGCAGCGTTGGATAACACCTACTGTTTGAGGATTTCCTCCATGTTTATTCACTCCAGGTACTGGCCCTTTAAGTAGTAACTTACTACCACTGCCAACAGGCCTCCACCATATGTAAGCTGGGGAACAGGTAGCAGGTGCAAAGCTCCCTGGGATAAGCAGTCTTTCAGGCACAGATACCAAATCCAGTGAGGTAGTGACAAACAGTGCAGTGTTTATTGGTGCTAATATACAAGTCTATATACAGGTGCTGTACAGTGCTTTAGGGAAAAACAACCAGAAGAAATAATAGCAAAACAAAAGCCTAGCCTTGTCCCGGCACTTACTATATACAAAGCAGGCCCTCACTAACAAGCTGAGCAAGCCTATCGCTTGTCAGCTTCCACATACACAATCTGGCAGTGTTACCAACCTTCTGCTCTCCTAGACAAACGTTGTCTAATTTCCCAGGCTGAGAGAGAGCACTGCTGTCTGTCTCAGGTGAGTTTAAATTGGCCTGGGGAAGAGGACCAAGATCCGAACTGGATCATGGATCAGAGATCCCTAAAGGTATACGAGAGATGCCTGGGTGAAGTATAAACCCCGAACAGGACTTTTCCTGTCTCTCTCTGGGACGCTCTGCTACAATATATATATATATATATATATATATATATATATATATACACATATATATATATATATATATATATATATATATATATATATATAAAATATATGTGTGTGTGTGTGTGTGTGTGTACACAGTATATATGTATATTTATGTAGGGGGACTAATTATTTTATTAACATTATTGGGGGTCGAACGCAAGTGTACTCAGCAGTGATAATCTATCATTGCTTTTTAAACGGTTTCTCGTACTGTAATCTTGCTTTGTCTCACGAGATTACAGGCGGCCCATTCACTTGTACAAGGATCTCGGCTGTTCTCCGAGGAAAAACTTCTCCTCTGTTCACCCTGTGAGAACTGAAGTTCACCGCTTCATAAAAAGGGGGCCAGAGGAGATCATTTTCCTCGGAGAACTGCCGAGAAGTGAACGGTGAAAAAAATTCACAGTTTCTTAAATGGACACCAGAGTCAGGTAAGAAATAGGTAATAGAATAGATCTAGATCAGGTACCCAGGTAGAGTTCAGTTCAGTTTGCAAACACTGGTCCCAGAGTACCTATATTCAGGAAAAGATTTTGAAGTTAAAGTGTACCTAAAGACAAAACATTTTTCTCTTACGTCCTCCGACAGTCGCCGCCCACTCATACAGTCTTCACCAATGGGGTATTGACTTCCTCTCCTTAGGAGTAGCTAGGCAAAAGACTTGTTAGAACAAAAGCATTTCCATAGACACACCCATGGGGACTGTCCCACTGGTCCAATACCCCTCCTGCAATAGCCATCTCCACTCAGTTTGTCTTCTGCCTAGTTCAGAAGTAGTCAGGCTTCCCTGTGCTGGGGCTACAGTCTCAGCCTTATTCTTCTATCTAAAAAGGTTGCCTTTCTGGTGGCGATCACTTCTGCTCGCAGAGTGTCAGGGTTGGCGACGTTGTCTTGCCGCTCCCCTTACCTGGTGGTTCATAGGGATAAGGTGGTCTTGCGACCAAACCCGTCCTTTCTTCCAAAGGTGGTTTCGGATTTTCACCTCAATGAGGACATTGTCTTACCTTCGCTCTGTGCGAATCCTAAGCATCCTAAGGAGATTGCCTTGCATTCTTTGGATGTTGTCAGGGCGATCAGGGTTTACCTGTCGTCAACTGAATCCTTTCGGAAATCGGATTCCCTCTTTGTCCTTCCTGAGGGACCGCGGAAGGGTATGGCTGCGTTTGCGGCGACCATTGCAAAATGGATCAGACAGACAATTGTTCAGGCCTATTCATTGAGGGAAAGGGTACCACCCTTCCCTGTCAAGGCACACTCTACCAGGTCGGTGAGTGCGTCCTGGGCTTTCTGGCATCAAGCCTCGGTGGCCCAGGTGTGCAAGGCTGCGACTTGGTCGTCAGTGCACACCTTTTCCAAATTCTACAAAATTGATGTTCTGGCATCAGCTGATGCCTCCTTTGGCCACAAAGTTCTCAGTGCGGCAGTCCAGTAGGGGACCCAGGTTTTATGCGGGTCCCTGGCTGTTGGGGTTGTTTACCCCTTGGTTATTTGCTTTCCTGGGTTGCTGCTCCTGTTGAGCCCTTTTTTGTTGCCCAGAGGGTTACCTTTCTGTTCATGTAAGGTTCCTTTCTCTGAGATGGGTACTGCGTTGCCTTTTCTGATGGTTGCGTTTCCCACCCCTCATGTCTACACTGCTTTGTGACATCCCCTTTGGTGAAGACTGTATGAGTGGGCGGCGACTGTCGGAGGACGTAAGAGAAAACTGAATTTTTGTAAAATCTTACCGTAAAATTCCTTTCTCTGAATCCTCCGATAGTCGCCGCCCCCGCCCCTCTTTTGGGGTTCTTATATACTTAACTGCTTTGATACCAAACTGAGTAGAGATGGCTATTGCAGGAGGGGTATTGGACCAGTGGGACAGCCCCCATGGGTGTGTCCATGGAAATGCTTTTGTTCTTTTGCCTAGCTACTCCTAAGGAGAGGAAGTCAATACCCCATTGGTGAAGACTGTATGAGTGGGCGGCGACTCTCGGAGGACTCAGAGAAAGGAATTTTACGGTAAGATTTTACAAAAATTCCATTTTTTTTTTAGTTTTGGATATAGTGTACATTAATTTGCACATTTGTTAGGTGTTTATTGATGTATATGCCCCCATTAGGGAGATTTACCCTATTTGTCCTGTTTACAATTATCATTGAAATTTGAAAATTCAAATTTTGGGTTGCCCAAGAAAAGTAATAAGAGGAGAAATCTTCCAAAAGGGGCACAAGTTCTGATGACCTGGGGGCCCCAAGGGATTAATTTAATTTGCGGGGATTACCTCTCATTTCCTGTTTTGGCCATGGAACAGGAAGTGAAGTTAAATCTCCCAATTGGGACACAGATGACAAAAAGTAAACCTCACAGGGGTTATAACCCTCCTTTACTTTATACAAAATGAAGAAAAAAAAAGGTTTTGCCTATACTTTTACTTCTGTTTAAATAGGAGCTGTGAAGTACAATGATACTTCCTGCAGTCTAGCACATACAGAGTGCAAAGGCTCCAGCAATTGAGTAGTATACTGCCCTCTCCAGTGGCCCATGTACCCTTCCTCCCCTCTGTATACTTGCAAGATAATGCTCTGCCCGACGATAGCCAGCAGAAGAACATCTCAAAGGACTGCCCCACCTGTTATAATTATTCTGCAAGCCCCCTCTGTTCTCTTGCTCCCTCTGCTCCCACCCCCCTTTTCTTTTGGACAGTGCACACCCAGACTAGGGCTAGCATTCCCACCGTAAATGTGCTCTTCCAGTATAGTTCCAGCACTCTGTGGATTAAACTTTACTACTGCTCACTGCTGCACTTGAGTTGGCCTTGCTACTTTTTATGCTGATCTGGATGCCAAATGTCATCTTATGCCTAGTCTTTACTTTTAATCACTTTGTATGCTAAATTGCATTAATCATTGTATACCTAGTGTAAGGGGTTAGCTCGGTAGCGGGTGTGGGTGACCCCTTGGGTGGGTTCGCTACACAGAGAGACAGCCGAGGAGTAGTTGAAAACAATGGTCTATGGTTTATTCTTCCAATTTGCTGGAAACAAGTGCAAGCATCCAAACAGCATAAATCAAACAAACAAAAAATAAACCCTGGCCACTTGGGGCGTCTACCTTCACAACACAGGAACCTACCTATGGAGTCTGTCCCAACCTACTGCTGGGCAGACACTGCTGGTCATACAGCAGAAAACCAATAGTCCATTTGCTTTCCTTTCACACAGAAAAAGTCAACATCACCTCACCTTCAGCAGTCTTTCTCAGCTCACTGCTCTCCTTAACGCAAAAAGCCTTTCCAACGTCCTTAAACCTTTCTGGCTACCTCTGCAGCCGACACCTGATAGTAATTGGTGAATTGTCTAAACAAGGCAGAAATGTATCTCCCGTCTGTGACAACACCCACAGATTTACCTGACTTCCTGTCACATACCCCCTCTTGTTTCAACCCTAGGGTTGGGACACAGGTTGCCAGGCATGCATGCACTCGGGACAAACCATCTGCATTCCCCATTTTAACACCGGGGCGATGCGTTACCACAAAACTAAATTCCTGAAGGGCCAGGAACCACCTATTTATTCTCCTATTGGTCTTCTTGTTCTGTGCCATCCACTTTAATGGGGCATGATCCGTCACCAGTTCAAACTGTCTACCCAGGAGGTAGTACCGGAGAGAATCCAAAGCCCATTTCACAGCGAAACACTCTTTTTCAATGGTGGCATAATTCTCCTCATGGGCCTTCAACTTTCGGCTGAGGTACATAACAGGGTGTTCTTCCCCCTTGATAATCTGGGACAGTACAGCTCCTAAACCCACATTTGACATCTGTCTGAACCACAAAGTCCCGTGAAAAATCAGGCGAATTTAAAACTGGCTGACTACATAAGGCCTGTTTTAAAGCCTGAAAAGCTGTTTTTGCTTCGGGAGTCCATTTGATCATGACAGACTCCTTCCCTTTGGTCAAATTGGTCAGGGAAGCAGCCTGTGAGGCAAAATCGGGAATAAAGCGGCGATAATAACCTGCGATCCCCAAAAGTACACAAATCTGTTTCTTGTTGGTGGGACGTGGCCAATCCTGAATAGCCTCAACTTTGTTTATTTGGGGCTTGATTAGACCTCTTCCAATGGTATACCCCAGATACTTTGCCTCTTCTAGCCCAATGGTACATTTTTTTGGATTTGCTGTAAACCCGGCTTTCCAGATGGATTCCAACACAGCCTGAACTTTAGGTAAGTGTGAGTGCCAATCCTCACTGTGGATGACCACGTCAGCAGCATAGGCTCGATGAGGCCGAAGGGTCTTATTCATGGTGCCTTGAAATGTGGCAGGAGCATTCTGTAACCCAAAAGGCATCCTCCGATATTGGAAAGATCCGTCTGGAGTTACAAATGCTGTTTTTTCCCTGGCCGACCCCAAGAGGAATTTGCCAATAACCCTTTGTCAGGTCTAACGTCGTCATGTACCAGACAGTGCCTAGGCGATCAATCAGTTCATCTATGCGGGGCATAGGATAGGTGTCAAACTTAGTGATTTTATTTAGGCGGCGAAAGTCATTACAAAACCACCAACTTCCATCTGGTTCGGGCACTAAGACAATGGGACTGGACCAATCACTATTTGACTCTTCTATCACCCCCAACTCAAGCATTTTTTTTACTTCCTGGCGTATTGCCTCTCGCCAGGCTTCTGGAATTCTATAAGGCTTTAACTTGACCTTATCCCCTGGTGTGGTGATAATGTCATGTTTAACTCCGGAGACCCAACCTGGCAGGTCTGAAAACTTCTCCCTATTACGGAGCACAAATTCTTTAACCTCCTGTTGCTGAGTTTTGGACAGAGTCTTCGCTATCCCAACTTCAGGGACAGCCAGGTTAAATGGAGCAGAAAATCGGGTAGTCTCACCGACCAAGGACTGTCTATCCTTCCATGGTTTTAACAAGTTCACGTGATAGAGCTGCTCAGATTTTTGTCTTCCCGGTTGGCTAATTTAATAATTCACCACCCCCATTCTCTCCAACACTTCATAGGGACCCTGCCATTTGGCTAGGAATTTACTTTTGACCGTGGGGACCAGCGCCAACACCCTATCACCAGGTGCAAAAGAACGGACCTGGGCCCCACGATTGTAAATCCTTTGTTGAGCCAACTGGGCTTGGGCTAAATGTACCTTCACAATCGGCATCACTTGGGCAATTCTATCTTGCATTTGTGCCACATGTTCAATCACACTTCGATGAGGGGAACACTCACTCTCCCATGTTTCCCTGGCAATGTCCAGTAGGCACCTGTAACGCTCCTGCGTTTTTTGAACAAGATGGATTTGCAGCTGCAGAAAAACTCCACTCAGTAGTCATGCAGAGATACGTTGAAATACCAATCCCAACTCCCAAGACTCATCACAGTGGTCTGTCTGATTCAGCATACAAATATACACACTCAATAAGATGTTCCTAGAGTGATATATGCATATTGCAGTATAGTGATGATGAGCTAGAGAGACAGGTTTGAATGGAGACAACAGGAGACAAACACTTGAGAGGAATGTTCATGAGAGTATAGATGGTAGCAGGTGGGATGCAGATAGGTTAGCAATCATGTATGGTAGTAGGTGGTAGGATAGCAGATGACATACAAGAGAGACTAACCCAGTGCAAGGATAGATGTTAGTAGGCTCAAGAGCTAGCAATCTAAATAGTGCATATGATAGTAATAGTCCTTAGTATGCAGAGCTAAATAGTGTAAGCTTGGTAGGAAGGTTATGAAGGATTCCCCTGCGGGGTACTTATCACTAATAGCAAGCAGTAGTAGAGTGGTTCGGTATGAGCAAGTGATCCGGTAGCGGGATACAGGGATCAGCAGCGAGGTTTCGACAGCGAGGTACGCTTGTAAGCATATGAGCTTCACGGCAGGTTGAACGAACGATGTGAGTGAGAACGCCGGCGGTTGAAATAGCCGCTCTGCGGCGCTCAGTGATGACAGCATCGGTCTTAAAGGTGTATGCGCACCTACCAGAAGAGAATGGTGGGACGCATACACGGAATTGGAAAGTGGAATAAGGGTACCAATGGTACCAGAACATTACAGCACCGGGGGTGCCTCCTATACAGCAGCTCAAACTGAGAGAACCCTGTGGATGATTGGGGAACCTCTCTTATGGCAAACATCAGATAAGGGAGCAGATAATCCCAATTCTTTCCGTCTTTATCCACCACCTTCCTCAACATTTGTTTTAAAGTTTTATTAAACCTCTCCACTAACCGGTCTGTTTGAGGGTGATATACTGATGTACGTAATTGGGTCACTTTCAGGAGTTTACACAGTTCTCTGGTCACCCTAGACATAAACCGGGTGCCCTGGTCAGTTAGGACTTCCTTAGGAAGACCCACACGGCTGAAAACCTGAAATAACTCCTTGGCAATGGTTTTAGCAGAGGTATTTCGGAGAGGAATCGCTTCTGGGTAACGGGTGGCATAGTCCATTTTTACCTAGATGTGCTGGTGCCCTCTAGTGGACTTCAGTAAGGGGCCAACCAAGTCCATGGCGATCCTCTCAAAAGGGACCTCGACAATGGGCAGGGGTACCAACGGACTGCGGAAATGTGGCATGGGTGCAGTAATCTGACACACTGGACAGGAAGAGCAGTACAATTCCACTTCCTTAGTGATCCCAGGCCAATAAAACCTCTGGGTGATTCTCTCCCGGGATTTTTCTGCTCCCAAATGTCCCCCAAGAATGTGCCCATGGGCCAGTTCCAAAACCATCTTGCGGTACAGTTTAGGCACTACCAGTTGCTCAAGGGTGTCCTCTATCCTCTGTGACACTCAATATAACAGGTCCCTTTCAATAATGAAGTAAGGGAGGGCAATCCTCTCGTCAGGGTTAACTAACTCCCCATCTATCTTCACTACATTCTCCCAGGCTCTTAGCAATATGGGGTCCCTCAATTGCTCAGTGATAAAATTTTCTTGGTGCACTTCGAGGTCATCAAACCCTATCGGCCGCTGTTCCTCTTCTGAGGTAGCAGGCTCCTCCTAGGGACTGGTGTTTCCCCTGCTAAGACTGAGAACGGAAACTCAGGAGAATCCTCCCAGTTAGAGGATTCTGGAGTAGATGTTTCAGGCTCAGAAGAACCACCTACTGGGGAATCTGGGCATTCCCAGAGTTCCCAGAACTTTGGGAAATCCCTTCCCATAATGGCGTCATGTGGCTATTTGGGAACTAAACCCACTTGGTGACACAAGTTACAGAGGGAGGTTTCAAAGGAAACCGTAGTCATCGGATATTCTCGAGTGTCCCCATGTACACAAACTACAGCCATTTTCCTAGGATGTAAGGTTTTTCCCACCACTAGATCACTTTTCACTAAGGTGACCAGGCTACCTGAATCCAACAATACCACAACATCTTTACCATCTAAGCACATTCTATAAAAAGGTTTCTCATTCCCCTTTACTGCAGTGCATGTGGTTGCAAAAAGGGACTGTCGTCTCTCTGTCAGAAAGTCACACTGCATGGGTTCATCACCCGCTGGGCAAACCGCTGCTACATGTCCCTCTTCCCGGCAACGGTAACAAATCAACCTTCTGGTCCTCTCCTGTGGGATCGGTCTTCCAGGCCGCTCTCGCCAAACATTAACAGTAGTCCTGATAATACCTCTAGTTGCTCTTTGGTCTGTGCGTCTGGGGAAAGAGGTAAAATTCTTTGTTGTTAGGTACCTTTCGACCAGGTCTACTAGTATGTCTGCGGTTTCCGGACCACCATGGCTAACCCATTTCTGCAGGGTGTTAGGAAGAGACCTAAGAAATTTGTCCATGACTACTCGTTCCAAAATTTTTGGTCCGGACAGAATTTCTGGCTGCAGCCATTTCCTAGCCAAATGGATGAGGTCATACATCTGCGACCGAGGTGGCTTCCTCAGCTGATAACTCCAAATGTGGACCCGCTGAGCACGGACATCCAAGGTTACCCCAAAATGTGCCAATATTTCCTCTTTTAATCGATCATAGTTTTTTGCATCTGCAAGCTCCAAATCAAAATATTCTTTTTGGGCTTCTCCAGATAATAGGGGGGCCACTAGTCTAGCCCACTGTTCTTTAGTCCAACTCTCTTTCTCCGCTGTTCTTTCAAACGTGGTCAGAAGCATCTCAGGGTCATCATCTGCAGTCATCTTTGGCAATAAATGGCTTACCCGAAAAGTCGGTACGTTACTGGCCTGACTCCCAGCCTCGGTCTGCTGTCTCTGAAGCTGTTTCACGATGGTCTCCATTTGCTGCTGGTGTCTCTGTTCCAGGCCTGCAATGCTCTCTTGGTGAGCCTGTTGTTGAGCTGCAAGGCTCCGCTGAAAATCCGCATTTGTCTGCTGTTGATTTGCATTTGCCTGCTGTTGATTTGCATTTGCTATAGCCAGTTGTTTAAGTATCTCCTCCATTTTGGGTTTACTTTAACTGCACGCATCCTCCACCATGTGTAAGGGGTTAGCTTGGTAGCGGGTGTGGGTGACCCTTTGGGTGGGTTCGCTACACAGAGAGACAGCCGAGGAGTGGTTGAAAACAACGGTCTATGGTTTATTCTTCCAATTTGCTGGAAACAAGTGCAAGCATCCAAACAGCATAAATCAAACAAGCAAAAAATAAACCGTGGCCACTTGGGGCGTCTACCTTCACAACACAGGAACCTACCTATGGAGTCTGTCCCAACCTACTGCTAGGCAGACACTGCTGGTCATACAGCAGAAAACCAATAGTCCATTTGTTTTCCTTTCACACAGAAAAAGTCAACACCACCTCACCTTCAGCAGTCTTTCTCAGCTCACTGCTCTCCTTAACGCAAACAGCCTCAGGAGGCAGCAATCAGTAGTCATCCTCTGGATAACTTATAGAGGCCTTAATTGCCTCATTCAGAATAGCTGAAGCTTTCCAACGTCCTTAAACCTTACCAACTATATTGGGTGACAATCAGTGGCAGCTGGTGCTCTATGGGCCAGTGGGGGGGGGGGGGGGGCAGACGGACCACACCATAACCCCCCCCGGACCACACCAGCTCCAGCCCACACACCTAACCGCCACCCGGATGCCGGCTCACTCACCATGGGCAAGCAGTGGCTTCCCCCTCAGTCTTCCCTGTGGGCTTAACCTGCGTCTCCTCCCTCCTCCTCCTTGGCCAATAGCATGGCCTCTCCTTTCGGCCAATCGGGAAACGGGTCTCAGGAACCGCTTTCTGATTGGCCAGGAGGAGAATCAGTGTGGCAATAACGTATATTCATTCGCTGTTGTGACACATCTGGGTGGGCTCAGGGCGCAGTGCTCTGTGCCCCGAGCCCACCCTTTTTTGAAGCCTATTAGAGCCTCTGGCTCTAATCACATGCTTCAAAAAGAAAAAAAAAAACCCCATTGGAATCCATGCGCCCGGTGCCCTGCATGAAGATTAGGGGGCCAGACGCATGGATAGGGGGCGGCGCCCCTGCGCCCCCAATGGACAGGCCGCCACTGGTGACAATATATTAGGTTTGCCTATACTATCTGGTTTGGTGCCTGTATCTTTGATATAGCACTGTTATTGGGTATCAAGTATTACATTCAGTGATTTCCTGTGATATTGTATGTTTGTACACTCAAACTGGTGTGTCAGAGGGGCTGAAGTGCTTGAGAAGGTTGAGGCTAAGAACAGAGGACCCAACCTATCCAGTGGCTCCTACTGGGAGTAGAGCTACAGATCTATTTCTGTCTTATTGCAATGCTTCGCTACCTACCGCCATCTATTTATATCAGGAATCAGGGAACCGACAGCAAGTGCACCCAGGCAAGCATGTCTTTTCACTAGCACACAGAAGAGCTACTGTCATAAGCGACAGTAGGTCCACAATGTCAATTGGCAGGTCTGTGAGGGAAATTCTCTGACCAAACAGGAATAAACATAACCGCCAATCGCGTTTAACTTCTGTAAAACTAATAGGGGTATATGCTAATGCCAGGAGCTTAGCTAATAAAATGGATGAGTTGGAAATGTTAGTACATGAGGATGACATAGACCTTGTGGGAATAACAGAGACTTGGTTCGGCCCCTCACATGACTGGCTGGCCAATATCCAAGGGTATTCGGTGTACCGGAAGGACAGGGTAGGAAAAAGCGGGGGAGGGGTATGTCTCTATGTCAAGAACAATATAAAGGTGATAGAAAGGAGTGACATTACGGATGGGATGAGCATGGATTTAGAATCTGTGTGGGTTGAACTCCATAGGGAAGGAGAAAAGGGGAAAGTAATTGTGGGGGTTTGCTATAGGCCACCTAACCAAGGGGAGGAGGTAGAGCTGGAATTTTTAGCACTAATGGGTAAAGTGGCAAAATTGGGATCAGTCATCATATTGGGGGACACTCTCAGAAGGCCCGTCTATTCACGGAAACCTTACTGGATAACTACATGTCACAGTTGGTGGATTCCCCTACCAGAGAAAACGCAGTCCTGGATCTATTGATCACTAATGACCCAGACATAATCTCGCAGGTAGGAGTCCAGGACAACCTGGGCTCTAGCGATCACAGGATGATCACATTTAGTATAAATAACAATATAACAAGGCAAGTGGGGAACATAAGAACCCTAAATTTCAGAAGGGCAAACTTTCCAAAATTATACTCCTTGATGGAAAGGGTAAACTGGGACCAAACCCTGGGATCACTGACCACAGAGGATAAATGGGAATGCTTTAGGAACATATTAAGCAAATGCATCTTGCAGTGCATTCCTATGGGAAATAAATTTAATTCATTTAAATTTATTAGGGGAAAAAAATTGGCCTTCAAGAAATATAAATCAGAGGGCACAGTATCGGCTTTCGAGCAATACAAGGAGGCAAATAAGAAAAATAAACAAGAAATCAAGATGGCTAAAATCAACTTTGAGAGACAAATAGCGGAGGATAGTAAAAAAAACCCAAAGAAATTCTTTAAATATATCAACAGCAAAAAAACTAAGGCAGAGCATATTGCACACATAATTAACAATGATGGGAGGATGGTTACAGAGGACACTGAAAAAGCAACCGTGCTAAATGCTTTTTTATCGTCAGTCTTTACACAGGAAAAGGAGGGGTACACTGACCATGACTGTATGGTTAGTAGTAATACACAGGACTTGCCACTATGGCTAAAAGAGGGTGAAATCAGGGAAAGGCTGGATAAACTTAACACAAACAAATCACCAGGCCCGGATGGCGTACATCCGAGAGTACTCAAGGAACTCAGTAAAGTTATATCTAGACCACTGTTCCTGATCTTTGCTGACAGTATTAGGACAGGAGATGTACCAGGGGATTGGAAGAAAGCTAACGTGATTCCGATATTCAAAAAGGGCCAGAGGCATATCTCGGGAAATTATAGGCCTGTCAGTTTGACATCAATAGTATGTAAACTACTGGAGGGGATGATAAGGGACTATATCGTAGAGTTTGCTAAAGACAACAACATTATCAACAGTAACCAGCACGCGTTTACAAATGGGCGTTCTTGTCAAACCAATCTCTTAACATTCTACGAGGAGGTGAGCTGTGAGCTAGATAGGGGCAGACCAGTGGATGTGGTGTACTTGGATTTCGCTAAGGCGTTTGATACAGTTCCCCACAAGCGCTTAATTTATAAAATAAGGTCTGCAGGTATCGACAGCAGGGTTTGCTCTTGGATACGGAACTGGCTAAAAGGCAGCGCATACTCAGACTGGTCTGAGGTAGTAAGCAGGGTGCCCCAGGGCTCAGTCCTGGGACCAACCTTGTTCAATTTATTCATAAAGAACATTGAGGACGGGATCAGTAGTTCGTTATCAGTTTTTGCAGATGACACAAAATTGGCCAGGGCAATAACTGCACAGCATGAAGCAGATATCCTACAGAATGACCTGGACAAAATAACGGAGTGGGCAACGACATGGCAAATGAGGTTTAACGTGGAGAAGTGTAAGGTTTTGCACTTGGGGACTAAAAACATAAAAACACAATACACGTTAGGAGGGGAACCCTTGGGGGAATCAAAAATGGAGAAGGATCTGGGAGTCTTGGTTGATGATAGATTAGGAAACAGCATGCAATGTCAAGCGGCAGCTGCCAAAGCCAGCAGATTATTAGCATGCATAAAAAAAGGGATGTATTCCAGAGATAAGACTATAATCCTTCCACTTTATAAAACTCTGGTCCGACCGCATCTGGAGTATTCTGTCCAGTTCTGGTCACCAGTCCTCAGGAGGGATGTGTTGGAGCTGGAGAGAGTCCAGAGAAGGGCAACTAAACTGATTAGGGGATTGGAGGACCTTAACTATGAAGAGCGTCTGCAATCGCTCGATTTATTCTCCCTGGAGAAGAGACGTCTGAGGGGGGACATGATAGCAATTTATAAATATCTTAATGGGGATCTCAGCTTAGAAAAAAAGCTGTTCATTCGAAGGGATTGCATGAGGACTCGAGGACATACAATGCGATTAGAGGAGAAGCGTTTTAACCTCAGGCAATGAGGGGGGTTCTTTACTGTTAGGGCTACAAGATTGTGGAATTCTCTACCACAAGAGGTGGTTTCTGCGGGAAGTATGGTGGCTCTCAAAAGACTCTTAGACTTACATCTCAAGGATCAGGACATTAAGGGCTATGTGAGATGATTACAGCCACACACACCTACACAGGTTGAACTGGATGGACTATTGTCTTTATTCAACCTCACCTACTATGTAACTATGTAATTGACAGGCTGTCAACCACAAATCCTGACCTGACATCACTAGTAATGTAGCCTGCTGGCAGCTGAGAATGTTGGTTTTCGAATGAAACCCACCAGTCTATTGTGTGTTTGTGATGGTTAAGGGTTTGAGGATGACCAAATGTCTAAAGGCATAGGAACTGGGGCTAACTAACTGTCTAGAGGTATAAGAATCAGAGAAGATCTTAGATCTGAGGGTGCAATAATTGGCTGATCAGAGGGGCTGAGCTAAGGTCCAAAGATAAATCCACTTGTGAACAACCAGCCTGCCCATACCTGGATTGAAATTTGGCCAGTCTTTGATCCAGGTATGGATCAAAAAAAGAAAAACAAAACATTAATCTGAATTCACAAAACTAAAGCTGACAATAAATGGATCAAAATATCGCTGGTTAAACAAGAAAAAAATAATTATGTATGGGCTGCTGAAAGAAGAGCTCCAGTCGTTTCTATGTTTTTTGAAAAGTGAGTAGCTACAAAAAGTGTAGCTGCTGACTTTTAATAAACACACACTCACCTGTCCTACAATCCAGCAATATGCTCACCTGAGCCATCGCATTTCTCCCTCTTCTCTTCCCAGCACTGGCATTTCAACTGTGGGCACCCGGCTGTTTCAACTTGAAGCTTCACAGCCGGGTGCACATTGCGCATACGCAAGTCGCGCTGCGTGTCCTGAATTGTCTGGCAGCCATCTGGAACCTGTGATGTGTCCCAAATGACTGCAGTGAAAGATGGGGAGAGGAGAACTTCCGCTCGGTTTGCCTAGGCGATCCAAACAAAACTGGGAGCCGGTACCTGTCAAAACTAGGTACACGCTCCCCCCTATAAAGAAAAATGACATGCCAAAAGTAGCAGGGGGAGGAGTACTTAAAGTGAAACTTGCCCTTTTGGGTGGTGCTCTGCTTTAGAGAGGAGCTGAAGTCGGTTTTCTGAAAATTAAAAGTCAACAACTACAAAGTCTGCAGCTGACTTTATTAAACAGACACTTACCTGTACCACCATCCAGTGCTGTGCTCAATAGAGGGTGTGACGGGGACCGTCTTTGGTCCCTGAGGCTCCTGGCATCTTAACTGGTGGCTCCTGGCTGTGACAGCTTAAGGCCTCACAATCGGGTGCTTGCTGCGCATTGTGAATGGTTCCACAGTTTTTGGACACCTGTGACATGTCCCAAAAGACTGCAAGAAGGGAGGGGGGGTAGGATAAAGTCCGCTCAGATCCCTAGGTGATCAGAGCAGAAGTGGGAGCAGGCACCTGTCCAAACCAGGTACCCACTCTCCCCCAAAAAAATGCCAAATGTCAAAGGCGAGGATGGGGGGGGAGAGGAGGCCTTAAATTGGAACATCCCCTTTGGGTGGAGTTACAGTTTAAGGACACCAGCTAATGATTGCACAGCCACTGCGAGATGTAGTTCCAATGTGCCAATCCTGGCACATAACGCTGATTACTTTTTCTTTACAGAACTTTTTGGAATGTGGCACTTCATAAAGTTCTATTCACCACAGCACCATTGCAATGGGGTGGTTTGTGACGCAACCTGCTGTGCTGCAAAAAAGTAGATCATGCAGTAATCTTTTTCAGTGCACTCCACAGCAGCATCCTCCTATTTAGGATCACAGGTATCTGTGTTCATTCCACAAGACCCTCCCCGTCACAGTTAGAAAACACCCCCTAGGCTCACACTTAACCCTTTGATTGTCCCTGAGTTAACCCCTTCCCTGCCAGTGTTATTATTACAGTAACAGTGCATATTTTTAGCACTGATTACTGTAGTAATGTCACTGGTCCCCTCAAAAATGTCAGTTAGGAGTCCGAGCTGTCTGCAGCAATGTCGCAGTCCCACAAAATTTGCGGATCATCACCATTACTAGAAAAAAATAAAAAAAAATAAAAAGGACATAAATCTTTCCCCTAGTTTGTAGACACGATAACTTTTGCGCAAATCAATCAAAATACGCTTATTTGGTAGCAGAATACAAACTGGCCTAAAATGATAAAAAATTAGATTTTTACATTTTTTTTTCCCATAAATTCTTGATTTATATATGGGTATGCCAAGAACAGTTACAACAAATTAGCCATAATCCACAATACACATAAAATACAACAATTAACCCTGATGTGAGACGGCCTGAGGCGGCCAAAGGAGCCCCAAACAATAGTATGTAATACCAGTATCAACAAGGTAGAGACACCCGAGAGCAGACCTCAGGTAGCGAGAACATAGGATCCAAAGGGTGCTTAAATACAATAAAGCGAAAAGGACAGGCTTGCCAGCCATAGACGGGGCCACGATCTCCACCGGCATCAAACTGCAGGCCGGCGTCAGGAAACATCGTAAACCCGAGTGACTGCGATCGTAGAAAAATGAATGACCCGGATCCAGGATTTAACACAGCATTACCCGTAATCCGAGCAACTGGGGAACATTGAGTGGAGCTTTACCGGGGTGTGGTACCATCGCGTTAGAAGTTTGTATCCCGCCTCCTGGTACTTGGAGCAAATCGATGTTTTGTCTGCGAAGATCAAGATTCTATTCATCTGCGTCTGTAAAGGACAACCCAAGCTCTTTTTCCCACTTAGCAATATAAGGGGGACGTGTGGACGCTGGAGGATTCAACATCACTTGGTAAGTCAGAGAGACCGTATGGCGCAAGGGTGAGCGATCTGAACACCAAGTCTCAAATGCCGTAAGCCGTCGCTGGAACAAGGCTTCAGGTGGAAGGGAGTCAAGAAACTGAGCCAGCTGTATCTTTTGCCAAAAGGAAAGACCCGATAGAGTGTGGTCTTTCTGGAGTTGTTGCCTTGTGGGCCATGAGTCATGTTCCAGAAAGTTTCCTGCGTAAACCTTCCCAGCTGTCTTCAGGGCCTGGAAGCGAGCATCATCAAGTGCTGGCTCAAAGGCCAGATTGCCCACCACCGGGAGAAGTGGGGATGGTTCAGGAGAGATCCTGAAATCCCGACAAGCTTACCTGCCCACAGTTAGGGTCACGCCTACAATAGGGTGCTTAGCAATCCTGCCAGGTAGATTCGGAGAGCACCAGAGAAGCGTCTCCAGCGGGACACCCACTAAGGATCGCTCAATCTGCACCAACTGCTTATAGGTATCATGACAACACCAGTCCAAAATTCTGGTCAGATGACAAGCCGAATGATATATACATTTTTTTTATTTTTATTGGGAATGTTTTACAGCAGAATGTGAAAAATATTGTTTTTTTTTTTTTTTTCAGAATTGTCGCTCTTTTTTTGTTTATAGCGCAAAAAATAAAAATCGCATATGTGATCAAATACCACCAAAAGAAAGCTCTATTTGTGGGAGAAAAAGGAGATCAATTTTATTTGGGTACAGTGTTGCACGACCACGCAATTATCCATTAAAATAACGCAGTGCCGAATCGCAAAAAAATGGCCTGGTCATTAAGGGGGTAAAAACTTCTGGTCCAGATGTGGTTAATCTATATTTTGTGTGGTATAAGCAGTTTAAACCTTTTAGTTACCCGGGCAAACTCACACATTTGGTGCTCCAGAGGCATCGAAAGGCGGCTGTCTTTTTCCTTCTGCTATCAGAATCCAAATACTTGGTACTTCCAGTTATGGGGAACACACAAAACTTTTGTCTTCTACAATTTAAAGTGGTAATAAACCCAAAAATTATATATCACAGCTTACCAATCATTTGGTGTGGTGGCTGCATTTGTTTTTGTAGGCTTTTTCTCACTCTGTTTTCACCTGGTGATCTGGCCAGTAACACACTAGCTATATTAGAGTGTTCCCACTCTGGATGAAGGAGCAACAGGGACACCTTTGGAGAGCAGCTTTGTCAGTCTGGGGGAGAGGGGAGTTGTAGAAGAACTACTAGATTTAGATACACTAACAAACTGAAGCCAAACACCAATGAACATTTTCTAGTTAGGCTTCATGCACACTGGTTTATTGTAAACGCTGTTTCTCCTGACAGGAGAAAAACAGCCTCAACAACTCACCTAAGCTGTATTTTTTCAAACCAGTTTAGGCGAATTTAGCAGCATTTGGTGTTTGGGAGTTTATTCCATTGGCCAGAATTTTAACTTATTCTGGCCATTAAAATGAATAAATGCTGAAGTGCTAAACACGCTTGGCATTTTGTATGCCCAAAAGCTCCTCTCCTGAATGCAATTCTTCTACATTCAGGAGAGGAGCTTTGACTGGCTCTAAACTCTGCTGCTGCTTCTAAACTCTGGTAAAAACCTATGTGTGCAGAAACTACTTTTGGGAATCGGTGCGGTGCAGCGAAGTCGGCGTCGCACCCATTGGGCTGGTGCAATTGGCTCCAATTTGACATGTCAAATCAATCCAATTTGAACGTGGGCTCAATGCGGCTTTAAAATAATGCAGCTTCATCTGAAATCGCACAATTTCAAAGCCACGTCAGTGTGACTTCAGGTGCGACTCTGAAGACATCTGTGCAGCTTCATGCACAGATGTCTATTCAAGTTTCACTGGAGATCGTCAAAAGTAGTACAGGAACTACTTTTTCTTTTTTTTTTTTTAGGAACTACTTTTTCTAATCGATGCGGTACGGCAAAGTCGGCCTTGCATCGCTTTGAATATGGCCATTGCTGACAAAAGGGTGCGACTTGTCATGCTCCAATGAGAACAAGGGCTATATCGACCCAATATGTTTTTATTATTGATTTCAGGGGCTTTGGCAAAAAAAAAGAAAACCCAAAAGCTTCTGAACATGAGTTGAGGAGCAGCAGTGTGCATGAGGCCTTACAGTAAGGCCTTATGCACACAGGACATTTATGAAAATCTCCAAGAAGACAACAGCGTTTTTGCAGAAAAAAATGCCTGATGCTTGTAAGCTTTTACAGGCGTCAAGCTCTTGGATGTTAATTAATTTAATTTTCCAGAATACATTTTTTTATTCTGGCCATTGCAATAAATGAATGCTCTAGCGCTATATGCGCCTAGAGTTTAGGCATGTTTAGCAGTTTCTAGTTGCATCGTGTTTTTTCTGCTCAAACTCTGTGGCTCCTGGATGCACTGGCAGTAGGGTTTTTTTTTCTGCCTCTAAATGCTGCTTAAAGCCTATGTGTGCAAGGATATATGGGTTAGCATGCAGAAGAGTTTAGAGGGAGGGAAAAAAAATGCCAGACGCCTCTAGGAGCAGCTGTAAAAAGTCCTGTGTGCATGAGGCCTTACAATTTTGTTCCTTTTAGGATAAGGGTTTTAGGGGGAATTCACAAAGTGCTTTGCCACTGTGACAGCTCTCCATTGCAGGCTGCAGTGTGGTGCGTGATTCAGAGCATCACACAGCTCCCTTTTTTGTTTTGTATGAACTTTATTTCAAGTGTATTAAACGTATACTTCATTCACGGCAATGTACAGTGCAGTAAAACTTTGTCACTGCATACAATGTAAATTCACCCTTACATAAATTAAAGCTGATCAGTGTAAACACGTCAGTGTTAATTGGTTTGGCTCAACCCTCTAACTTCTACATCTGCAGGACAGAATGCTCTGTTGAAAAACAACAGACCGAAAGTAATATTATAGCTTTGTTTTTTGTTTCTAAATAACAAACGTTATACTTACCTGCTCTGTGAGGTGTATTTTTACAGAGCAGCTTCGATTCTCTTCTTTTCAGATCCTCCACTGGCGCTTCTGGTTAGTCCCCCTCGAACAGTGCCCTAGAGAAAGCTGCTTGCCCTGGGGGCACCATTGTGTGCTCCCTCCTGAGCCACTGCTCTATGCATCCAAAGGACACATAGAGCCGCAGCTCGGCCCCGCCTCTCTCCTTGTTGGCTTACTGGCTGTGATTGACAGCAGTGGGAGCCAATGGGGTCTCAGCCAATGAGGAGGGAGAGTCTCAATACAGCCGAGCCAATTGTGAACATCACCGGATCGGAAGGGGCTCAGGTAAGGTTTGGAGGGAGCCGCTGCACACAGAAGGTGTTTTACACTCACGCATAGAATGCATAAAGGCAAAAAAAAAAACTTCAGCCTTTAGAATTACTTCAAGCCGACCATAGATGGTTCAAATCTCGGCCAGTTCAGCAGGGTAATGACTAAGATGTGTGAAACGTGTTAAAGTGGAACTTTACCGGTAACAACTTGATAAAAAATATTGTTCTTTAGCAAGGAACATACATTCCACAGTAATAATTATGCTACCAGAATGAGTGTGTGCTGTTAATTACCTCCAGCATTGCTCCTGTTGCATTCTAAGAACGCAGAGAATTCTGTCACATTTGCTTTTTTCCTGCCATCCTTGTCTACAAATGGCTGGTGTCATAACTGAACACATGTGAAGCACCATAGCAGTTGCAGATCAAAAAGCAGCTTCCTTGGCTGTAAAGGATAGAAGGGTTTAATTCTACTTGAGGGCTATCAGCAGATTAGCCTCTACAATCTCAGCATTGTCTAAAAATGCCTAAAATGGGGTGCAATGGAGCATGTGCAGCGCAGGGTGAGATAGTGTATTACTGAGTTTTAAACAGCATAGGCACTTATTTTTATTGTTTTACATAGCTATAACTGCTAAAGTGGCCAGCCTGAAGTCATCTAGCAGGACTTCATTTTCTGACTAAAGTTCCACTTTAACCCTCTATTCATTCCTGTCACTGCATCCGTCTACATTACAATAAAGAAGTTTTTATTGGTATCCTGTTGCGGTGTGAGGCTGCCTATTCCAAGTTTTCTTTTTTGTCGTGGTGGCGAGCTGGGGCAGCACATGTGGGGTTACCTCCTGTGGGATCCCCTAGGCTCACATGGAGCGGTGATTTTTCATCTGCCTTCCCCGCTGGGATTTGAACCATGTAGGGGCAGGCTGAATGTACCAAGTTGATCGATCAACTTCCATTTCTCTGTGAAACATGATCTCTCACTAGTCTCCACCACCTACCTAAACCTCGTCGCAGCAAATTATGTGTGAGAGTGATGTTTTAAATAAACCAATGAAGCCCAGTCTGCTCCGCGGCCGTAGCACAACAAGCCTGCAGGATTTTACATATGATTATCGCTAGCTCGTTTAGCCACTAGCAAGAATCACTGGCTTCCCCCACTGGGTAGAAGTCAATAGCTTGGCAGGAGGGATTCCCGCATCAACACTGTCTGTGTTGATAGGAGAGTCAAGCAAAGTTCTTTCCTGCAACCCGTTATTACAGGAAAGAAATTTGCACCGTGTATGATCTACCTTACTGGGTTTATTGCTGCTTTAACCACTTCTGGACCGGAAGGTTTTACCCCCTTAATGACCAGGCCATTTTTTGCGATACGGCACAGCGTTACTTTGGCAATTGCAGAGTCGTGCAATTGCTTAATTGAGTGTTTTTTTGATTAGCTAATTAATCCTGTAATTAATACAGACCCCTCAGTAAGCCCCCTCCCAGTACAGACCTCCCACCTAGTACAGACCACTTAGTAAGCCCCCCCTCCCAGTACAGACGCCTCAGTAAGCCCTCCCACCTAGTACAGACCCCTTAGTAAGCCCCCCCTCCCAGTGCAGACCCCTCAGTAAGCCCTTCCACCTAGTACAGACCACTTAGTAAGCCCCCCCCCCCCAGTACAGACCCCTCAGTAAGCCCTCCCACCTAGTACAGACCACTTAGTAAGCCCCCCCTCCCAGTGCAAACCCCTCAGTAAGCCCTCACACCTAGTACAGACCACTTAGTAAGCCCCCCTCCCAGTACAGACCCCTCAGTAAGCCCTCCCACCTAGTACAGACCACTTAGTAAGCCCCCCTCCTAGTACAGACCACTTAGTAAGCCCCCCTCCCAGTACACTAGTACAGACCCCTCAGTAAGCCCTCCCACAGACCCCTTAGTTAGTAGTACAGACCCCTTAGTAAGCCCCCCCTCCCAGTGCAGACCCTTCAGTAAGCCGTCCCACCTAGTACAGACGGTACTAGGTGGGAGGGCTTACTGAGGAGTCTGCACTGGGAGGGGGGGCTTACTAAGGGGTCTGTACTAGGTGGGAGGGCTTACTGAGGGGTCTGTACTGGGAGGGGGGCTTACTAAGTGGTCTGTACTGTACAGACCACTTAGTAAGCCCCCCTCCCAGTACAGACCCCTCAGTAGGCCCTCCCACCTAGTACAGACCATTACAAGCCGCCACAGTACAGTACAAGCCGGTGTAGCGCTGCACGTGACATCTCTAAGAACCTGGGTGATCGGGGAGGATGGCAAATGTGTTGCGGCAGAAGCTGTGGACGGAGCCCGGGGGGATGGGGGATTTCACCCGGCCGACAATGCTTTAAGCGACGCTGCAGCCGGCCAGGGGGCGTGTGACGTCACGCGTTGACGCCTTTCACGCACGTCGACGATTTTTTGTATTCTACATAGTCGACTACGTCGACGCGTCGTGGCAGCCCTATTTTGCGCTATAAACAAAAAAAGAGTGACAATTCTGGAACAAAAAAAAAATATTTTTTACTTGCTGCTATTAAACATTCCCAATAACAAAAATTTGAAAACCTAATTTTGTAATCAGTTTAGGCCAATATTTATTCTTCTACACATTTTTGGTAGATAAAATCCTGATAAGTGTATATTGATTGGTTTGTGCAAAGTTATCATGTCTACAAACTATTACTAGGGGAAAGATGTATGTAATTTTTATTTACTAGTAATGGCGGCGATTTTTAGAGGGACTGCGACATTGCAGTGGACACACCTAATTGACATTTTTGGGGGACCAGTGACATTACTTCAGTAATACGTGCTAAAAATATAGTTACTGTAATAATGACACTGGCAGGGATGGGGTTAACACCAGGGGCAATCAAAGGGTTAAATGAGTCCCTAGTTGAGTGAAGGCGAACCTTGGCACCCCAGATGTTTTGGAACTATATTTCCCATGATGCTGAACTACACTGCAGAGTGCATGAGCATCATGGGAAATGTAGTTCCAAAACATCTGGGGTGCCAAGGTTCTGCATTACTGCCCTTGGGTGTGGTTTCTGTGTGGGGCATAGACTTGCTGCATGAACACAGAGACCTGTGTTCCTAAATAAGAGGAACACAGAATCCCTGTGTTCATTACTGACAGAACAGCAGTCTGATATGTTTACAATGGCAGACCGCCATTCTGTCTCCACGGGGAGCGATTGAGGGTGTCCGGTGGACATCCCGTTGTAGCCAATCAATAGCCTCCAATAGCGGTCCGCGATACGACGTATGGGTACAACGTTTCGTGGGACAGAGCCAACCTGCTGCAGTATAAGTTAGGGCTGGGCGATAAAACGATACCGATAGGTATCGCGATAGTCCCGTGCTCGATAGCAATAAGAAAACTTGAACGATAAATCTAAAAGTCCGCTCCGACGGGTTTAAACTTTTAAAAATGGCGCCGCCCGGCGCCAACACGTCATTGCGCACGCGCCGCCGCCGCTCGGGAGAGGCCGGGAATAGCCGAAATTACACGAGCGGTGGCGGCGGGTGCGCAATGACGTATCGACGCCGGGCGGCGCCATTTTTAAAACGAAGGCGCCTCTGGAACAGGTAAGTGAAACAGCTTCACTACCTGCCGTTATGCAGGGCTGCGGGCACACTACAAGGGATGCAGTGCTGCGGGCATGGTCTACCTGTACCATGCCCACAGCACTGCATCTCCTGTATGCCCACAACCCCGGATCCTCTTGTACCATGCCAGTACCCTGCATTCTCCTGCACCATGCCAGCCACCCTGCATTTTCCTGCACCATGCCAGTACCCTGCATTCTCCTGCACCATGCCAGCCACCCTGCATTCTCCTGCACCATGCCAGCCACCCTGCATTCTCCTGCACCATGCCAGTCACCCTGCATTCTCCTGCACCATGCCAGTACCCTGCACCATGCCAGCCACCCTGCATTCTCCTGCACCATGCCAGCCACCCTGCATTCTCCTGCACCATGCCAGCTACCCTGCATTCTCCTGCACCATGCCAGCCACCCTGCATTCTCCTGCACCATGCCAGTGCCCTGCATTCTCCTGCACCATGCCAGTCACCCTGCATTCTCCTGCACCATGCCAGTACCCTGCATTCTCCTGCACCATGCCAGTCACCCTGCATTCTCCTGCACCATGCCAGTCACCCTGCATTCTCCTGCACCATGCCAGTACCCTGCATTCTCCTGCACCATGCCCGCCACCCTGCATTCTCACCCTAGGGTCCTTATTTTAAATGGGTAATAAAAAATATCAATATATATCGATATCGACCGATATGAAACACTGATATCGTGATACAGTTTTCAGCCATATCGCCCAGCCCTAGTATAAGTACAGCAGCTGGTCGGCAAGTGGTTAAAAGAGAAGTATGGCTTACCTTTTTTCCCCCCAGATTCATACTTACCTAGGTGGATCCAGCATCGTTCCCCCGGTGCTTCTGCAAAGTGATTGAACACTGCTAATCACTTGGTTCTGACAGCTCCCCGAGCAAGAGAGCTGCTGACTCTGCTCTGCCTCCTCCTCGCTCACTGGAGCGCTGGACTGAGGAGGAGCGGGGAGCGTCCGGCTCAGGCTCTCACTGAGAGGCTGAGCCGGTGTTCCGTGGAAAAACCATACCCGTAAAAAATCCATACCCTCGTCACTTCCAGTGCACCTACGTCATTGAACAGCTGACGAGCTTACTAGTGCGCATGCTCGGAGGGTATAGAATTGTTACGGTACTGTGTGTAACTTTACACCGCATCATCTGTTGCGGCGGTTACATTAAAACATCTCGGCTGCAACATGAGTCATCTCCGCTCTTACCCCCGTCACTTCCCTGATCTCGGCTACTAAATATAAAAGCGGCGGCGGGTGTATGAAAATATAAATCACGGAGCCGAGATCTCCGTCATTTAGATTTCATACACCCGCTGCCGCTTTTATATTTAGTAGCCGGGATCAGGGAAGTGACAGGGATAGGAGCGGAGATGACTCATGTTGCAGCCGAGATGTTTTAATGTAACCTCCGCAACAGCTGCTGCGGTGTAACGTTACACACACTACTGTAACAATTCCATACCCTCCGAGCATGCGCACTTGTCAGCTGCTCAATGACGTATCCGGGGCTCTGAGCATGCGCACTGCTACGCTGATCAGCTGTTCCTGACAGGAAGTGACGTGGGTATGGAATTTTCACAAGGCATGGTTTTCTAACGTAACACCGGGTGTCGGTCCAGGCACCTGGCGGATGCCAACTTCCATTGTCGCGATGATGCGGAGCCTGGACCGATTACAGCCTGCTCTATGCTGAAGACGGGCTGCAGGGGAGCAAAACTAAGTGCACTCCTGTAACCCATAGTACAGCCAAATGAGCTTTGGCTATACTTCTCCTTTAATGCACAATGCCTGAGCACTCTCAATGAGGGCAGAACAAGCACTCAGCCCTATGCTAGCGTGGACTTTGTGAAAGTGAAACCTCACTCAGGAATTCTCTCTAGAGGGGTGTGAGGGGATATAAAAGCAGCCTGCCTATTGTGCCTTGTAGTCTTCGCTTTTGTATGGACAAAAACACACATTGACTTTATTAGCCTAGCCTAGCAAGGGTGATTTTATTGAGCTACTCAGTGTATATTCCACTATGTTTTGTACCCCTGCTTGTTTAAGAGCTAAACCATCAACACACAAAGGCCAGAAACACAATATAACCGTGGCGAATCTGCTGCTCTTCCAACACAGCCCCGACTCCATCTTCCATTTCTCTGTGAAACGTGACCTCTCACTCGCACTAGTCCCCACCACCTACCTAAACCTCGTCGCAGCAAATTATGTGCGAGAGTGATGTTTTGAATAAACCAATGAAGCCCAGCGTGCTCCGCCGCGGCCAATCAGCTCGCGAGGCATCCACTCAGCGGGTTAGGCTGCTCCCTTGGCTCAGGGGCTTGAGGCGGCGGTTGGGGAGGGGGGATAAACGAGTTAAAGGCTCGCCGTGCCGTAGTTTAGCGGGAATTGGGCAAAATCGTTTTTTTTTTATTTTATTTTTTTTAACGGACGAGACGGGGATCAAACCACTGTGCGGGGGTCAGGGGGCGTTCTATGAGAACGGCTGCTCTTTAGCGCGATAGATTTAGCTGGGCGCCCCGCCTCCTCCGGTTTTCCCGCCTCTTTTTACTCCTTGCCTAGACGGCCATTAATGTGAGCTTTTCCCGGGGAAGAAGGCAAAGCCTTTTTTTTTTCCTCCCCCCGCGCATTCGCTGTGATAGAACATCTAGGCTTGGGCCTCTTTTTTTATTCCCAACCCCCCTCCCTCCTTGAATATCCCCCACCCACCAGAAAGCGGCCTCCCGGGGGGGTTCTTTTTTTTCTGAAGGCAGACGTTCGCCCCCCAGCTCCCACTTCTAGTTGCTGTTTGGTACGCTAAGGAATCATGTCTAGGCCGGTGAGGTGAGTACCGGGGAGAGGCCAGGGAGGGTAGGCCATTTGGAGTTCTCCGTCACCTGTTCCATCACTTCAGTCACACGTGCCTGAGAGAGAGTGAAGGGGGGAATGGCGCTGAGGCATGGCGAGCCTCCCAATGGTTCACATGCGGCGCAGGACGGGCAATTGTCTGCTGAAGGGGGGTGGGGGGACGCCATTGCAGTGGTGGGAGACGGAGCCTCCGGCCTTGTGTGTATTTTGTGTCTGGGCATTAATGTTGTATTTTTTTGGCTTCCTTGTAACTGCGGAGGCGGCATGTGGTGTGAGGCCGCCTGTGGGGTTGTGGAGCGCTGGCTATGGATGCTGAGAGTTCACCTCACACACCGCTCGGCGCCTTCAGACTGTACGGTGAATTTCAGTCACATGTAGACCAGTAATACTCGGCCAGTTTGGTGCCATATAAACGCTTTTTTTTTATTATTTGCTACTGTTTTTAATCACTGAGCGGTCCTAGGCATGTGTTGTATGGAAATGTAGGGGGCTTCGGCGTGTATACAGGGTTAGTGGGCCGGGCTAGTAAGAGTTTCTGGGGGGAGGGCAAGAAGTGTGTACACACAGCCTACAACACACCGCTCCGTGCCTGCCCGACCGAACAAAGGCTGAGCTGGCCGCTGCTACTGCTCGCGGGAAATAATACAGCTTTTCTTAGGGAAAACGGTTTTTTTAGAGCAGTATTTGAAACCCCAAAATGAAACCATTTTATTAGATTACAGCTTCCGATTTCTTTGATGTGATGGCTTTATTAGTCTCGTTTTTTAGCTCCTTTTTTTTTCATCTGGTGAACCCACCCAGCAAGTCTGTTTTTCACAGCACAAGCTCTCCAGCAGAATGTATCAGTTTACATGGATGAGACAAACCACTTAACTCAGTAACTAAAAAGCCAAGTGTATATTGCAGCTTGCCAGTTCTTAGAGGTTAAGTGAACACTGTAATTCTGTTTCTTTACATTTTGTACATTTACATCAGTTTCCTGCCCTCAAGGAGCTTATAGTCTAATGCTGGCCATACACGTATTGATTTTTGGACGAGAATATTCGTATGCACATTCGTTGAATAGACAAATGTCGTTCGAAAATTGTCTTTTGATTTTAACATTTAATTTTAAAATTAATGTAATTTCTGAACGCTAATCACATACACTGCCCGACAATTCGTTGATCAAAGTTTTCCTGTCGCTGCAGTCGAAAAGAGACATCGATTTAACCCCACTAACTATTAGAAAATCAAACAAATTTTCTTGAAACGAAAATTTCCGAGTGAAAATCTGTGTATGGCCAGCATAAAACTGGATACACTATACAATTTTCTTCAAATTTTTTTTCTATTAATTTACCAAAACTGTATAATGAGGTCAAACCTAAACAATTTCAATTTGTATGCAATCCGGCAGGCACTTGCACTACGTAGTTGAAGGTAAATCTAAAGGAAATCAAACAATACATAGTTAAAGCGGTTGTAAACCTGAAAAAAAAAAACCCTGCAAGACAAAGGCGTAATGAGCTAGTATGCATCGCATACTAGCTCATTGTGTATTACCTTAGAACGAAGCCCAGACACTGACCCCCGGACACCGATGTGGGCACTGACATGATCCCTCGGCGGCTCCGGCGCTGTGATTGGCCGGAGCCACGATGACGTCACTCCCGCGCATGCGCGCGGGAGTCGTTTTCCGGCAAGCTCCCGGCATGGAAAGCTGAAGGCCTGCTGGACCTTCAGAGCGCATGGGCCGATCACGTGAGCGACTGCATGCAGTGCAAATATCTCCTAAACCGTGCCGGTTTAGGAGATATTAATTGTACCTACAGGTAAACCTTATTATAGGCTTACCTGTAGTTAAAGCGGTTGTAAACCCAAAGAACAAAAAAAAAAACCTGCAAGACAAAGGCATAATGAGCTAGTATGCATCGCATGCTAGCCCATTATGTGTAACTTGTCTTAGAACGAAGCCCCGGACATCGGTGCAGGCGCTGCCATGATCCCTCGCCGTCTCTTCCGGGTTCGGCGGCTCCGGCGTGGTGATTGGCTAGAAGAGACGGCTCCGGCGCGATGATTGGCCGGAGCCGCGATGACGTCACTCCCGCGCATGCGCGCGGGAGTGATTTTCCGGCAAGCTCCCGGCAAATAGATTGAAGGTCCCCCCGGACCTTCAGAGCGCATGCGCCACTCGCGCACTGTAAATATCTCCTAAACCATGCGGTTTAGGAGATATTATTTGTACCTACAGGTAAGCCGCCTTATAGGCTTACCTGTAGGTAAAAGTGTCAAAAAGCGGGATACTACCGCTTTAAAGGTAAATCTAAAGGAAATCAAACAATGCATAGTTGAAGGTAAATCGAAAGGAAATCAAACAACAATACATAGTTGAAGGTAAATCTAGAGGAAATCCAACAACAATACATAGTTGAAGGTAAATCTAGAGGAAATCCAACAACAATACATAGTTGAAGGTAAATCTAGAGGAAATCAAACAACAATATAGTTGAAGGTAAATCTAGAGGAAATCAAACAACAATATAGTTGAAGGTAAATCTAGAGGAAATCAAACAACAATATAGTTGAAGGTAAATCTAGAGGAAATCAAACAACAATATAGTTGAAGGTAAATCTAGAGGAAATCAAACAACAATATAGTTGAAGGTAAATCTAGAGGAAATCAAACAACAATACATAGTTGAAGATAAATCTAGAGGGAATCAAACAACAATACATAGTTGAAGATAAATCTAGAGGGAATCAAACAACAATACATAGTTGAAGGTAGATCTAGAGGAAATCAAACAACAATACATAGTTGAAGGTAAATCTAAAGGAAATCAAACAACAAAAGTTGTATAGTGTTTCCAGCTTAAGGTTCCTAACTGGCATTCATACATACTCGCACTAGGGTCAACTTAGGCTGGCTCTATGTTGTACAATTTTTCCTTTCGATTTACCAAAACCGTATGCGGTTGAACCTGAACCCTTTTAGTTTGTATCAGGCAGGCCCCTTGCACTACATAAGAGAAGGTAAATCTAAAAAGAACTTGAATGAAAAAAATGTGGCCAGCTTTTGGCTGGGTTCACACATGTGAGTTGCATGGGGGTCCCCCCCCCCCCAATCCAAGTCACAGGACAGGTGAGGGTGGCCAGCTCCTCAATGGAGGCGGTTCACACAGGTCTGGGACAGTCGCGGTCTGCATTCAAAAAGGGGCCTGTGCATCTTCTGGTCCGATTTCAGGTGCAAATTTTGACCTGGTGAACAGGGACTCACTGAACCCGCAGCTGCATATGTGTGAACAGGGCCTTAGACTGGATCCATTGAACTTTTCCAGCCTGTCTTTGGAGAGTGGGAGGAAACCATTAGTTTCCCTTTTTAAGCATTATTTCTTCTGTTTTCATCTGGTGATAAGCCAGTAAGTCTGTTTTTCATAGCATAAACTGTAGCAGAACGTTATCAGTTTACATGGAGGAAAAAAACCACTTAATACTGGTAGGGTTAATGAAAATGATCAGTTTTTATTCATGTTAAACCTTTATAGCAGGTTTTTTCCCCCCTTTTGGGATAAGGCTAAGTTCACACCTATGCAGGTTGATGCGTTTTTCTAGTGTGTTTTTTCTTTTCACACAATTTTTATGCATTTTTAGGTGTCATTTGGCTGTGTCTGTTGCCTTTGACACAGTTCCCCACACAGCGTTAATGTGTAAGGTAAAGTCTACAGGTTTGAAAATATCAGTTTGTAAATGGATGGAAAACTGGCTAAAAAACCAAAACGGGAGAGTAGCAGTTAATGATTTGTACTCTGAATGGTCTAGGGTTGTCAGTGGTGAACAAGGTTTAGTGTTAGGGCCCTTAGGCCCCTTTCACACGACTCGGTTCCGCCGACGGAGCCATTCTGCTCAGCGGGGAATCAATCTGCCGATCCCCGCTGAGCAGGCAGATGTCAGCTCCGTCTCCGATCTGCCAGACGAATGGAAAATAGGGGTTCCATCCGTCCGGATTTGACACAGGATCGGGTATCAGTGGACATGTCTCCGCTGACATCCGCTGCCCCATAGAGATGCATGGGGCATCCGTTCAGATCTGCCTGAAAAACTGACAGGCGGATCTAAACAGTCCACATATGTGAAAGGGGCCTTGCGTTTTAATATATTTATAAATGATATAGGGTCTGGGATTAAAAGTACCGGTTTAGTCTTTGCAGATGATACCAAGCTTTGCAGTGGTGGAATAACTTCTTTACAGGATGTCTCCAACTTACAAGCCAACCTCAATGCAATGTTTAGCTGGACATCTATGTAGCAAATGACGTTTAATGGTAATCAATGTAAAGTTATGCTCTTGAGGGCTAAAAACATGCATTCAACATACATGTTAGGAGATCGGCAGCTGGGGGAATCGGTGGTGGAAAGCGATCTGGATGTTATGGTAGATCATAGGCTTAAAGTGGGAGTAAACTCCCATTTATGACTTTTACATATAGTAAGGCTAACCCATAGTTACAGTAAATATATCTTAACTGCACCGTTTAGGGGATATTTACTTATGATGCAGCCTGGAATGTCACCGTCACATGCGCCCTGAAGGAACGGCATACCACACTGTTCCTTCTGAGTCCTGTGCCATGAATGCATGCGCCAGAGTGACGCCATCATGGCTCCAGCCACTCACACAGAAGGGGTCCTTGAACCTGGAAAGAAGACGGGTAAAGGTGACAGCGTGTCACTGGAGGGCTTCATTCGAAGGCAAGTTTCACATAATTTGCTAGTATGCGATGCATACTAGCACAATAATATGGCATTACATTACAGGATTAAAAAAAAAAAAACAGCTTTAACCACTTCTGGACCGGAAGGATTTGCCCCTTAATGACCAGGCCATTTTTTGCGATTCCGCGCTGTTATTCTAACTGACAACTGCACGTCATGCGAAGCTGTACCCAAATACAATCAACGTCCTTTTTATTTTCCCCACAAACAAGGCTTTCTTTTGGTGCTATTTGATCACCTCTGTGTTTTTTTTCATTATGCGCTATAAACAAAAAAAGCGACAATTTTGAAAGGCAATATTTTTCACTTTCTACTATATAACATTCCCAATAAAAAAAAATGTAAATTTTTTTCATTTTTGGCCAATTTGTGTGTTCTGCTACATATTTTTAGTAAAAAAAATTCCAATAAGTGAATTGATTGGTTTGCGCAAAAGTTATCACGTCTACAAACTAGGGGCAAGAGTTGTCATTTTTATTTTTTTTTACTAATAATGTCGGCGATTGCAATTTTTTTAGAGGGACTGCGACATTGCGTCGGACAGATCGGACCCCTAACTGACATTTTTTACACTTTTGGGGAGTCCAGTGACTTTACTACAGTAGTCAGTGCTAAAAATATGCACTGTTACTGTAGAAATGGCAATCAAAGGATTAAATGTCTACCTAGGGGGTGATTCTAACTGTATGGGGGCCAGACTTTGTGGATGGAAACGGGGCTCCTGTGTTGCGAAATAACAGGAACCCTGTTTCAAGCAGTGACAGATGAGCGGTGTGCCGTGTTTACAACGGCACACCGTCTTGTCAGTCCCTGCAACAATCGCTGGGCTCCTGACGACCATGGCAGCTGCCAAACCCGTTGCTTAGCTGCAGGGCTAGAGAGCAGGTGCGCACCGGAGACCCGCTCCCGCGAGCCAACACAACCATATGTCGGTTTGCGCAGTAGAGCCAGCCTGCCGCAGTATATCTGCGGCGGCTGTAAGCGGTTAATAATGGCATGCAATGCCAAACCTAGGAAAATTCTGTATTTTATTTAGAGAGGTATAGACTCCAGAGACATCCCTTTTTTTTGGTCTGCACTGGAATCGGATCGCATGGGTGTTCACACCTATGCAATTAGTTTCCTGCACCAGTTGACAGTTCCCACTGCGATATGCAAACCAATCTTGGGGTGTCATTAACTTTCTATTGCCTAAGAAGCCTATGTGATGTGGGACCTGGCACTGGAATTGCGCTGGTTCCCGCATTACGCTATTGTATACCGGCACTTAATCTTCAAATACTGAAAGGCTTCTTTACAGTAAGAGATGTGGGATAGACACTCAAGAGTTGGTTCTGGCCAGCTCAGTATTTTTTAATTGAAGCCCTGGATTATTAAATGCACACAGTATAACTGGATACAGCCTTTATAGGTACAGTTAATCCAGGGAATATCTGATTTGCATCTTGGGAGGGGGGGGGGGGGGTCAGAAAGGAATTTTTTTTTTTTTTCTTGCCCACTGGAGCAAATTAGGTCCTGCTTCATTGGGGTGTTTTTTTTTTTTTGCCTTCCTCTGGATCAGCTGTGGGTATAGGATTGTATACATTTGTCCCTCCTATTGGTTGGATTGGCTTGTCTTTTTTTTTTTTTTTCAACTGACTGTTGCTATGTTGTAATGCAAGAGAACGCAGTGGAGATGCATCAAAAAACGCAAGCACTGCATTTTTGATGTGTTTCTATTAGTCTATGGAACAAAGCGCAACCTGCTGTTGGCAAAAGTCTCTGACCCTCTCCAAAAACCACACCAGTTGAAAATGCGTAGATGTGAATGACCCATAGAAAATCATGTTAAAGGGGTTGTAAAGTCAGGTGGTTGTTATGCATTAAGATAAAAAACCTTCTGTGTGCGGCAGCCCCCCCTAATGCTTACATGAGCCCCCTCTTGATCCAGCGATGTCCATGACTGTCTCAGCCGCCTGGAACTCTCCTCCTCATTAGCTAAGACAGGGCAGCGGCGCCATTGGCTCCCGCTGCTGTCAATCAGCCAATGAGGAGAGGGGCGGGGCTGAACCCTAGCGCTGTCTCTGGGTATATGGAGCTGTAACTTGGTTTGGGTGCCCCCATAGTAAGCTGCTTGCTGTGGGGGCACTCGGAGGGAAGGGCCAGGAGAGCCGAAAAGGATCTAACATGTTCTCTTTTTAATAATAAAAAAAAAAAAACAAAACTTTACAATCCCTTTAAATGGACTGTAATGCTGATGCACGTATAAGACTAATGCTGGCCATACACAATAAACGAAAAATCATGAAATCATTCAAACTCCTTTTCGAAAAACAAACTCAGCCATAAAAGAGCAAACAATAGTGCCATCATGTAACGACCGATTAAATCGTTCAATGGACATAAATTCGTTTTTTTGTTAATTTTTTCACATTTACCTAGTGCAAACAGTTTGGACGAGAAACGCATTAACCTTTCAATTTATCGTTCATTTAGCAGAAAATTTCCAAACTTGTCCGTCCCTTTTTTTTTTTTTTTTTTCAGCTCAAGCATGTCAGAACCGATTCGATTTGTGCCCATTAACTGGCTGAAAAACGAACAAACTGTCCAAATGGCCTTATTTTCAGCCAATTTTTTTTTCGTATATATTGTATGGCCACAATTGGATACACTAGCCAATCGAAGCCAAACTCTAGCCCACACTTTAAGGCTCTGTTCACATACTGGCGTATCGGATCACGGGCAGAAATGCAGCGGTTCTGCCAGCGATCTCGAAACATTGCAAATCACGAGACGCCCGTGCCATTCCTGTCGCCTGACGAATCGCAGTAGAATCGCGTCAACAATTGCGGGCGCCTATCGCCCAATACAAGAACTTCTTTTGGATGACAGGCGTCCCGCGATTTTTTGGGCAACAATCGCGGCAAAAAATTGCGCTGCGTTTGGAGTGCAATTGCAAGTCTCAGGAATCGCAATGATTCGGGTTTGCGGGCAGAACTTGCTTTTGGGGGCACCCAAGCAGGCACACTCCTGACCCCCGACTCTGTGTATCCATTCACACCTGGAGCTGCGGCTTGGCCCTGCCTCTTCGTGTCCTGATTGTTTTAACTGGCTGTGACTGACATGGCGCACTGGCCTGATGGCTCACTGACAGTGAGTCAATGGCTCCTGCTGAAGCTAAAAGCCAATCATGAGTGCAAGTCTCTCGTGAACATCGCTTGATCGAGGGGGGGCTCAGGTAATTATTGGGGGGGGGGGTGGCGCTGCACACGTTTTTTTACCTTCAATAAGGTAAAAAGCCTTATGCCTTTACAACCACTTTCAGTTTACATCGGGTTTTAAGTTGCAGAAAGCAATTTAACAAAAGTAAAAACAAAAATGTTTCTTTCCTTAAAGCGGAGTTCCGGCCACAAAATCAACATAATCGATTTTGGGCCATCCGCTTGCTATTGGTCACCTGAAAAAGAAATGAATAGTTACGTTTTTTTTTTTTGTTTACTTACCTTGTTGAAGAAAAATATACTCACCTTTCTTCCACTTCCTCCCTCTGCGGCCGCGGCCCGCGCTGTCACTTCCTCTTTGCATTGATTCCTGGGAGCTGAACGTCATCGCTCCCAGGAATCAATGCGCCTGCACTGGCCCCGCCTCATTCCCTGCTAAACAGCTTCTGGTCATGCCCAGAAGCTGTGGAGGGATGACGTGCCTGCACCGGAAGTGACGAGCGGGGCCGGTGCAGGCGCATTCTGGGAGAAGAGAAGAGCAGAAGAGGACGCACTGGCTTCAGCTGCCCACATCCCAGATGGCAGCGCTGGAGAAGACGTTTTCAAGGTAAGTATTTCTTCTAAAAGGTAAATGCGACCTGGGACAGTACAGAGGCTATCCATTGTGGAATGTACTAGCCCTGACTGTCCCGGGGGTATTTTTATTGAAGAAAAACATTTTGTGGCCGGAACTCCGCTTTAAGGCCTTGTTCCCACTAGTGTGACTTCTTGATGCTTCTTGAGTTGCACCTAATCATGTGACAAGGGAAATCTTTGTTTTCAATGTAACTCCGAACGGTGAGCAGTCAGCTTTTATTTATGGAAGACTTTTTTTTCCCAAAAGAAAAAATATGTTGCTATAATTTAGTTTTAGCTAGAGTTTACCTTCAGTTAGTAGTACATCTACTGTATCTAGAGGAGCAGCGTTGTTAACCTAGGAAGAGAGCTTAAAGTGGAATTTCACTCTCTCCCAATCAACATTATTTTTAATCCTCATGCTGCTAGCATTAGTAAATAGGCAAGTATATCATATTTACTTTAAACTTTTTACATTTTTTGTTACTTCCTGGTTTACACCTAGGCAAATGTCATACATCTCAGGAGTCTTCAGGAGGGGTTTTCACAGCTCAGCACTCTCCTGCATGCATACTTGAGCTAAGGTCAGGAAGTAAATGTTACATGAATCATTTGCCCTTACTCAAGATGGCCACTGCCAAGAATGCTAGGGGATGTTTTTCAAAGTGATTTCTCACCAAAATCAAGCATGGAGACATGGATGAATGGAGAGTTTGCTTTGAATATTAAAAATTATTGTTTTTGGTCAGGATTTGCTTCAAAACTATATAACCCCTTCTGCCATAACACATGGGAAGGTGTTTTGTAGTACACCGAGATGGCTTTGATATGCTGATAACTGCCCAGGCTGAATGTATTTTTTGGTGTATTCAACAGGCCATAAGGTAGTAAATAAAATACATTTTTCTCTATCGTTCATTGACGGACGCAGTTCTCTCTGTTCATATCAGTAGGGTTATACTGCCCCCTACTGGAGTAGGACACTAGACAGAAAAAAACTTCTGCCTACACCATTGGGCTGTCCCGGAGGGTACACCCGCTCTTCCTGCATAGGATGTCAGTTTTAATCTGCCTAATCGGGGGTAAGGACCTAGTTCTTGCTGGGATCTTTGGTCCTGGCATACAAGTATTTTTTATTTTTTTTTTTTTTTAGCTAGCCTTTTTCCTTGAACTTTTTTCCTATGAGATGTTCAAGCAATTATGCCAGGCTGGGCGACGGGCTGGATCCCTATATCCAGTGGTCACTCCAGTCTGGCCAGCGAGAACGTGCAGACCGTAGCCCGGCACTGGGTCGGCTTTTACAGTCCACTAGACGGGGACTGGCCCGCGAGTTAAAACGTCTCGCCAGGACGCACACGACAGGGTCTAGGCTTAAGTCGCAGCGTTCCTATTTGACCGACAGCCCCCCTACTTCAGTGGCGTGGGGTCCTGTCGAGAGATGGCGCCCGCCTGTGTTCCCGGTATGGTGAGTAAACGTCCCGCCCCCCCTTCCTGGCGGGTTTTGGGGGGGTACGTGGGCCCTTTCCCTGGCATGGTCGGACCCTCACACTCTTGGGGTTCCCTCTGTCCTGTTGTGACCTTCCCCCCCCCCCACGTGGGGAATGTTTGGGCCTACCTAAGGCTGGGGCCTAGTGTGCAGGCCGCATGGGGGGCCGGGGAAGTGCGCTGTCGGTGGCGCTCGACCGGGGGGGGGTGCGTGCCTTGATGGGGTTTTCTGCTGTGGATGGGTGAGCAGTTGGGGGGTCCCCCTGTGGGTCCCAGGTTCCCGCGTGGGGCCGCCATTTTGTTGTAGCCTCTGTCTGCTTCAATGACGGCTGCCAACTTGGTACTCCTGTATTCGGCCATTTTGCGGTAGAATTTTTTTTTTTATGCTGTGAAGGCCGGTGGGAGTGCCTGGAGGCGTTCTTTTGGTGGGAGGGGCTCCTCCTTTCACCCGGGCAGTTCCCTGGCTCACTTTCTTTGGGCCACCGCTGAGACCCTCCTAATCTGAGTGCTATGCTAGGGACAGTTGAGTCATGAGGGTGGTCTCTCCCTCTTTGTAGGGGTTCATTAGCGTGCGCCTGACCTCCGGGGGGCGATGTGGGGCCGCTCCTTTGGAATATAAAAAAAAGGTTATTTTTGTCTATTTAAAAAAAAAAACAAAATTCTTGGCGGGTTCCCCAGGTTCAGTATGGACCCTGCAGGCCATTTGTTCCCACCTGACCCCCTCATGGTGGCAGCAGGGCCTTCGGATCTCCACTGTCTGTCAATGCCTTTTTCGGCAATTCAGGAAACATTTGGGCCTGGGTGGAGGTGGGAGGTGAGCTGAAACGTTTCTTCACCTACCTCTGATGTCTCGGATTCGGAGTCTGACTCAGCCGCCACAGACGTGGGCCTCCCTGCCGGGTCTGTTGCCTTGCACCCTGTCTCCTCGAATGATGAGGATGACATTTCTACCGCCTGGTCGTTTGTTCACACCTTTTACTACGTTTTATAAGGTGGATGTGCTGGCATCTGCAGGTGCCTCCCTTTTTGCCCCAAGGTTTTTTGCTGGCTGCTGTTTGGAGGGCTTTTGGCCTTCCTTGAGGGTGTTTACTGTTTGTTACAGGTGGGCCTCATCTTTTGTTCTGGTGAGTCCTATGTTTCCTGGTCGGCTGTATTTAGCCTTGGGGACTTGCTCTTCTGCTGGTTCCATCCCTCATTTTTTGGCACTGCTTTGGGACGTCCCTACTGATGTGGATCAGAGAGAACTGCGTCCATAAATGAACGATAGAGAACTGGATTTTTGACTTAGCGTAAAATCCTTTTCTCAAGTTCATAGACGGGACGCAGTACTCGCCCCACTATTTTTGAGTTGGGTTGGTGTTACTTTCTGACACTGCTTTGCTACACAACTGACATCCTATTCAGGAAAAGGGAGGGTGTACCCTCCGGGACTGCCCATAGGCATAGCCAGAACTTTTTTCTGCCTAGTGACCTACTCCTGTAGGGGGCAGTATAACCCTACTGATATGAATCGGAGAGAGCTGCTTCAGTCAATGAGCTTAAGAGTAAATGATTTTACGGTAAGTCAAAAATCCATTTTTTGTTGAACCACTTGTCAACCGCCCACAGTACACTTACGGTGGGCATCATGTACAGGCAAATCAATGTAACCGGTATGTCATTCTGCCTGTACAGACACAGGGGGCGCTGCTATGCAATCGCATGATCACAATGTCAACAAACCTGTTATAACTCCATTTTCATACCAGCTTTGCTTCCTTTACTAGTGAGCTGTGATGGGCCCACAGCTAACACATGGTACACACCGCATCCCTTACCATGTGATTAGCTGTAGCCAATCACAAATCACTTTTATCCACAGCTGTCATAAACTTAACCCATTCAAGACCATTAAAAGTGTTGCTGATCTTAGGAACAGCAATCAAAGTATTAAAAAAAAAACAAAACACTGGTTGACACCCCCCCCCCCCCCCCAGTAGTAGGACAGGGCTGCTCTAACATTGAACTATTCTGATGACAGTTTTTGCAGATGACACAAAATTGGCCAGGGCAATAACTTCACAACATGAAGCAGATATCCTACAGAATGACCTGGACAAAATTACAGAGTGGGCAACGACATGGCAGATGAGGTTTAACGTGGAGAAGTGTAAGGTTTTGCACTTGGGGACTAAAAACATAAAAACACAATACACGTTAGGATGGGAACCCTTGGGGGAATCAAAAATGGATAACGATCTGGGAGTCTTGGTTGATGATAGATTAGGCAACAGCATGCAATGTCAAGCGGCAGCTGCCAAAGCCAGCAGAACATTAGCATGCATAAAGAAAGGGATGTATTCCAGAGATAAGACTATAATCCTTCCACTTTATAAAACTCTGGTCCGACCGCATCTGGAGTATTCCGTCCAGTTCTGGTCGTCAGTCCTCAGGAGGGATGTGTTGGAGCTGGAGAGAGTCCAGAGAAGGGCAACTAAACTAATTAGGGGATTGGAGGACCTTGACTATGAAGAGCGTCTACAATCGCTCGATTTATTCTCCCTGGAGAAGAGATGTCTGAGGGAGGACATGATAGCAATTTATAAATATCTTAATGGGGATCCCAGCTTAGAAAAAAAGCTGTTCATTCGAAGGGATTGCATGAGGACTCGAGGGCATACAATGCGATTAGAGGAGAAGCATTTTAACCTCAGGCAACGTGGGGGGTTCTTTACTGTTAGGGCTACAAGATTGTGGAATTCTCTACCACAAGAGGGGGTTTCTGCGGGTAGTATGGTGGCTTTCAAAAGACTTAGACTTCTCAAGGATCAGAACATTCAGGGGTATGTGAGATTACAGCCACACACACCTACACAGGTTGAACTAGATGGACTATTGTCTTTATTCAACCTCACCTACTATGTAACTATGTAACAATAGTAAATGGTAGGAAACGCTTTCTGGCTTTTTTTTTTTTTTTTTTTTTTTTTTTATATACTACATGCTGTCACAGGTGTACCTGATAACCTATATCATGACCCTGTACTGTGCTGACGATATGTATAAAACATTTTTTTTTCTTAATTTACAAAAAAATTTCTTAAAAACTTGCCATGTCTCTTACTAAATGCGTCATGTACAAGATTGTTTACCTTCAATTAAACTTCCGTGAGGCAGTCCCCTCTAATACTTACCTGACCCCCTTCTCGATCCAGCAATGTCTTCGAGAGGCATGCCTCTCCGGGGACTTGCACTCCTGATTGGCTTTTGGCAGCAGCCATTTTTTTTTTAAAGCCTTGCACCCACAATCAGATCACCGGTGTAATCTCAGGCTTCGTGGCTCAGGCAGAGTGCTGCACAATGACAGAACTACAAGCCATCATCTGAAAAGGGTGTTGGTACTTTGTAGTTCATTCACAGATCTCTGAAAGAATGATTCGGCCGTGTGGGGCCATGTTTCTTTTCAAATTGTGACACCGGGTGTCACAATGGGAGGGGGGGTCGACAAGGCTGCAGGAGTGGGAACATGTTGCATCTTAAGAACGGATGGAACATGTAACATTTTTTCTAAAGGTGCTTATTCCTTAAACCCAATTGCAAACCTACACGATAAGCTGCAACATAAATTTTAGACGTGGGGGGCTGCTTTTGTTTTTTGTTTTTTTAAGTTTTCATTTTTTTCACCTTGTAATCCAGCCAACAAGAACAGCTTTTCTGCTTTAACACTGACAGGGTTGCTTAAAATGTTCAGCTTTTATTGATGTCAAATCTTTATCCAAAAAAGAACAAAACTGTTGCTGGAATTGCTTAAATCAGTAGTAAACTGCAAAAAAAAAAAAAAAATTCCCCTTGCAAGCTAATGTCATAATGTGCTAGCTTGCCATGGACATTACGAAAAACGTATCTCAAAACTAAGCCCACCAGCAGTGCACTGTCATCGCTGACAGGGTTTCCATCTTCACCTGTCTTCCTTCTAGGTTTGTGGGCTCTGACCACGTAAATGGGCGAGCCGTGATTACGTCACTCCTGTGCGTGGGAGTCATAGCCATGGCACAGATCCTTAATGGACAGCATTTCGTCCATTAAGAGCGCAGTGCGCATGCGCTGGTGACATCACTGGATGCTACTAAAGTAAATATCTCCTAAACGGTGCATGTTTAAGAGAGATTTCGCTATCGTTCATTGACGGACGCAGTCTGTTTTTCATAGCAGTAGGGTTATACTGCCCCATACAGGAGTAGGACACTAGGCAGAAAAAAAGGTCTAGCTACGCCTATGGGCAGTGCTAGGGGGTATATCACTTCTCTCTGCTATAGGATGTCAGTTTTATTCTGCCTAGTCAGGAGTAAGGACCTAGTAGTTCCTTGCTGGGATCTGTGGTCCTGGCAAAGTTTTTTTTTTTAGTTTTTTTTTTTTTTTTTTTTTTTTTCTCCGGATTTTTTTCCTGTGAGATGTGCAAGCAACTAAGCCGGATCTGGGCGATGGGCTGAATATATAGATCCAGTGGTCACCCCAGCGGGCGCACGCAGATCCCAGCTCTGTGCAAGGTCGGCCGCGACATAGTCCCACTGGAAGGAGACTGGCCCTTGAGTTAAACATCTCGGCAGGTCGCACACGACCGGGTCTAGGCTCGAGTTGCTGCGTTCGTTTTGACTGACAGCCGCCTCACTTCGGTGGAGAGGGGTTCTGTCAGGAGATGGCGTCCGCCTGTTCCATTTATGGTAATTTTTTCTACTCTCCCCAAGTGGGTTTTGGGGTGGATGCGGGCCCCTCAGGATGGTCGGACCCCCGGGTTTCACCTCTTTCCTGTTACGCACCCCCCTTTCCTGTCCCTTCTCTCCCCCCCCTCACTTACTGGGGCTATGGGGTGCTTGAACCTACCCCTGGGGGTTGCAACTGGGCATTTGGCTGGGGTGGGGGGGGGTATGCCGACATCGACCAGACAATCAATCATGCGGGGGGGGGCAGACTTGCCTGTCCCTACCAGGGCCCTCATCCTGTCCAGGAGGCTGGGGGAGTCCCCTCGAGGGTCCCCAGAAACTCTGCAGGCCATGTGGGGCTGCCATTTTCCTTAAGCCCTTGTACTGAGAAAGATAGACCATCATGTTGGTATACTCCGTGGCTATTTTTGGTGGATTCCCATTGAAAATCACTGGTGGCCATGTTTTTGTAGTCACTAGAGGCTTTTTTTTGGCATTGGAGCTCCTCCTCCTTTTTACCTAGTGCTGGCACTCGAGCTTCCTCCTGATCTCAGATCGCTTCAAACACGTGGAAGGAAGGCAAGGTGTGTCAAATTCTGGACCTAAAGTCACTGAATTGTTTCGTGCGGGTTCAAAAACTTAAGATGGAATCTGTTTGCACGGTGGTCGTTTCCCTACATTGGGGATTTTTCCTGGCCTCCTTAGACATCAAAGATGCCTACCTCCACTTCCCAATATATGCAGGAGATCAACGGTTTCTGCATTTTCCCGTGGGAGAGGATCACTATCGGTTTGTGGCATTACTCTTTGGTCTCGTCTATGCTCCTTGGGTCTTCACAAAGGTCTTGGCCACGGTCCTGGCGGCTATACGCCGGCGGGGGATATCGGTCCTGGGTTACCTGGATGATCTGGTTCTCCGTGCAGAGTCTCCCATGGCACTGGGGACAAACTTGGAGATCACCATGAGAACTCTGGAGGAGTTTGGGTGGATTCTGAACCTTCAGAAGGTCATCCCTGGTCCCTTCCATGAGACTGGATTATCTGGGCATGACTTTGGATTCGTCCTCAGCCAGGGTGTTTCTTCCTCCGTACAAACTTCAAAAACTCCAGACTGCGATTCAGCTATTGCTGTCCAGCAAATGGTCATCCCTTCGGAATTGTATGAGAGTTCTGGGACTGATTATGTCCTTCGAGGCGGTATCTTTCGCTCAATTTCACACCAGAATACTCCAGGAGGAAATTCTTCTCAAATGGAACAAGATCCAAGTTCTCTGGCAAATCGGATCTGGCTGAGCCAGGTGACCAGGGGGTCCCTGTTATGGTGGCTTCCATCCCAATATAAAATGTATATTGGACAGTGATCACCACGGATGCCAGTCTGTCCGGGTGGGGAGGTGTTCTCAGCAAGCTTTCTGCTCAAGGGGTCTGGTCCCTGGAAGAATTCAGGTTACCGATCAATGTTCTGGAGCTGAAGGGCGATCGGGCTCTGTCTAGTCCACTGGACAGAGTACCTTCGAGGCTGTCCAGTGCTCATTCAATTGGACAATACCATGGCCGTGGCTTATATTGTCTTTGCGGGCTTGGAGGTGGCAGGCATCCTTCGGTGGGCGGTACGCTTGTTCCAGCTCTTTCCGCCGTTCACATTCCAGGAGTGGAAAATTGACAGGCGGATTGCCTCAGTCGGCAGACCTTGGCTCCAGGAGAATGGTCTCTCCATCCGGACGTGTTCCAGCAGCTGTGCCTTCGTTGGTGCACTACAGTCGTAGATCTGTTGGCGTCTCGGATCAACAGGAAAGTGCAGAGGTTTGTGTGCCGCTCTCTGGGACCCTCTTGACAGATGCCACAAACGCGCTAGTGGCTCTGTGGGGTCAGTATCAGCTGATGTATTTTCCTCCGCTCAAGTTACTGCCAAAACTTCTTCACAGAATCAAGGTGGAAGGGACAATCATCCTTGTGGTTCCAGAATGGCCTCGCCAAGCTTGGTATGCTGACCTGGTCAGGCTAGTCGGGAGACGTTTCTTGGAGGCTTCCTCTAAGGGGAGGATCTGCTGTCTCAAAGACCAATCTTCCATCCTGCTTTACTGTCACTGGCTTTGATGGCTTGGCTGTTGAAAGCTAGGTGCTGAAGGACAGGAGATTGTCTGCTTCAGTGATTCCCACTCTGCTTAAAGCGAGGAAAGCTACTTCTAGAAAGATCTATCGTCTGATGTGTGGCGTCTCTTGGGGTTCCCCCTCGTTCCTACTTGGTGGCTCAGATCTTGGCTATCCTTAAACGGGGAGTTGATCATAATTTGGCCTGGAGTGCTATCAAGGGTCGGGTTTCGGCCTTGGCAATTTTCTTCCAAAGGCCACAAGCCTCCCATTCCCTGGTACATAGCTTTATCCAAGGGGGGCGACACTTGGCTCCTCCGGTGCGACCTCTGTTGCCACCTTGGGATCTTAATTTGGTGCGGTCAGTTCTCCAGAAACCGGCCTTTGAAAATATTCGAGATTTCCCTGCTTACCTTCTCAGAAGGTGGCCCTCTTGGTGGCTGTTACTTCTGTGCGCAGGGTGTCTGAACTGGCAGTGTTGTCCTGTCCTCCCTATCTGATGATTCACAGGGGTGCTTCATCCGGATTCGTCCTTCCTTCCAAAGGTGGTTTCCAGTTTCTATTTAAATGAGGACATTGTGTTAACCATCCTTGTGCCCTAAGCATGCTAAGGAATTTGTACTGCATATTTTGGATGTGGTTTCGGGCAATAGTGTGTACTTGGCGACCACCGAGTCTTTTCGAAAGTCAATTTGCTCTTTGTTCTCACAGATGGACCAAAGAAAGGGCTGCCTGCGTCTGCTGCGACTATTTCCAGATGGATACGACAGACGTTTGTGCAGGCTTACTCAATTAAGGGTCAGGTTCCTCCCTTTCCTGTTAAGGAGCATTCTACTCTGATGCTTAGTGCTTCCTGGACCTTTCCCCACCAGGCATCTGTGGTTCAGGGTTGCAAGGTGGCTACCTGGTCGTCTGTTCATACCTTCACAAAGTTTTATAAGGTGGATCTGCTGGCATCTGCAGATGCCTCCTTTGGCCACAGTTTTGCAAGCTGCCGTTTTAAAACCCTTGAGGGTGTTTAATGTTTTCAGGTGGGACTCCTCTTGTTCTGATGAGTCCTGTGTTGCGTGGTTGGCTGTGGTTCAGCCTTGGGGAATTTTCTGCTGTTCCCACCCCTTATGTTCTATGGCACTGCTTTGAATAACAGACTGCGTCCGTCAATGAACAATAGAGAAAATTGGATTTTTGTCTTGCGGTAAAATCCCTTTTCTCTGAATTTCATTGACGGACGGAGTAACACTCCCTCTATTTTGAGTTGGGTTGGTATTGTTTTCTCTGGCACGGCTTTGTTACAAAACTGAAATCCTATAGCACAGAGGGATATACCCCATTTGGACTGCCCATAGGCGTAGCCAGAACTTTTTTCTGCCTAGTGTCCTACTCCTGTAGGGGACAGTATAACCCTACTGCTATGAAGAATAGACTGCGTCCGTCAATGAACTTCAGAGAAAAGGATTTTACGGCAAGACAAAAATCCAATTTTACTGTACTTAAAGCTTACCTGTGGTTTATAAATTAACAAGCTGCTGACTTTATTACTGCTTAAGTGTGAGCTGGAGTTGGCTGACTTCAATTAGTGTGTATCTACTTTCCTGCCACATTAACAAAGCTGCTGTTCATAGGTGTCTTGCTCTTCTTATAGTGTAGGCCCTCAGGCAGGTGTTACTAGCCAGGTCATGGGAGGGGGAGAGCCTAAAAAAGAAAACTAATGCAGCCACCACATCTGAAGATTGGTAAGCTGCAATACGTAAAATGTTTGGTTTTGAGTTTAATACAACTTTAATGTCAAATTTATCGCTGTCTGTGATCCGGTTAAAGATATTTCAATTCACTAAAAGAGGAACTCCAGGCACCTATAAAAATAAGTAAGCAGCTACAAAGTGTAGCTGCTGACTTAAAAAAAAAAAAACAGCCACTCACCTGTCCCATGGTCCAGCGGTGAGCTCCCCTCAGCTGCTGTCTTCCTTCGTCTTTCCTCAGCGTGCCAGCATCTTCACTATGGGCACCCGGCTTTGACAGCTTGCGGTGTTGCAGCCAGACTCTCGCGGCGTATCCTGTATTGGTGGATACAGTCTTCTGTGACCTGTCAATGTTCTGAAGACTATAGGTGTGGAGGGCGGAAGAACTGGTGCTGGGACCGGAAGTGGGAGCAGGTACCTGTCAAAATCGGGTACCTGCCCTCCCCCCCCCCCCCCCCACCCAAAGTGCCAATTGTGCAAGAGGAGCTGGGAACGAGTCCTCAAAAATTCTCTAGGCGTTGCCGCCGCTGAAGAGATTATAGGAGTACCAAGCGGAGAGATCTGATTACCACATTGAAGAGGTCACTGGCTGCAGCGTCATAATGTGCGGTTTTGTGAATGGTATAACACTTGAACTGGTATAGGTCAGATGCCTTTTGGTTTTAGTGGGGAGCCAAATGTATGCAGCTAAATACAGCATTTAAAGAGTTCACATGAAATTAAAAAGTTAGTACAAAAAATTTAAGGCAATTAAGATATGCAAAAGCCTCGAGTTATATTTGTTGTTTTGTTTTAATGCTCATGTATGTTCTTTGTAAAATATGTTGACTTCATGTTAACTGACTTTTTTTTTTTTTTTTTTCTTTTTTTTGTTACAGGAACAGAAAAGTGGTTGATTATTCGCAGTTTCAAGATTCTGATGGTATGGGTTTGTTTTGATAATTACCTAATTACAAGTACTTGTATATTGCCGTCAATTTATGTAGAGCTTTACATATACAGTACTGTTCAAAATAAGGCAGGTGTGAAAAAATGCTGTAAATTTAGAAATGTCTTCTGAAATGGAAGCATTAGTAGTTGATCAATTAACAAAATAGAAAGTAAATGAACATAAGAGAAATTAAACGAATACTTGGTGTGACCACCCTTTGCCTTCAAAACCGCCTTAATTCTTCTAGGTACCCTTGCACATGGTTTTTGAAAGCACTAGGCAGGACTGTTTCAAATATCTTGGAGCACTAACCATAGATCTGTGGATGTAAACGGTCTCAGATACTTCTGTTTCTTGTAATCCCAAACTCTGTTGGGCTCTGTGGGTGCTAAACCATCACTTCCTTTCTGGACAAACTGCAGGCTGCAATACCCTATCCAGCGGATGGTCATTCTTCCGGATTTGCATGTGAGTGCTGGGCCTGATGTTGTCTACCTTTTTGAGGCGGTCCCGTTTGCAGGGTTCAATATGAGGTCCCTGCAAGGGATATTCTGATCAAAATGGACAAAACTCTGCAGTCTCTGGACAACCAAATCCAGCGGAGTCGGGGTGCAAAAGGGTCTCTGATCTGGTGGCTTCGTTCTCCGGTGCGTGCGTGTTCTCCACGAATGCCAGCCTGTCGGGGTGGGGAGGTGTTCTCGACAAATTCTGCTCAGGGGGTCTGAACCCTGTCTGAGTAATATCCTGGAGCTCCGAGCGATCAGACTGTACCTAGAACATTGGATGGATCATCTCCAAAGATGTGGAAGAAGGAGAAGGGGACAAGACTCCGCAGTCTCTGGAGAATCAGATTTGGCCGAGTCGGGGCACAAAGGAGTCCCGTATATAGTGGCTTCGCTCTCCGTCGATTCGGCTGGGAAATTCCTTCCTCCCTTCCCTTGTATCTGCCAGTGGTCACCATGGATGCCAGCCTGTCCTGCTGGGGAGTTATCCTCTGCAAGCATTCGGCTCTGGTTGCTGGAAGAGTCCAGACCAATGTCTTGAACTCCGAGTGATCAGACTGTGTCTGGCTCATTAGACGGGATCGTCTTCAGCATTGTCCAGTGCGCATTCAATCAGACAATGCCATGGCTGTGGCTTATGTCAATCACCAAGGGTGCACAAGAAGTGTCCTGGCGGCTCTGGAGGTAGCCGGCATTCTCAGGTGGGTAGAACGTTCTTTCCGGAGTGGAAAACTGGCAGGTGGATTACCTCAGTTGGCAGGCTATGGACCAGGGGAATGGTCTCTTCATCCGAAGGTATTTAATCAGCTGTGTCTCCGGTGGCGCACCACCGAGGTGGATCTGTAGGCGACTCGGCTCCACAGAAAGGTGCATGGGTTTATGGAACGGTCATGGGATCCTCTGGCTAATGCCAGACGCGCTGGTGGCCCCTTGGGGTCAGTATCTAATTTACGCTTTCCCTCCTCTCAAGCTTCTGTCATGACTTCTACGAAGGATTGAGGCAGAAGGGAATTATCGGTCATCTTGGTGGCACCAGACTGGACTTGCCGGGCTTGGTAAGCCGATCTGGTGTGGCTGGTTGCCGACGTTCCTTGGAAGCTCCCTTTCGGGAGGATCTGCTGTCAAGGGCCATTCTTCCACCCTGCTTTACTGTCGCTGGCTTTGACTGCTTGGCTGTTGAAAGCCAGGTACTAAAGGATAGGGTTTGCTCTGAATCGGTGATGCCAATACTGTTAAAAGCTAGGAAATGTACTTCTAGGAAGATCTACCATCGTACATGGAAGACGTATGCAGCACCCCCCCCCCCCCCCCCCCCAGGTAGGTAGGTGCTAGGCAAATGCATCTATTGCTCCTTCTGCTTATCAGAGGAGCCTGATCTATTGGGTTGCCTGTTACATCTTTCCAGGTGTGATTCATTGGGTCTGAGGGAGTGTCCCCACTGTATCCAATGAGGGAGCTTGTTGGACAGGGGAGAAAACCCAGCCAGTGACACATTGGCTTTTGTGGGAGGGCATTCTTGCACTGCTTCCTGGGATTGCCCATAAAAGCTGAGGGGACATGTGACAAGGCATCTTTGGCAGGAAGCAGAGTCCCTGGAGGAGGTTGACGGCTGTCTCTCATCCTGCTGTGCATGAGGAAGGTGGTCGACCTAGTGAAGCAGGTGTGGAGCTGAGCTGCAGAGGATCCAGTGGAGCTGCTGGCAGAGTCTCTCAGGAAAAACTGTCCGTGAGTACCAGAAGATTTGCCAAAGGGTGTGCCCAGGAAGGGGGACCACTCCAATGAAGTCAGGGGATCAGGAAACAAACCAGCTCAGTGTTAGTGGCAGGGGGTGCTGTGTAGAACCCTGAAGAATAGGGATAAAGGGGGTGCCAAGTAGGGCCCTGAAGAGCGATTCAGAGTAGTACAGTTCATCAAGTTCTTCACTGCAATGACAAGGTGAAGCAGCGGCCTTGCCGCACTCGGCTATATTTAGACGTTTCAGTAAATTGTGCATAGTTTTTTAAGTTGGAGTATCCCACTCCCTTCTCCTATCCATGTTCTCAATAAAACCACAAAAGCCAAAACCCCTGGACTGTTTCCTGACTGAGCCAAGCACTTTGAGAATGCTAAACTATCATGTTGCTATGGGTAACCCAGGGGAATCCGTAACCAGCAGCTCCCAAGGGAGTAGTACTACACGTACATTGCGTGGTGTGAGTCCCTTGGGGTTCATCCTTGCTCCTTGGTGGCTCTCATCTTTACCTTCCTTCACAGGGGGTTGAACAGAAATAAGCCTGGAGTACCATCAAAGGCTAGGTGTTGGCTTTGGCAGTCTTCTTTCAACGACCCTTGGCCGCACACTCCCTAGTGTGTACCTTTCTTCAGGGTGTTTCCCATTTGGTTCCTCCAGTGTGGTTTCCGTTACCGCCTTGGGACCTCAATTTGGTGCTTTCGGTCCTCCAGAAGTTTACCTATTGAGAAACCTTGGGAGATTCCCTTGTTTACACTCTCAGAAGGTGGGAATGAAGACCTTGTGTTGACTTTGCAGCATTATCCTGTCTACCTTGGTGGTTCAGAGACGGTGGTTCTTCGCCCCTGTCCATCATTCCTTCCAAAGATTATCTCAGATTTCCATTTGAATGAAAACATTGTGTAGCCTTCCATGTGTCCCAGGCCACAAAATCCTAAGGAAATTGTCTTGCATGCCTTGTATGTGGTTAGGGCAATTAGTGTGTACCTGGCAGCTATGGAGTCTTTTAGGAAGTCAGAATCGCTATTTATGCTTATGGATGGGTCTTGGACAGGGTTGTCTGCTTCCTCTTCGTGTCTGCTTCCTCTTCGACCATTCCCAGATTGATCAGACAGATGGTGATTCAGGGGTCAGGTTCTTCCTTTCCTTATCGAAGTGCACTCTACTTGGGTACTCGGTGCCTCTTGGGCCTTCCGTCATCAGGTGACAGTGACAGATTTGCAAGTCGACCACCTGGTCATCGGTGCACACTTTCATAAAGTTCTATAAAGTAGATGTGTTGCCATCTGGGGATGCCTCTTTTGGCCGCAAGGTTTTGCAGGCTACTGTTTAAGAGGACCTTATCCTCTTTGAGGGTGTATTGTTTTCAGATGTGCTCTGGTTTTGGTTTGGCGCCTGTTGCCTGGCTGGCTACTGTTTTTAGCCTTGAATTTTTTGATCCCATCCCTCAAGTATAAAACTGCTTTGGAACATCCCAATGGTTAAGAATATCAGGAACTGTGTCCATCAGTGAACGAAAGACCAAATTTTTGAATTAATGTAAAATCCATTTCTCTGTTTGACGGACACAGCACCCAGGAGTTGTATTTTGTTTTATGTGGAGTTGTATTTTCTCAGACACTGCCATTAACAAAACTGTGTACCTATAGAAGAGAGAGGGAGTATACCCCCCTGGGCCCATAGGCGTAGTCAGACTTTTTTTTTTTTTTTTTTCTTCTGGTCTAATGTTCTTCCCCCTGTAGGGGGCAGTAAAACCCAATAGTTAAGATCAGGAGCGGTCTGTTAGTGAACATCAGAGAAATGGATTTTATGGTATGTCAATCCCATTCCTTTTATTTTCTATAAAAAAAAAAAAGTTTTTGTGCTGTTTAAATACAATACAAAAACATTAACACGTGAATTTCACACTTGTGAAACACTTAAAGTGAATTTAGTGAAACAAGATATACCTTCACCATACAAAAGAGGTACAATGATACCATGTTATAAATATCTCACTCAGCAGCACCCCGCCCTGGTAATATATTTATTACACCCTATCTATGAGCATTAATCAAACAGTCATATCCATACCCCGGCCCCACCGCCTCCCCCCCAAGGACTTCAGAAAAAATAAAATCACAAAAAATGTATACATTAAATGTACGAGTACTCTCTAACCACGACTCCAGATTTTATCAAATTTCTTGGGACACCCCCTGTGTTTATAAATCAACCGTTTATAACGAAGAGCAGAATTTATTTCCGCGATCCAGTCCTGAAGAGTAGGGACTGATTCCCGCATCCACTGTCTAGCTATAAGTTTGCGAGTGCTAAAAATAGATTCCTGAAGAAAAATGGTGAGAAATTTGTCAATGTCAGTCAGGGAACAAACCTAACACAGGGTAAAACATCCAACTGTAAGGGGGAGAGCCCATATGATCATGTAAAAACTTAATATCCTGTGTCCAGTAGGCCTGAATTTCCGGACAAGACCAAATGAGATGTATAAACGTACCCAGTTGCAAGGGACAACAAGGGCAGGAGGAGTTGTATGACCGCCTATATTTCGATATTCTGAGCGGAGTAAGATGAGCTCTATGCAAGATGTACAGCTGAGTCGCGCTCTGAAAGTTTGGGCGAAGCCAACCTAGGGACCACCAAGATTTCATCCCAATCAATCTCATCCAGGGGACCCGTATCCACAGCCCAACGAGCCTGTATCCGGGTCACCTGGCGACTGTCCTCAACACCACGTAATTCGATGTATAAGGATGAGATAAGACCCTCATGCGTGTCACCCAACAGCACCTCCAGCATAGGGATATCTTGTAAAACGGGAAATTGTGTCAAAAATTGTGCATGTAATGCGTGACGCAACTGTGCATATCGAAAAAACATATGCGGGGGGAGATCATACTCAGCTTTAAGTGATTGAAAGGAACAAACGCCTGAATCACAAAGCACCTGGCCCAGATACAGTATGCCCCTAGTTGCCCACAACTGACATTCCGGAATAGATAGAAGCTCTCGCAGGTCTAAGTTAAAGGGGTCCTAGTGTGTATTTGAGGATAATTTAACTTTTTTGCCACTATTGCCCAAATCTTTCGATGGTGGAACAACAAATTGTTCATCACCATCGCTCGAGGCGAAGGACCACATTTTCGTAAAAGTACCTGCATAGGGGTGTAGACAGCTTGAGGGAATCCATGAAAAACTAAGGTTTGGTATCTAGTAGCCTCCGATTTATTAAAATAAAAAAAAATGGGAGTTGCAACGCAAGGTAATGAGATTGAAAATCCGGTATAGCCACACACCCCTTATCCGTAGGGTTTTTAAGTGACGCCCATGTTAACTTATGGCGCTCAGGTCCCCAAACAAATGAATTCAGGATACGGTCTATAATTTTAAATTTTTCAGGGGGATTGGGACAGGGGAGTGCCAAAAGGCATACAAAAATTTTGGTAATATCATTTTAATAAGATTCACCCTACCCATTAATCCCAATGGCAACCTAGCCCATGTTTGAGTACATTGTTTAAGCATATCAATTAGAGGTTCAATATTATCCCGCACATAATCTGTAGGAAATTTAGTAATCGTGACCCCAAGATACCGAATCGCAGCGACTTGCTGCAAAGGGAGGGAAGCAGAAACTTTTGAGGGTGGGGATGGGTCCAGCGGTAATATTTGAGATTTAGACCAGTTGATACGTAGGCCTGAATGGGATCCAAACTGTTCTATTATACGCAACGCGGAGCATAAAGAGTCAAACGTGTCTTCCAAATATAGGAGCATATTGTCTGCGTAAAGACCGATCTTTTCAGTCGAAGTCCAAATGACACAGTCCATGGACATCAGGGTGACCCCGAAGCTGGGAAGCCAAAGGCTCCATGGCCAACGCATAAAGCAAGGGTGATAAAGGGCAACCCTGTCTGGTACATTGGCCTAGGAGAAAAGAATCTGATGTCCATCCATTGACCGATATCCTGGAAACAGGTTTATAATAGAGTACTTGGACCCTTCTAATAAATTTTTGACCAAATCCAAAAGCACACAGGCATTCCCATAAATGACTCCACTCAACTGAGTCAAAGGCCTTGGCGACGTCTAGCGCCACCAAGGCTCTAGTACCCACCCCATCATGAGCAGCCTGCAGATTCATATACAAACGGCGAATATTCATTGCAGTATTTTTGCCTGGCATAAAGCCTGTTTGATCAGTGTATCAAGGAAAGTATGGCTGTATTTAGGCGAAGCGCCAACAATTTAGCTAAAATTTTAATATCCGCCTGTAGTAAGGAAATGGGACGATAGGATTCTGGATATAAAGGGTCTTTACCAGTTTTTGGCAGAATATTGGCTTCTCTCAGAGTCTGGCAGACGGCCAATGTCATGATCCTGGGTATAAGGGGAAAGAAGCGACGGGGATAAGGATTCAGAAAGTAGCATAAAAATCAAGGGATAAACCGTCGGAACCGGGGGCTTTACCCATAGCCAAAGAGGCAATGGCAGTGGCAATTTCATCTACTGATAAAGGAGCATCCAATTCCGCACGCTGGGCATTGGATAACTGGGGCAGGGATATACTGTAAAAAAATTCTCGGGTGTCCTGGGTGGCATCAGACTGGGAAGTATATAAATGAGCATAAAAACGAAACGCAGCAGCCACCTGCGGCGGTTCAGAAATAGTCCCATCAGAGTCCCTAAGCTGAACCACAACCGGAGGTTTAGTATCTAAATGGGCTAGATATGCCAGGAATCTACCTGCCCTGTTCAAAAACCCCTTGTTTACTAAAAAACATCTTCTGTTTTTAGCTTTCTCATATAGCATCTGGTCTACTAATCTTGTCTGAGTTTTCAATGCAGAAACATTACCAGGTGACGGGTCAACTGAACAACTATTAGTCAGGGAAGTCAAATGTGCTTGTGCAGCAGCCAGCACACTACCTGAGGACCGCTTGAATCGATTGATTCGGCGGGCCAGAGTTTCCCGAGCATGACGTTTAAAAGCTTCCCACACCATCCCCGTGGCCGCTAAACCAACGTTAATGGAAAAAAAGACCACTCCCGAGCTAGACCCTCCTGGTCCTCTATAGCAGTAAGCCAAAAGGATGGAGACGCCAAGGGCGAGGGATCGCCCTGGGGGGCTATACAAAAAGGACCAACAGGGTGCATGATCAGACGGAGCGGGGCTCAAATCCCGGAGCGTAGGAAGTAAGGAGTTTGAAACTATAATAAAATCTATACGTAACATCGTGGAGTGGGTGGCTGAGAAGCACGAGTACAGGCGTAAATGGGGGTGCTGATAACGCCAGGTGTCCATCAGGGCAAAATCCCTGAACAGACATCCCAGCCGGGTGAGGGGCTGAGGCCCCTGAGCCGTCACAACACATTGATGGTCAAGGGCCGGAGCCAATACCATGTTAAAGTCCCCCATCCAAACAGCCGGTACATCAGGGTGCTGAGCCACAAAGGACAAGCCCTCCTGAACCACCTCTGAGCTGTAAGCAGGGGGGACATAACAAGCCAGAAGCAGATACTGCTTGTTGTATAAAACCACATGCAGAAAAACAAACCTGCCCTGGGAGTCCAACCGAACAGAAATAAGGGAAAAATGCACTCAATCCCATTCTTTACACTGCAATTGAGCTGCAGGTCGCCCCCCCGTCACCCCCAGCTGCAGTGTCTGCAAAGTGGTCCCATAACACCCAGAGGAGGAAACTCGTCTGGTAAGCAGTTGCGAGGATGGTCTCTGGGAAGTGGCCTCACCAGAGCCCATGGAAGGGGGAGGTAGGAGAGAAGGGGTGTCCAGGCTGCCCCTCTCCAGGGCTGTCAATCAGGACAGGGGAATCGGGGGGCTCCAGCTGCTAAGAGGCAGAGCTACTATGCCACAATCCCCTTATGCAGCTGGCTACCACCAGCATGAGAGCCAAGTCCCCCAGCCTTCCTAAGCTACAGCAATCAGCTTTTTATAGCCACCCCCTCCCCGCATGAAGTTCACCAGAGTTTCAAGGGTTGCCACTGGAGCCCTCTTTCACTCCTCCATGACGACATCACAGAGCAGATGGATATTGGGGACCTTGCCCTCCACCTTTCATTCAAGGATGTCCCAAAGCTGCTCAATAGGGTTTAGGTCTGGAGACCTTCTTGGCCATGCTTGGTCAATCACCTTTTACCCTCGGCATTCAGTGAAAGACACCCCAAAAATCAAAGTGAAAAAATGATAAAGCAGGCTAGTGCATTTTGCTGAAATGTAATTGCAGACAACTCAAAATGGTACTCAGTAGTTTGTATGGCCCCCACGTGCTCGTATGCATGCCTGACAATGTTGGGACATTCTCCTAATGAAATGAGACTGATGATGTCCTGGGGTATTCCTTCCAGATCTGGACCAGGGCATCACTAAGCTCTTAGACTGAGGTACATCCTTGTGGTGTCGGATGGACCGTAACTTAATGTCCCAGAGGTGTTCTATTGGATTTAGGTCAGGCGAGCCTGGGGGCTATTCATTGGTTTAACTTCCTTCTTTCAGGAACTGGCTGCATACTCTCGCCACATGAGGCCGGGCATTATCGTGCACCAGGAGGAACCCAGGACCCACTGCACCAGCGTAGAGTTTGACAATGGGTCCAAGGATTTCATCCCAATACCTAATGGCAGTCAGGGTGCTATTGTCTAGCTTGTAGAGGTCTGTGTCCTTCCATGGATATGCCTTCCTACACCATCACTGACCCACCACCAAAACCGGTCATGCTGAATGATGTTACAGGCAGCATAACTTTCTCCACTGCTACTCCAGACCCTTCCACATCTGTCGTATGTGCTCAGGGTGAACCTCATCTGTGAAAAGCACAGGGTGCCAGTGGCAGACCTGCAGATTCTTGTGTTCAATGTAAAATGCCAATCAAGCACCCTGATACCAGGCTGTGGGCCCTCGGGCTACCCTTATGTTTGAGTGTTTGGTCAGATACATTCACACCAGTGGCCTGCTGAAGGTTATTTTGTAGGGCTCTGGCAGTGCTCATCCTGTTTCTCCTTGCACAAATGAGCAGATACTGGTCCTGCTGATGGCTTTTAAGGACCTTCTATGACCCCATCAAGCTCTCCTAAGTAATGGCCTGTCTCCTGGAATCTCCTCCATGCTCTTGAGACTATGCTGGGAGACGCAGCAATCCTGGCAATGGCACGTGTGCCATACTGAAGGAGTTGGGACTGCCTGTGCAACCTCTATAGGGCCCAGGTATCGCCTCATGCTACCAGTAGTGACACTGACCATAGCCAAATGCAAAACTAGTGAAAAACAGTCAAAGATGAGTAGAGAAAAAGGTCAGTGCACCTGTTAATTTAATGAACACCAAAGCAGCAGAAAACTGATTAACAACCCTTTCTGCTACTTAACTGACCAGATCAATATCCTAGGAGTTTAGTTGACTCTAAAAGTGCTAAATACATTTTTTCAAGTTGTGTGTAATATATATTTTTTTATTGTACAGTAAACCTCCCTCCATTGCGGGGGTTACGTTCCGGACCCAGCTGCGAAAAGTGAAAATCCGCGAAATAGAAAAACTCTATTAAAATGCATTGTAGGCATGTTTTTTTTACGGTCACTGTACGTGTAAAAGAATTTTAAGGTCTTTAAACACACTTTTAAAACAATAGAAACTCATTTAAACACATTAAAGATACTGAGAGACATAGCAAGAGCTATGGAAAACACAAAAATATTTCATTTTTAATGATTTTATATAGTAAAATAACGCAATACCGGGACTGCAAAAACTGAACCGCGATGGAGCGGGGGTTTACTGTATATAGTATTTTGCTTGGAATAAAGATCACGATTCTCAGCGTAACATCTTTTACATTATACAAAAATTAGGCTAACTTAACTGTTCATGAAAGTGTATATTTTTGTCCCCAAAAACTGCGTTTGAAAGACTTCTGCGCAAATAGTGTGACCTAAAAGATTGCAACAATCGCTATTTTATTCTCTAGGGTAGGGTCTCTGTGTGTTTGGGGATTCAAAGTACTTTTCTAGTGAGAAATACTGATTTTTAACTTGTAAGCAACCGTCAGGAAAAAAAGCTAAAGGCTCGTACACACTATAAGAGAATCGGGCAAACCTTTTAGTCCAAAGAATTTTTGTATTGTGTGTACAGAACTTTCGACGATTCAGAATTTTCGTGCGAAAATTCTCGAAGGGACAAACTCCAAAATTTTTCTCGTATGGGGGAAAAAAACAAACTATTTTCGCTTTAAGGAGTACCGCTTTCGTATGATTTTTGTGCAAAGAAAAATCAGAAAAGAGACTGAGCATGATGGAAACAAACAACAAAAAAGCCTTTGTCGTACAAATTTTCTTAAGAATTTTTGTTCCATCGGTTCCGTTTTTTGCTCTAAACCACGAGAAAAATCGGACAATCCTTGGCCCGATTTTTTTCCTTAGTGTGTATCCCACTTTAGTCTTGAAGAGGTTAAAGCGGAGTTCCGACCTGAAAAAAGGATTTAGATAAAAATACCCCCGGGACAATCAGGGCTAGTGCATTTCAGCAACAATAGCCTCTGAACTGTCCCCGGTTTCACTTACCTTGAAAATGGCTTGTCCAGCGCTGCCATCTCAGGTGTGGGCAGCTGAAGCCGGAGCTTCCTCTTCGGTGACGTCAAGAGTCCCAGAATGCGCCTGCACCAGGCCCTGCTCCTCACTTCCGTTGCAGGCGCGTCATCCCTGCACAGCTTCTGGGCATGCGAGCAGGACCTGGTGCAGGCGCATTGACTCCTGGGAGCGATGACGTTCAGCTCCCAGAAGTCAATGCAAGCAGGAAGTGACGGCGCGGGCCGTGGCCACAGAGGGAGGAAGTGGAAGGAAGGTAAGTATAAAAAAACAAGGTAAGTGAATGAAAAAAAATTTTAATTATCCAATTGTTTTTCAGGTTAAAAAAAGCAAGCGGATGGTGAAAAGTTGTTTTTGAGGGTGTTACTCCGCTTTAAACTGCCCCTCACTTTCAGAAGTTCATTCATTTGATCTAAAAGAATGAAATGATACATTGTAAAGCATTGTGTTTATAGTAATTTAGCAGCCTTAACAATGTTGATAAACATTTGCAGGAGGCTTTTTTATTTTTTTCTTGACAGCTGTGAGTGAGCAGAGGACGATGCAGTTTTAAAGATCGTGGATCACGATTTTTTTATTTTTTAATGGTAATCGTGCAGCTCCTGTGTGTGTATAGATAGATGTATATAGATGTATATCTCTCTCATAATTTTTTATTTTTTTCCAATCCTGCCTCTTTTTTTTTCCTCCCCCCTCTAACATTTCAGTGTGCTTATTTGGTAGATGAAGAGTATGGACGAGAATCTGCTCCACCAGCCAAGAAATCTCGGGCATCCACAAGGGAGAGTAAAGAGAAAAGACGATCTGGAAGAAACTCTCAAGAAGAGAGGTAAACATTTGTAATACATCTGTAACAAATTCACCTTAACTATAAAAAAAACACACTTTTTTTTTTATTTATTCATGATGGTATCCAAGGGAGTTATTTTCCCAGTCAGTCGTATGTTTGCTCACTGCTGCCCTTACTACGTTGAGTCCATTGCACTTCACTAAATTGCATAATTTCACGCTATATACGGAAAAGGGTGTAATACGCCTTACTAATTATGTATCGATATATACCAGGATGAGTGTTTGACACTGTATATTAAACTATTGTCTTGCCTTAGTTTTCCAGGGAAAAATCACCAGGGGCCTTCTTTCCTAAAGCATATTTAAAGCGGAGTTCCACCCAAAAATTAAACTTCTGCTATTTTGCTTCCTCCCCCCGCCCCCCCCCCCCCCTCCGGTGCCACATTTGGCACCATTCAAGGGGGAGGGGGGTACCTGTTTTTGACAAGTACCCCACGGCGTCCCAGAAGAGGGAAAGGAGCAGTGTTCCGGAAGTTCGGCCCCCTCCTTCCCCCGTTGCCGAGCCAATAGGAATGCGCAGCAAGCTTCGCACATGCACAGTAGGGACCCGGCAGTGAAGCCTTAAGGCTTCACTACTGGGTTCCCTCACCGGCAATGGCGGCGGCAGCACTCAACATCGCTGGACTCCAGGACAGGTAAGTGCCGACATCACTGGACTCCAGGACAGGTAAGTGTCCTAATATTAAAAGTCAGCAGCTACAGTATGTGTAGCTGCTGACTTTTAATTTTTTGAGGGGAAGGCAGAACTCTGCTTTAAGTTGGCTCACACATTAAAGAACGGGGTATGTTCCTGCAAGCTTTATTTTCTTCAATTATACTGCTAATGTAAGATTTACTTTTGAAGTGATCCTTTTTTAAACTAAAGGCTGCTCAGTCCCATTTATGCCACTGACCGCTACAACAGCTGGGAGTTTGCTTAATTTGTATTCCCCCATGCCCAGAAGCTGTTTAGCAGGGAATAATGCGCATGCACCGGAACGGACGAGCGGGGCCAGTGCAGGCACATAGACTCCTGGGAGCGATGACGTTCAGCTCCCAGGAGTCAACGCAAGCAGGAATTGACAGCGCGGGCCACGGCCGCAGAGGGAGGAACTAGAAGGAAGGTCAGTATACTTTCTTCAAAAACAAGGTAAGTAAAGAGAAAAAATTGGGAGCATCCATTTGTTTTTTTGGGGTATTTTAAGCAATCGGATGGCCCAAAGTTATTTTTGAGGCCGCAACTCCGCTTTAAAATGGCTCTAATTTTGTATAGTTCTTTTTAAAAAGCTTGTGGTGATTGTATCCGTATTAGTGCACTTGCAAGAAGAAAAATTTAGTACTGTCCATGATACTTATTTGCACTAATATCCACATTTTCAGGACAAGCTTTTGGGGTGTGTTTCCGTTTAAGGTGCAAGCAGTACTAAGAATGTTAAGTGGGACTATTTGTGATTCAAAAAACAACCTATATACATTTTTTTGCAGTGTTTTTTTTTTTTTTTTTTTTTTTTTTTTTTCTCCTCTTCGATTGTACTAAACACTCAATTTTGTGCATTAGTACTGCTTGGACCTTGAAGGGGACACACCCTTAAAGCTTGTCCTGAAAAATGTGGCTGTTGGTGCAAATAGAGTATCATGGACAGTACTCAATTGACTTATACATGTGTATAAATGTGTGCCAAGGGGCATGCCTGTGTCTCCTGGGTATTGATATACTGCGTTTCTGTTTAAACTTTATATTTCCATTTGGACCTATGTGCATGAGCCCATAACCCATTGGTGTTTTTGTATTTTTTTGACCTGTAACAGAATCTTTCAAGTAGATCTTTCTCTTCTTCCTCCTTTTATTTGCTGTCAAGGGGTGACGATATAGACAGTAAAATAACCATTATATGGTTTAGACACACTAGCCTCGCGTTAAGTTTTAATATGTCTAACTAGACTTTGACCTTTTCACTTTTAGTGAAGAATCTGAAGAAAAAGATGTGAAGAAAACAACCAAAAAAGAAGAGCATCATTCAGGAGGTAAAAACCTGTGGGGGAGTGATGATGGGTTTTTTTTTTTTTTTTTTTATTATTGGAAGAGAGCGCACAGAGTTCCAAGCATAGCTAAAGAACTGACCACTGTGTGCTCTCCTCCTTGGTGTGGTCAGTTTTTTTTAATAGGAAGGCAGAGGGATTGGCAGGAACACCAGGGATTTCACATAAAGGAAGCAATGCAAAGAGAACAGGATACTTTCTCATACAAGTACATGGTGCAGCAGGTACATATCAGAAAAATTAAGTGTTGGGGTAACGAATGCCTTAATTGCAGCTTACTAATCCCAAAATGTGACTGCTATATTAATTACAACCCCAATTCCAAAAAAGTTGGGACACTGCAAAATCTACCTAATAATGCAATGATTTACAAATCTTTTTAAAACATTTTATTTTATTCACAATAGCAAACAAATCAAAACGTTTTAAACCGAGTGTACCCTTTTAAGAAAAAAAATAAGATGTTGAAATTGATGTCCAACACATCGCTAAAATGTTGGAACAAGGGAACAAAGGGAACAAAAAAAACTAGCAAAGTGATACAAGGCAGATCTAGAAGAACGTTTTTTTTTTTTCTTCTACAAATTGGATTCATTTGCAATAGATCAGTAAAATGATTGGGTATAAAAAGGACATCTTCGAGTAGGTGTCTCCAAAGTAAAGATGCAGAGGTTCTGTGAAAAGCAGCACCTAAAATAACTGAACAATTTCAGAATGTTCAATTTAAAATGGCAAAGACTTTAAACATATATCATTGTCTACAGTACATGAGATCAAAAGATGCCAAGAATCTAGAAAAATCTGTGCAGAAGGGACAAGGCTGAAATGCAATATTGGACATTGCTAAACCGCATATTAAATCTATGACAACAGCATGATTTTGTAGTAGAAAAGTCCGGGTGCTTAACTTTCCTGCTGGCAGTCCAGACCTTTCTCAATTTGAAAACATTGGGCGCATGTTGAAACGAAAAAAGACTACCTAAGACTGTTGAGCAGTTAGAATCCTATATCAGGCAAGAATTGGACAGCTTTCTTCACCTAAAACTCCAGCAAATGGGTCTCAGTTCCAAGACCATTACTGGTGAGGAGTGTTATAAGTTAAAACCTTTTTTTTAGAGACATTGCTGCAATAAATTTCAAAAGGACCTTATTTTTTTCCTAAAGTTGTACATTTTCCCATTTGTTTTTTTTTTTTTTTTTTTTTTTTTTTTGCTTTTAGCTTAAATAATCCCAGTGGTATTCCAATACCACCAAAACTGAAATTGTATAAATTTAATTTATGTACTCCTTTACATGACCTTGCAATTTTCGGTTAAAGTAGCGTAGTGCCGTATGGCAAAAGATGGCCTGGTCATGAAGGTGGGTAAATCTTTTTTGGAGGTCAAGTGGCTAGTGTGGATCATGGCTGTTCTCTCCATTCCCTGCAATCTGCATCTGTCACTTCTGACTGTTCTATGATGAGCAATTTATAGTAATTGTTCATCCCCCCCCTTTCCTTTCTGGCACACAACAGGTGAGTGACGGCCTCAGATTTGTTTACCAGTGAGACGGTAGAAGGCATCAGATTAGAGTTGTACAGAGTGTAAAGTCACATCCCCATTCCGTGCCTTCATTAAGCTGAGAAATACCATCTGACCTGTGTACTTTGGAACACCCTGTAGAAGGCTGCAGAAAAAATGTACCGCTTATGTGAGAGGATTTGCTTTGTCACTGTATAACTTGAGGCTAGTCCGTTCAGTGGGCTTTTGTAAGGGCTTGTTATCACTTTAAAACCTAGCTGCAAGAGAAAAAAAAAACTGACCCGTTTAAAGTATCTGACTCCTGCAAGCGTTTACCAGATGGGGCCTAATGGGTGTCTGTTGTTTATGGCTATTGCTAACCAGTGGGATAGAAAGTTACTCCAATCCTGTGGGTCTGAATCTTTTCATAGTTACATAGTTGTTGAGGTTGAATAAAGACAATAGTCCATCCAGTTCAACCTGTGTAGGTATGTGGCCGTAATCATCTCTCATACCCCTGAATGTTTTGATCCTTGAGATGTATGTCCCAAGAGTCTTTTGAAAGTAGCCATACTTCCCACAGAAACCACCTCTTGTGTTAGAGAATTCCACAATCGTATAGCCCTAACAGTATAGAACCCCCTGCGTTGCCTGAGGTTAAAACGCTGCTTCTCTAATTACATTGTATGCCCTCGAGTCCTCATGCAATCCTAAATGTTTTTTTCTATGCTGAGATCCCAATTGAGGTATTTATAAATTGCAATCATGTCCCCTCTCAGGCGTCTCTTCTCCAGGGAGAATAAATCAAGAGATTGCAGACGCTCTTCATAATTAAGGTCCTCCAATCCCCTTATTAGTTTAGTTGCCCTTCTCTGGACTCCAGCTCAAACACATCCCTCCTGAGGACTGGCGACCAGAACTGGACAGAATACTCCAGATGCGGTTGAACCAGAGCTGCATGCCAATATTGTGCCTGCTTTGGCAGCTGCTGGTAGACATTGCATGCTATTGCCTAGTCTATCCTCTACCAAGACTCCCAGATCTTTCTCCATTTTTGATTCCCCCAAAGGTTCCCCCCCCCCCCCCCCAAAGTGTATTGTGCTTTTTAAGTTTTTAGTATTGTGCTTTTATGTTTTTAGTCCCCAAGTGCAAAACCTTACACTTCTCCACATTAAACCTCATTTGCCATGTCGTTGCCCATTCTTGTTATTTTGTCGGATATCTGCTTCATGCTGTGCAGTTTTTGCCCTGCCCAATTTTGTCATCTGCAAAAACTGATATAGAACTACTGATCCCGTCCTCAATGCGGTTTATGAATAAATTGAACAGGGTTGGTCCTAGGACTGAGCCCTGGGGGACCCCACTTACACCTCGGACCAGTCTGAGTATGCGCTATTTATTACCACCCTTTGGACATACCCTTTTAGCCAGTTCCGTATCCAAGAGCAAACCTTGTGGTCGATGCCTGCAGACCTTATTTTATAAATTAAGCGCTTGTGGGGAACTGTATCAAACGCCTTAGCAAACTTCAGGTACACCACATCCACTGGTCTCCCCCCTATCTAGCTCACAGCTCACCTCCTCGTAGAATGTTTTTTTTTTCCTAATTGTCAGGGGAAAATCCCCCTCCTTCCCCCTTTTTAGGGGCTCATGGGAATTGGGAGATTACCTATATCGGTATCTTAAATCCTGGTCTTAAGGCAAGATGTACAGAAGCCCCTATTGACCAAGACGACACAGGCGTGAAACCTTGGTCAATTGGTAATGGGATGGTATCTTTCTTTCGGTATTAATTCTGTCCCTTTTTCGGCTTTTTGCTGACCGGTTCCCTGGGGTGCCTAAGCAGATTGCTAGACCCTACCCTTTTGAGGAGTCCCTGATAAATAAGTGGACTGGACCACATACGGTGGACCCTCTGGTCTCGAGACTGAATAAGGCTACCGTTATCACAGTGGAGGATTCTCGTCCTTAAGGATAGGAAGACTGAGGCTGTGGCCCGCATTATGTACTCCCTGGCGGGGTCTGAACTGAGACCGGTGTTTACGGTTGCCCTTGTCATGCAAACGTTGACTGAATGGGCCAAGTAACTGTGCCGTGACCTGTAGGGGAAACATGTTTCCTCTGCCTTCGAGGAGCTGTCGGACCAGCTGATGCAGGGGCTACAATTTGTTTGCGATGCTGCGCTGGACATTGCTGGTTTCAGCAGTGGTCCTCCGGCGTATACTTTGGCTAAAGTGCTGGTCTGCGGATCAGACTTCAAAGAAGGCCTTGCCTGATCTACCTTTTCAAGGAGATCGCTTGTTTGGAGCTGCCCTGGATGACATCATTAAGGGTCTCGCGGGGGGGGGGGGGGGGTGGGGAGTACCTTTCTTCCACAGGCTAAGGACCCTTGTAGCAGATGGGGTCCCTCCTTTTCCGCGCAAAAGTTTTTTTTTTTTTTTTTTTTTTTTTTTTTTCCCGTTGCTCAGGGTCAGTCGATACGGCAAAGCCCTTCAAGACTCCCTCGGGTGGATCCAAGCGACCTTGGTCTGCCAAACAAGTCAGATTTCTCCAGACCCTTGGATAAGACCTCCTCCTTGGCCTGAAGGTGCGCCCTCATATGTATCTGTGGTGGGGGGACGTCTTTGCCGGTTCCCAGACCTGTGGCTGTCCCGGATACCAGACAAACGGGTTCAAGAGGTCATATGGTCCGGTTACAAGATCTGGTTTCGATCTGTCCTGCCGGTAAGGTTTTTCCCTTCCAATGTGCGACTGTCCCTGGATCGCTTGCTGGTAGTCCAGGAACTGGTGCAAAGGGGTAATGGTTCAGTGTGTGAACGTTTTTGGGGCTTTTATTCAAACCTGTTCACGGTTCCTAGGAAGGAGGGCAAGGTGCGTCCAACCCTGGACCTGAACACTAAATTGTGGCCTCCCTACATTGGGGATTTCCTGGCCTCCATAGACATCAGATGCCTTCCTTCACATCCCAATCTGTGCAGAACACCAACGGTTTCTCCATTTTGCCATAAAAAGGGATCACTATCAGTTTGTGGCGTTGCCCTTTGGGCTGGCCTCTGCTCCTCGGGTCTTCACAAAGGTGTTGGCTCCGATTCTGGTGCTGTTGCGACAGTGGGGGATATTGTTCGGGTGGATTCTGAACCTTCAGAAGTCGTCCTTGGTTTCTTCCATGAGACTGGATTACCTGGGCCTGACTTTGGACTCCTCCTCGGCCAAGGTGTTTCTTCCTCAGGGAAAAACTCCAGACTGTGGTTGTCAAGCAAATGGTTGTCCCTTCGGACCTGCATGAGAGTTCTGGGACTGATGGTGTCCTTTTGAGGCGGTCCCCTTCGCTCAATTCCACACGAGGATACTCTAAAAGGAAATCCTTCTCAAATGGAACAAGAATCCGCATTCCCTGGACATTAGGATGCAGCTGAGCCAGGCGACCAAGGAGTCCCTGATCTGGTGGCTTCGGTCCCCGATGTTCAAGCAAGGAAAATCTATCTTCCTATATATTGGACAATTGTCACCACGGATGCAAGTCTGTCCGGATGGGTGGGGGGAGTTCTTGGCGGGTTGTCCGGTCCCTGGAGGCATACAGGTTACCTATCAATGTCCTGGAGCTGAGAACGATCCGGCTTTGCCTAGTTCACTGGACCGGGCACCTGCAGGGTTGTCCAGTGAGCATTCAATCGGATTATGCTATGACGTGGCCTATGTCATTCACCAAGGGGGGACCCAGAATGTCGTTGCAGCCTTGGAAGTGACAGGCATTCTCCGTTGGGCAGAGTGCCTTGTTCCAGCTCTCTGCTGTTCACATTCCAGGTGTGGAAAATTGGCAGGCGGATTACCCCAGTGCCTTGGATGCAGGGCAATGGTCCCTACATCCAGAGTTGTTCCAGCAGTTATGCCTTTGTTGGGGCACTCTAGACGGGGATCTCTTGGTGTCGCATCAACAGGATAGCGCAGAGGTTAGTGGCCCCTTCCCGGGACCCTCTGGCAGATGCACTGGTGGCATCATGGGGTCAGTATCATCTGCTGTCGGCCTTTCCTCCTCTCAAGTTGCTGCCAAGACTTCTTTGCAGGATCAAGGCGGAAGGGATTCAGGTCAGTTCTCGTGGCTCCAGATTGGCCTCGCTGAGCTTGGTACGCCGACCTGGTCACTCTAGTCGCTGACGCTCCTTGGCGACTTCCTCTCAGGGAGGTTCTATTGTCTCCAGGGCCAATCTTCCATCCTGCTTTACCGTCGCTGGCTTGGTCAGGTTGGCTGTTGAAAGCCAGGTGCTGAAGGATAGGGGATTGTCTGCTTCAGTGATTCCCACTCTGCTTAAAGCAAAGAAAGCGACTTCTAGGATGATTTATCATCGTACGAGAAAGTCGTATATTTCATGGTGAGTCTCTGGGCTCCCCCTCGCTCTTACTCAGTGGCCCGCATCTTGGCTTTCCTTGAACGGGAAGTTGATCACAAGTTGGCCTTGAGTACTATCAAGGGTCTGGTTTCGGGAGTGCGGCACTTAATACTTCCGGTGCCACCTCCATCACCAACTGTGGACCTTGATTTGATTCAGTCGGTTCTTCAAAAACCTCCTTTTTGCAAGTATTCGGGGGTTTCCCCCTGCCTACCTTATCATGTTAGGTGGCCTTGGTGGCTATCACTTCTGCGCGCAGGGTGTCGGCACTGGTGACATTTTCCTGTCTTTCTCCCTATATGTTGGTTCATGGAGACAAATGGTACTTCGTCCGGATCCGTCCTTCCTTCCGAAGGTGGTTTCTTGTGTTCACTTGAACGAGGACATTGTATTATTACTACCTTTGTGTCCTAAGCCCAAACATCCTAAGAAATGTGCACTGCATACTCTGGATATAGTTCGGGCAATCAAGGTATACTTGGCGACAGTCTTTTTCTTAAGTCAGATTTGCTCTCTGTACTCACGGATGGCCTAAGAAAAGGGCTGCCTGTGTCTGCTGCAACTATTTCCAGGTGGATCAGGCAGATGGTGGTGCAGGCTTATTCAATTAAGGGTCCAGTTCTACCTTTCCCTGTTTTGGCTCGTTCTACTCGGGCGCTTAGTGCTTCCTAGGGTTTTCGCTATACAGGCATCTGGGCTTCAGGTTGCAAGGTGGCTACTTGGTCATCTGTTCACACCGTTTACCAAATTTTATAATGTGGTTGTGCTGGCTGCTGTTTGGAGGGCTTTTGGCCTTACTTGAGGATGTTTGTTTCAGGTGGGCCTCATCTTGCTGTTCTGCTGCCTGGTTGGCTAGGTTTAGCCTTGCTGACTTGTTTTTTTTTTTTTTTCTGCTTTTCCCACCCCCTCATTTTATGGCACTGCTTTGGGACGTCCCTACTCATGCATCAGGAGCTGCATCCATCAATGAACGATGGAGAAAACTGGATTTTTGATTTACCGTAAAATTCTTCTCTTGTTCATTGACGGACACAGTACCCGCTCCTCTGAGTTGGGTTGGTGTTACTTCTGACACTGCTTTTATACAACACTGACATCCTATGCAGGAAGGTAAAGGGTGTACCCTCTGGTACTGCTCAGGTGTAGCCAGAACTTTTTTCTGCCTAGTGTCCTACTCCTGTAGTGGGGGGGGGGGGGTGAGAAAGTATAACCCTACTGATATGCTTCAGAGACTGCATCCATCAATGACTTGAGAGAAAACGATTTTACGGTAAGTCAAAAATCCAGGGTTTTTTTTTTTTATGCTGTCCTACTTGGGAATGTAGTCTAGTTTTCCAGAGTAGCTGGTCCCTGTTTATCCGAGGATACCACTGCGAGTATGTTCCTTGATCTGGACTCTGTTTGACCTCCCTTTTGGGTGTTTGTAAGACCTCCACACCTGGGAAAAGCAGGTCTCCCTTAAATGTGAATTTTCTTCCTAAATGAACCTCTACCCCCAGAATGGAAACTACAGGTTATATAGTATCTTGAGTGTGCCCGATCTCCTGCAGTATAAAGTTATATATGGCCCTGTGTTTTCTTGGATAGCCAGCAGACAGCTGACACTGGAATCATCCTGAAGATATTCTGATGGGGATAGTTTATTCCCAAAGGCCTTTGTGGAATCTGATGTTGGTCCACCTACTGTGGAGGCTAATCTTAACCTCTTGGGAAAGCCTTTCAAAAATACCTACCACCTTTGCTGGAAGCCAGTTTCATTATCCACTACTTTTCCTTTTCAAAAGACTTTCCAAGGTTGGTTTTGAACTTTCCTTCTAGAGTTAATTTATGCCACCTGGTGTTCTTCATTCTTATAATTATTTCCTCTTGTCGAGTGTTGAAGGTAGGTTCAAATTGATTTTGTTCACTGTGTAATTCAGTTCGTTGTATAGGCAGATAGTGTAGACCAGTGTTTCTCAACCCTTTTTCAGTCAAGGCACCGTTTAAAACTTCAGCAGTCTTGAAGCACCCTATTCTAAAATGTAAAAACTGAAATTAAGTTTTTTACATAACACAACATCCCCAGACGTAAGACGCCTCTTGTTAGAGTGCAAATTGTGAACAAAGAATATATAAGAACATAGAGAGGCGTTCCGTGCCTCACACAGGCAGCCAACGTGGTGCGCTGTGATTGGCTCCTGCAGTGCGCTGCTCTGCAGCAGACGCTCTGCCCCACTTGTTAAAGTAGTGATCGGGACACATCGTAGCGGTGTGCCCAATCGGCTTACACACATCAGCCCTTATCTTTATTATAAAGTCCCCCAGTGTTACTTTTGCCCCAGCATTTACTGTATGTGTTGGCTTTTTTTGATTATGGCATTTGTGTTAGGGGGGAAAATGAAGTCATCTGAGGGGGGTGTCCCCTAACTGACCTGTGCTTGATGGGTGGTTTGTTCTTATATATTCACAATTTGCACTGTATCACATGCCTGACTAAGGGGTTCTGCGCAGCTCCGAAACTTTGCACTAATTTTTTTTAAAGTGATCTTCTCTGGAATAAAGCTTTTTGGACTGCTTTTGCAAGATCCTTGGTGTGCTGGCGAATATGTATCTACTTGTAACTGATCCAGTGGCCAGCTGGTGATCGCTTCAGCACCCAGCACACAAGTGCCTACAAACCAGGAAGGTGTGTGATAGGAATATGAACTATATTGGCTCTCGTTGGAGGTAGTTGATTTTTTCCAAAGGAAATACACCTTTGTTCAAGTTTTATTTCAAGTTTTCTCTTCTCTGTTTCTCTCCCTAACTCTGAAGCTAATGTGACCCCAAAGCTGATGGAGACAGGTGGCGCAAACAAGGATACTACACCCAACATCCTCATCAGCTGATGTCATTGATTGTTAGGACACTGGCAGCTAGAAGGTTGTAATGGTGAACAATTAAAAAACCTGTTGCTTTTGTCAGCTTGATCCATCCACTGGCTTGTGCAGTTTTTGAGCAATTTTGGGTATTTTGCCAGGGCATCTGGTTGATGAAGGCTGGTATAGACAGCACTGTAACGCAAGTGACAGGACTACACAGATATGCGCTAGCCACCGTGCTTATGAAAAAAAATCCACTTTCGTTATGACTATGTATTTTGTTTGTTTTTTTTTATATATTTGAAAACCTTGCTTCCTGCATGTTTCTACTAATTGTAGAAGGCTTATGCTGTTTGCTTAATTGTAATCCTAGTTGAGGGTTTTTATTATTTATTTTTTTTCTCCTCAGAGGACGTGGGCAGTGATGATGACTTGGCAGCTGGAGATGGAAAAGCTGACAGTGATTATGAAAGTCCAAAAAAAATCAAAAAGGGCAAAAAAGCTACACCAGAAAAGAAGCGGTCTTCCAAACCTAAAAAAAGATCTGCTACAGGTAGCAAATATTCCCTGTCCCATACCCATTGTCCATCTGAGCTGTTTGAGCAGCTTCCACTTCAAAGTGTAGCTGTAGTCTTAACATAAAGCAATTTAGCCCTCGTTCACATTGGAGCGATTTGTCATGCAATTTGACAGGTCAAATCGCATGACAAATTGCAGCCTATTGCCAGCAATTGCACCGTTCCAATCAGTGCAATGCCGACTTTGTGGCGCTGCATCAGTTTCTGCACTACTTTTGCCGATTTCCTGGTGCGACTTCAATAAACATCTGTGCATGAAGCTGCACTGATGTCTTTCACGTTTAACCCGAAGTTGCACTGAAATACAGCTTTAAAATCGTGCGATTTCAGGTAAAGTCACGCGTTTTTTAAAGCCCTGTTTTTAATGTTAATGAGGGTCAGTCTTGCCGGGATTGATGTGTGGTAGCAGCTCAAGTGCCTTTTTTTATAGCTATGTCCATTGCAATAGATTATGCTGCCACATTCCGGTAATGGGGCATTGGCAAAAAGACAGGTCCCCTTCTAGACATTGTAATATTTGCGCTAGTACTTAACGAATATGTGAAATAACGTGTCAATCATCAAAACCAAATGTGCACATATATGTGAATTCGAACAAATGTGAGGATAGCAGCACTTAAATATATTGCACATAATAATAGAAAATACCTTTTTTGTATAAAAAATATAAATGAGCTTATCCAAAACAGTGCTAAAAAAAATCACTAATGGCATTAATTAAAGGGTGTTTCACAAAGTGAAATAATTAAACGTAAAGTGAGTCCATGGTTAAATAGATGGAAAAAAGTCCCATGCACAAGATAGTGTGATCAGATGTAGGTTCTCAACAACTGTTCAGAGGTGATTTTCTTCCTGTATAAAACTGTGAACCTATTTAAATACGCCGTGCTCCAATGCACACAAGAGGATTTGCCTCTTACCAGACTGACCTTTTGCAGGTCTAACACAGCCTTTTTGCAGCTTTATCAATGCAAGAAAAGAGCGCCTCATCTATGGGGTGACACTTTCTTAGCAAATCCAGGCTCTCAGTATGGATGGGGATAAACCACATCTCCTTATCTCAAGCTGTGCTAGTAATCTACACTCCAGCTCGTCACACATAAAGGAAACCACTCATTGCGCAGACATTCATAAAACAATTTATTGGTATAGTAATGCATTTACAAGGAAAAAGGATATTATCAGTTACACACAGCGTCTGGTGTCCTTAGAGAAGACGTCACCTCTACCACTAACCCCCGATGTATGTTTCATTCTAATGGAACGTCGTCACTGGGGCAACATGAATAGCCCCTTTTAGACATAACCCCTCCCTGTTGACAAGGCTTCAGGTTTTTTTTTTGAGCTTCAACTCTGTTTCAGGTGACAGTGATGATGAGAAGGCACGTAAAAATGTACGCCAACAGAGACAAGCTGCATCTAAGGCTGTTTCTAAGCAGAGAGAGATGTTGATGGGTGATGCTGGAAGTGAGGATGAAGAGCCGGAGGATGAAGAGGAAGCACCGTTTTTGGAAAGTGAGTTTATGAACATTGTTGTGTATTAAATAAGTTTGCCTTTCCAGGAAAAAAAAATCATTCACTTTGTGCAAAAATTAGCATTTTTCCTGCAGTTGCCTGGAAAGCATTGCTCCTGTGATCAGGGGTGCATTATAAGGCTTCTGCAGATAACCCCTTACTGCTTGTGAGTGAACTATGAGGCACTCGTCAGTGCCTTTGCAGTTCATTCAGAGCTACAACCGGTCAGCAGCTGTGGCTGACGGTACTTGTAGTTCATTTATTCACAGGAAACTGAATAGTGTGGGTGGAACCCTGTACGGCCACATGTCTGTTTTTTTAATCTGCTTAATCAGGACCTAGTTTCTTGCTGGGATCTTTGGTCCTGGCATAAGTGTGTGTTGTTTTTTTTTTTTTTATTATTCGCTGGCCTTTTTTTCCTGTGAAATCTTACAAGCAACTATGCCGGATCTGGGCAACCTACTGGATAATCTAGATCCAGTGGTCACCCCAGCTGGCCAGCGAACGTGCGCAGACCTTGGCTCCGCGCTCGGTCGGCTGCGACATAGTCCCACTGGACGGGGACTGGCCCCGCGAGTTAAACGTCTCGCAAGGTCGCACACGATGGGGTCTAGGCCTATGTCGCAGCGTTACTATTTGGCCAACAGGCCCTCACTATGGCAGAGAGGGGTCCTGTCAGGAGATGGCGCCTGCCTGTGTTCTTGGTACAGTGAGTAAGCATTCCCCTCTTCTCTGGCGGATTTTGGGGTGGATGTAGGCCCCTCCCGGGATGGCCGGACCCTCACACTCCTGGGTTTCCTTCTGTCATGTTATGCATCCCCCCTCCCAAGTGGGGGACTGTTTGGGCCTACCTCCGGCTGAGACCTCGTATGCAGGCCGCATGGAGGGGGGGGGGGTGCGCCATCCGGGCCGCTCAGGCCAATTGTGCAGGGAGGGTGGCCTCGGTCGCTTCCTCCAGGGCCTTCCTGCTGAGGGGGGCCCTGTGGGTCCTTGTTGCCGCGCTCGACATTTTGTTGTAGCCTCGTCTGCTACTATGCCGGTACACCCGGTTTCTGACATTTTGGGATGGATTCTTGCCGGGAATCTAGGTGGGAGTGCCTGGAGGTGTTTTTCAGGGGTGGGCAGTTTCCATTGCTCACTCCCTTATGGGAGGGCTTGTTACACGTGCTGTCCTGAGACTGCATTTTGGGGCAGTGGGTTCTGGGTGCCTCTTTCTGTTGGGGGTCTGCGGGCGTGCCTGACCTTTGGGGGGCGCGGTAGCACGGTGGGATCTTTTTGTTTTTTTTTTTTCTGGCTGGTTCTTCTGATTCAGTATGGACCCTGCAGACAATGTAACCCCACCTGACCCCCTCACAGAGGCCGCAGTGCCTTTCCAGGGCTCCGCTGTCCAATGCATTTTCGGCAGTTTGGGAAGCATTTCGTCCCGGTTAGAGGTGGCCTTGAGGGCGAGGTATGATGACTCAGCTGCCGCAGACGGGGGGCCTCCCTTCTGGGTCTGTTACCTCTCGCTCGGTCTCCTCGGATAATGAGGATGACATGTCTACCTCCCCTGCCACGATGATACAGGCGCTGGTGGATGCACTGGTTGTTTCGGTGTGAGACACCCTGCAGTTTGGAGGACGCGGCGGCTGTGCCTGGGAGGCGGGTTGCATCTGGCACACATGCCATCCGGAGCAGCCTGATTTGCTAGCGTATTCCTAAAGAATGTGACAGTCTGAGACGTTCCCTTTGGGAGTTGAGCGGCTGCTAGACGTTACCCTTTTGCGGAGTCTCTAAGGTGGACTGTACCGCCTAAGGTGGACCTAACGGTCTCTAGGCTGAATAGGACTACCGTTGTTCTGGTGGAGGTATCCCCGTACTTTAAGGACCTGGGGGATAGGATGGCGCAGGCTGGACCGTGATCTGTACTCCCTGGCGGGCGGGATCTGCACTGGGAGCAGTGTTTGATTGCCCTTGCCATGAAGGCTCTGCCTGACGGGCAGAGTTCCAACGCCGTGACTTGGTAAGGAGCGAGTACCACCTGCCCTGGGGGAGCTGTTGGACCAACTGGCGCGGGGGGCTGCAATTTTGTTACGATGCTACATTGGGCACGGCTCCCTTATTGGGTCACCTGTCCGTTTCGGTGGTGGTTATCCAGCGTATCTTTGGCCGGAGTGTTGGTCTGCGGATCGAGCTTCTAAGAAGGCCTTAATGGATCTCCCTTTTCTGATGGATCGCCTGTTTGGCGCTGCCCTGGATGACCCAATATAAGGGTCTCACGAGAGGAAGTGCTTTTCTTCCACAGGCTAACAAGGATAGGGGTCTTCGTGGACGGGGTCCCTCCCTTTTGGCTCAGTTTTGTCCATCGGGAAAAGTCGATGTTGCGCAGTCCTTCAGGACTTCCTCGGGTGGTTCCAAACGACCCTGGTCTGGCGAACCAGAGATCATTTAATTTTCTAGAATGGTGCACATGGCCTACCCGGCCTGAAGGTGCGTCCTCACCCATATCCGGGGGGGCGTCCTTGCTGGATCTTGGACCTGCAGCGGGCCGTATCCCAGGCACCTGGGTTCAGGAGGTCATGCGGTCCAGGTGCACGATCAAGTTTTTGATTTTTTTTTTTTTTTTCCGGTAAGATTTTTCCCTTCCAATCCCCGGATCACTTGCAGCTGCATTATTGTATAGTTCAGGCTCTAGTTCAACCAGGCTGGACCTACTGGCCCTTGATGGTTTTGTGCGGATCAAAAATTCTAGATGGTATCGGCTTGCACGATAGTGGCTTAAATCAGGGGGATTCCTGGCCTCCATAGACATCAAAGATGCCTACCTTCACATCCCGTTATGTGCAGGACGCCAACGGGTTCTCTATTTTTACAGTGGGGAAGGATCTCTTGCTTCTGTTCCTCGGGTCTTCACAAAGGTGTTGGCTCCAGTTCTGGTGCTTTTGCGATAGCGGGGTGTATCAGTCCTGGGTTCCTGGCCGATCTGCTTCTACGTGGGGAGTCCCCTACGGTGCTGGCGACGAATGGTATTCACCATGAGAACTCTGGAAGAGTTGGGGTGGTTTCTGAACCTTCAGAAGTCTTCCCTGGTCCATTCCATGAGACTGGACTATCTGGGCCTGACTTTGGACTCGTCCTCAGTCAGGGTGTTTCTCCCTCCGGGGAGACAACTCTTGGAACTTCAGACTGCGGTTCAACAGTTACTGTCCAGCACATGGTTGTCCCTTCGGACCTGCATGCAAGTTCTGGGATTGATTGTGTTGTCTTTTGAGACGGTCCCCTTCTCTCAATCCCTCTTGAGGATTCCCCAAAAGGGCAATCCTTCTCAAATGGGACTAGAATTCTACCTCTCTGGTCATTTGGATCCGGCTGAGCCAGGGGACCATGGAGTTTTGATCTGGAATCCTCCTTCCCCTTTTTACTGGACAATTGTCACTGGATGCAAGCCTGTCCGGGTGGGGGAGGAGTCCTTGGCAGGTTCTCTGCTTAGGCAGTATGGTCCCTGGAGGATCCAGGTTACAGATCAATGTCCTGGAGCTGAAAGCGATCCAGCTTTGCCTAGTTCACTGGACCGGGCACCTGCAGCTGTCCAATGCGCATTCCATCAGACTATGTCATGATCGTGGCTTGTCATTTACCAAGGGTGTCCTTGCGGTCTTGGAAGTGACAGATGTTGTTCGTTGGGTGGAGCACCTTGTTCCAGCTCTATTCGCTATTCCCTTTCCAGGTGTGGAAAATTGGCAGGCAGATTGCCTCAGTCGCCAGGCTGTGGATGCAGGGGAATGGTCCCTTCATCCGGAGGTTTTTCAGTGGTTGTGCCTTTTGTTGGGGAACTCCAGATGTGGATCTGTTGGCGTTGCATCTACAGGATAGTGCAGAGGATTGTGGCCCGCTCCCGGGGCCCTCTGGCAGATACACTGGTGGCACCATGGGTTCTGTCGTAGGCAAGACCATATGCTCTACCACAGAACCCAAGTTCAACATGAACGATGCTGAGAAGTTTAGCATGGTCCTGCGCAAGGATGACGCCAGCATAGTCGTATGAGTGCGATCAGGGATGGGTCAAGGTCTGTATCAGCTGCTGTCTTGCCTTCCCTCCAAGTTGCTGCCAAGAATTATTCGCAGGATCGGGGTGGAAGGGATTTCCAGTCATTCTGTGGCTTCCGGACTGGCCTTGCCGAGCTTGCTACGCCGACCTGGTCTGGCTAGTCACAGGCTCTCCTTGGAGGATTCTTCTCTGGGAGGATTTATTGTCTCCAGGGCCCTTGTTCCATCCTGCTTTACGATCGCTGACTTGCCAGCTTGGCTGTTGAAAGCCAGGTGCTGAAGGGCAAGGGATTGTCTGCTTCAGTGATTCCCATGCTGCTTTAAAGCGTGGTAAGCGACGTCTAGGATGACTTTTCATTATGCGAAAGAGTCGTATATTGCGTGGTGTGAGTCTCTTTGGGCTCTCCCTCGGGCTTGCACCGTGACCCAGGTCTTGGCTATCCTTCATTGGGGAGTTGATCAAAAGTTGGCCTTGAGTATTCTCAGGGGTCAGGTTTTGGCTTTGGCAATTTTTATCCAAAGGCCACTGGCTGCCCGTTCCTTGGTACGTAACTTCTGCCAGGGGGTGTGACACTTGGTACTTCCGGTGCGACCTCCGTCACCAACTGGGGACCTTGATTTGGCGCAGTCGGTTCCTCAAAACTTCCTTTTTGCAAGTATTCGGGGGCATTCCCTGCCTACCTTGTTACAGAAGGTGGCCGCCTTGGTTGCTGTCATTCTGCGCGCAGGGTGTCGGCACTGGCGACTCTGCTCTGTTGTCCCTATACGTTGGTTCATGGAGACAAGTGGTACTTCGTCCGGATCTATCCTTCCCTCCGAAGGTGGTTTCTAGTGCTCACTTGAATGAGGACATTGTATTACCATCTTTGTGTCCTAAGCCCAAACATCCTATGGAATGTACATTGCATACTCTGGATGTAGTTCGGTCACTCATGGTGTACTTGGTGACTACTGAATCTTTTTGTGAGTCCGGTTCGGTCTCTGTACTCACGGATGGCCTGAGAAATGGGATGCCTGCATCTGTTTCCAGATGGATTGGACAGACGGTGGTGCAGGCTTGTTTAATTGGCGCCTAGTGCTTTCTGGGCTCTTTGCCATACGGCATCTGTGCTTCAGGTTGCAAGACAGCGACCTGGTCGTCTGTTCACACCTTTACTACATTTTAGAAGGTGGATGTGCTGGCATCTGCAGATGCCTTTTTTGGCCGCTAAGTTTGCTGGCTGCTGTCTGGAGGGCTTTTGGTCTTCCTTGAGGGTGTTTACACTGTTTTGGGTGGGCCTCCTCTTTTTTTCTGATGAGTCCTGTTTGTGTTGCCTGGTTGGCTATATTTAGCCTTTGGGGACTCTGTTCCCACCCCTCATTTTATGGCACTGCTTTGAGACAACCCTACTTATATGGATCAGAGAACTGCGTCTGTCAATGAACAATAGAGAACTGCTTTTTGACTTGCCGTAAAATCCTTCTCTTGGTCATTGATGGACGCAGTACCCGCCCCTGTTTGAGTTGGGTTGGTGTTACTTTTCAGACACTGCTTTGATACTAAACTGACATCCTATGTAGGAAGAGTACCCTCCGTCACTGCCCATAGGCTTAGCCAGTGACGTTTAACTCTCCGGCTAGCCAGTCCACTGGGGCTATGTCGCGGCCAACCTAGCGCAGAGCTGAGGCCTGTGCATGCACGCTCGCTGGCCAGACTGGGGTGAAAAAAAATATCCAGCTCGTCGCCAAGTCCAGCAGTTGATTGTAGATTCTGAAAGCAAAAATCCATTAAAGGAAAAAATTGCCAGGGCCAAAAATCCCAGCAAGGAACTAGGTCCTTACTCCTGACTAGGCAGAAAAAACTGGGTGCCTATAGCTGAGAGCTATAGTCCCACTGGGACTTTCCATAGGCGCAGTCAAGCTTTTTCTTTCTGCCGTGTCCTCCTGTAGGGGGCAGTATAACCCAACTGATAGGGATCAGAGAACTGCGTCCGTAAATTAACTTGATAGAAAAGGATTTTACGGTAAGTCAAAAATCCAGTTTTTATTTTGGCTAGAAAATTACTCGGGAATAAAATGGCGGTTGTTGCATGTTGCAAACTTCTTTTTTTTTTTTCAAATAATTTATTATTGCGAGATCACACTTACAGGTTATTTACAAATCAATACATCATTTTCCTTGCATATCCATCACTTTAATGTGATATATCAACAAAACCGAAACAAAACCCAAAAAAAAAAAAAACTTTGTCACGCGGAATTTACGCAGCAATTTTTCAAGTGTTGGTGTTTTTTTATAAAAAAAAAAAAAACGCATTTCACAAATTAAAAAAAAAAAACACTAGGTTGGCCCATTTTTTCTTTTTTTTTTTAGTCAAAGATGTTAAGATTGTAAATGGATGCCTAATATATCATGCTTTAAAATTGTGCACTCTCTTGGTATGGTGCCAAATTTAAGTACTTAATCCCCATTGGTGATGCTTTAAAATTTTGCATGTTGCCTGTTAAGAGTTAGAGGTCTTGGGCTAGTATTGTTGCCCTTATGTTCGCGGCGATACCTCACGTGTGGTTTGAACGCCATTCAAATATGTGGGTGCGACATACATTTGCGTTTTTTCTTCTGTGTGCGGGGATGGCTGCGCTTTAAACTTTTTCTTTTAAGACTCCTAGGCTGAAAAGCCTTAAATCAAAATAGCGATATCAACCTTTCCAGGTAAAAAAAGGCAGTGTTTACATCTGCCTAGGCCGGGCATGACGTAACATCGCTCCCGCCCTCTGAAGGTCATAGAGCATGCCCGGGACCATCGCACGGATGAGCCGTTGGAAACATCGGAAGAAGGTGGGAGATGTCCCCTCCCGCCGCCTGTAAAAATCAAGGGACTAAACAGCCGCTTTTTTTTTTTTTGTTTTGTTTTGTTTTTTGTGCGTTTTTTTTTTTTTTTTTTTTTTTTTTACATTGCAGAAACACCGGCAGAAAAAAAGTGGGTAAACCTGAATGATACCTGCAGCTAGAGACATTCAAATTTATAAATGGGATAAGTGCAGCGCTAGGGGCTATATATGCATAAACATAGGCATCAAGTGAATGAAGTGAAACTTGAAAAAACAGTGTCACAAACAGAAATCAACAATCCTCATTACTGAAGTCTTTGTTGAAGAAAAGTCTATAGCAGGGATTCCCAAACTATGGCCCTCCAGTTGTTCAAGAACTACAATTCCCATCATGCCTGGTCATGTCTGTGAATGTCAGTGTTTTACAATGCCTCATGGGAGGTATAGTTCTGCAACAGCTGCAGGTAGTTTGGGAATCCCTGGTCTATAAGAGTCCAAGTGAAAAGGTGACTTTTTAAAATTGTTGTGATGGTGATAAATTCCAACACCAGCAAGATAATATGAATGCGTTCACCGGAAATAGTGGACCCAAAATTTCATATAGAATATGGGTCATTCAGAGCAGATTATGGTAGCATGTCTCTTCAAACAGCATGTAAATGCCAGGATAATCAGCAGGATGACACCCAGACTCCCAAACGGATGGTGTATACATGAAAGTAACCAAACTGTGCAAACATAGTGTAAAACTGTTTTACCAAAAATTTATTAAATGAAAAATACACTTACAAAGTCATCATGTAAGGTAACGCATGTAATAGAGATGGCAGAATGAGGTTGCTGACACTTTTCATCCGATAGGACATAATCATAGAATTGCCATGCGTATGTACCATAATCATAAGGTTTATATTTGCTAGAGCCAGGAAGTTGCCTACACAAGCACTTCCGCCCATCTGTCAAAGATGGCTGTGGCGTGCTGTCCAAGTCTCCATATCAATCAGGAAATGACCTCATATTGGCTATGCAATCCAAGCAGTATATAGCAGATTATATTACCAATCTGCCAAACATGTCTAAATTTACTGAAAGAGCCAATAGGATGAATCAATGTGTATTGTATTAAATTACAGAATGCTGTAGTGGGAATAATATAAATAAACCCACTAAAATGGCAAAATTCAGTATCCTAGTATTACCCGGAAGTGATGTCATAAAACATGTCACTTCCGGGAGTTCGTGTGCAGTCAGCCTATGGCACCGGAAGTCATTACGGGCGTCACGTCCGGGAATGGTAAATGCCAGTAACCTCGCACCATTGGGCATCCCCTCCCACTGGGAGGAACCCAATTGCGGAAGTCTCGATCGTGACACTGCAGTATTGAAACTACACACTTCCTCCCGGATTGGAAAATACAGTGCAAAACTTAAACCTATAACAGGCAAAACAAAGTATCACTGTCCACATTTAAAATGGAGGTGACCATTGTGGATGCAGCTTCAAAGCTCTCAATAATTATAGGTCAAGTGAACAACCATTTGTTAAAAAATACATTTGTTAAAATAAATTAAAATAAAATTGTAGCAAAATGTATATGGAAAAGGATGAATGGAACAAATGCTCATATTTATAGGTACCAACATAGTAAACAGATCTTCTAAAAATATGTAATTTGAACAACTTTAAATTCCTCTAAATGTATATAAATGACAATGTCCAGAAAAGTGTGTCACAGCAAAGAATGGGGCATCCACACACAACCAGCACTTAAGTGCTGATAAATGCATTTGTCCCAATCTATATTTAGCCCATAAGGCATAACATAAGGATAATGTATCTATTTCTGGCTTCCTTAGAAGATTCTGGGAGTGATGAGGATTTCATGGTTGAAGATGATGATGACAGTGATTATGGTCGATCAAAGAAGAAGAAAAAAGTGGTGAAAAAATCATCTAAACCTGAGAAGAGGGAGAAAAAAGTGCCCAAGCCCCGACTAAAAGCTACAGGTAATTGTTGACCCCACATTGCATATAAAACGGCTTTTCCCTTTCCTTCATTGACACGCAGCTTGTGATATTCATAACCATTCGGTTATACTGCCTCCTACAGGAGTGGGACACTAGGCAGAAAAGAATTCTGGCTACACCCATGGGCTGTCCCAGGGGGTAGACTTCCCTCTCTATTTTTCAGCCTAGTCAGGAGTAAGGACCTATTTCCTTGCTGGGATCTTTGGCCCTGGCAAAAAAAATTAAGATAGAATTTTTTTTTCTCCTGGTTTTTTTTTTTCCTGAGATCTACAATCAACTGCTGAACTGGGCAACGGGCTGGATAATCTAAATCCAGTGGTCACCCCAGTCTGAGCAGTGAGCGCGCAGACCTCAGCTCTGCGTTGGGTCAGCCACGAAATGGCCACACTGTACGGGGGCTGGCCTGAGAGTTAATACTCCTCGCGAGGTCTCATATGACCGGGTCTCGGCCTGAGGCGCAGCGTTCCTCCTGGTGGCCGACAGCCCCCATTTTGATGGAGAGGTGTTCTCTGGAGCAGTGGCCACTTGGTTCCTGGTATGGTGAGTAGCGATCACACGCAACCCCCCCGGAGGGTTTTGGAATTGTCTGAGCCCCGGGTTCCTCTGCTTCCCGAATTGAAAATCGCAGCGTCCATGACAGTAAAGCCCTATGGGCAGCGATTTTGGTGATGGGAGCCCCTTCTCATCCCCTGGTGCTGACTACTGGATCATTTAACTTCCTAATGCATGTGTAGTGCAGATTCGCCTGGTGGCTGCAGGCATCTGTTTCTGTGGGTGGGGAGTCTGGTGGGGTCCTCACCTGCTACGGATCGCTTGGTGACTGGGTGGTGCTGCCAGCGCAGTGGGGGTTGTCCCTTAGCAGTATTTTACACCTTTTGTGGGGTACCCCTGGTGACTCATGGAGTATTTGGAGCACATTTCCCCACTTGATCCTCTCTGAGGCTGCGGGGCCCTCCGGGTCCCAACCATCCACGGACGGCGGTCCTGGAGTCCCTTGTGTCCTGGGTGGAGGTGGCTTGCGGGTGACAGGCTAGCACAAAGCACCCTCCCTATCTGTTATCAGATACCGAAACTGGTTCAGCCGCCTTGGATGTGGGTCACCCTGCTGGGTCTGCAACCACGCACCTGAAAGCCGCCTGTCATTCTCCCCTGTGTAGAAACAGTGTTCAGACGGTTCTACTATGTAGGACCGTTGATCACTGTTCCTACACTAGTAGCCACAGCCAATCACAGTAGAAAGCTCGCTCCTAGGGACACACTTAACCCCTCCCTCTCCAATAAAGTTTACCCCTTCCCTGCCAGTGTCATTTTGCAGTAACAGTGCATATGTATAGCACTGATTACTGCAGTAATGTCACTGGTAACCCCAAAAATGTCAGTCAAGGGTCCGATCTGTCCGCCGCAATGTCGCAGTACTGCAAAAAAAATCGCAGATTGACGCCATTACGCGTTTAAAAAAAAACCACCATTTCACTTAGTAAACGCAATAACTTTTGCGCAAACCAATCAAAATACGCTTTTTGCATTTTTTTTATTTTTAAACCTATGTAGCATAAAACAAATTGGCCAAAAATGTTAAATTTTGATTTTTAGATTTTTTTGGGGGGGAATTTCATATAAAAAAATGTGAGAAATATTATTTTTGCAAAATTTACGCTTTTTTTTTTTTTTTTTTGCTTATAGCGCAAAAAGTAAAGATCGCACAGGTAATCAAATACCACCAACAGAAAGCTCTGTTTGTGGGAAAAAAAGGACGTCCAATTCGTTTAGGTACAGTGTCGCACGACCGCGCAATTGTCCGTTAAAGTCACGCAGTAAAAAATCGCAATAAAAACCCTGGTCTTTAAGCAGCCAAATCCTCCGGGGCTTAAGTGGTTAATGCTCAAGGGCTAGTCTGCGGATCAGACTTCAAAAAGGCCTTGAGTCCTCGTCCTTTTAAAGGAGATCGCATATTTGGAGCTACCCTGGATGACCTCATTAAAGGCAGGGTTCATACGGTCATGAAAATCCTGGAAAAGTCATGGGATTTTGACATGACACTTTCCAGGCCTGAAAAAGTTATGGAAAATGAGTAAACCCCACTAAGTTTTGGAAAAGTCATGGAATTTTGTGCAACTATTTAATTTAGAAAATGTCTCCGGGCCCCCTGTATTCTGTGGGAGCGGGGGACAGTAAGTGGACTATTTTCTCTGTTTCGGGTTTAGGCGGATTATTCAGCCGCTGCACAGCTGAAGCCTGGTCACTGGCCTCTTCAATATGAATAGACTGTGAAAGGTTAGGAACTCAGCGGCGGATTGATCCGCCTGAAACCAAGAAATGGTGCACTTACTGTCCCGCTCCCAGGGGCGTACCAGCGGGGAGGGAGGGTGCGCACTGGGGGGTGTCAGCCGGGCCGCCCGCATCGCCGCACTGGGGGGTGTCAGGCTGGTGTCTGCCGGGCCGCCCGCATCTCCGTGTGAAGAAGGCAGCGGCAGGAAGAAGGTCAGTGAGAATGTCTGAGCAGCCTTGTTTTGTGTGCTGGATAGGAGGGGTATGGGACAGCTGCATAGAGATGAATTGAACTTTCCGTATTCCTCCTGCTGTCGCTGAATGCTTGTTACTCCTCCTCTCAGCGGCTGCAGGAGGAATATGGAAAGTTCAATTTATCTATATGCAGCTGCCCCATCCCCCCTCCTATACAACTTCCTTTGCTGGCCCCCCTCAGTGCTCTTTAGCCCCCCTCCCGGTGCTCTTCAGCTCCCCACAGTGCTTTTCATCTCCTCCCCCCTGTGCTCCCTGGCTCCCCCCTCAGTGATTTCCAGTTCCCCCCCTCCCCCTGTGCTCTCCACCCCCCTGCACCTTCCAACCCCCCTGAAATGCTTTCCAAACCCCCCCCCCCCCTCCGTGCCATTCAGCTCCTCCAGTGCTCTCTGCTTCCCCTCTGCTCTCCGGCCCCCCCTAGTGCTCTTCTATCTTCTATAATATCCGCAGTTCTTGACCTTCTCTTGTATCATGTCTGCAGTCTCTGACCTTCTCTTGTATCATGTCTGCAGTCTCTGACCATCTCTTGTATCATGTCTACAGTCTCTAACCATCTCCTGTACCATGTCTGCAGCCTTTGACCATCTTCTGTATCATGTCCGCAGCCCCTGACCACCTCCTGTATCATGTCCACAGCCCCACACTTTTTTTTCCCAGGACTTGAGCTCTGAGTATAGACAAGAGTAAGCGCCATATTTGTGCATCTGTGCCATCCATACCAGTCCACCTGCACCTCCATCATGACTGTGACTTGGGCCTAAAGAGTAAGCGCCGCATTTTGTGCATCTGACTGTGTCATCCATACCAGTCCGGGTGCACCTCCTATCATGACTGCCTGAACTGAAGCTTTATCCCCAAGCAGGAGCGGCCATTAATCTTCTTTCTCCACTTACAGTATATTGGTCAAATTACAAGTTAACGTTATGGGGGGTAACACAGTTTCAGCTAAAGTTAGTGTGTTCACAGGGTAGCAATGCCAGGGAAATACAGCTTTAAAATGTATGGCTTCATGATGAAAAGTATGAGAGGTGGCTGGAGAAAGATCAGGACCCGGGACGGGCTAAATGTACAGTGTGCGTCGTAAAACGTTTGATATTTCGAACATGGGAGAGGCAGCACTGTCTAGCCACGCTAAAGGTGCAAAGCACCAGTCTGCAGCTGCGTGCTCAACAGCTTCCAATCGGATCGCTGGCTTTTTCACCCGTGCGCCTGAAGTGACACCGGCTTCCAGCTGCGGCAGCGTTGCTTCCATCTCATCCACTGTAAAACAAGGGACCATTTTGAGTCGCGCTGTATCCAGAAACTAAACCCTAACTGCAGAGGTACTGTACACTACAAAGCTTGTCATTTATTTTAGCAAAAATATGCTGGGTGTGACATGGCTTTTCTTCTTATTTAACATGTATACATAGACATTTCATGAAACTTTAGGTCATGAATATTTACGTGAAGTCATGTAAAAGTCATGGAATTTTATTGGTAAAAATGTGTATGAACCCTGTAAAGGTCTCACGTGGGAAGAGTACTTTTCTTCCGCAGGCTACTAAGGGCAAGGAACCTTGTCTTAGACGTGGGCCTTCTCACCTCGTAAAGGTTTTTCGTCCCTCAGAGTTGACTAACAAGTGCTCAAAGCCTTTCGGGGCCTCTTCTGGAGGATCCAAACGAAACTGGTCTGGCAAGCCAAGATCGGACTGCTCCTTCAGACCCGGGGGGTGGGCGTCGTCGCTGGTTTCCCGATCCCTGGACTTCCCTAGTGCAAGACAAGTGAGTCCACTAAGTCATTCGGACCGGCTTCAAGATCAAGTTTTTTGTTCTTGTCCCACGCAAGGTTTTTTCCTTCCAACTTGCACCTGTCCCCTGACCGCTTACAGGGCAAGTGTGTCCAATCCTGGACCTCAATGCACTAAACTGCTTTGTGCAGGTACAGAAGTTCAGAATGGATTCCAAAGGTGGTGGCATCCCTGCTTCAGGGGGATTTCTTTGCCTCTATCGATATCAAGGATGCCTACCTTCACATTCCAATATGTGCCAGTCACCAGCTTTTTCTTCGCTTTGCTGTGGGAGAGGAGCATTGTCAGTTGCGTTATCTTTTGGTCTCGCATCTGCTCCTCAGGCTTCATGAAAGTGTTGGCCCCGGTGCTAGCTTCGCTACGCCAATGGGGGGTTGTGGTACTGGGATGATCTCCTTCTGCAAGCGGAGTCTCCCTCTGCTCTGGTGGAGAACCTGGAGATCACAATACGAACTCCTGCGGGAGTTCGGCTGGATTCTGAATTTTCAGAAGTCTGCTCTGGTTCCGTCCACAAAGCTGGGCTATCTGGACCTGACTCTGGACTCTGCCTTAGCCAGAGTGCTCCTTCCTCCTGACAAACTCCAGAATTTACAGGCTGCAATTCGCCTCCTGCTGTCCAAAAAATGGTCATTACTTCGGACTTGCATGCGGGTGCTGGGCCTAATGGTGTCTACCTTTTTTATAAGGTGGTTCTGTTTGCACAGATCCATACGAGGTCCCTGCAGACGGAAATTCTGACTAAAGGGGATAAGACTCCGCAGTCTCTGGACAATCGGATTCGGCGGAAAAGGCACGAAGGAGTCCCGTATATAGTGACTTCGCTCTCCGGCGCTTTGGCTGGGAAATTCCTTCCCTTGGATCTGACAGTGGTCACCATGGATGCCAGCCTGTCCTGCTGGGGAGTTGTCCCTCGGCAAGCATTCGGCTCTGCATCTGGTCGCTGGAAGAGTCCAGACTCCCTATCAATATCTTGAACTCCGAGTGATCAGACTGTCTCTGGCTCATTGGACGGGATCGTCTTCAGCGTTGTCCTTATGGCTCCCTGTGGCTTATGTCAATCACCAAGGGGGCACAAGAAGTGTCCTGGCGGCTCTGGAGGTAGCCGGCATTCTAAGGTGGGTAGATTGGTTTGTTCCCGCCCTCTCCGCTGTACACTTTCCTGGGCTGGAAAATTGGCAGGCGTTTGGACCAGGTGGAATGGTCTCTTAATCCGGAGGTGTTTCATCAGCTGTGTCTTCCGATGGGGCACACCTGAGGTGGATCTGTTGATCCAAGGTGCAGAGGTTGGTCAAGGGATTCTCTGGCGGACGCCAGACATGCTGTTGGCCCCGTGGGGGATGGTATCCTTTTTTCACCTTCTCTACTCAATCTTCTGCCAAGACTTCTACGCAGGATCGAGACAGAAGGGAATCTTAGTGGCTCCAGTCTGGCCTCGCCGGACTTGGTACGCCGATCTGGTATGGCTGGTCACCGACGTTCCTTGGCAGCTTCCTCTCAGGGAGGATCTGCTGTCCCAAGGGCCGATCTTCCATCCTGCTTTAGTCACTGGCTTTGATGTCTTGGCTATTGAATGCCAGATGCTGAAGGATAGGGGGTTATCGGAGTCTGTGATTCCTGCACTGTTGAAAACTAGGAAAATCTACCTCTAGGAAGATCTACCATCGTCCGTGGAAGTCTTACATTGCGTGGTGTGAGTCTCTTGGGGTTCTTCGTCGCTCCTTCTCTGTGGCTCAAACCTTGAACTTCAACGGGGGGGGGGGGGTGGTTTGAACAGAACTTGGATTTAAAGTACCATCAAGGGCCAGGTTTCGGCCTTGGCGGTCGTCTTCCAACGACCTTTGGCCACACACTCCCTGCTGCGTACTTTTTTTTTTTTTTTTCTCCCGGGGTGTCCGACATTTGGTTCCACTGTGAGCTCCGTTGCCGCCCTGGGATCTTAATTTTGGTGCTTTGGGCTCTATAGAAGCCTTCCTTTGAAAATATTTGTGAGATTGATCTGCTTGCGCTTTCCAAGAAGGTGGCCTTTTTAGTGGCCATCACCTCTGCGCTCAGCGTGTCAGAACTGACGGCGTTATCCTGTCGTTGCATTATCTGGTGATTCACGGGGATAAGGTGGTTCTTTGCAAAGCTTGTCTCTGATTTTCATTTGAATGAAGACGTGTTGACTTCCCTGTGTCCAGGCCTAAACATCCAAAGGAAATAGTCTTGCATGCCTTGGATGTGGTCCGGGCAATTAGGATGTACCTCGCAGTTAGTCTTTCAGGAAATCTGACTCTTTGTGCTCACAAATGGACCTTGAATAGGTTTGTCTGCTTCCTCTGCGACCATTTACAGATGGATCAGACAAACGCTGGTTCAGACCTTTTCAATCGGGGTCCGGTTCTTTCTTTCGCTGTCAAGGCGCACTCTACTAGGGCGCTTGGTGCCTCCTGGGTTTTCATTAATCTGGCGTTGGTGACGCAGGTTTGCAAAGGCGGCCACCTGGTCGTCGGTGCACACTTTTACAAAGTTTTATGAAGTGGATGTGTTGGCATCTGTGGATGCTTGCTTTTTGTTGTCCGCAAGGTTTTGCAGGCTGTTTAGAAGACCTGATACTCTGAGGATTTTGCTTTTTTCAGGTGGGCTCCAGTTGTTTGGTTGAGCTCCTTTTGCCTGGTTGGCTAATGTTTTTAGCTTTGGGACGTCCTAATGGTTATGAAGATCAGGAGCTGTGTCCGTCGGTGAACGAAAGAAAAAATGCGATGTTTGACTTATTGTCAAATCCATTTCTCTGATCATTGTCAGACACGGCACCCACCCCTCTGGAGATATAATTCTCCTGACACTGCTTGTAACAAAACGGAGTGGCTATAGCACAGAGAGGGAGTACCCCCTTGGACTGCCCATGGGTGTAGCCAGAATTCTTTATCTGCCTAATGTGCTACTCCTGTAGGGAGTATAACCCACTGGTTAAAGAAGAATCAGGAGCAGTGTCGGTCAGTGAACAGCAGAGAAATGGATTTTACCGTAAGTCAAAAATCCAGTTTGTTTTTTGTTTTCTTTGTTTCTTTAATGGGATTTAAACTGCGAAGTTAACTGAGCATGTCGATGTAATCAGACTGAGTTGCCGCAGCTATGTAATATTTTTACATTCAACTGTCTGCACATAACTAGTTAATGATGTGATGTAACATACATAATCCAGAACTAGAAGTGCTGAAATTGAACCCCAAGACTGCATTGCTGTAATGAGTAAACTGTGATGTATTGCACTGCAATTATTATAATTGACACAACAGTCGACCTGTGCTTGTTTTATGGGCTCTTTAATGCAATTGAGATGTATAGCTATAAATATTTATTTTAAAACCGCTCCTAATCTTAAAGCGGTAGTATGCTCCACTATCTGGCTTTTACCTACAGGCAAGTCTATAAGGCTTACCTGTAGGTACAATTAATATCTCCTAAACCTGCAGGGTTTAGGAGATATTCAACCTGCATGCAGCCGCTGACGTCAGCGACGCATGCGCTCTGAAGGTCCGGCGGACCTTCAGAGCTCCTTGCCAGCTTTTGCCGGAAAGTGAATCTGCCGAACCAGGAAGAGATGCCAAAGGAGCATGTCTGCTCCCTCAGCGTTGTCCAGACTGTATTGTGGCTTCGGTCTAAGGTAAGTATTTCATAATAAGCTAGTATGCGATTCTCCTTGAGACGGTCAGGCACCCCCTCCATCTGTCCCACCATCCTACCCCTCCGCACCCCTCCACTTATGCTGGGGCTGTGTGGGTGGTCTGGTCCACTTCCTGGGGTTGCCGGGGGGGGGGGTGCGCGCGCTTCCGTCCACTGGGTGATCGGGGGGGGTTGTTGTACATGGTGGGGGCTCCTGCCTAGGCCTGTCCTTGAGGCCTGGGGATAATCCCTCCTTTTGCCACGAGGGGCTTGCCATTTTTCTTATAGCTCAGTGCACGGCGGCCATGTTTATGAAGTCCGGCGATCATTTTGCAGTGGTTTGCCATTGAAAATAGCGGTGGTCATGACAGTGGAGCCCTGTGGGTGGTGGTGGGAGCCCCTCATTCCCTGGTGCTGACTCCTGGATTTGGTTTGGCTGGATGCCGACATTCCTTGGAAGCTTCCTCTGAGGAAAAATTAATTTCTCTAATCATTGACGAAAAATTAATTTCTCTAATCATTGACGGACACAGCACCCACCCCTCTGTGTAGTTGTAAATTTTTCTGACACTGCTCGTAGCAAATCTGAGTACCTATAGCAGAGAGGAATATACCCCCTGGGACTGCCCATAGGCGTAGTCTGACTTTTTTTTTTCTCTCTGCATAGTGTTCTATTTCTCTAGGGGGGCAGTATAATCCAATGGTTAAGAAGATCGGGCGCTGTGTCCGTCAATGAACATCAAAGAAATTGATTTCTCTATTCATTGAGAGACGCAGCTCCATATTATTCTTGACCATTGGGTTATGCTGCCCCCTACAGGAGGACACTAGGCAGGAAAAAAAATCTTACAATGCCTATGGGGCAGTCCCTGCAGGCATCCACACACTGCTATAGGATCCAGTTTTTCTGCCTAGTTTAGGAGTAGGACCTAGTTCCCGGCTGGGACTTCGGTCCTAGCTTGTCTTTTTTTTATTTTAAAGGAAACCTGTTAAAATTTTCATTTTTTAGCTAGTTATGTTCCTGAGAGAACTGCAATCAACAGCCTGACTGGGTTCCTTAAGGTCTCCCAGACCGGTCAGCGAGCGTGTGCATGTTATAGCCCCAGGCCACACCTCGCCACGACAGAGCCCCAATGGACAGGGGCTAGCCCGCGAGTGAGTTGCAGCGTGCCCCTTGGCCGTCAGCACCCCCACCCCGAGTGGAGAGGTAGACTGTCTGGAGTGGTACCCACCCAATATCGTTGGTATGGTAAGTGTCCCCTCCATAAATCCGGTGGCCTCGTGGTGGACGCTGGCCCCTCACTATGAAAGTCAGACCCTTGGGTATCCCTCATTCTCCCTGGCTTCTCAATAGGTACCAGGCTCCCCACCAATCATAGAGGTCCCTACCTCAGTCAGCGACGGGGGTCCAGGGGGGGGGGGGGGGTGTAAGGGTGTGGACACGCCGTGTGCGCTATAGCGGAGATCCGCTGAGGGGGTTAATCCTGGTGGGTGTCCATGCTGGGCACCCCCCCCCCCCCCCCGATGCCACTTATCGATTGGACCCCTTAAGGGGTCCTGGAGACCGCATGGCGCGCAGTGGGGGGCCGCCATTTGGCTGTAGAATCGTTCAGTCTCATTCTGCAGTCTTTCCCATTGGAATGCATGGGCGCCCATGTTTTTGGTTGTTTCGACAGCGATTTTTCTTAGGAGTCCACAGCAGGGAGCAGCTAGGCCTTTACTCTAGTGAATACTCTAGTGAATGACCCATGTATTTCCTCTTCCTTTTTTTTTTTTTCCAGAATGATCAGTTTCTCCTCAATATCGATTTGGTGGTATGTCTATTGGTGTTCCCTGTAAGTCTTCCTCGCTCACCCTGCTATCGGTAGTGCTAGTGGCTGGGACTTGTATTACCGCTGGTGCAGCCTGTTTTTATTTGCAGTTTTCTTAAAGTGACACTGCGTTATTTCAGGGTTCATATCGAGTCCCAGGAACAAATTTCACCAACTGATCACCTCCTTTCGGTTGCAAGGACCTCCGGGTCGCAACCCTTGTCTGTCTTTATGGTAGTTTTGGAAAACCTGGTGTCAAAAGTGGGTTTGGTTATAAAAAAAAAATACCACTAGTAAAAATCGCCCTATGTCCTCCCCTGTATCCTCAGGTTCTGAGGTAGATATGGCTGCCGCGGAAGCATGCCATTGTGAGGATCTGTGTCAAAGCATTTGGATGGCGAGGGCGATATTTCCTCGTCTGCAGCCACGCGGGAAAGCGTGCTGGTGGAGGCACTTAGTGTCAGTACAGGAAACTCTAAAAGTGGAGGATGATTCTGCAGCGTCAGGAATGCAGGTGTCCTTTGGCACCCGCAAATCCCAGAAGTCGGGCAAGGTTTTCCCTTGTTCGGAACTTTGACAAAATTGTCAATGAACAGTGGGGGCACACTAAACGGATGTTAGTGGTGCCAAATCATTTTAAAAGGTGCTACCCATTCGCGGACGCGGTATCCACAAGATGCACCGTATCACTGAAGGTGAACCATCCGCTTTCCAGACGGACCAAAAATCTACCGTGCTCCCGGTGGAGTCCCCAGTCTTTACAAATCCTTTGGATAGACTGAGTCTCTGTCCTGCCACTTGCGTGATAGCGGGCTCAATAACCGATCTTCGTGATCACTCTGGTGTCCCAGACCATAACGGAATGGGCAAAGTTACTAAAAAGAGTGACTTGGCTCTGACAGGCCCGGAGAGAGCTGTTCTGTTTCTAACGGACCAAATGGTCCAAGCCTTACTATTTGTGATGCGTCGCTAGATGCGCGCCCCCCCCCCCCCCCCCCCCCCCTTGTAGCCAGAGGTCCGCAGTGGGGGTAGCTATTAGACGCATGGTGTGGCTAAAAAGCTGGGCTGCAGATCAGGCCTTAAAAAAGGCTCTATCAAATCTCCCCTTTATGGGAGACCGTTTGGTTCTTCATTGGCTGAGTTAATCAAAGGACTCGCAAGCGGGAAGAGTACTCTTCCTCAATCTGCCAAGGGCAAGTCATCGTATAACAGGCGGGGGGCCTTATTTTACAGCCCACAGGCAGGAGAAAGGATAGAAGCCATTTAGGTCTTCTGGGGGTTCCAAGAAATGGTTGGGTAAGCCGAGAACAGGCCAATCCAGACCTGCAGAAAAATCCCCCCCATCTGCATGAAGGGAAGCCCTCACCCATATCTGGGGTGGGAGGCCGTCTTCGCTTCTTTCCGGATCCATGGACTTCTTTGATTCAAGACAAATGGGTCCATGAACTGATCCGATCGGGTTACAGGATTGAATTTTGGTCTCGACCGTCGAACAGGTTCTTCCCATCCAATCTACGCCTATCTCCAGACCGGTTAAGTGGTCCTCAGGGCCCACTAATGGCGCTTTTCCACTGCATGGAACCGTACCGGTTCAGCACGCTTTTGTGCTTTTCCACTGCGGTACCGCATGGTATAGGGTCGGAACGGTTCGGTACGGTATAGGTTTGCTTTTCCACTGCATGGAACGGTACGGTACGGCTCTGAAAAAACAGTACCTACTCGATTGTGGTTCCAACAGGTACCAAACTGGTACCATATCCCACAATCCTTTGCATGCAGTCACTACTAGCCACTGGTCAGAGAATCACACCCACCCCGTTGTTATCCCACCCACTTAACTTTAGTACTACTTTAGTGGAAAAGCAAACCTATACCGAACCGTTCCGACACTATACCATGCGGTACCGCAGTGGAAAAGCAAACCGGGCCGAGTAGAGCCTAGCCGGTACTTGCAGTGGAAAAGTGCCATAACAGGCCAGGTTTGCAAGATGCCTAAATTACATCACAGGTGATCTCATTTGCTGCTCAGTGATTGCAGTATTCTAGTCTGTATCTCCCCAAGGTAATACTTAAAATCTGGCCTGTTAGTGGGCCCCGAGGACCAGAGTTGAGGACCACTGGGTTAAGGGATCTACGAGAGGCAGTACACGATCTGCTGTTCGCAAGGGGTGATTGTGCTTGTTTGTTCTTGAACTCTTTCAAGGGTTCTATTCAAACCGGTTTACTGTGCCCACGAAAGGCAAAGTATGTTCAATCCTGGACCTCAAGTCTCTGAACTGCTTTGTGCGGGTACAGAAGTTTCGAATGGAGTCAATTTGCACGATAGTAGCGTCTCTAAACCAAGACGACTTTTTGGTCTCCATCGATATCAAGGACTCATATTTACGCATCCCTATTTACGCTGGACACCAGGGTTTTCTTTTCTTCGCTTCGCTGTAGAAGAGGAGCATTATCAATTTGTGGTGTTACCCTTTTGGTCTCGCCTTCGCCCCCCAGGATCTTCAAAAGGTGTTGGCTCCGGTATTGTCATTACTGCGACAACTCTGCTTACACTGTCTTATAAGGTTTCCTTTTTGGTGGCTATTACCTCTGTTCAGAGTATGAGTTGGCGGCGCTATCCTGCCGTTCACTTTATCTGGTTTTCCATAGATAAAGTGGGACGAATCCTAATCAGTCGTTGGTTTCCGATTTCCATTTTGAATGAAGACATTGTGCTGCCTTCACTCTGTCCTAAGCCCAATCTTCCCAAGGAATTTTGGATGTACTTCGGGCAATTGGGGTTTACCTAGCGGCTACTGAATCTTCCAGGAAATCAGACTTTGTCCTCACTGAAGGACCACGAAAGGTATTGGTTGCATCTGCTGCGACCAAATCTAGATGGATCAGGCAGACGGTGGTACAGGCTTATTCACTGAAGGATCAGGTTCCACATTTCCCAGTGAAGGTGCATTCTACTAGGGCGCTGAGTGCTTCTTGGGCTTTTCGCCATCAGGCGTCAGTAATGCAAGTTTGCAAGGTGGCAACTTGGTTGTCTGTGCACACGTTCACAAAATTCTACAAGTAGATGTGTTTGCATCTTCGGATAATTTTCATCTTCGTGAAAATTTTTCTGAGAGGGTGGTTCTAGGTGAGCGCCAGTTGTTCCTGGTTGAGCTCCATGTTAACTGGTTGGCTAAGTTTAGCCTTTGGGGAATTGCGTTCTTTCTCTCCATTGGTTTTCCCACTCCTCATGCAAATACGGCTTTGGGACATCCCAATGGTTCAGAAGAGTATGGAGCTGTCCGTCACTGAATGATGAGAAACTTAATCTTTGACTTCCTGGAAAATTATTTTCTCTTGTTCATTGACAGATGCAGCACCCTCCTTGGGGTTTTTCCCTTTAAAACTGCAACAAAACTGAATCCTATAGTAGAGTGCTCATTAGGCGTGGTAGTTTTTTTATTTTTTTTCCTGCCTCTAGTGTCTTACTCCTGTGGTGGGGGGGGGGTAGCATAACCCAATGGTTAGGAATATGGAGCTGCGTCTGTCAATGGACTAAAGAGAAAAGGATTTTCCGGTAAGTCAAAAATCAATTTTTTATTTTTTTTCCTGTGCAAAATGACTTTGCCTGACTACACCTAAAGTCCATAAAAATAAAATGTAAAAACATTTTTTTTCCAGTAACCCCCAGTCCAGCAAAGGCCAAAGGAAAGAGCCGACCTGCGGCCTCAAAGGCCTCAAAGGAGAAGTCTCCATCACCTAAACCAGAAGAGGAGGAGGAGGAAGAAGACGATGAACCAGAGACGCCACCACCAGAGAAGAAAGCAGCTGCAAGCCCTCAGCAAGAGAAATCTGACGAAGAAGCATCAGATGAAGAAGCTCAGTCTACAGAAGACTAAACCTTGTGTTTTTGGGTGGGTTGGGGGGAGGCTGTGAGGGGGAATTGGGGAGATTTTATTAAAAAAAGGAAAAAAAAAAACCAAAAGTACAAAAAGACAGATGGGGTATAGAACATGAGGCTATTGCTTGACTTATTCACCTCCAACTGTCTTGATTTGTTTTAAGAGCATCATATGCGCTTATTTTTCCTCCTTTTTTGTTTGTTTTTTTTTTATCCAGCTGAAGGTGATGCCATTTTATGGGGTGGTCATTTGGTGGTTCCATCACCTGTTTTGAATAAAGCCATGCACATTTTTACTATGTCTGCATTACTAAGGTGTTTGTCTTGTGTTTTCCCCTCTTTTGTCTCTTGCTTTTTACAATACTGGCTTAACAAAGCCCTCAGTTTGGTTATCGGAAAGCTTTGGTATATAGTTACTTACATGTGGTTATTCCCTTCTCTAATAGAAGGCACACCAATTTTTAAATCTGAAATTTTTATTATTCTGGACAGTCATACAGTGTTTTTTCAGTTAACACTAATTTGGCTGACTTAGTCCATGCTTTGTAATGGGGCTCCTTTGTTGCACAGTGGGGTTTGAAAGTATGAATGAAGGTTCTGGTTATGCTCTAAAACTGTAATTCACTTTTCACATGAATGTGCCCCCTATTTTGGGGGCAAGACTGCTTTAAAATTCAAAATTCTACTAAATTCTCTTTAGCATGTGTAACTCTACTTCATTCAGCTGGGTGTGTCAGTTTTTTTTTTTTTTTTTTTTTTTTTTTTATCCCCCCTCAGTTTTTTTTCTTTAAGCATATCTAAACCCCAAAACATATATTTCAGCTTACCAGTTCTTACAAGTAGTTGCTGCCTTAACTATCTTAATCTAGGATTTTCTTGAATGATAACACTTTTGTTTGAAGTCATGGTTCTCACAGGCTGGACTTTATTAAATATGTATGCCTATTGTTCATCTCTATTGCATACTGAATTGATGAGACTAGCAGTTTACACGAAAAAAAGGGATAGCTGTGTTTTTCTACATGAAGTGAAAAGGACCCTCATTTCTGGCAAGATCAATAGTTGTTTTCTGTACATGTGGAAAATATTTTCTCCTAAATAAAACTGATGCAGCCACTACATCCAAGAATTGGCAGGTTGAAGTAATACATTTGTGGAGGGCATAAAGTATGCTTTTAACAGCTCTGTGCAGCACAATGCTGATGAATATGGTTTGAAGGTCTTTATATTTGGGCTTATATTGACCCTTTCTGCACACCTGTTTCTCTAGTCACATGCTTTAGCAATGTTATCATTGAAGGTATTGACTGAGGATTATCATTGAAGGTATTGACTGAGGATTTGTATATAAAGTCTGAAAACTGTCAATAACTGATGTAAGCAAACTTGTAACTTTGTTGGAAGCCATTTGATAAAATTGAAAGTTAATGGTTACCACAAGTCTCCTCTTTTTAATTGTGTTAATATATTGTACAGCTAGATGACACCGATCACATTGAATTTATTTTCTTATGAAATTGCTCCAGCCTTCCTCTGTACTCGCATGCAATAACATTTAGTGACCATTGCTTTCACTAAATACATTGCCAATCTCTTCCTCTGCTGATGTATTGTTTTGTACCACCGTCTTAGATCATTTTGTCTGAGTGATCATATAACGACCGATGTGATGCAGAGCTGTAGTTTTGAAAACGGAAGTGTGGCCTTGGAAGTCTGTAAAGCTCACAATACAGTGTGACTGTACAATCTTCTGTAGATCTACCATCAACTGTGTAGTGAAAGGGCCCGCCTGATTGGATAGATAGGTGTGGCCTCTGGTATAGTTTTGGTAAATCTAAAGGAGACTGTACAACCAGATTGTACAGTGTGACCACCTTTATATACCCAAAATTAATTGGTTGTGTTTTCAGTGCCATTAATGTACAAGCCAATGCATTTTATCAAAAGCTAAAATGCCAACTGCAACATGCTGAAATGCCTCATGAGCTACTTTGCTGTTTTTTTGTTGTGTATACAGCATCCCATTGAACCCAGTTGACTGCCCTATGCGTGTCGCTGAAGAAAACAGGCCAAAAAGCACACTCCCACTACACTGTGTGAAATTAGGGAGTTTACACCTCAGCGCTGGATTGCAAGGGAGTTGGATGAATGTCTCCCTCCCATGTACTTTTATAAAGCGGGCCATACACTATGCAGTCTGTACAGTCTACCAAAACTGTGGAATAGGAGGATCGACCTGAACCAACTATTCAATTTATATCAAATTTGGCAGGCTCTTACTCTACGTAGTTGATGGTATATCTATATGATTTTAGTGTATGGCCTTTTTAACTACTTCTAACTGGGAATGTACCTTGTGATTTTGTTAAATACATAGACCTTGTGGGAATAACAGACTTGGTTCGACCCCTCACATGACTGGCTGGCCAATATCCAAGGGTATTCGGTGTACCGGAAGGACAGGGTAGGAAAAAGAGGGGGAGGGGTATGTCTCTATGTCAAGAACAATATAAAGGTGACAGAAAGGAGTGACATTACGGATGGGATGAGCATGGATTTAGAATCTGTGTGGGTTGAACTCCATAGGGAAGGAGAAAAGGGGAAAGTAATTGTGGGGGTTTGCTATAGGCCACCTAACCAAGGGGAGGAGGTAGAGCTGGAATTTTTAGCACTAATGGGTAAAGTGGCAAAATTGGGATCAGTCATCGTATTGGGGGACTTCAATTACCCCAACATTGACTGGGAAGAGGGGACTGCACACTCACAGAAGGCCCGCCTATTCACGGAAACCTTACTGGATAATTACATGTCACAGTTGGTGGATTCCCCTACCAGAGAAAATGCAGTCCTGGATCTATTGCTCACTAATGACCCAGACATAATCTCGGAGGTAGGAGTCCAGGACAACCTGGGCTCTAGCGATCACAGGATGATCACATTTAGTGTAAATAACAATATAACAAGACAAGTGGGGAACATAAGAACCCTAAACTTCAGAAGGGCAAACTTTCCAAAATTGTACTCATTGATGGAAAGGGTAAACTGGGACCAAACCCTGGGATCCCTGACCACAGAGGAAAAATGGGAATGCTTTAGGAACATATTGGGCAAAGGCATCTTGCAGTGCATTCCTATGGGAAATAAATTTAGAAGAGACAAAGCCAAACCTGGCTGGCTAAACTGTAGAGTCAAAAAACTTATTAGGGGGGAAAAAATTGGCCTTCAAGAAGTATAAATCAGAGGGCACAGTATCGGCTTTCGAGCAATACAAGGAGGCAAATAAGATAAGTAAACAAGAAATCAAGATGGCTAAAATCAACTTTGAGAGACAAATAGCAGAGGATAGTAAAAAAAAAAAAAAAACCCAAAGAAATTCTTTAAATATATCAACAGCAAAAAAACTAAGGCAGAGCATATTGCACACATAATTAACAATGATGGGAGGATGGTTACAGGGGACACTGAAAAAGCAACCGTGCTAAATGCTTTTTTCTCGTCAGTCTTTACACAGGAAAAGGAGGGGTACACTGACCATGACTGTATGGTTAGTAGTAATAAACAGGACTTGCCACCATGGCTAACAGAGGGGGAAATCAGGGAAAGGCTGGATAAACTTAACACAAACAAATCACCAGGACCGGATGGCATACATCCGAGAGTACTCAAGGAACTCAGTAAAGTTATATCGAGACCACTGTTCCTGATCTTTGCTGACAGTATTAGGACAGGAGATGTACCAGAGGATTGGAAGAAAGCTAGCGTGATTCCAATATTCAAAAAGGGCCAGAGGCATATCCCGGGAAATTATAGGCCTGTCAGTTTGACATCAGTAGTATGTAAACTTCTGGAGGGGATGATAAGGGACTATATCGTAGAGTTTGCTAAGGACAACAACATCATCAGCAGTAATCAGCACGGGTTTACAAATGGGCGTTCTTGTCAAACCAATCTCCTAACATTCTACGAGGAGGTGAGCTGTGAGCTAGATAGGGGGAGACCAGTGGATGTGGTGTACTTGGATTTCGCTAAGGCGTTTGATACAGTTCCCCACAAGCGCTTAATTTATAAAATAAGGTCTGCAGGTATCGATAGCAGGGTTTGCTCTTGGATACGGAACTGGCTAAAAAGGCGTGTCCAAAGGGTAGTAATAAACAGCGCATACTCAGACTGGTCTGAGGTGGTAAGCGGGGTCCCCCAAGGCTCAGTCTTGGGACCAACCTTGTTCAATTTATTCATAAACAACATTGAGGTCGGGATCAGTAGTTCGATATCAGTTTTTGCAGATGACACAAAATTGGGCAGGGCAATAACTTCACAACATGAAGCAGATATCCTACAGAATGACCTGGACAAAATAACAGAGTGGGCAACGACATGGCAAATGAGGTTTAACGTGGAGAAGTGTAAGGTTTTGCACTTGGGGTCTAAAAACATAAAAACACAATACACGTTAGGAGGGGAGCCCTTGGGGGAATCAAAAATGGAGAAGGATCTGGGAGTCTTGGTTGATGATAGATTAGGAAACAGCATGCAATGTCAAGCGGCAGCTTCCAAAGCCAACAGAATATTAGCATGCATAAAGAAAGGGATGCATTCCAGAGATAAGACTATAATCCTTCCACTTTATAAAACTCTGGTCCGACCGCATCTGGAGTATTCCGTCCAGTTCTGGTCGCCAGTCCTCAGGAGGGATGTGTTGGAGCTGGAGAGAGTCCAGAGAAGGGCAACTAAACTAATTAGGGGATTGGAGGATCTTGACTATGAAGAGTGTCTACAATCGCTCGATTTATTCTCCCTGGAGAAGAGACGTCTGAGGGGGGACATGATAGCAATTTATAAATATCTTAATGGGGATCCCAGCTTAGAAAAAAAGCTGTTCATTCGAAGGGATTGCATGAGGACTCGAGGGCATACAATGCGATTAGAGGAGAAGCGTTTTAACCTCAGGCAACGCGGGGGGTTCTTTACTGTTAGGGCAACAAGATTGTGGAATTCTCTACCACAAGAGGTGGTTTCTGCGGGTAGTATGGTGGCTTTCAAAAGACTCTTAGACTTACATCTCAAGGATCAGAACATTCAGGGGTATGGGAGATGATTACAGCCACACATACCTACACAGGTTGAACTAGATGGACTATTGTCTTTATTCAACCTCACCTACTATGTAATGTAACTATATGTAACTGGGGTTATGGCAGCAACTAACTGCCAAAACCCCGGTATTTTTTATTTTTTCCCTTAGATGGCTAGCTTTCAGATAAAAGCGCTCCTATGCAGCCAATGGCTAGACGGGAAGCAAGATAGCCCCCACTCTGCTCTATGCCCTTGGCAGACTGACCTCCGACATCACTTCTGGTTCTCGATCCTGAAGACATGATTGTGTGTGGGGTTTTTTTTTTTGTAAATTAAAGATCTGGGATCTCTTTGACCCATATCTCTCGTAAAGGAGAACCTGTTGTGCCTATTTCTATTTCCTTTGTAATGGGAATGAAAGTGATAAAATAAAGGAACAGTGCAAAAATAAAAGTAAAGCGCCCCATTCCTCCGTGCTCGCTCGCAGAAGCAAACATTTCGTGCCTGCACTTGTAAAAAAAAAAAAAATGTTAAAGCATCATTTAATGGAGATTAGGCACTGTAGTTATGTCTCCATTCCATGAGCATGCACAGCTTTAAAGCATGACATGTTGGGTGTTTGGCGTAACATCTTTCACATACAATACATTTGGGCTAACTGCTGTTTTTAATTTAAAAAAAGTTGTTTTTTTTTCGTCCACTGATGGACACAGCTCCATATCTTCTTAGACCCTTGGGCTTTTGCTGCTCTCTTCAGGAGTAGGACTAGGCGGAAACAATTTTGGATACGCCCCTGAGGCAGCCCCAGGGGGTATACCCTCACTTCCTGCTATAGGACAATTTTTTTGAGGGGGGGGGGGGTTCTGCCTAGTCAGGAGTAAGGACCCGGCACCCTGCTGGGATCTGTGATCCTGGCATTTTTCCTTTTTTTAAATTGAATTTTTTTTTTTTTTTTTCTGTTCCTGTGTGAGCTGCAATCAGTTCTGTTCCTGTGTGAGCTGCAATCAGTTCTGTTCCTGTGTGAGCTGCAATCGACAGCCGGACTGGGCGACGCACTGGATATCATAGATCCTTAGTCTTCCCAGCCTGGCCTGCGAGCGCTAGATTGGCCGCGACATAGCCCCATTGGATGGGGGCTTGCTGTCAAGTTAAATGCCTTGCGAGGATGCATAGCCCTGTTCACGACCAGAGTCGCAACGTACCTCTGGCTGCAGCACCCCCCTTTCAAGATGGCACAGTGATCTGCCAGTAGTGGTGCCCGCTTGGTTCCTGGGTGTGGTGAATAGTTTACCCCTTTTCGGGGAATGCTGGGGTGGATGCAGTCCCTTCCTTGGGTTGGTAGGTCCTTCCCTGAGCCCTTCTCTCATGATTCCCTCCCTTTTTTTTTTTTTTTTTTTTTATATACTGGTGGGGTTCCCCTGTAATGGTTGCCCTCACCTACCCCCTTAGTCCCTTCTTGGGGTGCATGAGTGTTTGGGTGAGGGGCGTTCCGGTTTGGTGATGGGCTGAACAGTGGGAGTGCACTGCCGGCGGCTCTTTTCTTGTGTGCCTGCGACAATTTGTGTGCGAGGGTCCCCCCCTGTTGGACTACAAGTACCTCAGGGTCCTGTGGGTTCCTGGATGCTGTGGGTGCCAGTTTTGTTGTGGATGGCTGTATTCAGCCTCGGTGGCCAGGTTTGTGTAGTCCTGCGGCCTTGTTTATCGTTCATTGATGGATGCAGTCTCTGCATATTAGTAGGGTTATACTGCCCCCTACAAGAGTAGTACACTAGGCAGAAAGTTCTGGCTACACCTATGGTCAGCCCCAGGGAGTATACCCTCTCCTGCACAGGATCTGTTTTTAATCTGCCTAGTCAGGAGTAAGGACCTATTTCCGTGCTGGGATCTCTGGTCCTGGCAAGTTCTTGTTTGATTTTTTTTTAGCTAGATTTTACATAGTGAGGTTGAAAAAAGACACCAGTCCATCCAGTTCAACCGCTGTGTGTGTTTGCTGCTAACCGTACATTGTATACCCCTATATGTTGTGGTCTTTAAGGTGCCCATCTGATAGTTTTTTGAAACTGATACTTTTGCTGATACCACTGCTTGTGGAAGAGAATTCCACATCCTTACTGCTTCTTACAGTGAAGAACCCCCTGCGTATTTTAAGGTTAAACCGCCTTTCCTCTAGTCTTAATGAGTGGCCACGTGTCTTATTGTATTTCCTTTCTCTGAATAGGTTTTTCCATATGCTAGGGTTGCTAGAACTATATTTGTACATTGATATCATATCCCCCCTCAATCGTCTCTTCTCCAGAGAGAATAGGTTCAGTGCTTGTAGTCTTTCCTCGTAGCGGATGTCCTCCATTCCCCTAATTATTTTTGTTGCCCTTCTCTGGACTTTCTCCAGTTCCAGCACATCCTTCCTGAGGACTGGTGCCCAGAACTGGACAGCATACTCCAGATGTGGCCGGACCAGAGTCTTGTAGAGAGGTAGAATAATCTCTTTATTTCTGGAGTGAATGCCATGTAGTTGCCCACCCCATTATTTTGTTCAGGTCCGCTTGTAAGGTTTCCACATCCTGCCCAGAAGATATTGGCATGCTTAGTATCATCTGCAAATACTGAGATTTTACTCGATATCCCCTTCTCTAGATCATTTATGAATAAATTAAACAGGATTGGTCCCAAGACAGAACCCTGGGGGACCCTGCTTTCCACACCTGCCCAATCTGAGTACTCCCCTTTAATCACCACCCTTTGCACTCTCCCCTGGAGCCAGTTCTCTATCCAGGTACTCACCTTATGGTCCATACCTACCCTCCTTAGTTTGAACAGTAAGAGTTTGTGGGGAGCGGTGTCAAAGGCCTTTGCGAAGTCCAGGTACACCACATCCACAGGCTTACCTTCATCTAGGTGGCAGCTCACTTCATCATAGAAGGTTAATAGATTGGTTTGGCAAGAATGATTTTTCATGTATCCATGCTGATTACTACTAATACCATTTTCATTACTAAAGTCTTGTATGTGGTCCCTTTAACCACTTTAGTACCAGTCACGTAACCTCTACGTCATCAGACTTTGCGGGGTTATACCGGGATGATGCCTCTAGCTAGAGGCATCATCCCGGTACCGTTGTTTGAAGCCGACGGTCGGCTTTCCGTCGGTAACGATCGATGCGGCTCGGGAGCCGCTCGATCGTTACCCGGGGGGGCGGGAGGGGACGTCCCCCCCCTCCCGCCGCCTTCCGCGGCTTTGCTCGGGGCTACCGTCCCACCGGGAGCCCCGAGCACCCAGCCGGCACGTCCGCCGGCTGGATGGAGTCCCGATGAATGCCGGAAACGGCATCGATCGGGTCTCCGATGACGTAACCCGGAGGCGGCGTCCATGACGTCACGTCCGGGTTACTGTGCTGCAAAAGGCGGCAGATTTGAAAAACGGCTGTATGCAAAAATGCCGTTTTCGGCATTTTGCATACAGGGAAGTGTAGTGGAGGGGTCTAGGGTCTTTTAGACCCTCGATCCCTCCATAAAGAGTACCTGTCACGACATATTGCTGTCACCAGGGATGTTTACATTGCTTGTGACAGCAATAAAAGTGATCAGATTTTTTTTTTTTTAAAAACCTGTAATAAAGTTTAAAAAAAAAGAAAAAATAAATAGGAAAAAAAAAAAAAAAAAAATTTAGCCGTCCCCGTCACCGTTAGCTCGCGCACAAAAAAAAACGTATACGCAAGTCGAGCCGCAAATGAAATCGCTGTTCAAACCACACATGTGAGGTATCGCCGCGATCGCCAGAGCGTGGGCAATAATTAAAAAAAAAAAGAGCTACACTCTAACTCTAAACTGGTAACCGTTAAATAAATTTAAAGCGTCGCAGATTGAGATCTCTATTGACCGTAGTTTGTCGCCATCCCACGGGGGGGCGCAATTTTAAACCGTAACATGTTTGGTATCTATTTACTCGGCGTGACATCATCTTTCACAATATACAAAAAAAATGGGCTAACTTTACTGTTTAGTATTTTTTAAATGCAGTGAAATGTGATTTTTCAAATTTTTTCCAAAAAAATGGCGTTTTAAAGACCGCTGCGCAAATACCGCGTGACAAAAAATTTTGCAATGACCGACATTTTATTCTCCAGAGTCTTTGCTAAAAAAATATATATAATGTTTGGGGGTTCTAAGTAGTTTTCTAGGAAAAAATACTGGTTTTAACTTGTGAACAAAAAGTGTCCGAAATAGGGCTGGGGCTAAAGTGGTTAACATCCCCTCCAAACTTTGCAGACTACTGATGTTAGGCTGACCGGCCTATAGTTACCCGGGGATACATCTCGGCCCCTTTTTAAATATTGGTACCACGTTGGCTTTTTTCCAATCAGCTGGCACCATACCCGTCTGTAAACTATCCTTAAAGATCAAGAATAATGGTCTGGCAATCACCTGGCTGAGCTCTTTAACCATCTCAATACTGGGCACTTAAACCCCCTTCCTTCCCAGACCAATTTTCAGCTTTTAGCGCTGTTGCATTTTGAATGACAATTGCGCGGTCATGCAACACTGTACCTAAACCAAATTTGTGTCATTTTTTCCCCACAAATAGAGCTTTCTTTTGGTGGTATTTGATCACCGCCAGGTTTTTTCTTTTTTGGTGCACAAATAAAAAAAAGACCGAAAAGTTTGACAAAAAAAAAAATTTTTTTGTTTAGGTTTATAAAATTTTGTAAATAGATATGTTTTTTCCTGCACTGATGATGCCGCACTGATGAGGAGACACTGATGGGGGGCACTGGTGGGTAATAATGGGCACTGGTGGGCGGCACTGATAGATGGCAATAACGGGTACTGGTGGGCAACACTGATAGATGGCATTGGTGGGCAGCACTAATAGGGGGGCACCACTGACAGGCTCTCTGAGCCCTGTTTGCCATCCCTGGTGGCCATGGTGGGCATCCCTGGTGGCTCTAGTGGCACCCCCTTCCCCCAGGGCTGCACTGGTAATCAATCATCTGATTACCAGCACAGACCCCCCCCCCCCCTGTGATCAGTGAGTAATTAGAAATACTCACTGATCACCCCGGCTGCAGTATCGATCCTCTGCTCTTCTCCTCACTGACAGGATCTGTCAGGAGGAGAAGAGATCGAAGCCGTTACAATGGCTGTATTGAAATTACATGACGGCTTTGATTGGACACAGCCGTCATGTGATCAGGAGGGCCAATCACAGGGCCCTCCTGCCGAGGCTTGTTGCTCTGTGTCCTAGGGACACAGGCTCATCGAGATCGCGGCGCTGCGCGTGCCCGCAGCGGCGCGATCTCTCTCCTTCTGAAGGACGTTCCGGAACGTCCGATCAGAAGGAGGAAGCTCCCACCCGGCTGTATATTTACAATGGCCCGGATGGGAGGTGGTTAAGAACCCTCGGGTGCAAGCCATCCGGTCCCGGTGATTTATTTATGTTTCTCTAGTTTAGTTCTAAGTCTTATCTTCTGTTAGCCATGGTGGTATTTCCTGAGGTGTGTTTACTTTGGCCTCACAAGCTGGGTTAGTGTAGCCCCCTGATTCTTTTGTGAAGACTGAAGAGGAGAAATTATTTAACACTACCGCCTTTTCCCTGTCCTCTGTGGCCAAAACTCCCTTATCGTCTTTTATGGGGCCAATGTGTTTTGGCCTTGCTTTCTTACTGTTTATATACTTAAAGAATTTCTTGGGCTTTTTTCTCTGGATTTTTCCTGTGAGTTCTACAAGCAACTATGCTGGATCTGGGCGACGGGCTGGCTGTTTATAGATCCAGTGGTTACCCCAGCCAGCCAGCGAGCACACGCAGGCCTTAGCTCTGCGCTGGGTAGGCCATGACAGTCCCACTAGACGGGGACTGGCCCGTGAGTTAAACATCGCGACAGGTTGCACACGACCGGGTCTAGACCTGGGTGGCAGCAGTCCTATTTAGCCGATAGCCCCCCCCCCACTTCGGCAGAGAGGAATCCTGTCGGGAGTTGTTGCCCACCTGTGTTCCTGAATTATTGTCCTCCCCCCCTCCCCTGGTGGCTTTTAGGGTGGACGCGGGCTCCTAACTGGGACGGTTGGACCCTCACAAGCCTGTATTCCCCTCTGTCCTATACCACACCTCCTCTTCTACCTGCGCCCCCCTCCCCCCATGTTGAGGGCTGCTGGGACTGCTCCAGGGGGGTGCGGCGATGGACTATCGTGTGGGGGGGGGGGTCTCTGTACCTCCAGGGCCCACCTGCCAATCGATCCTGTTGTGGAGTCGGGGGGGGGTCCTCTGCTGCTCTGCAGGCCACCATTTTCCTGTAGCCTCGTGCTGAGATGGGTGGCCATCATGGTCCACCCGACAGCCATTTTGCTGTGATTTTTTTCTGATAGGAATCTGAATGGGAGTTCCTGGAGGCGGTTTTCTGTAGGTGGAGTCCCTCCCTATACCCTGGGCTGTTTCTCAGCTCCTTTCCTTTTGCCTTCTGCATCTTGGTACAAAGTCTGGGGGTCCCTCTGCTGGGGGTCTCCAGCGCGTTTGCCTGTCCTTGGGGGGGGCGGCGCTGTAGCGCAGTGGGAATTTTTTTTCCAGCTTTTGCTGATGGGTTTTTCTGGTTCAACATGGACTCTTTAGATCATGTGTCCCCATCTGACCCCCCCTCGGGAAGGCCACAGGGCCCTCAGGATCCCAGCTGTCTACCGATGCAATTTCAGCAGTCCTGGAAGCGTTTGTGTCCTGGGTAGAGGTGGTCTTTAAAAGGCGAGGTGCTAAGAAACGCCCTCCGCCTACCTCTGCCTAATCTGATATCTCAGGTTCTGAGTATGACCGCAGACGTGGGTCTCCCTGCCAGGTCCACTACCTTGCGCCCTGTCTCCTTTGACAGTGAGGATGACATTTCTACCTCCACTGCAACGCAACATAAGGTGCTGGTGGACAAATTTAGTTTCTGCATGAGACCCTGAAATTGGAGGATGTGGCTGCGACTGGGCCGCAGGTTACGTTTGGCACTCACAAGCCATCCAGAGTGGCAAAGGTTTTTCGCTTTCCCTCGTATTTTGACCACATGCTCAAAAAAGAATGGGACTGTCCAAAGTGTTCCCCTGGGGTGCCTAAGAGGATTGCTAGACGCTACCCTTTTGAGGAGTCCCTGATAAATAAGTGGACTGTACCACCTATGGTGGACCCTCTGGTCTCAAGACTGAATAAGGCTACCGTTATCTCAGTGGAGGATTCCCCGTTCTTTAAGGATCCGGAGGATAGGAAGGTGGAGGCTGTGGCCCGCAATATGTACCCCCTATAGGGGTCTGCACTGAGACCCGTGTTTACAGTTACCCTTGTCACGCAAATGTTGACTGAATGGGCTAAGTTACTACGTCGTGACCTGGAGGGGAAACAAGTTCCCTTTGCCTTTTTGAGGAGCTGTTGGACCAGCTGGTGCAGGGGCTGCAATTAGTTTGCGATGTCGCGCTGGACACTGCTCCCATATTGGGCCGACTGTCTGTTTCGGCAGTGGTCCTCTGGCGTATACTTTGGCTAAATTGCTGGTCTGCGGATCAGACTTCAAAGAAGGCCTAGATCTGCCTTTTCAAGGAGATCGCCTGTTTGGTGCTACCCTGGATGATGACATTAAGGGTCTCACAGGAGGGAAGAGTACCTTTCTTCCACAGGCTAACAAGGTAAGGACCTTCGACAGATGGGTCCCTCCTTCTCAGCACAGTTTTGTTTTGTTTTTTTTTGTCCCTCAGGGTCAGTCGATAAGGCAAAGCCCCTTTTAAGACACTCAGGCGGTTCCAATCGACCCTGGTCTGGCAAACCAGTCTCCAGATCTGCGGACAAGACCTCCTTGGCCTGAAGGTGTGCCCTCACCTATATCTGGGGTGGGGGGACGTTTTTGCTGGATCCTGGACCTGTGGATATCCCGGATACCAGACAAATGGGTTCAAGAGGTCATACGGTCCGGTTACACGATCGAGTTTCGATCTGTCCCTCCGGTAAGGTTCTTCCCTTCCAATGTGCGACTTTCCCCGGATCGCTTGCTGGCGCTCTCTGGGGCAATTCAGGACCTGGTACAATGTGTGTGGAATGTTTTCAAGGCTTTTATTCAAACCTTATATCAAGGTAAGCCACGCTAAGCAGTGAACTTGTGCTATAACACACAAAATATTATATATGGTGAAAATACCAAGTTAAATACTTCAATATACAGTGAATAAAAATAACAACTTGAATGTGACATACACCTAACCAGGAAGTGTGTAAAGCAAGTTGTGTGCAGAGTTAAAGTTCAATAGTCCCTATAGGACCCAAAAAATCAACAGTGACAAATATGTCTGAAGGTCAAAAATGATCTTGACCACAAAAACTGCTGGAAAACACCTGGGGATCCATCCAGTAGTCCGTGTGAGATTCCAAAGTGTTCGATCACTCTATTGCAAGGAACAGCCACTATATACACAGACTGCTTACGTGATTGAGGTATATCAAGTGCCCGATTCAAAGGTGTATGCTCCCCGGATCCTCAATAGGATAGACCTCTGGATAAATTCAACCTCAGACAAGAAAAGCTCAACAAACATGGACCACGTGCATGTAAAAAATGATACAAGATCCCATTGCGTAACACTGTATAATTGTTCTAAAAGAGAATGAGAGATACTCTATATCCTACTATTGCCACATCCCTGTGAATACAATTGAATAGGAGGAAGAGGGGAATGAGAGTCCCACTAAACAATGGGGTCTCTCAACCTCTCAAAAAAATTGGGACTTTAAAGGCTAGTAATAGGTGCTGATCTTGATGGAAATAAGTACAACAATCCTCTAAAAAAACATATTTATTACATATATGCGTACCAAATATAACAATATACATGTATTTGATAAAACATGATAAATTCATGCACGTAAGTCAATAAGACAGAGTTGATTAACCACTAGAGCCCTGATGCCTCTATTGACCAAGGCAGCTCATATAAAATATATGACAATTCATGATAAAAATCATACAAATATGGGGTTCACTTGTGGTAAATGTGGAATTGCGATGCGTTTAGCTTGGTTGCTTCCTCAGGCGATTCCTGAAAACTTGTCTACAGAACAGGCATTACTTAGTTGCTTCACCCCTTGATCAGAATGGAGTGTCCAGTTAATGTAAGAACATATCACAAATAGCTCCAATGGTTAGTCCCTTATTAGCCGCCAGGCATGAATTGGTGGTCACAAATGAGGTAGTGGGGAACATCCGTTTGTTGCAAAAGGATCAGTCTATCCAGTGCATTCCTCACTTTGAGGCAAATGCTAAGGAAGAATTGTGTTGCACAAACGAAAAGGGTCCGGTCCTGTGATACCACCAAACAGCCTCTCCTCACTGAGCTCACGCTGTCTCTGGCCAGTCACTATCTTTCACTTCAGCACTTTTTTCCTTATTAAGTGGATTGCACTTAAGGTGTAAATTTCACCATTGGGTGTACATTTGTGATATATGCACCCATAACAATTATACAGTGTTACGCTATGGGATCTCGTATCATTTTTTACATGCACGTGGTCCATGTTTGTTGAGCTTTTCCTGTCGTCTGAGGTTGGAATTTATCCAGAGGTCTATCCTACTGGGGATCCTGGGAGCAATACACCTTTGAATCAGGCACTTGATATACCTCAATCTGGTAAGCAGTCTGCGTATCTAGTGGCTGTTCCTTGCAATAGGAGTGATCTAACACTTTGGAATCTCACACGGACTACTGGATTGATCCCCAGTAGTTTTCCAGCAGTTTTTGTGGTCCAGATCATTTTTGACCTTTAGACATTTTTATTTGTCACTGTTGATTTTTTGGGTCCTATAGGGACTATTGAACTTTAATTAACTCTGCACACAACTTGCTTTACACACTTCCTGGTTGGGTGTATGTCACATTCAAGTTGTTGTTATTTTTATTCACTGTATATTTAAGTATTTAACTTGGTATTTTCGCCATATATAATATTTTGTGTGTTATAGCACAAATTCACTGCTTAGCATGGCTTACCTTGATATAATTTTTGTTTAAGTGTTTGTCACACTATAAGCTGCTGCTTATTTGTACATTAGCATAGCATAGCATGGTTACAAATTTACTTTTATTTAAACCTGTTCAAGGTTCCCAGGAAGGAAGGCAAGGTGCATCCAATCCTGGACCTGAAAGCGCTAAATTGCTTTGTGCGAGCTCAAAAATTCAGGATAGAATCTGTTCGCACGGTGGTGGCCTCCCTGCATCAGGGGGAATTCCTGGCCTCCATAGACGTGGATGCCTACCTTCACATCCCAATCTGTGCAGGACACCAACGGTTTCTCAGTTTTGCTGTGGGAGAGGATGTAGAAGACTGTTCGGTGCCTCTTTGGAGAAGATCATTAAGGGTCTTACGGGAGGTAAGAGTGCTTTGCTTCCGCAGGTTGCTAAGGGCAAGGAACCTAGTCGTAAACCTGGTCCTTTTTTTCTCGGCTCGCAAGCGGCCCTTTCAACTGGATCGCAGGACAAGGTTTCAAGATCCACCCATACCTTCGCCAGCAGCTCCAAGAGACCCTGAGCTGATAAGTCAAAAGCGGGCTCTGTTGGTCCTGTAGGCAAGCTTTTCTCAGCCTGGAGGGGCGCTTTCACCCATATCTGGGGGGGTCCTTTGTTTTTTTGGACTTATGGACCTTGCTCATTCAGGACAAATGGGTCCACGAGTTGATTTGGTCTGGTTACAAGATCAAGTTTTGGTCCTTGCCTCTGGAAAGGTTCTTACCTTTCAACCTACGCCTGTCTTGCGATTGGCTGCAGGGCCTTTACAGGGTGGTGCTGGACCTGTCGGCACAAGGATTCATTGCGCCGGTTCCAGAGTTGGAGCGTTTTCAAGGCTTTTATTTAAATCTGTTTACGGTTTCCAGGAAGACAAGGTCCGTCCGATCTTGGACCATAAGGCTCTCGACCACTTTGTTCAGAAATTTTGAATGGAGTCTATTCGCATGGTCGTGGCAATCCTTCGAGGGGATCTTTTGGCTTCTATCGATCAAGGACGCTTACTTTCATATTCCAGTATGTCGGGAACCAGCGTTTTTCTTTGTTGTGCCGTGGGCGAGGAGCACTATCAATTTGTGGCGTTACCTTTTGGTCTCGCTTCAGCTCCTCGGGTGTTCACAAAAGTATCGGCCCCAGTGTTGGGCCTTGCTCTGGCAGAAGGGGATCGTGGTACTAGGTTACTTGGACGATCTGCTGCTAAGTGCAGAGTCATCCGCTCTATAAGTCGACTTGGACATTACTGTGCAAACTCTACAAGAGTTTGGATGGATACTGAATTTTCAAAAATCAGCTCAGACTTCGTTCACCAAGCTGGGCTACTTGGGTCTGATGCTGGATTCAGCTTCGACCCGGGTGCTTCTTCCACATGTGTAACGGGTGAAGTTGCAGGATGCGATTTGACTCTTTTTAAACCGTTGGTCGTCTCTCAGGACTTGCATTCAAGTGCTGGGCCTCATGGATTCCACCTTTCGAAGCGGTTCAGTTTGCTCAGTTCCATACAAGACCTCTGCAAAGGGAGATTCTTGTGAAATGGAACAAGGATCTACTGTCGCTAGACAATCTGATCCTGTTGAGCCAAGGTACCCAAAGCTCTCTGACCTGGTTTCTCCGTTCTTCGCCGTTTCATCTAGGGAAGTCCTTTCTCCCCCTGTAATGGACAGTGGTTTCCATGGATGCCAGTCTCTCTGGGTGGGGAGGTGTCTTGGGTGTTTACTCGGCTCAAGGAGTTTGGACTCTGAGTCCAGTCTACCAATCAACATCCTGGAGATTCGGGCGATCAGGCTTTGTCTGTCCCAGTGGACGGATTGTCTGCAGGGGTGCCCGGTAAGTGTACAATCGGACAATGCCACGGCTGTGGCATGTCAATCATCAAGGGGGCACAAGAAGTGCCCTGGCAGCCCACGAAGTAGCTGGCATCCTGAGGTGGACAGAAGTATATATTCCGGCCCTCTCTCTGCTGTACACATTCTGGGGCTAGAGAATTGGCAAGTGGAATATCTCAGTCGGCAGATGTTGGATCAGGGAGAATGGTCTCCATCCGGAGGGGTTTCATCAACACTGACTCCGATGGGGGACTCCCGATGTGGACCTGTTGGCCTCCCAGCTCAACAGGAAGGTGGAGGTTCCTGTCAAGGTCTCGAGATCCTCTGGTCGAAGCAGCAGATGCCCTGGTGGCTCCTTGGGGTCAGTATCGTCTGATTTACGGCTTTCCACCAATACAACTTCTGTCAACTGCTACGCAGAATCGATGTGGAAGGGATTCCAGTCATTCTGGTGGCATCAGACTGGCCTTGCCAGGCTTGGTACGCAGGCCTAGTAAGGCTGGTAGCCGATGCTCCTTGGATACTTCCTCTGAGAGGATTTTCTGACTCGAGGACTGATCTTCCATCCTGCTTTACAGTCGCTGGCTTTAACGGCATAGCTATTGAAAGCCAGGTGCTGAAGTACAGGGGGCTGTCGGAGTCGGTGATTCCTACGCTATTGAAAGCTAGGAAATATTCTTCCAGGAAGGTTTATCGAGGGCATACACTACTTGGTGTGAGTCTCGAGGGGGGTTTCTTCCCGTTCGTTTCTGTGTCTCATCTGCTGGAGTTTCTACAACTAGGTGTAGATCAAAGCTCTGGGCACCATCAAGGGCAAGAAGATTTATGCCTTTGTCATCTTCATGACTCATAGGGTTATGCTCCTTCTAGGAATAGGCAGGAAAACATGTAACCACGCCTATCCCTGCAGGCATAACCCCACACTATCAGCAAGCAGTTTGTTTCTGCCTAGTTTTAGGAATGGGACCTAGCTCCCTGCTGGGACTTCGGTCTTAGCTGTTAATAGGGAAATTTGTTTATTTTTCAAAAGAACAAGATCCAGAGGAGATATATGCAAAAGTAGACCTATGCGCTACCTAGGGAGAAGGGAACGGATAAAGAGGAGGTAGTACAGATAAAAGAATGGAGCACCAGAAATCTGCAGCTAATTCTGTAGTGTCACCACATAAAGAGATAAAAATATGCGCAAACGCTAAAATTGGTGAATCATATACTAGATAATAAATATCAATCTTCAAAAATGACAAAAGTGTTGAAAGTGCCAAAGTGAACGTGAGTAAATATATATAAATTATGAAGATAAAATTCAACACAAAACAATCTAAAATCTGTAAACCTAAGAAGAGGTTAAAAGATGAGCACTTTTCAATACAATATAAATAGATAATAAAAATGCTGAATAATACTATAAAATCTTCAAATGGTGAAAGAAAAAGTGATCGTGTGCAGGAAAAGTGGATATCCAAGAGCAATAAAGTGATCAAGGATTAGCTGAATAAATATAAAGTGAATATCCTGTGCAGAAATGAGCAATTGCAAAAGGTTCTATTAATATGCCCTATGAAGAGTAAACCACTGTCGCTCTTCATAGTGGGGTGAAGATACCTCACCAAATAACAAAAGTGATGATCATAACTATAAGATAATGATACGTCAAAGGACTGAGATAATAAGATCAAACTGAAAAAATTAATATCCCAATCACCCCGCGCTTGAGGAAATAATCGATAAATTATAGTAGCTGCTACTCAATAGATATCTAAATGTAAACAATGTATCAAACTAAACACAATAGGATAAAAACCGGAAAGTCCAATACATGAGCAGCGCTATAAAAGAGTGACCCCTTTTAGAAGAAAAAGTCTGTGAGTCTGCAGAGTCCTTAATCGAGGATCAATAATCAAAGAATAGATGAAGGCTTCCACCACACCTCGTGACCCCTAGGGCAATGCTCACTCACCAGACATAGAAGATTATAACAGCCTTTGTATCATAAGATCAGCCCAAGTAGGTAAATCCAATCCGCTGAATCATCGGTGTCCAGACCAGATGTCTCCCCATTCACAGATCAGATACTTAGACCAATTCCATATCCAGGCTCGTCCAGACAATATGTGCAGAGTGTGATATAAGACAAAAAGGGGGCTCATAGGGTAGTAGTTCAATGCTATTTTTATTAACTATCCAACCCACAAAGTCCCCCCACTCAATGCACTCACATTTAAAACATCATTAAAAGCATGAATGAAAGTATCAATTGAAACAGCCGTGGCGCTGCCAGGAAGCTCACCGCTCACTACTTTTCTCCTGCTCGTCAGCCCCGGGAGGATGTAAGTGTAACTCCTCGGCTGCTCGTCACTGTGCTGTAGTCTGGGTGGCCGTGCGCTCACTCCCTGACATGTTTCGTCATAAACAATGACTTCTACTGAGGGTGTGGGCGAGCGGCACCTCCTTTTATCTCACTCCTCTTCAAAGAGTTAACCCCCTCCGCTGCCGGCAACTTGTACAAGCGCAACGATCTGCAGAGCGGGGCAGCCCTGAGTCATATGAGATCACTGACAAACTAGCAGCAGCCCATGAACTTATAATAAAAGATACAATGTATCCACAATGCAAGGTAAGTATCCAACAGAAATCCTATTGAAGCTCAGTCCACTGCACACATCGGGGAGAATAAATGCGTGGAAAGAGACATATTACCATAGCATTTTAACTCATGTTTCTTTTCATCCCTCCACCATATCACTAATAATGGCCAATTTTAATCCCTAAATAACGACCCCAGTTAATGGGTCTGATAATTGGGATATGAAAAGATATGTTCAAAGGACTGTGCTTTTACATAGTAAAACTGTTAAATGTCAAGTGTTCAGATTAAAATGATCATAAAATCGTTAAAATTACACAGAGTATATGCCATACTAAACAATAAAAACTCCCATAAAAGAGAGTTAAAAACCACAAAGCCAAATGAAGGTCTTAGTGAAACAAATAGGCATCATGTTGCATAAAAAATGGTGGATGACACACTAAGCATCACTATATGTACCAGAATAATAAATTATTATAATAGAAATAAGATAGAATTCCGGATAAAAAGATAAAATAAATGGGGTATAATTCCATCAATAATCACTTAAAAAACAGTTATCGTCCAATTCAACGTTCAAACCTTTGGGCGTTAAGGAACCAGTTAAATAGATCCATTGAGTCTCTCGTTTAGAGAGTTCTCTAACCAAATTAGAGCCTCTCCATACCGGGTCCATCTTGTCTATACCCCAGAATTTGAGACCAGATGGATCTCTCTTGTGCTTCTGTCGAAAGTGTAGCAAAACGCTATGGTGTTTAAAGCCTTTTCTGATATTGGCCAAATGCTCTGACACTCTTTTGGACAGGGTCCTTTTAGTACGGCCAATATAAATCAGGCCACACGGGCACTCAAGACAGTACACAACATGCGTTGATTGGCACGCAATAAATTTCCTGATTTCAAAACTGCCATTGGCATCAAAAGGAGTCTTGGCTCCAAATGTTTCTTTTACTTGCCTGCAAGAAAAAAGATGAAGGACAGGTCATAAAATGTACCTGTCATTCATTTGTGGGGACGTAGCATGACAGTTGGTATATAAAAAAAAAAAAATATTTAATTACATGTTATTAAAGACAGTCTATTGGTTGATAAGACAGAATATATGATTGGTCATTTAACTCTATTATTGATTGGACAAAGACAATGTAATATTACTGGTTACTTTTTTATTACCTGTTGTTGGTTGGTCCAAAAGTGACAGAATTTTCACCTTGAGCCGTTTGGACTCCCCTATATAAAGAGGAAATGTAACGGTTAAAATTCATTCAGCAGCGGGAGCAACAGACAATAGCTTCAGGACTTTTTGTTGTTGTTACTGACCTGCTATGGAATCCCTTCTCCAGCAGATCTTGAACCGGGCCGGGGAAGCCAATGGTGTCGAATGGATGCGGCGTTGCCTGTCCTTTTCTTCGATCCCGGAGCCGGTGGAGCCTTGCCGATCTTCTTCGGCTGTTACTGATGACGTTTCTCCTGTGTCTGTGGCGCTCCCTGCTGACGCGGGTCATATTGGCCGATGTCGTCCAGTCAGAAGGGCTGCCCGTGACCCCGGTGATGCAATTCCTGCCTGTCGGGACCGTGACCCCAGTGACGCATTTCCGGATCGTCAGGTCTTTGACCCTGATGACGCAGTTCCGGTTCGTCATTTCCGGACGACGGTCGCAAGGAGGCAAGATGGACGCCCGCTCCGCTCGGGGAAGCGACCGGGTCGTTTTGGAGATGATGTCGCCGCTTCCTGCAGGAATTCCGGAAAAAAGGGAAGGCCCGTTCGAGGTACATGTAGTACCAATTCACAGTCGGCCCCCTTTGCTAATATCACTCCTTCTTTCCAGGTTATCGGTCCGGAAGTGTCAGCGGCTAGGCCTACCATCCCGGTTCCTGTCGTTCCAGTTTCCTCGTCTGACTGCTCTGCTTCAGGGATCCTGCCTGGGTGTTCTACTGGTACTGTGGTCGTTAATGACGCAGTACCTGAAGGTCAGTCTCATATGCTCAGGAATTTCTTTGCTATGTTGACTGATTTTTGTTCTCAAATGTCTTCTCCTGTTGCTGTGGGTTCTACTATGCCTGTTGACAAGGTTATTGTTTCTAATGTGCCTGTCCAGGGGCCATCTGTTGCGGACCCTCTGACCGAAGTTTGGTCTGAGGCGTTGCTTCCTACAGATCGCCCTGCTTTGCATGATGTATCTACCCCCTCTGTTCCTGTTTCTTCACCTTTGGTACCTACTGTTTGCATGAAGGAGAGTATTGGGCAATTAAGAAAGGGAGTGTGCTTTGCTTTTAATGAAGGCATGTGTTCCCGTTCTAATTGCAGATTTAGACACGAGTGTTCACATTGTGCAAATAATCACCCTATTTCTCGTTGTTTTAAAAAGAATAATCCGCCTTCTGTCCCTTCAGCTAAGGATCAGCTCTTTCAAAAGTGCGGCAACTCCGGTGAGCTGGGAAAAAATGCTTCCCTGGCTCATGGAGTACCCAGACAGTGACAAAGCTTTGATTTTGTATGAGGGTTTTAGATTTGGTTTTTATTTGCCCCCATATTCTGGTTCTGGATGTTTTGTCGTTGAAAATTTACCTTCTGTACGTGAATTCCCAGAGTTGGTTCGTGAAAAACTTTTTAAAGAAATTGATGCTGGTAGGATGGCTGGCCCTTTTTCTTCTCCCCCTTTTCCAGATTTCCGCATTTCCCCATTGGGGCTTATCCCAAAGAAGGAGGTCGGCGAGTTTCGCCTTATTCATCACTTGTCCTACCCTGACGGGCTGTCTCTTAATGATGACATTGACCCTTCTCTTTTTTCTGTATCCTATTCCACATTTGAAGATGCATTGAAGAAGATTAGGGGTGTTGGGGCCTCTGCTTTGTTAGCCAAGTCTGATGTGAAGTCTGCGTTTAGACTCTTGCCTATAAACCCTTCTGCGTTCAACTCCTTAGGAATTTTTTTTTGTGATCAGCTTTTCTACGACAAATGTTTGCCTATGGGGTGTTCGCTGTCCTGCTCTTATTTTGAGCTCTTTTCTTGTTTTATTGAATGGGTAGTATCCAGTAGGGCGTCTTCAGGTAATGTTTTACATTACCTTGATGATTTCTTGTTCATTGGGGGTGCTGATTCTCTGGATTGTCTGAGAATCTTTACTGAATTCAAAATTATTTGTTATGAGTTTGGGATCCCCTTGGCTACTGAGAAGACTGTATTCCCTACCACCAGGCTTGAATTTTTGGGTATTGAAATAGACACTGTATTGATGGAATTTCGCCTCCCAGCTGCCAAGATCTCAAAGATAAAATTTTTGTTGCAATTCATTTTGTGTAGGAAAAAAGTCCAGTTGAGGACTATTCAGTCTCTTCTGGGACTTTTAAATTTTGCCTGTCGAGTGTTGCCTATGGGCAGGGTTTTTTGTAAACGTTTGTATAGAGCCATTTCTGGTTTTTCATCCCCTTTTCATTTTGTGAGAATTTCTTCTGCTATATCTGAGGATTTGCGGATGTGGTTAAGGTTTTTGGATGACTTTAATGGATCTTCAGTTTGGCAGGATGATTTTTGTTCTGCTTCTGCTCTTAATTTATTCACAGATGCATCTGCCGCCCACGGTTTTGGGGCTTATTGGGATGGCAATTGGTCTGCTGCTTCTTGGCATCCTGATTGGATTAGTAGGGGTTTGACTTCTAGTATAGTGCTTTTGGAGTTGTTTCCTGTGCTTGTTGCATTGGAATTGTGGGGACAGCAATTTAGGAATAAGAGGATTATTTTACATTCTGACAACCAAGGAGTTGTATTTGCTGTCAACTGTTTGTCCTCTCGTTCCTTACCTGTCATTTCTCTATTACGTTTCTTAGTTTTGCAGTGTCTTCGATTGAATGTTTGGTTAAAAGCGAAGTATATCCCAGGTTTTTCGAATGATATAGCTGATTCTTTATCCCGCCTGCAGTTCCACAGGTTTCGGATGTTGGGGCCCCAGGCTGCTCCAATTGGCCTGTCTTGCCCCAGCCACTTGTGGACCCTTGTTTGACTGACGTTGCATTGGCTATTCGGAATTCATTGGCTCCTTCTACTTGGTCGTCTTATCTGTCCTCGTGGGGGTTATGGTCCTCTTTCTGGTTATCGAGAGGGAGGGCTGTACTTCCTGTGGATGAGGGGTCTGTTATGTTGTTTTTGAATGACTTATGTAGTAAAAATTTTTCTTTTGCTTATGTAAATAAAACTTTGGCTGGAATTTCATTTTTTGCACGTTTGAGTGGTTATCCATCATGTGCTAGTTATTTTTCTGTGAAAGTTGTTTTGCGTGGTTATCGTAAGGCTCATGTTGTTTCTGATAAGAGGTTTGCCATATCATTGTCCATTTTAAAAAGTCTTTGTGGTGCTACCTCTTCAGTTTGTTTTTCAAATTTTGAATCTTTATTGTTTCAGACTGCTTTTTGTGTCTGTTATTTTGGAGCCTTTAGAGTATCCGAGTTATTTGCTTCGTCTTCTACAGCATGTAATGGTTTGCTGTTTCAAGATGTATCTTTGGTTGACGGGTCCTTGAGGATTTGCTTGAGGCAATGTAAAACTGACCAATCTGGACAAGGTTTTTTGATTTCCTTGAATAAACAGGTTGATACTACCATTTGTGTTGTGTTGCTGGTGGAACAGTATTTGAAAGTTAGGCCTCTGTTTTTTGGTCAATTTTTCATTCACCAAAATGGTCTTCCTGTTACTGTCTTTCAATTTAGTGCTATTCTTAAAAAATGTTTGGCCAACTTGCATTTGGACCATTTGCCAATCACGTCTCATTCGTTTAGAATTGGGGCTGCCACTTCTGCTTCTGTTGCAGGTTTTTCCAGTGGCTCTATTCAAAATATTGGCAGGTGGAGATCAAATGCTTTCAGATCTTATGTTAGACCTAACCTTTCATTTTGAAATTGCAGGTAGTGCTAAAATTGTATGGATTATCGGGCATTCCTATATTTTTTGGGCCCACAGAAGAGCTGCTTTAAGGACTTATGGCAGTAATCTAGGATTTCCTTCTACATCAGTGAAAATATATTGGTGTGGTGTTCGTGGTCTTCTATGGACTGATATGCGTTCTATGTTTTCTGCTCTTTGCATGAAGTGGCCCGTTCCTGATATTATTATTCTACATGCAGGTGGTAATGATTTGGGGAATCGCAAGAATATTGATATTATTTTGCAAGTCAGGTCTGATTTCGTGTATTTTAATTCTATTTTTCCTTCCTGTAGGTTGGTGTTTTCGGAGATGGTTTCGCGTTTGCTTTGGTTCTCTGAGGGTAAATTGTTTTTGGAGAAAAATCGCAAACGTGTAAATCGATCCGTGGCTAAATTTATGCCCTCTGTAGGTGGACTGTCTTATAGATACTCTGACCTGGAGGGGGTATTAGGCGGTTTTTATAGAAGTGATTTGGTTCATTTTTCAGATGTGGCGAATGATATTTTTAATGTAGGCCTACAATCTTGCATTGAGTTGGCCTTAGGCCTTGTGGTGGTGCCATCCCCTTAATGGGCTTGGCGTGTGGGATGTTTAATTTTATTTTGTGGTATAGGCTGTGCTTTTTGGCTAGCCTACAGTATATATATGTATGATTTGTTTACTTTTCAGTGGTGGTTAGTTTGGGCTTTAGGGCCAAGCTATACCTTTGTTTAAATCCCACATGGTATTTTAAAAATATTTAATAAAGGCTGTGGCCGTTTGTACCAATGCAAGTTTGTAGTGTCATAATTTTATATATTTAAAGCTAATGTATGGGTTATTTTAATTATTCATTCCTTATTGAAAGAGTTCTGCTTACGGCACCAAAAAGATGAAGGACAGGTCATAAAATGTACCTGTCATTCATTTGTGGGGACGTAGCATGACAGTTGGTATATAAAAAAAAAAAAAAAAGATTTAATTACATGTTATTAAAGACAGTCTATTGGTTGATAAGACAGAATATATGATTGGTCATTTAACTCTATTATTGATTGGACAATGACAATGTAATATTACTGGTTACTTTTTTATTACCTGTTGTTGGTTGGTCCAAAAGTGACAGAATTTTCACCTTGAGCCGTTTGGACTCCCCTATATAAAGAGGAAATCTAACGGTTAAAATTCATTCAGCAGCGGGAGCAACAGACAATAGCTTCAGGACTTTTTGTCCCTCCCGCCTGCCCTGTTTTTCTGTTTTTGTCACGGCTTAGTGGTTGTGGGATGTTTAATTTTATTTTGTGGTATAGGCTGTGCTTTTTGGCTAGCCTACAGTATATATATGTATTTGTTTACTTTTCCGTGGTGGTTAGTTTGGGCTTTAGGGCCAAGCTATACCTTTGTTTAAATCCCACATGGTATTTTAAAAATATTTAATAAAGGCCGTGGCCGTTTGTACCAATGCAAGTTTGTAGTGTCATAATTTTATATATTTAAAGCTAATGTATGGGTTATTTTAATTATTCATTCCTTATTGAAAGAGTTCTGCTTACGGCACCAATACATCTACGGCATGCAAAGAAACCCACCCTATCCCAGAAAAGCCTGGGACTAGAAGGCGGGTCCAAGACTTTTTTGATAACATGATCACCAAACGAGGGAGATTTCCTATATATAAACACTGGTTGAGTAGGAATCACTGGACCTAAAAATTTGTCCATGCGGAGGACCCCCCAATGTTTGCGGAAAATGTCCTCCACCTCTCTGTATTGCTCATTGTACTGGGTAATAAACCCCCATCCAAGTTTGGTGTTGGCAACAGCATCCCTATCACTCAAACAAGCCTCCTGTGACATCGTACCAACTTCGGAAATGGTTATGTCCAGTCTGGAGCCATCATATCCCTTCTCTATAAAACGATTTTTAATGATCTGAGCTTGTGTCAGAAAGTCAGAATCATAGGTACAGTTCCTCCTGATTCTGAGGAACTGACTGTGACGAGACCCTTGCTCGGCCTGTCCGCTCTCCCGACACTCCTCTGTTTCTAGTCAGTCAGCTTGCAGATCGCATCGTCTGATGGTTCGGTCAACCAAGGATCCGGGATCCGAACTACAGCTATGTGCCGTTCGGAATCCATTAGAACAAAACACCAGGCAAGCTGTATGTAAGTTCAAACAGGAAGACCATTTATTGGAAGAACACAGCACACTTTATACAGAAAGTGGAATATCCATGCAAATGAGGGCTTGAAATGAGTCAACAGGGATTGGTCAGATAGCTTTGACCAATGCAAGGAGACAAAAGCCCCAGGGGGCAATCAATGTACACAATAGTCAGACACAGAACAATGGTTGTCTAACGAGCCCTGAATACACATTACTCTGTGTCAATACCTCCCTTAGCAGACAACAGGTGCGGTCATTAGCACTAGCCCACCTGACAATAGTTGAATGGGGAGCCACCCCAGACAGTCCGGCTCCTCAGAACTTCCTGGGATGACCATATTAGGAGTGGGCTTCCTGCTCAGAAACCTCATGGCAAAGGGAACAATTGACCTTGCTGACAATAATGAAGCAATTCAACCCCTCACCCATCTGTCCTTAAATTCCAGTGATGGTGAACACCATCACACTGACCTTTAGGGATATTCCTCAACCACTGAGGATGGAAGCCACTAAACATGGGCAAATAGCCATTTCGATCCGTTGGCTTGAAATAGGCCTTAGAGCTTAAATGACCCTCCTGCATCATTACCTCCACATCTAGATAATGAACACTTTCTTTACTCCAACAATACTCAAGCTTAATATTGTTGGAGTTGTTGTTTAGATACTCTGTGAAGGACAACAGGGAAGATTCGGACCCCTTCCATATAAAGAACAGGTCGTCTATGTAACGACGGTAAAGGATCAACTCCTTCTTGCGTGAAGAGTAGATATACCTGTCCTCCCACTCACTCATGAAGAGGTTCGCTAGGCTCGGGGCAAACTTCGCACCCATCGCTACGGCAAAAGTTTTGAAATCAGGAAATTTATTGCGTGCCAATCAACGCATGTTGTGTACTGTCTTGAGTGAATGAAGGTCAAAGTAGAATCAAGTTCATATCAGGTGAAATAATCAAATGCTTCCGGTGATTCCCAGTGCAAGCTTTAGTGAGCTAGGGTTCCACAAAATAGGTGTAATGGCCGCTCACCTCCATTAACACTCATAAGAGCGTTTCAGGTGTCACTCGTCAAACTGTAGACCTTGGGGGGATGTCTCCTTAGATATTATCCTCAAAGATATGGATGCAATATATGTGTCAAAATCACAGTCTTCTGGGTTGGCTTCAAACAGGGGGTGACTTGCTACAAAGCTTGTTTTGAGGCACTCATTTACCAGGAAAAAAGATAGGAAGTAAATCTCATGGTGTAGTATGTTCAGAAGATATTTAATAGACCAATTTAAAAGTTGCACTTACAATTAAGTAGACAATCAATCGCTTTTCAATAAAAAATACCGCCGATGCGGTTACAGCAATCGTTCCAGCAGCTTCTGGTCTCGGCCGTAGACACGGAAGTGACGTCACCACGGCGTCCCAACGATAAAGTCACGTGTCTTTGTGACGCAAATCACATTTTTTGTTTTTTCTATTTTACACTTTTGAAGAGTTGATAGTGGTTCGCCCTTCATAGGGCTTTTTTTTTTTTGTTTTATTTTTCATATTTCACTTTTCTTCACCTTTTTTTCAACAAAGTTTATCTTATAGTTATGATCATCACTTTTGTTATTTGGTAAGATATCTTCACCCCACTACGAAGAGCGACAGTGGTTTACTCTTCATAGGGCATATTGCCATTTTTTACAATAATTGTTTCAGTTGGAGCTTTTGATCAGTTCTTCATCAATAGAACCTTTTTGCAATTGCTAATTTCTTGTCACAACCCACCTGGGGTCTTGCAGTGGAGAGGGAACCCAGTTGCAGTGGAACAGCACTCCCTTACAATCACGACCCTCAGGAGTCCCTGGAAGTGGGAACAGGGCCCCGTAGGGTCTGTGGTGGCACGGAGGCCTTTAATGAAGAGAAGGAGGTAAGGTCGACAACTCTGGAGTCAGGTCTGGCAGGCAATCAAGGAGTATCCACCTGAGGGAGAAAGGATCAGGAACCAGGAACACAGGCAATGCAATTAGCAGACACACAGGAGCAAGGAAAATAACCAAGCACTGACTGGAAGGTGTGCTTGGTTTATATAGGGAGCCAGGATCACATGACCCGACCACCTCCCACCAGTAGGTGGGGCTGCCAGGGGCTATAAAGGGAGGTCAGAGACCCAGCGCCATCTTGGTTTGCTTCATAGAACCTGATCTTACCAGATCTTCAACTCTCCTCTCTCCCTCTGTGTAAAACACTGTAACCGCATGGCGACCGCCATCTTGCCATGACAGTGTGCCGCTGCAGGCCTCAGAGGTGAGGGGAGGAGAAGGAGCCACCGCAGACCCAGAGGGGGTGTCTCTGCGACCGGCAAGCACGGAGACTCTGTTGCGAGAACGCCGCAGGCGCCCAGACGCAGGTGAGTATGCGGCAGTGCCGTGACAGAGCCCCCTTCCTAATCGCGACCTCAGGGCGCGAAATAGGGTTGGTCGGCCAGGGTGTCTTCTGTGGAAAGCTCTAACCTTGGCAGGTGCATGAACATTCTTAGCTGGCTCCCAGGATCTTTCCTCTGGGCCATACCCTTTCCAGTGGATGAGATACTCCAGATTTCCCCTACGACGTCTGGAATCAAGAATCTCTTGGACTTCAAACTCTTCAGAGCCATCCACAACCACTGGAGAGGGTGGAGCCACAATACGGGAAGGAAATCTGTTGGGTTTCCAATGTTTTAGGAGGGATACATGAAAAACCGGATGTAACCTGTAGGTGGAAGGGAGATCCAGGCGGACGGCCACAGCAGATAGGATCTCGGTGATAGTGAAAGGTCCTATGTAACGTGGTCCCAACTTCCGTGAGGGGCAAGACAAATGCATATGTTGTGTGGACAGCCAGACTTTGTCCCCTGGCACATAGGTGGGTGCTGGGGACCTTTTCTTGTCTGCATATCCGTTGTAGCGTTGTTGTGCTATTTTCAGGGTCTGTGTCAGAGAAACCTTCAGCTGCAGACTGGTCATCACATGACAAGCACCACATGACTTCCACATGACTTCCTGGCTGCCTATAAAAGCTGAGCAAGTGCTCAGAGGAATTGCTGGTTTGTCTTTCAGCTTCCTGTACCTGAGTTCCTGTTTCCTGTGTGATCGTTTACCTGCTGTGACCCGGATTGACCCTGACCTGCTCTGCTCTTCTCCTGGACCCGACCTTGGCTTGTTTTACGGACTTTGCTTTTGCTTACCTGTGTTTGACCCTCTGCCTGCGACCCGGATTTACCTTCAGTCTCCTGTGCCTTGACCTTCTGCTTGTGACCTAGTCTTGTCTCCTATCTCCAGTGCCTTGACCCTCAGCCTGTGACCTGGATTGTCTGCTTACCTGTGTTTGACCCTCAGCCTGCTCCGGACTTCTACTGCTGGATCCTGATCAGTCTCTGCTCCAGCTCTACAGGACCTCCACGCAAGCTCTACCCTGCCTGCTGGTAGCTTGTGCGTCTTTGTGCCATCCACCCTCTGTATCACCTCCAGAGGGGCGGAGTGCGCTTAGTCGCAACAGCGAACCGCTCTCGGCATCTCGGCCTCGGTGAGTACCTCTATTCTGATAGTACAAACCAGCCATGTCAGAGGCCGACAGAGCGCGTTCTCCTCTTGAGATCCTGTGCCAGCAGGTCACAACCCTCATTGATGCAGTCCAGAAACTGCAGGAAGGCTATGCCCAGATTGACGGTCGTCTCCAGCAACTTTCAGGGTCACCTGCATCAACAGCCGCAGCCCCTGCGCCCACCAGCGGAGCCTCCTCTTCTCAAGTTGCATCAAGCCCCACAGTGATCATGGCTACCCCTGAGCCCAGGGTTCCCACACCTGAGCGTTTTTCAGGCGATCGCAAAAAGTTCCGGGCCTTCAAAAATGCATGCTCCTTGTACTTAGCCCTTCAGCCCAGGACTTTTTCGTCCGAAGTAGTTAAGGTGGGATTTGTCATCTCCCTGTTGACCGAAGAGCCGCAGGCCTGGGCCCACAGCCTGATGGAACAGAGGAGCTCTCTTCTGAATTCTTTGGACCTTTTCTTTGAAAGTATGTCTCAACTATATGACGACCCTCAACGCACCGCTACTGCAGAAGCCGTGCTACACTCCCTGTCTCAAGGAAAGAGACCAGTGGAGGACTACACTGCTGAATTTCGAAAATGGTCAGCTGACACAGGGTGGAACGAACCCGCTCTTAAATACCAGTACCGCCAGGGGCTGTCAGAAGCTTTGAAAGATGAGTTGGCCAGGATTGAAACCCCTGCCACTTTGGAGGATTTAATCCAATCCGCTACCAAGCTAGACAGGCGCATGCGCGAGCGGCGCTCTGAGCGCTCCCAGGGTCCCCGACCTAGTTGGATGCTCCCTAAACCTTCTCCCGTTCACCCATCCTTTCCAGTGACTCCTGTCACCTCTGCTCCAGAGGCTGAGCCCATGCAGCTTGGATTGGTCCGAGCTCCTCTTACCCCTGAAGAGAAGCAACGACGGCGACAGGCCAATCTCTGTCTGTACTGTGGGGGAACTGGACATTTTCTGCGTACCTGCCCCGTGAGACCCAGTAAGTCACGCTTGCAGTTTTTCATGAACTTTCAGAACCCTGGTTTATCCCAGACTTATGTCACCCTCTCTGTCTCCTTACAGCTAATGGAAAAGGAAGTTCATCTACCAGCAATTATTGATTCCGGAGCCTGTAGTTGTTTTCTAGACACTTCACTGGCCCAAAAACTACACATTCCACTGCAAACCAAAGAACAAGGCCTCCAAGTCTACCTGGCTGATGGGTCTCTCCCTCGCTCTGGAGTTGTCACACAACAGACAAGGCCCATCCTTGTCACCACGGACTCCGGCCATCAGGAGCTTTTAAGCTTTGACATCATCTTCTCCCCCATGTTCCCCATCATTTTGGGGCTCCCCTGGCTACAGGCACATGAACCTGACATCAATTGGAACAAGAAGAAAGTCTCCTTCTCCTCTCCCTACTGTTCCCAGCATTGCTTTCCTCCAGCTCCAGCCGCCTGTTTAACCGTAGCACCTACACCTGACAATCTCCAGCACGTCCCTCCGGTATATCTTGAATTTAGAGATGTCTTTGATAAACAAAAAGCTGATTGCCTACCACCTCATCGGTCTTACGACTGCCCCATTGATTTGCTACCCGGTTCCGAAATACCCTTTGGCCGCATCTTTCCACTATCAGAGACTGAACTAGCGGCTCTTAAAACGTATATTGATGAGAACTTGGATAAGGGTTTCATTCGTCCATCATCTTCACCGGCCGGAGCCGGCATCTTCTTTGTGGAAAAGAAAGATGGTTCCCTAAGACCATGCATAGACTATAGAGAACTAAACAAAATAACGATAAAAAATCGCTATCCTCTTCCACTTATCCCAGAGTTGTTTCAGCGTTTCCGGTCTGCCCGAATTTTCTCTAAGTTGGATCTGCGAGGTGCCTATAACCTCATCCGAATCAGGCCTGGAGACGAATGGAAGACTGCCTTCAGGTCCAGGTTTGGACATTATGAATATTTGGTAATGCCCTTTGGGTTGTGTAACGCCCCGGCCACATTTCAGCACCTGGTAAACGACATTTTTCGAGAATATCTGGACAATTTCCTAGTTGTTTACCTGGACGACATTCTTATTTTTTCTGCCACCATTGAGCTACACCGGGTTCATGTAAAGACAGTCCTTGCAATTCTCAGGAGACACAAATTGTACCTTAAAGCAGAGAAATGCGAATTCGAAAAATCTGTTGTGCAATTCCTAGGCTTTATCATTTCTACCAACGGGGTCGCAATGGATCCACAGAAGGTCAAGGCAATTCAGGAGTGGCCGGCTCCAGTAGACAAAAAGGGGGTACAGCGGTTTATCGGATTCGCTAATTTTTACCGGAGGTTTATCGTTGGCTTCTCATCCATTGTTGCACCCATCACCCAACTAACCCGCCAACACAGTCGTTTTCAGTGGTCCCAAGAGGCCCAGGAAGCTTTTACCAAGCTCAAAGCCCTGTTCACCTCTGCACCAATCCTACGGCATCCGGATCCAGCCCTGCCATTTGTGTTGGAGGTAGACGCCTCGGAAACTGCCACTGGAGCCATCCTCTCCCAGAGACAGGGCCCCAAGGCTCTCCTCCATCCTGTAGCTTTCGCATCTCGGAAACTAAGTTCCCCGGAAAGGAATTATGATGTGGGAGACCGGGAGCTGTTGGCCATCAAGTTCGCTTTGGAGGAGTGGAGATATCTGTTGGAGGGTGCTTCCCATTCTATCATGATCTTCACCGATCATAAAAACCTAGAATACCTCAGGACAGCCAAACGCTTAAGACCCAGGCAAGCCCGGTGGGCCCTCTTCTTTTCTAGGTTCAACTTTCATATCTCTTATAGACCTGGCCTCAAGAATGGGAAAGCAGACGCACTCTCCCGGATGTTCCCTGAATCTCTCCAGTCAACGGAACCTAGCACCATCTTATCTCCACAAAACTTCCTTCTGCTCACAGACACTGATCTTATGACCACCATCAGGTTGGCATCCAGCCATTGTACTGACCCAGAAATATCCTCCTTGGAGAAACGAGATGACTTGTTCTGGTCCCAAGGAAGAATTTTTGTCCCACCGGAGGCTAGACCCATGACGTTAAAGTTGCTTCATGACCATAAACTGGCTGGTCACTTTGGGACTCAAAAGACTTTGGAATTGGTTGCCCGTTCTTTTTGGTGGCCTGGTTGGAGGCAGGACTGTAAAAAGTATGTTCTCTCTTGTATTTCTTGCCAGCGCAGTAAAGTGACTAACACCAAATCTTGGGGATTACTTAGACCTTTACCCATTCCAGAACGCCCATGGGCTGAAGTTTCTATGGACTTCATTGTTGATCTTCCTCCCTCGGAAGGTTTCACCTCCATTCTGGTTGTTGTCGACCGCCTTTCCAAAATGGCACACTTCTTGCCCATGGTGGGCACCCCCTCTGCTTTGGAGACAGCTAACATTTTTATCAAAGAAATAATAAGGCTACATGGAGTACCTGACAGTGTTGTTTCTGACAGAGGGGTTCAGTTCACCTCCAAATTTTGGAAAGAGCTTTGTAAAGCACTACAAATAAAGGTCTGTCTCTCCTCTGCGTATCACCCTCAAAGCAATGGCCAAACAGAGAGAACGAACCAAACTCTGGAGCAGTATCTCCGCTGTTTCTCTTCTGGCTCCCAGGATGACTGGTCCTCTCTGCTACCCTACGCGGAGTTCGCGTATAATAATTCAGTTCATTCAGCCACCAACCAAACGCCCTTCTGGTCTAACTTTGGGTTTCACCCTTCTTTCCTTCCAAATGCTACCCCTGAATTATCTGTTCCTGCTGTCCAAGATCGCATAGCCTCCATCCAACAGAACTTTCAAAGGATTCAGGAAACCATGCAAAAGGCCCAGGATGACTATAAGAAGTACTACAACAGGGGAAGGAAGGAGAACCCGGTTTTCAAGGTCGGTGAGGAAGTTTGGTTATCTTCAGCTAACCTCAAATTACCTTTTCCCTCACGGAAGTTGGGCCCAAAGTTCATAGGGCCGTTCAAAATCAAGAGGATGGTTAACCCTGTGGCCTTTGAATTGGCCTTACCCAGCTCTTACAGGATTCATTCTGTTTTTCATGCATCCTTCCTAAAACCAGTGATTCCTAGCCCCTTCCAGGGAAGAGAGGAGCCGCCTCCTCCACCGGTCCAGGTGGATGGAGAAAACGAATTTGAGGTTGAAGCCATACTGAACTGCAGGAAGAGGGGTAGACTTCTCCAATACCTAATCAAGTGGAAGGGGTACCCACCTGAAAACAACTCTTGGGAACCCTCAAGAAACATACACGCCCCTCGCTTGATCCGAGCTTTTCATGTGAATCACCCGGAGTTGATGTCCAGTTTGGGCGTCCGGAGGCCGCCCCTCGGGGGGGGGCACTGTCAGAGAAACCTTCAGCTGCAGACTGGTCATCACATGACAAGCACCACATGACTTCCACATGACTTCCTGGCTGCCTATAAAAGCTGAGCAAGTGCTCAGAGGAATTGCTGGTTTGTCTTTCAGCTTCCTGTACCTGAGTTCCTGTTTCCTGTGTGATCGTTTACCTGCTGTGACCCGGATTGACCCTGACCTGCTCTGCTCTTCTCCTGGACCCGACCTTGGCTTGTTTTACGGACTTTGCTTTTGCTTACCTGTGTTTGACCCTCTGCCTGCGACCCGGATTTACCTTCAGTCTCCTGTGCCTTGACCTTCTGCTTGTGACCTAGTCTTGTCTCCTATCTCCAGTGCCTTGACCCTCAGCCTGTGACCTGGATTGTCTGCTTACCTGTGTTTGACCCTCAGCCTGCTCCGGACTTCTACTGCTGGATCCTGATCAGTCTCTGCTCCAGCTCTACAGGACCTCCACGCAAGCTCTACCCTGCCTGCTGGTAGCTTGTGCCTCTTTGTGCCATCCACCCTCTGTATCACCTCCAGAGGGGCGGAGTGCGCTTAGTCGCAACAGCGAACCGCTCTCGGCATCTCGGCCTCGGTGAGTACCTCTATTCTGATAGTCTGGTACAACATAGGCTTAAGATGTCTAAGTTTGTTCAGTTGTGAGGCTACATCGGGCACTGTGTTTGGACAAGGTAGCTCTGGAAGGGCACATGGATGGAAACCATAGTTGGCATAAAAAGGTGTCATCTTGCTGGAGTGGTGCATGTGGTTGTTGTAGGAGAACTCTGCTGTGGGAAGCAGAGATAACCAGTCGTCTTGCAGATGTGTAGTGAAACAACGAAGATATTGTTCCAGAATCTGGTTGGTACGTTCTGTTTGGCCGTTGGTCTGAGGATGGTAAGCCGAGGATAAACATCGTTGGATCCTTAGATGACGACAAAAATGGGACCAGAAATGGGAGGTGAACTGGGACCCACGGTCAGTGATGATGGTTTGGGGTAATCCATGTATCCGAAAGATGTTTTAGCAGGAACAAGGAGGCAGTCTTTGAAGCAGATGGAAGTCCTACAGAAGGAATGAAATGTGCCATTTTTGTGAATCTATCCACTACCACCATGATGGTGTTGTGTTTGTGTGATAAGGGTAGATCCACAATAAAGTCCATGGCTATGTCGGTCCATGGTCCTCGAGGAACTGCAGGAGGTTGGAGAAGACCCACAGGTTTTATCTTTGGGGTCTTTGATCGAGCACATATATCACAAGAAAGGACATAATCCCTGACGTCCGATTTAATAGAAGGCCACCAATAATAACGGCTAATGTTTTCAAATGTCTGGGTAATTCCTCCGTGACCTGCTGAAAGGGTATCATGGAACTGGCCAATTACCTCAGACTGGAGTGAAGGTGGTATATACAGTTGTTCACCATGGTACCATAATCCTTGTTTCTGGATCAGAGGAGGTATCATCACCGGTGGTTGGACCGATGAATTGCGTATACGGTCTAGGAGTGATACCTGTATTGCTAGGAATTGGTTTGGAGGTAGGATGGTGTCTTGGGTTTGACCTGTTGGGTTTGTCTTTTCATACATGCGTGATAGAGCATCTGCCTTTTGATTTTTTGACCCAGGGCGGTAGGTGATCTGCAAATTAAATCTGGAAAAGAATAAAGCCCAGCGGGCTTGACGGGGGCGCAGTCTCTTAGCAGTACGTAGGTACTCTAGATTACGGTGGTCTGTATATACAGTTACAGGTAAGGGTGCTCCTTCAAGGAGATGGCGCCATTCCTCTAGAGTGTTTTTGACAGCAAGAAGTTCCCTTTCGCCCACGTCGTAGTTTATTTCAGCGGGCAGGAGTTTTCGTGAGTAGAATGCCACGGGGTGAAGTCGATCATCCCTCTCACCTCTTTGGGACAGGATACCCCCAATGGCAATATCGGAGGCATCAACTTCAAGGAAGAAGGCCTTTGTAGAATCGGGCTGGATGAGAATAGGAGCCTGGGTAAACAGTTCTTTTAGTTTCTCAAAGGCCTCTTGAGCTTGGTTGGTCCATGTGAACAGGTTGTGGCTTTTTGTCAGGGCTGTAATGGGGGAGCATACCTGGGAAAAACCTCTGATAAAACGTCTATAGAAATTGGCAAACCCAATGAAGCGCTGTACAGACTTCTTGTCCTTAGGGATAGGCCACTCCAGGATAGCTGTGATCTTACGAGGGTCCATTTGTATTTGCCCCGGAGAGATCAAGTACCCCAGGAATTCCACAGATTCTGTATCAAAAACACATTTCTCCAACTTGGCATAGAGTCTGTGCTCACGGAGACGGAGAAGTACCCTTCTCATATGCTCATTATGTTCAGCAGAAGAAGAGGAGAAGATCAGGATGTCGTCTAGATATATTACGACAAAAGAATCCAGTATATCACGGAAGACATCATTCAGAAAGTGCTGGAATGTGGCCGGGGCATTGCAGAGCCCGAAGGGCATGACGAGATATTCAAAATGTCCGTAGCGTGTCCTGAATGCTGTCTTCCACTCATCCCCCTTGCGTATGCGGACCAGGTTATATGCCCCTCTTAGGTCTAGTTTCGAGAAAATCTTTGCTTTCCTTAATCGATCTAGGAGCTCAGGTATCAGAGGTAAAGGATATAGATTTTTAATAGTGATGTTATTCAAGGCACGGTAGTCAATACATGGGCGAAGACCTCCATCTTCTTACCAACAAAAAATATACCTGCTCCTGCTGGTGACGTGGAAGGTCTGATGAAACCTTTGGCGAGGCTGTCAGAAATGTACCCTTTGAGGTGCGCGAGTTCAGTTTCCGACAGAGGGAATACACGTCCATAGGGGATAGGGGCACCTGGGAGCAAATCGATTGGACAATCATATGGACGTCTTGGGGGCAACTGATCTGCATTCTGTTTGTTGAAGACATCCTGGAATTCTTTGTATTTGTCTGGCAAGATAACTGGAGGGTCAAGGTTTATCGTGAGTAGATGCGTGGGTGCCTCTTTTAAGCAAGTGGTGGTGCAAAAGGTGGAAGAGAAGGTGAGAGTACCCTTAATCCAGTCTATCGCTGGATTGTGGGCGCGAAGCCAGGGAAGGCCGAGGATGAGTGGGAATATTGGTGAGGGTACAATATCCAAATTGATAGTCTCTTTATGGTGACCAAGTAGGAGACAGATGGGACCGGTTTCATGTAGTACGGGTCCAGTTTTGATAGGAGTCCCATCTACCACGAATTAGGGATAACGGCCGTGACTTAAGTTGCATAGGCAGATGATGTGATCGGACCAAGGTCTGGTCTATGAAACACCCGCTGGCTCCGGAGTCGATGATGGCCGTAATCTGGAGATCTCTACTTCCCCACTGGAGAGAAAGAGAAACAGACAAGTAAGAAGAGGTGGCTGGAACAGTAGAAGTCCAGGAAGAAGGGGCTAAGGAACCCTTACCAGGTGAGGTTGTGGGTCGGACGGGGCATGACCGGAGTTGGTGATCGGCTTTCCCACAATAGAGACAAAGTCCTTGAGAACGGCGTCTCTTGCGTTCTTCTTCCGTTAGTGGACGGCGAACCATGCCTATTTGCATAGGTTCCTCGGATGAGGAAGAGGACGGAGAAGCAGAAGGCATAGGGCCTGGGGAATCCAAGGACCGGAGATTAGCTGGAGCCTGTCTCTCACTTCTTCGTTCACGGAAGCATCGGTCTAATTGGGTGACTAGGAGGATCAGATCCTCCAAGGAAGGGGGTACCCCAACTCTGGCTAATTCATCTTTTAAGGCCTCGGATAGTCCTAGTCGGTACTGTTCTATCAGGCCAGTTTCATTATAACCAGTGTCAGACGCCAACTCCCGGAAATCCGTGGTGTAATCCTCCACAGGTCTTCTTCCTTGCCGGAGGGAACGGAGGGCTGAGCGAGCAGCGGAGGGTCTCAAAGGGTCATCATATAATGTACGCATAGCTGCGGCAAAAGAGTCCCAGGTCTCCAGTATTGGACTCTTTGAGTGCAGGAGTTGGTGTTCCCAGGTTTGTGGTTGACCTGACAGCAAGGCAATGGTTGTGCGGACCTTCACGTAATCATTGGGGTAGGTGCGTGGTTTTAGGACGAAGAGTAGTTCACAAGCTGTGATGAATGATCGCAGTTCAGACTTCTTTCCAGTAAACTTGTCAGGCATAGGAATGGCTGGTTCTGGGAATGCAGTTAGTACTGGACCAGTGGCTGGGGGGTGAGTCTGGAAGGGGTACAGACTGAGCCCTTCTTTGTTCATGTTGAAGAAGCATAGCGTTACTGGCTTGTAGATCTTGGACGGCTTGAGCCAAGGCTGTCATCTGTTGGGTGAGAGCAGTAATAGCTTCGGCTGTTCCTGCGGGTTCCATTTTTGCGGCTTGGTTATTATGTCACAACCCACCTGGGGTCTTGCAGTGGAGAGGGAACCCAGTTGCAGTGGAACAGCACTCCCTTACAATCACGACCCTCAGGAGTCCCTGGAAGTGGGAACAGGGCCCCGTAGGGTCTGTGGTGGCACGGGGGCCTTTAATGAAGAGAAGGAGGTAAGGTCGACAACTCTGGAGTCAGGTCTGGCAGGCAATCAAGGAGTATCCACCTGAGGGAGAAAGGATCAGGAACCAGGAACACAGGCAATGCAATTAGCAGACACACAGGAGCAAGGAAAATAACCAAGCACTGACTGGAAGGTGTGCTTGGTTTATATAGGGAGCCAGGATCACATGACCCGACCACCTCCCACCAGTAGGTGGGGCTGCCAGGGGCTATAAAGGGAGGTCAGAGACCCAGCGCCATCTTGGTTTGCTTCATAGAACCTGATCTTACCAGATCTTCAACTCTCCTCTCTCCCTCTGTGTAAAACACTGTAACCGCATGGCGACCGCCATCTTGCCATGACAGTGTGCCGCTGCAGGCCTCAGAGGTGAGGGGAGGAGAAGGAGCCACCGCAGACCCAGAGGGGGTGTCTCTGCGACCGGCAAGCACCGAGACTCTGTTGCGAGAACGCCGCAGGCGCCCAGACGCAGGTGAGTACGCGGCAGTGCCGTGACATTTCTGCACAGGATATTCACTTTATATTTATTCAGCTAATCCTTGATCACTTTATAGATCACTTTAGCACTTTATTGCTCTTGGATATCCACTTTTCCTGCACACGATCACTTTTTCTTTCACCATTTGAAGATTTTATAGTATTATTCAGCATTTTTATTATCTATTTATATTGTATTGAAAAGTGCTCATCTTTTAACCTCTTCTTAGGTTTACGGATTTTAGATTATTTTGTGTTGAATTTTATCTTCATAATTTATATATATTTACTCACGTTCACTTTGGCACTTTCAACACTTTTGTCATTTTTGAAGATTGATATTTATTATCTAGTATATGGTTCACCAATTTTAGAGTGTTTGCACAGATTTTTATCTCTTTATTTTTATTTCAAGATCCAGAGGAACTACAAGCAACAGCCGGCTGTGGTTTTGGCACAGATCCTTAAGGTCTCCCAGCCTGGCCAGCGAACGTGAGCAGGTTAAAGTCTAGAACTAGGCCTCGCCATGACAGTCCCTAGATGATGGGGACAAGTCTCGCTGGGACGCGATCGACCTGGAATGCCCTGAGTCCCAGCGTACCCCCTGGCTGACAGCACCCCCACCCTGGGTGTGAGGTGGACTGTTTGGAGTGGCGCCCACCTGGTACCATGGTATGGTAAGTAATACTGCTCCCTCAATCAGTTGGCAGTCTTGGGGTGGATGTGGGCCATTTGGGACGGTTGGACCCCGGGTTCCCTTCCATTCCCCCAGCCCCTCGAACAGTCACGGTGGAGTTTGGGCCCATCCTACCCCCATGCCCCCCCATCCTCAGGTTAGGTAGGAGCTGACTTTGCCACTTGCTCCAGTAAGGGGGATGGATGCGGTTGTCGCTGTCTGGATCACAGCGGGGGTCTTTGAACAAGTGCCCCCCTCTTCCCCTTTATAGGGGGCTATGTCCTCTTGTAATTTATGGTCTTTAGCTGACGTCTCCTTGCGGGACTGCAGTCGGTGACCTCCCCTGCTTGTCATGCGCCCAGGGTGAGCTTAGCATATAGCGACTCTAATGGGTCTGCATCCACGCACTTCGGGGGCTCTGCAGTGAGGAGAATTCCTTTTTTACTGCACGTGTGCATGCAAGGACGCTGGTGGATGCACTGATTGTATTGGTGCAGAAAATTTTAACATGAGGGGCGCGGGTACCTTTTGGGGCCCTCAGATCCCTTAAAGGTGGCAAGAGTACCCCCCTTTTCCCGCCTACTGTGACAAAATTGTTGCATCAGTGGCGTTGTTCTAAATGCAATAATGGTAACCACACTTGGTGTGGCTAAAAAGGTGGTCTGCGGATCATGCTTCATAAAGGCTTTACAGATCTCCCCTTTACGGGGGACCGCCTATTTGAGTGTTAGAATCCGTTAAGGGTGAGTCACCGCATAATAGACGGGGCCTTATTTCTCTATCGTCTATCGACAGAAGCAGCCTCTTCTTCATGGGCTGAGTGGGTTATGGTGCCACCTGCAGGAGTAGTCTGGGCAGCCTGATAGTACAAAGCTTTTAACATATCCACGCCCACTGGGCTGTCCCTCCAGGCATAACCCCCACTGCCACAGCCTAGCACATCAGTTTGTTTCTGCCTAGAGGAGTAGGACCTAGGTTTCCTGCTGGGACTCCCTCTTTACTCACTTGCTAGCTAGTTCAGGGAAGAATTTTCCTGGTGATCTACAAGCAACGATGCCGGCTGGGGCTTTCTCACTGGATAATCTAGATCCTTATGGTCCCCTCAGTCTGGCCTATGAGCGTGAGCAGGTTAAAGTCCCGACCTAGGCCTAGCTACGACGGTGCCCCTTTTACAGATGGGGACGAGCCTGCGAGCGGATGCCCTGCCGGGATGCAACGACCTGGAAAGCTCTGAGTCCCAGCGTACCCCTCGGCTGGCAGCACCCACACTTCGGGTGGGAGGCAGTCTGCCTGTAGCGGAGCCCACCTGGTCCATGGTATGTTGAGTAAATGTGCCCCCCTCGCCCCTGCTGGCCTTGGGGGGGGATGTGGGCCCTCTCCTGGGGATAATGGGGTTTGTGCCTCCCAAGAGATCCCCCTGGCCTGCCCGGTCTGTGTCCTACCCTCCCCCTTCCCTGTCCCTGCAGTGGCTGTGTGTCTGGAGAGCCTGGGGGGATGGGGGCGGTGACATGGTACCTTGGGCTTGCTGGTCCCTGTTGTGGTTCCTGAGGCCTTCATGTGTCGGTCCCTGGCTGCATGGCTTGCCATGGGCGCCGCCATTTTGAGTGTGGGCAATGTGAATTTTTCCCCATAGACTTGTATGGGGCCACCATTTTCCCTGAGCTTCCTATTGATCCGTATGGGCATCCATGTTTGTGTAGCCCTTGTGCTATGCTGAGCAGCGTGACCTTTCTCAGATGACATCACTTCCTGTGCATTTTTTTCTCCTGTTGCTGGCTGAGGTCACTTCCTGTCTTTCCATGCGGCTGGAACAATCAGGAGGCCGGTTTGTCTGAGGTGGTGTACAGTACTTGGGGTCCCTGCCGCCATATCCCTGCACATTCTGCTGTCAGTTTAAAGGGGTTCCTTGCAGACTACTGAGATCAGTGGAGGGTATCACGATCGGCGCTCTTAAGCGACAGTACTTCGGTTTTTGCAGATTGCAATATGGAGTCCCAAACTGTGCAAATCACCCTCAGACCCACTCTGTGTGACTCCCGGACAGTCTGGTTTGCAGTTGCTGGCCGCGATTTCAGCGGCTCTCGAAAGCCTGGCGACTAAAGTTGATTTAGTCATGAAAAAGGTTGATAGCCGAAAACGGCCGCTGCCTTCTCCATCTATGGAGTTGTCCCCTCGTTTAGAGGCTGATGTGATCCTCCCGGACGCCACCCCCCCACCTGAGGGGTCCCTGTCCTCGCAGTCAGGATGGTGAAGAGGACTTGTCCTCTTCAGCTGCAGTGCGGGAACGTGCTTTAGTGGAAGCCCTGATTATTTCAGTACGGGATACTTTATACTACTGGGATACTCCCAGAAGTCTCCAAAAGCTGACCGGGTTTTCCCTTGTCCAGACACTTTTTTCACGATATTGTGAATGACCAATAGCGGTGCATTAAGCACGTGTTTGTAGTGCCAAAACGCTTTAAACGCCGGTACCCTTTTGTTGAAAAGGTCTCCAACTGTTGGATGGTGCCACCTAAAGTAGACCATCCTTTCTCAAGATTAAACAAATCTGCTATTGTGCCTGTGGAAGATTTCCTGGTCTTTACGGATCCAGTGGACAGGCGGGTGGAATCCCTTTCCCGCCATCTTCGCGTGCCGGTGGGTTCTATTTTGAAACCTGTTTTTGTGTCTGTTAGTCTCACAGACGGTGACGGACTGGATTAGGGGTTTGCGGGACTCTTTGGACACCGAGACTGTTCTCTGGATTGGCTGGAGCTGTTGGACCAGGTGATCCAGGCTCTGGTGTTCCTCTGTGATGCGTCTATAGAATGCAGCTCCAGGGTTTTGGCCGTGGGCATTGTTTTAACCGCTTGCCGACCGCCGCAAGTAAATTTACTGCGGCGGTCAGCCCCGGCCAGGCAGAGTGACGTTAATTAACGTCACTAGCCTGGGAGGGTCTGGGGAGCGAGTGCGCACCCGCGGAGGCGCGCTCCCGCGTGGTCACGGACCCCCCCGCGCATGTGACCGGCGGACCCGATGTCCGCCGGTCACTCGGCGATCGTCGGGGGAGAGGGAGAAAGTCAGGCGGCTTGTGTAAACAAGCTGCCTGTCATTCTCCTCGGTGTAAAAACACTGATCAAACGGTTCTACTATGTAGAACCATTGATCAGTGTCCTTACACCTCAAGCCACAGCCAATCACAGTAAGAATCACGCCCCTAGGGACACACACAGCCCCTCCCTCTCAAATAAAGTTAACCCCTTCACTACCAGTGTATTTTTACAGTAACAGTGCATATATATAGCACTGATTACTGTAGAAATGTCACTGGTAACCCCAAAAGTGTCAAAAATGTCAGTCAAGGGTCCGATCTGTCCGCCGCAATGTCGCAGTACCGCAAAAAAAAAATCGCAGATCGCCGCCATTACGCGTTAAAAAAAATGACAAAAATCTTTCCCTTTGTTAGTAAACGCGATAACTTTTGCGCAAACCAATAAAAATACGCTTTTTGCGATTTTTTTTACCAAACATATGTAGCATAAAACAAATTGGCCGAAAATGTTAAAAAATTTAGATTTTTACATTTTTTTGGGGGGGGAATTTCATAAAAAAAAAATGTGAAAAATATTGTTATTTTTGCAAAATTTACGCTCTTTTTTTGTTTATAGCGCAAAAAGTAAAAAGCGCACAGGTGATCAAATACCACCAAAAGAAAGCTCTGTTTGTGGGAAAAAAAGGACGTCAAATTAGTTTAGGTACAGCGTCGCACGACCGCGCAATTGTCCGTTAAAGTCACGCAGTGCCGAATCGCAAAATACCCCCTGGTCGTTTAGCAGCCAAATCCTCTGGGGCTTAAGTGGTTAAGGTGCATGGTTCGGCTGACCAAGCTTGTAAGAAAGCCCTAGCCGATCTCCCCTTTCTGGGAGAGCATTTGTTTGGTGACTCATTGGATGAGATGATCAAGGGCCTGACTGGCAGGAAAAGTACTCTTCCTCCTTAATCCTCCAAGGGTAATACACCCCGTACTAAGCGGGGTCCCTCCTTTTCTGCTCACAAGCTTTTTCGTGCCTCCGGGGCGCAATAAAAATGTAAGCCATTCAGAGCTTCTGGAGGAGCTAAAAAGCATTGGGGAAGCCCAAGGCTGATCAGTCCGGTTCTGCTGACAAGTCATTTTCAGCATGAAGGGGCGCCCTCACCCGTCTCAGGAGTGGGGGGGGGGGGGGGGGGGGAGTCTGCGCTTCTTTCAGGAGCCCTGGACTTAATTCAGGATGCTCCGGGTACAGGATCGAGTTCGGGTTCCCGGCCAGGGGACAGGTTTTTTTCAGTCAAATTTCCTCCTGTCTCTGGAACGTTTGAAAGATTTGCGTGAGGCTGTGCAAGATCTCCTGGCTCAAGGGGTGATTTGTACCGGTTCCTCAGCAGAAATGCTCTCAAGGTTTCTATTCCAACCTGTTTACTGTGCTCAGAAAGGAGGGCAAGGTGCGTCAATCCTGGATCTCAAGGCTCTGAACCGCTTTCTGCAGGTGCAGAAGTTTTGAATGTAGTCCATTTGGTCAATGGTGGCATCATTGAATCAGGGATTTTTTGGCCTCCATCGATCTCAGATGCGTATCTCCACGTCCCCACATCAGCGATTCCTCCGCTTTGCGGTGGCTGAGGAGCACTTTCAATTATTTAGCGGTACCCTTTGGTCTCGCCTCGGCTCCCAGAGTTTTTAACAAGGTTCTAGCCCCTGTGCTGGTCTTGTTGCGTCAGCGAGGTATCTCCATTGTGGGATATCTGGACGATCTCCTGTTGCGAGCAGTCTCCCATTCGGATCTGCTGGACAACGTCTCGATCACCATTCAGACCCTTTAAGAATTCGGGTGGATGATCAATTTAAAAAAATTTGCCCTGACACTGTCCGTGGGGGGCTGAGCAGTTGCAAAAGGTGGTCCAGTTGCTGATGGAGACCGATCAGTCGTCCTTGTGGGCCTGCATGAGGGCTCTGGGTCTGATGGTTTCGACCTTCGAAGCAGTCCCGTTTGCTCAGTCTCACATGAAACAGTTCCAGAAGGAGATTCTGACAAAATGGAACAGGAGTCCTCGGTCGTTGGACCTGAAGATTCGATTGAGCCATCTCGAAGTTGGCTCGCTTGGTGGCTCCAGTCACTTGTCCTGTACTAGAGCAAGTACTTCCTGCCAGTGTTTTGGACAGTGGTCACCACGGATGCCAGCCTGTCAGTCACCTGGGGTGGAGTGCTGGGAAAGCTCTGTGCCCAGGCGACTTGGACAACAGAAGAGTCTTCCTTGCCGATCAATATTCTGGAGCTGAGAGCGATCAAGCTCTGCCTGCTTCACTGGACGAGTCGGCTACGCGGCTCTTCGGTTCGGGTCCAGTCGGACAATGCCACGGCTGTGGCTTACATCAATCAAGGGGGAACCAGGAGTGCCCTGGCACCCAAGGAGGGGGCCGAGATTCTAGTGTGGGCGGAACACAATGTTCCGGCTCTCTCTGCAGTCCACATTCTGGGTGTGGAGAATTGGCAGGTGGATTACCTGAGTCGTCAGGTGTTGGATCAAGGGGAATGGTCCCTTCATCTGGAGGTGTTTCATCTCCTGTGTGCCCGGTGGGGGACTCCAGGGCTGGACCTGTTTGCGTCTCAACTCAACAGGAAAGGTCAGAGGTTTGTGGCCAGGTCTCTGGATCGTCTGCCTGACGCCACAGACGCTCTGGTGGCTCCTTGGAGTCAGTATCGCCTGATCTATGCCTTCCTGCTGCTCGTTCTCCTGCCAAGGGGTTTCTTCGCCGGGTGGCGATGGAAGGCATTCCGGTCTTCTGGTGGCACCAGACTGGCCTCGGCGGTCTTGGTACGTAGAGCTGGTAAAGGACCGATCTTCAATCCTGCTTTACAGTCGCTGGCTTTAACGGCTTGGCTGTTGAAAGTAAGGTGTTGAGGGATAGAGGTTTCTCTGATTCGGTGATTCCTACCCTTTTGAAGGCCAGGAAGTCGACATCTAGGTAGATCTATTATCGTACGTGGAAATTGTACATTTCATGGTGTGAATCGCTGCAGCTGCACCTTTTGCTTGTTCTCTGTAGCTAGGGTTTTGGCCGCCCTGCAAAAAGGAGTTGAGCAGCGCTTGGCGTTGGGCACTATCAAGGGCCAAGTGTCAGCCTTGGCTATTTACTTCCAACGTCTGTTGGCTACTCATAGTCTGATTTCTGTGGGATCTTATTCTGGTTTTGTCTGTTCTTCAAAAGCCTCCTTTTGAGAATATTAGGGAGATTTTTCTGCTTTCTTTGTCGCAGAAGGTTGCCTTCCTAATGGCTATCACTTCTGCTCGCAGAGTCTGTGTTGGCGGCGCTGTCTTGTCCACCTTATTTGGTGGTCCACAGGGATAAAGTGGTGCTTCGACCTAATCCGTCTTTTCTTCCTAAGGTGGTGTCGGATTTTCACCTAAATAAAGACCTTGTGTTGTCTTCCTTATGTCCTAAGCCTAAACATCCCAAGGAAGTTGCCTTGCACTCTGGGTGTGCTTTGGACGATAAGGGTTTATCTGACGGTTACTGAGTCCTTCTTGGCAGTACTTGCAAAGGTTTGGCTACTTCTGCTGCTACCATTTCGAGATGGATCAGGCAGACGGTGGTTCAGGCTTGTTCAATCAATGGTCAGGTTCCTCCTTTCCCTGTGAAGGCACATTCTACTAGAGCGCTGAGTGCCCCTTGGGCTTTTCGCCACCCACCGGGCCTCTGTTATACAAGTTTGTAAGGCAGCGACTTGGTCGTCTGTGCACACCTTTACAACATTTTACAAGGTGGATTTGTTGGCTTCTTTGGATGCCTCTTGGCCGCAAGGTTTTGCAGACTGCTTTTTTATAAGAGAGTGTTTATTATTCTCTAAGGGTTTTTTTGCCTGGGTGAGCTCCTGTTTGGTTGAGCTTCATTTTGCCCGGTTGGCTAGGTTTGGCCTCTTGGAGTTGATGTTACTGTCTGGTTGCATTTTTTCCCCACCCCTCTTTCCTTACTGCTTTGGGAAGTCCCACTCAGCTCATGAAGACGCGTCTGTCGATGGCTGAAGGAGAAAATAAGATTTTTGTAAGATCTTACCGTAAAATCTTTTCTCTGATGTCCATCCCTTCTGGGGATGGTTCTTTTGTCTTCACTGCTTACAACTAAACTGTTGTGCTGGGCTGTGTCAGTGGGGGTTATGCCTGGAGGGACAGCCGCATGGGCATGAACATGTTAAAAGCTTTGTACTAACATGCTGCCTCGACTACTCCTGCAGGTGGCAGCATAACCCACTCAGCTCATGAAGATGAGGCTGCGTCTGTCGATGGACATCAGAGAAAAAGATCTTACAAAAATCTGTTTTTTTTAGCACACAGTTCCCTCTCAGGAACGCTGTCAGGGATTCTATTCAAACCTGTTTGTTGTGTTCAGAAAAGAAGGCAAAGTACATTCAATTCTGGACCTCAAGGTGAAACGAGGTACAGAAGTTTCGGGAATCCATTTGAACAGTAGTGGCGTCTCTACACCAAAGACTTTTGGCCTCTATAGATATCAAGGACCATATTTACACCTCTATTCCCTATCAAGGACCATATCTACACCTATATTCCCAATCTCTATTTGCTAGGCACCAGCGTTTTCCTTGCTTCGCTGTAGGAGAGGAGCATTATCAATTTTTAGCGTTACCCTTTGGTCTTGCCTCCGCCCCCCAGGGTCTTTACCAAGGTGCTGGGATTACTGCGTCAATGTTGGATTTCGGTACTGGGATACCTGGACGATCTCCTATTGAGGAAGGACTCTCATTTGGCCCTGTTTGGTAACTGGACGATCACTGTACTGACTCTGCAAGAGTTTGGTTTGAAAATCAATTTAAAAAGATCTGCCCTGATACCTTCATTAAGACTGGATTATCTGGGCCTGACTCTGGATTCTGCGTTGGTGAGGGTCTTTTTTGCAGGGGGGCGATCTGTTTGCAAGCAATCTGTCCTCTGCCGACCTTGCATGAGGGCCTTGGCTCTGATGGTGTCAACCTTTAGGGTGGTCCCCTTTGCTGAGTTCTACACGAGACCCTTAACAAAGGGAGATTCTCATCAAATGGAACAAAGATCCAAAGTCCTAGGATGCTTTGATTCGGTTGAGTCACAACACAAAGACTGCTTTACTATGGCTTCACTTGTTAGCACTACGCTAGGGCAAGTCCTTCTTTCCATTGCATTGGATAACCACAGAGGCCAGCCTGTCAGGCTGGGGAGGAGTGCTGGGGAAGTTCTGCACCCAGGGGTCCTGGATAGTAGAAGAGTGAAAACTTCTGATAACATTTTTGGAGCTCAGAGTGATAAAGAGCTTTGCCTGAACCACTGGACAAATCGTCTGCAAGATTGTCTGGTCCAGATTCAATCGGACAGTGCCACGGCCGTGGCTTACGTCAATCATTATGGGGGCACCAAGAGTGTCTTGGCAGCCTGGGAGATGGCCGAGATTCTTGATTGGGTCAGAAAAGTTTGTTCCAGCCCTTTCTGCTGTCCATATCCCAGGTGTGGTGAACTGGTAGGCGAGTTACCTGAGTCGTCAAGTGTTGGATCAGGGGGAGTGGTCCCTACACCCGGAGGGGTTTTCATCTGTGGGTTCGGTGGGGGACACCCGACGTCGACCTGTTTCCTCCTCGACCCAACAAGAATGTTTCGTAGCTAGGTCTCGGGATCCTCTGGCACGGATGTACTGGTGGCTCCTTGGGAGTCAGTATCGGCTTATTTATGCATTCCCTCAGCTAAAACGTTTGCCGAGGCTTCTTCGCAGGATAGAACTGGAAGGGGTTCTGGTCATTCTGGTGGCCCCAGACTGGCCCCGCCGATCTTGGTACACAGACCTGGTAAGGTTGGTCGCCGATGCTCCCTGGAGACTTCCTCTCAGGGAAGATCTGCTGTCTCAAGGACCGATCTTCCATCCTGCTTTACAGTCGCTGGCTTTAACGGCGTCACTGTTGAAAGCCAGGTATTGAAGGATAGAAGTCTGATTTCGGTGATTCCTACACTACTGAAGGCCAGGAAGTCTACTTCCAGGAAGATCTCTCATCGTACGTGAAAATCGTACATTTCATGGTGTGAATTATTGAAGGTGCACCCTCTCTTTCTCAGTGGCAAGGGTTTTGACTTTTCTTCAAAAAGGTGTTGAACAGCAGTTGGCTTTGGTATCAAAGGCCAAGTGTCCGCTCTGGCTGTGTTTTTTCCAGCGCCCTTTATCTATGCATTTTCAACGCCCTTTAGCTACACATGCCCTGATTCGCACTTTTATTCAGGGGGTTCACCATATGGCTTCCCCGAGGCGATCCCGCGACCTCTGTGGGATCTGAATTTGGTATTATCGCTTCTTCAAAAACCTCCCTTCCCCACAAAGTGGTGTTATGACCCTGTCAGGCGTTCCTTCCTAAGGTTGTCTTGGAGTTTTAATTTAAATGAGGATATTGTGTTGCCGCCTTTGTGTCCTAAGTCGAAACATCCTAAAGAAATTGCCTTACACTCCTTGGTCAATTCGTAAGTCCGATTCTTTGTCCTTACGGATGGATTTCGTAAGGGGAAGACCGCATCTGCTGCAACTATTTCCAGATGCATCAGGCAGACGGTGGTGCAGGCATATCCTATTAAGGGTCAGGTTCCTCCTTTTCCCTGTCGAGGTGTATTCTATGTTCTATGAGGGCACTTAGTTTCTCCTGGGCCTTTCCGGCAACAGACGTTCAGATGTGCAAGCCGGCTACATGGTCGTCTGTACACACATTGACAAAGTTTTATAAGGTGGATGTCCTTGCATTTTCCGTTGCTGCTTTTGGCCACAAAGTTTTGCAGGCTGCGGTTGCAGAGGCTCCTGCCTTTTGAGCGTGTATCTTTTTTTTTTCTCTTCCTGGTGGTGAGCTCCAGTTGTTCCTGCTTGAGCTCCTGGTTTGCCTAGTTGGCTATATATTTTGTTGTGTTCCCCCCCCCTCCCTCAGTGACACTGCTTTGGGATGTCCCAAGGGTCTAATATGGTGCTGTCGGTCAGTGAACGAAAGAGAACTGGATTTTTGTCTTACCGTGAAATCCTTCTCTCTGAGGTTCGATGGACACAGCACCCGCCCCTCTGTTGGGTTGAGTTATGTATTCTTCTGATGCTGCTTGTTCCAAACTTGAAGTCCTATAGCAGGAAGTGAGGGTATACCACCTGGAACTGCCTTGGGTGTAGCCAAGATGGTTTCTGACTAGTCCTACTTCTGAAGAGAGAGCAGCATAAGCCCAAGGGTCTAGAAAGATATGGTGCTGTGTACCTCAGCAAAAAGGATCTTACGATTAAGACAAGAATCCTTTTTTTTTTCCTAAAAAAAAAAAAAAAAAAAAGCGTTTGAAATACTGCTGCGCTTTATGTCAAAAGCGTGACATAAACTATTGCAACACCCGCCATTTTATTCTCTAGGGTCTCTGCTAAAAAAATAGCAAAAAATACAGATTGTTTTGTAAACAAATGTCAGAAAAAGGCCTGGTCTTTACCACCTATTTTTTTTTTATTTCCACCCACTTGTCAAAGTAATAAGGGAGGCTTTGTCCACAGAAGTAAGCACTTTATTCTTTAATGCTGTAAGGCAGTGCATGATGAGATATGAAATTTCCTGCATTGTCACATGAGGTTTCTGGAAAAAAATGGGCTTAGAATGCATTTTTTAACCGGTTGCCGACCGCCATAAATACATATACTGCTGCGGTCAGCCCCGGCCAGGCAAAGTGACGTACCGGTACGTCACTAGCCTGGGAGCCAATAGCGGGCGGGCGCGCGCCGCCGGAGGCGCGCTCCCACCTCGGCTCGTTCACGGACACCTCCGTGCGCGTGACCAGCGGACCCGATGTCCGCCAGTCACTCGCGATCGTCCGCTGTGAAGGGAGAAAGGCAGGCGGCTAGTGTAAACAAAGTTGCCTGTCATTCTCCCCTGTGTAAAAGCACTGATCTAACGGTCCTGCTATGTTACACACACAGCCACATCCCTGCACAGTAAGAAGCACGCCCCTAGGGACACACATGGGGTCACTGCATCTCTAATAAAGTTAACCCCTTCCCTGCCAGTGTCATTTTTACAGTAACAGTGCATATGTATAGCACTGATTACTGTAGTAATGTCACTGGTACCCCCAAAAGTGTCAAAAATGTCAGTCAAGGGTCCAATCTGTCCGCCGGAATGTCGCAGTCCTGCAAAAAAAAATAGATCGCCGCCATTACTTGTTAAAAAAAAAAAAATGACAAAAATCTTTCCCTTAGTTAGTAAACGCAATAACTTTTGCGCAAACCAATCAAAATATGCTTATTGTGATTTTTTTTTACCAAACATAGGTAGCAGAAAACAAATTGGCCAAAAATGTAATAAAAATTAGATTTTTACATTTTTTGGGGGGGAATTTCATATAAAAAAATTTGAAAAATATTGTTATTTTTGCAAAATTTACGCTCTTTTTTTGATTATAGCGCATGATCAAAAAATCGCACAGGTGATCAAATACCACCAAAAGAAAGCTCTGTTTGTGGGAAAAAAAGGACGTCAAAATTGTTTAGGTAAAGCGTCGCACGACCGCGCAATTGTCCGTTAAAGTCACACAGTGCCGAATCGCAAAATACCCCCTGGTCAGAAAGGGGGTAAAATCTTCCGGGCCTTAAGTGGTTACATTTTGAACCGAGAGGTGAATATTCAAAGCTGCCATGGACTAGATAGGTGCATTGGGATGGCTTGGGCAGAAAAGACATTAGGAAAGGCTATTATGAAATGTGAAATTCTACCTGAAAAGGGGAACTTGGCCTTTAAATTGCACGCTGGTTACTTGACATCTTCAAACCTGTGATTAGATTTGCTGGTTACCAGTGGTTTTGTTTGATCCTGTAGATTAAAGCCAAGGAAAAAGCCCCCTACAGTTCAGAGGAAGTGCCCTTCCTGCAAAAACCCCCCTGAGAGATTCATGGCCAAAGGCCCTGTGCAGATCCTCTGCTGAAGATTTGGCCAAAGAGGAGTCTTCTCAGCAATGTAAAGATTTGGTTCCTTTGAAGAAAGAATTAACGAATGCCTTGGGTTCGGTTTGCTGGCCAAAGTACCAGCTACCCAGAATAATTCTGAGCAGAGCACTCCAGCCAGTCCTCAGGCGTCCGCCTCAAAGTCTATATGAGCTAGTGACTCAGAGGAAGAGGGGGCAAGTATCCTTCTTTCCCTCATGGACTCCGATGAGGAAGAAGATATAGATAGATCTTCCAGCTATAAATTATCCTTGGAGGAGGTGAATGATTTGCTTGGAGCAATTTACACCACCCTAAAAATTCAGGCGGAAAAGGTTCAGCTTATGATGCATGACAAAATGTACCAGGGTATGGATGAGTCCAAATGGAGAGTTTTACCAGTGCAGATTACTATCAAACAGTTAAAAGAAAATTGAAGGATCAAGAATCACTGGGGAGAAGATTCCCCCTTTGAAGAGGGTGACACCTAGGTGTGCACTAAGAGGCCCAGGGTTGATGCTGCCTTTCAAGGTTTCCCAACGCACAGATTTGGTGGTCGAGGATATGGGTCTATTAAAGCAGTGGTCCTCAACCCTGGTCCTCAGGGCCCACTAACAGGCCAGGTTTGCAAGATAACTGAAATCCATCCCAGGTGATATAATTTGCAGCTCAGTGATTGCAGACTGGAGTTGAGGACCACTGTAAAGGATGCGATAGACAAAAGGCAGACTTTCTCCCTAAAGCGTGGGACGTCACTTTGTCCAACCTCAAGTCTGCAAAAATGTCCATGGTGGTGGCCAGTGGCAGCCGGTCGATAGGGGTCGCAGGGGCGCTGCCCCCCCCCCCCCCCAATCATAAAAAAAATCATCTTCAAAGAAAAAGAAATAAATTTCCATGTAGTCCACTATGGGGCGCCGGACTTATTGCTGGCTATGGGGTGGGGGTGGGGTTTGGAATCCCACGTGGGCCCAGGCCGATTGGCAGCCGTTCTGGCTGTCACCGGGGCGCAAGCAATGCGCCCGACACTCCCCACTAGTCCTGTCCTGGCTATGATTGGTCCAGACTCCAGCCTGGACCAATCATGATTCAGGACATCCCTGCTGACGTCGTTGGGGGCGGTGCCGGTGTGTGCGTCAGTCACTCACCGTCACCGCCCGATCTCCGTCACTTCCCGTCGGTTCCCGAACGAAGAGGACTCGAGGAGAGGAGCAGCGCTCACCTTCCCGCCGCCGTCAGCCGACTCAGCCGTCAGAAGAACGAAGGAGAGGAGAGGAGCAGCGCTCACCTTCCCGCCGGTTCCCGCCACCGTCAGAACGAAGAGGAGGAGAGGAGCAGCGCGCCGTGGACGTCTCGCAGCCGCAGGCAGTGTGAGTGGTGGAGTGTCACGGTCGAGTCTGCGAGCCAGCCCAGGAGAGCAGGTAAGTGATTGAAGACGCATGACCTGTGACATGCCTGTGCCATGACCTGTGACATGCCTGTGCCATGACCTGTGACATGCCTGTGCCATGACCTGTGACATGCCTGTACCATGACCTGTGACATGCCTGTACCATGACCTGTGACATGACTGTACCATGACCTGTGACATGATCAGGGATAGGACCTGTGCCATGACCTGTGACATGCCTATACCATGACCTGTGACATGCCTGTGCCTTGACCCGTGACATGCCTGTGCCATGACCCGTGACATGCCTGTGACATGACCTGTGACACGCCCTTACCATGACTTGTGACATGCCCTTACCATGACGTGTGACGTGCCCTTACCATGACCTGTGACATGCCTGTACCATGACCTGTGCCATGCCCTTACCATGACCTGTGCCATGCCTGTGTCATGACCTGTGACATGCCCTTACCATGACCTGCCTATACCATGACCTGTGACATGCCCTTACCATGACCTGTGACATGCCTTTACCATCACCTGTGACATGCCTGTACCATCACCTGTGCCATGCCTGTACCATGACCTGTGCCATGCCTGTACCATGACCTGTAATCCAAGGTTAACGCGTTTCACGGCACACACGGCCGCTTACTCATAACCGTAGACTACGGTTATGAGTAAGCGGCCGTGTGTGCCGTGAAACGCGTTAACCTTGGATTACCTGTTCCCTGCACTGTCTGTCTACTTATGATTTTGAAGAATAAAGAGATCTTATTGCTTTCATTCACCTGAGTGCGGTTCCACTACTTCTCTTGCATCAATCCGGATGACGGGTCTTACCAGCACCAGGTTGGACTGATACACCTGAGCGGCTTTTCCTTTCTCTGATTACCTTACCATGACCTGTGACATGCCTATACCATGACCTGTGACATGCCTTTTCCATGACCTATGCCATGCCCATACCATGACCTGTGCCATGCCCATACCATGACCTGTGCCATGCCCGTACCATGAACTGTGCCATGCCCGTACCATGATCTGTGCCATGACCTGTAACATACCTGTACCATGACCTGTGACATGCCTGTACCATGACCTGTGCCATGACCTGTAACATACCTGTACCATGACCTGTGACATGCCTGTACCATGACCTGTGTCATGCCCGTACCATGACCTGTGACATGCCCTTACCATGACCTGTGACTTGCCCTTACCATGACCTGTGACTTGCCTTTACCATGACCTGTGACATGCCTGTGTCATGACCTGTGATATGCCTGTACCATGACCGTGACATGCTTGTACCATGACCTGTGCCATGCCTGTGCCATGACCTGTGACATGCCCTTACCATGACCTGTGACATGCCTATACCATGACCTGTGACATGCCCTTACCATGACCTGTGCCATGCCTTGTGCCATGACCTGTGACATGCCCTTACCATGACCTGTGCCATGCCTTGTGCCATGAACTGTGCCATGCCCTTACCATGACCTGTGCCATGCCTATACCATGACCTGTGCCATGCCCTTACCATGACCTGTGCCATGCCCTTACCATGACCTGTGCCATGCCTTTACCATGACCTGTGCCATGCCTGTGTCATCACCTGTGACATGCCCTTACCATGACCTGTGCCATGCCTGTGCCATGACCTGTGCCATGGCTGTACCATGACCTGTGCCATGCCTGTGTCATGACCTGTGACATGCCCTTACCATGACCTGTGACATGCCCGTACCGTGACCTGTGACATGCCCGTACCGTGACCTGTGCCATGCCTGTACCATGACCTGTGCCATGACCTGTGCCTTGACCTGTGACATGCCCTTACCATGACCTGTGCCATGACCTGTGACATACCTGTACCATGACCTGTGCCATGCCCTTACCATGACCTGTGCCATGCCTGTACCTTGACCTGTGCCATGCCCTTACCATGACCTGTGACATGCCTGTACCATGACCTGTTACATGCCTGTACCATCACCTGTGACATGCCCTTACCATGACCTGTGCCATGCCTGTACCATCACCTGTGCCATGCCCTTACCATCTCCTGTGCCATGCCCTTACCATGACCAGTGCCATGCCTGTACCATGACCTGTGTCATGACCTGTGCCTTGACCTGTGAGATGCCCTTACCATGACCTGTGACATGCCCTTACCATGACCTGTGACATGCCTGTACCATGACCTGTTACATGCCTGTACCATCACCTGTGACATGCCCTTACCATGACCTGTGCCATGCCTGTACCATCACCTGTGCCATGCCCTTACCATCTCCTGTGCCATGCCCTTACCATGACCAGTGCCATGCCTGTACCATGACCTGTGTCATGACCTGTGCCTTGACCTGTGACATGCCCTTACCATGACCTGTGACATGCCCTTACCATGACCTGTGACATGCCCTTACCATGACCTGTCACATGACCTGTGCCATGCCTGTACCATGACCTGTGCCATGCCTATACCATCATCTGTGCCATGCATGTACCTTCACCTGTGCCATGCCCTTACCATCTCCTGTGCCATGCCTGTACCATCACCTGTGCCATGCCCTTACCATGATCTGTGCCATGCCTATACCATCTCCTGTAGCATCACCTGTGCCATGCCTGTACCATGACCTCAAAGTCATACCGCGTTTTTTGCCGCAAAGCAATACCTATTACATTTTTCTTTTTGCCCCCCCAAAAATTTTGATCATCAGCCGCCACTGGTTGTGGCCAGGAATCTAGAGTGCAGGCTGGATCAGCTGAAAGCACATGTGGAAGCCAGGACCTCTAGGAAAGATTTGCTGGAATCCTTTACTCTCCTTTTTAAAAGTGGTGAAATATACAGATGCTTTGACTGAGGCAGTGAAAATGTCGGCAAGGTCCTCAACCTTGGTCAACTCGGCCAGGACAGCCATCTGGCTTAAGACTTGGCCTGGGCACTAAAGGCCAAGTTGTGCGGGATGCCTTTCTCGAGTGATTTTTTTTTTTTTTGGCCCTGATCTTAAGTCAGTATTGGATAGGACAGCTGATAAAGAAGCTTTCTGTTTCGTTCAGTGACACAGCTTCAATTCTTCAGACCAGTGGGCTTTATGCTGTCTCTCTTCAGGGGTAGGACTAGGCGGAAACGTTTTTGGTTACGCCCCTGGGGCAGTCCCAGAGGGTATACCATCACTTCCTGCTGTAGGACTCCAGTTTTTCTCTTACGTCCTCTGACAGTCACCGCCCACTCATACAGTCTTCACCAATGGGTATTGACCTCTTATCCATAGGAGCAAGCTAGGCATAAGACTTGTTAAAAACAAAGTAATTTACGTAGACACACCTATGGGGGCTGTCCCACTGGTCCAATACCCCCCATGCTATCAGCCATCCCAACTCAGTTTGTCTTCTGCCTAGTTAGGAGTGAGAGGCTCTCCCTGTGCTGGGGCTACAGTCTCAGCCTTCTTCTATTTCTTATGATTTTATTTCTGCAAATGTGTTTTTTTTTTTCTTCTTTGCATTGCTAGCTGTTTATTTATCAGCGTTTAGTTAGTCACTTCTTCAAGATGAGGACGGTGTCGCGGAGCTGGGAGTCGCACTGGTCGTCCTGGTATCCCAGGACAGAGGGCCTTATGGAATCCCAGCCTGCCATTTTAGCAGGCTATGCGTACGCCCTGGCCTCGCAAACGACCCATCCCTGTCCTCAGGGACGAAAGCCCGCGAGATGGCCACCTCGCCTGTACGTCTCTCCCACGGTTTCCATGCGTTGCTAGCATCCTGCGTTTTCTGGCTGACGGCACCCCCGCCATCTGGAGTGGGAGGTTACCCGTCGATGTGAGGCACCCACGCCATCGGGTACGGTAAGTACATTCTGTGTGGGGCCTCTGTCTGGGGCTGGCAGTCCTGTGTGTCTGTGGGATCCCCTAATGTCTGTGCATTTTTGGGGCTTCCTTTTTCCCGGTCCCTGCAGGGACTTTCACTCAGCTAGTTCGCTATGTGGGTTGTGGGGGTCCCTCTCCTATGTGACACTTATGGTGTGTGTGGAGATGCAGACACGTGCGGCGACCGCTGCGGGGTTAAAAACCGCCAGTCCGCCATTTTAGGTGTGGACAGCATGCTGGCTTCACTGTGGGCACTTCTGCAGCGATGTATGTAGTGTATTTTGGCGCCTTAAGGTGCCATCTTGTGTGTGGCAATGAGTTCTCCTGAGCACATGTCGGCGGCCATGTTCCCGGAGCCTCCCATTGCTTTCTATGGGCAACCGTGTTTCCTTAGTCTGAAGTCCTAGTTCAGCCTCCTGCGGTGACATCACTTCCTCTTTCTGTACAGAGGAGATCGACAGGCGTGTGGTAATACTTGTGGGGTCTGTCTTTGCTGTTTTTTTGTGGGAATACCTCTGGCTATCGGCTTATTCCTGTTTGGGGGTCCGCTTGCAGAATCCTTCATAGCGGTGTACTGCGGGGGATCGCGATGCACTTAAAGGGCCAGTACCTTGAAAAAAAAAAAAAAAAACGCTTTTTATTATGGAGTCCCAGGACAGCAAATTTCAGCTTTGGTGGAGGATTCAGGTTCCCCTGAATCTTCTGCTCTGCCTGCTTTGACTTTAGCGTCCAAGGTGGATCTTTTGATGACAGAACGGGATGCTAGAAAAAGGCCTAGGCTCTCTCTTTCTTCTGATCCTGAATCTGACATGGTTGCCGTAGATAGCGTGCCCCTTAAACGGTCTCGGTCTTCTCAGTCTGAGGGGGAGGCGGATGATACCGGGGTGGATGATTCCCCCCCTGGGACAGCCGAGGACCGCGCAGCTATGGTTGCGCTGATCATTGCCGTTAAGGAAACACTACATTTAGAGGATGAGCCCAATCCTCCGGGAAAACGGTCCTCTATTGGTACCCACAGATCCCGTAAGGTGGCACAGGTATTTCCTTGCCCCCCTGAGTTCCATGAAACTGTGAACGAACAATGGCGCAACTTGAAGCGCACTTTTGTGGTGTCTAAGAAGTTTCAACTCCTCTACCCCTTTGCGTCTCCTACGGATTCGCGCTGGTCTATGGCTCCCAAAGTGGATCACACTGTGGCCAGATTGAACAGGGCCACTCTGGTACCCACGAGGATTCTCCGGTGTTTAAAGATCCTACGGATAGGAGGCTGAAACCTATTTTCGCCTCTGTCATGGTGGCTCAAGCTGTGGCGGATTGGACCAAGGTGCTCAGACGCACCCTCGTGGCTGATTCTGCCCTCCCCTACTAGCTTGGGGATGGTGGACCAGATTTATCAAGGGGTAATGTATTTGTGCGATGCGGCCTTAAATGAGGCCCCACTAGCTGCGTGCTTATCTAGTGTCGCAGTACTTAATCGCCGCTTGATATGGTTGACAAGCTGGTCGGCTGTCCAGACTTCCAGGAAGACGGTGTCTGACATCCCTTATGCTGGGTCTCGTCTTTTTGGAGAATCCCTGGATAAATTGGTTAAAGGTGTCACTGGGAGCAAGAGCACTCTGTTTCCCCAGAATCCTAAGGGTAAGTCTTTCCGCGGTAAGCGGGGCCCCTCCTTTAAACCAAATCAGGGGTCCTTTCGTCCCTTCAAGGCGCAGGACAAGGGGAAACCTTTCAAGGGCCATGCTGGCCAGAGGAAGTCCTGGGCGGGCAAGCCAAAAGCCGCCCAGGCTGGTGCGGCGGCACAGTCCGCCACTGCCTGAAGGGGCGCCCTCACCCGTTTCAGGGGTGGGGGGAGGTCTGCGCGGTTTCCTCCAACCTTGGCTGCTCCGGGTTCCAGACAAGTGGGTTCAGGAAATTATTCAATCAGGTTACAAGATCGAATTCCTTTCGCGACCAGCGGACGGATTCTTTCCCTCAAATCTTCATTTGACCCCAGATCGGCTGCAAGATCTTCATCGGGCGGTTCAGGATCTACTCGCCCAGGGGGTAATCGTGACAGATTTACATGTAACGGGGTTTTGAGGGCGCCCCCTAGTGTATTTGGGGTCCCTAAACCTAGTTAACTCACTATGCCTGACAGGCGGATCCTGAGCCTCCGCTATCTGGGGGCTGGGGTACATGTCTGCGGCAGTGCCTCCACCCAGTGGGGCATCCGGGGTAGGGATGTGGGGTCCCACTGGGAACATACTTGGTGCAATGAGACTGACACAGCCTAACTGGAACTAACTTTATATAGTAAGTAGCAAATGAACCAACATAGATGGGAAAATACAATAGAGTAACACAGATAACAATGCAATGTGGATTTTCCTCACCCACCCACTAGCACACCTGTCCCACCCCCTTATCTTCGCCCTAATGGACGTTGGTGCACATAGGAGAGTTGGGGCCCTTATAAGTCCTGCTCCGTAGGGTCACTGAAGCAGCCTGAGCTGTGCAATGTCCACTCTGGACCTCAGAGTCTTTACTGTGAGTGAGGAGACAGGTGCCCTGCGGTGATACAGGGAGAGGCTTGGCTTACCCTCACAACGCCATTAACCCGATCAGTCCGCTGCAGTCTCCTCTCAACTAGTAGCATGTCCTTTCTCTGGCTGAGCAATGAGGTAACCTCTAGAAGTCTTCCAGGACCTGCTTCCTCAGAGCTGTGCAGGAAGTCCTCCCAGGACATTAATAGATGATAAAACCAGAGCTGGTCTCTATCTCCCTCAGTGTTCTCATCTCCTCCACACCACTTCCTGGTCACACTGTGATGATGCTACAATCATGTGACTGAAAAGGCCAAGTCCTGTGATCAATGCTCAAAGTTTTATTAACAGCATACTGAGTCCATCTGCCATCTACTGGGCATTTCAGGTAATACAGCCTGTGTAAAATCCACAGGGTTACATGCTCCCCCTTGAAAAATACTTGCCTTCCACTGGCAAGTCCTAGCCAGGGGGCTTAACACAAATTCAACAGAAAAAGGTTTAGCATACATACAGTACAGTTAGCACAGTAACATCCTAGCTAGCAATTATCTAGGGTAAAGAGTCACTAACATTTACCACTTCAGCTAGTGCATGTAGGAAAGTGGCCATTTTAGATGCCGCTTGTGTCAGCGGGGCATAACTGGGCTCTCCTATATTATCATAAACTAGGGCCCTAGGGGGTTGCCGCACTCTGGTGCTGTGTCTCAGTTCTCGCTGTGGGAGAGGATCTTGGGACATCAACTGTGGAACTTCGACTCCTGCCCTCGAACTAGAGTCTCTAAGGGAAGTTCCAGGCACAAAACATGGACTTTCTGGATTCAACCTTGGAGAACTTTGTGAAACCACAGGAGTTAAAGGAGGCAATTGCTGTGTTTCTTTAGCGGGTGATGACCACCACTGATCCTCTGCACTGGGAGTTCCTGGGGTCTCCTCTGCCCCATTTCCAGGACTCTCTGCTGGGTTTTCCCTCAGTTCTTCACTACTCTCCTCCTCTTCATCAGCATACACAACTGGAAGCAGATGGTTTCTATGCCAAGCCTTTATTCGGCCCTCCGGGCCCCTAATGTTGTACACTGGCAGCCCATCCAGTTTGGACATAACCTCAAACAGGGTATCTTTCCATCTGTCAGCCAGTTTGTGTTTTCCAGGCACACCTAGATTCCGGAGAAGAACTTTATCCCCTGCTTGAATCTCCTGATATCTCACCTTAGCATCATACCTTCTTTTGTTCCGTTCTTCCATTTTTGCTGCAGCTTGGGTGGCCAACTCATAGGCCCGATGAAGGTTTTGTTTGAGGTTCCTCACATATTGAAAGTGTGAAGTTGAATCTGTTCCATCAGGAGACACTCCCAAACGGACATCTATCGGCAATCGAGCTTCTCTTCCGAACATTAGGAAATAGGGTGAGAACCCTGTAGATTCATGCCTTGTACAGTTGTATGCGTGGACCATGGCTTCCACATGTTTACTCCAAGACCGCTTCTTGACTTGCTTGAGAGTCCCTAGCATATCTAGGAGGGTCCTATTGAACCGTTCTGGCTGTGCATCGCCCTCCGGATGATAAGGTGTGGTTCTGGACTTCTGCACCTGCAACATGTCCAACAGCTCCTTGATCAACTTACTCTCAAAGTCTCTACCTTGATCAGAGTGTATCCGATTGGGTAGTCCATAGTGAATGAAATACTTCTGCCAAAGGACTTTGGCTACAGTCACAGCCTTTTGATCTTTAGTGGCGAAGGCTTGAGCATATGTGGTGAAATGGTCCATTACCACCAGCACATTTCCAATTCCCGCTGTATCGTTCTCAATGCAGAGATAGTCCATGCACACAAGATCCATGGGTCCCGTACTTTTCATATGACCCATAGGGGCAGCTCTCACAGGCAGGGTCTTCCTCTGGATACACCTCCTGCATGTCTGTACATGTTGCTCGACATGTTCCCTCATGCGAGGCCAATAGAACCGATCTTGTACTAGGCCATAGGTCTTGTCCACCCCGAGATGCCCATGTTGATCGTGGAGAGCTCTCAGGACCATGCCACGGTATCTGTGCGGTAGTACCAATTGTTTTCTGTCAGGGTAATCATGATACTTCACGACCCTATAGAGTACGCCATCTTCGAGATGTAGTCGGCTCCATTCTCTTCGGTATAATTCTCTTTGACTCACAGGTAGAGAAGTCAGCAATTTAGGATTCTTAGTCTTTATTGCTCTGATAACTATCCCAATATACCAGTCCTGCACTTGAGCCTTCCTCTTGTCTTCTGTGGTTATACTGGACCACTGTTGAAGCATGACTGGAGCATGGAACACCTCAGGCACAGCTTCCGGAGAGTGGCTAATGGAGTCTATCCCTCTTAGCTCGGCAAATTCTTCTTGACTCTCGGCCACCACATACATCTGACAAAAGGCTCCTACCCCCGGCCCAGGGATCTCTTCCCACTCCTCTTCTTCTCGGTGAGGAGGGAGTCTAGGTCTGCGGGACAGGGCATCTGCGCTGACATTCTTGGGCCCAGGCTTGTACTTCAGGCTGAAACTGTAGCTTGACAAGGCAGCCAACCACCTATGTCCTGTGGCATCCAGCTTAGCTGTAGTCTGTATGTAGGTAAGTGGATTGTTGTCAGTCCTTACTTCGAATGTTGCTCCATACAAATAGTCATGCAGCTTATCCACGATGTCCCACTTGAGTGCCAGAAATTCCAATTTATGAACTGGATAGTTCTTCTCTGTACCTGTAAGACTTCTACTTATGTAAGCCACCGGCCTCAATCCTTCTGGATAACTTTGGTGCAGTACACCCCCTAGGCCTTCCATACTGGCATCCACATGGAGGATATATGGTTTCTCAGGGTCTGCATAGGCTAAGACAGGAGCTTCTGTAAGTCTCTTCTTCAATGTCAGAAAGGCGTCTTCACATCCTGAAGTCCATTTTTCTCCAAAGGGGTCTTTAGGATATGGTGCCTTAGCACCCCTTACTTCAGAGGTAATCTTCAGCAGGTCATGTAACTCTCGAGCAATCTTTGAGTAGTCTTTCACGAACCTTCGGTAGTAACCACAGAATCCGAGAAAGGACCGCAACTCACTGATGTTATTTGGTCTTGGCCAATTCAACACTGCTTCAATTTTAGCAGGATCTGTGGCTACTCCTTCAGCGGAGACTATGTGCCCCACATAAGTGACAGAGTTTTGGGCAAATCGGCATTTGTCCACTGATAGCTTCAGGCCTTCAGCTTGAAGTCGATCCAACACCTTTAACAACCTTTGTTTATGCTCCTCTGGCGTCTTCCCGAAAACAATTAGGTCATCTAGATACACTAGACACTCTTTGGGATTCATATCCCCCACAGTTTTCTCCATCAGCCTCTGAAAAGTAGCAGGAGCTCCTGTGACTCCCTGTGGCATTCTGGTAAACTGGAAGAACCCCAAAGGGCAGATGAAAGCTGTCTTTTCCTGATCCTCCTTCTTCATGGGTACCTGATAATATCCAGACCTCAAGTCAAGCACACTGAACCACTGGCTGCCAGATAGGGCGTTCAGGAGATCCTCTATCCTGGGCAAAGTGTACTGATCTGGCACAGTCCTCTTGTTCAGAGTATGGTAGTCCACACATAGCCGAACTGAACCATTCTTTTTCCTCACTACCACAATAGGTGAGGCATAGGGGCTCCGGGACTCTGTGATGATGCCTGCTCCTTCCATCTGCTGGAGTATGTCCCGGACATCTTCCACATCTCAAGGGGGTATTCTTCTTTACCTTTCTCTGAAAGGAGTAGAATCAGCAAGTCTTATAGCATGGGTGGCACTCTTAGAACACCCCACATCCATCTCTGCTCTGGAGAACACTCCCTCTCGGGTGGCCAGTTTTGAACGAAGGCTGTCTTTCCACTGCTGTGGTAGAGGAGAATCTTCTAGATCAAAATCTAAAGGTGTTTTCACATGATCCTTCTGTTCTGCACTCACAGACATGATGGACAAAACTTGATCTAAAAGGTGTATCACACCAATCTTCTGATGACGATCAATCCGGATTTCTGTACCATCACAGGAAAGCTCCGACACCACCTTTTTCGCCAATCTTTTACCTCACGTATGAGAGTCCAGCCCTTCTTCTGATCCTCTTCAGGCAGAGACTCAATAAAGGTATTGTCCAGTTCCCCCCAACATTTCATGGTGCATTGAGGCTATGGCTCGTAAAGTTTTGGTCTCACCAGGCTTCACAAATGCAGGTTCTGTTCCTGAATAGTGGCACAACCCTGGTTTTGTTTCAAGGGCTAGTCATTGACACTCTTTTCCTAGGACAGGGCTGACCTCCATCAATTGGTCTAAAGAGACATCTCCCACTTCTGTCAGATAGGCCCTGAATACATCCTGTACCATCTTTGCATTAGTACCCAATATTATTGGGGCACACACTTTCTTGGCTGCAGGGCATATCAAAGCTTCCAGCTCCATAGGATATATCATCCCGGTGTTTAACTGGGGAATAGTTATGGTCACTTTTATGCATCCCTCCACAGGTTGAGCTTGAGACCCAACGTCCCATAGTTGAAACTCTCCTGCAGGTTCCATAGGAATGTGTTTCAAATGACGTTCATAGAAGTCTCTATAGATAATGATGACTTGAGAACCTGTATCTAGCAACGCTGAAGCATGATTTCCTTCTACTTGCACGTGTATCAAAGATTTAGGCCCAATCTTGGCCCCAACAGATAGACTATATGTAGGCCGGGTCTTCCTTTGCTTGTAAGACCTGGTCATTTGAGTCTCCTCAAGCTCGGTTGCCAGCACCTCCACATCCACCGCCATGGAATTCACAGGGCACTCCCGCTGAAAATGCCCTGACTTTCCACATTTAAAGCAGTCCCCTCGGCGGGGTGAGTCCTCAGGGAACAGCTTTTTCTGAGTCTTCCTGTGTTGCCCCCCACTTCCAGGGGGAGGATCTGTTCTCTCTGGTGGGGATTTGCATAAGAGCTCCAATTCAGCCACCTTCTTCCTAAGAGCTGACAGTTCTGTATCCTCTTTCTCCTTCTGTAGGGGTGGACACGTCTGGTCTTCCAATCTCCTGGCTGTATTTATTAATGTGGAATAAGGCAGAACTTTATCATCCAACTTGGCTCTCAGCAGAATCATAACTGGATTATTGATCAAACCACAATCAAAAAGGACAAATCCTGCACATGCTGATATACAACAAGTACAAAGAGGAGTACTTCACCAGCCCATGGCGCTGTCCATGTGTTCACCTCCTTTGTTTGTATGTTTTTTAGCTGAAATGTCCTGGTTGCTGCTGCTCCTCTCTCACTCCACTGGGGGGGGGGGGGCGGATCAAAACAATTCAAATCTGTAAAGAAAAGCGCACGCAACCTCGGGCAATAACGCTTTAATAAAGGACAATAACACAGTACATTGGAATTGCACTCACACTTTTCCTTTAAGACAATCGCTTTACAGCATTCCAACAGGAGCTACTCGCTCCTCCCGTCCCTCCAGATGGTGACTCTGCGGTCTCCTCATTCGCGGCTGCCGCCGCTGTATCCCCGCTCTCCTTCACTTCCTGTGATGCCTGGTCACCGGATGCCGGTTCTAGTGCGCCTGCACACTATACCAACATGATCTACGGCGCCTCAGGAGAGCCTCAGCCAAAGCCGGAGGCACAAGTTGTTCGGAGCTACGAGGTGGGGGATTCAAGACACGGGTGCACTGCCTCTGCTGTTACTACGGACAACGCGTTTTGGAGGCGGAGCCTCCTTCCTCAGGTCCCACCTTGCTTCCTGCTAACGCCCCTCCCTATATACCCGGGATACCATTGGCCCTAATTATTTAATTGTGTATTCTTAAAGGGGCCAGTAACCAATAATCCTTATCCACCTTGGCTGGGACGGGAGAAGCAAGGGGCTATCCACTTTTAAAAACATATATTAAAAATACAGTTTAAGATACAATTTAAAATACAATTTAAAACAGTACAATACCAGCGCAGATATTAACCAGAGCTATTATAGATACATGTTTGGATCTCACATTCCCTACATAGCAATGGTTGTCTCCTGCTAAAAATACATAAATGTATCCTAAAAGTATATATGTATATAAGACTCTAAGCTACATCAGCATTTCCTAATACCAATAGTCGACAGATCATATTAATTCCACATTATCTCGCATCCATCTACCAGAATAATTTCATAAGTCAGGATAATACACATAATAAATATATAATTAAAAATACTAGTCTCATTAAAATTCAATAAGATAAGATTCAATTCCATATGGCACATATGCAAATATCAATTAGTATATGAGGATACTACTCCATATAGGCCAACCAAATGTACTACACGGCAGTTGTTTATATTTCTCATATATATATATACACACACACACATGAGAAATACATATACATACCCATCGGTGGTGACACCCTGAGTATCCCCAAATATATATCTGTACATATACACCTACTCTCCTACTCGGCTGCTCAGATATTGTTGTGTGGACACGAATGTGCGTATGCCTCCGTGCACACTTCACAGACACATGGCCGGGCAGGGACTATGTTCCCTACCCTTAGTAACCATGTGTATGTGCATGTGCTAGAACCCACTCTACCATGCCCACACCCCCGTGCTGATATGTCAAATGATCGTGTTGACTTCCAGCTCCTCATTGAGCCCACCCGGCGACATGGACCCAAGCGTAAAGATCCAGAATGATTTTTAGGGAACACTCTACCTAGGGCTGCATCCTGCTGCAGAATAGGCCAATGTTTCTGCAAAGCTCTCTTAATGGCCCAATGTTGGTCATTGAATTTTGTAATAAACATAACCTCTCGGGGAGCAGAAACATTGGCCTATTCTGCAGCAGGATGCAGCCCTAGGTAGAGTGCTCCCTAAAAAACCCAAAGTGGTGTTTAGGCGGGCTAGCAATGTAAAGAGTCTGGTTGCTCCAAGCAAAATAAAAAGTATGAAATGCCATAATAGAGCATCCACTATCCCAGTTCTCTTTAATATGGTAGGCTCCTACAAATGCAAGCAGAGCAGATGTAAGGCTTGTGTATTTATGCAACATGGCAAAAGTAGCTTTACATCAGTTGCAGGGCGCTCCTATAATATCAAACAATTCATTAGCTGTGGTACACAGTTTGTGGTCTATGGCTTGAGGTGCCCATGTGGCTTAATTTATGTTGGCAGGACAGTTAGAGCAATGCGCACCAGATTTGGCGAACATCGCCGGTTTATTGAGCAGAAAAAAGACAAGCACAGCGTGCCAAGACACTTCTGTAAAGCGCATGGTGGGGATACTGCAGGCCTGGAACTATTTGGGATTGAAGCCATATCTATGACTCTCCCAGAAGGTGAAAGGTTTTCGATCCTGTGCAGGCAAGAATCATTCTGGATCTTTACGCTTGGGTCCATGTCGCCGGGTGGGCTCAATGAGGAGCTGGAAGTCAACACGATCATTTGACATATCAGCACGGGGGTGTGGGCATGGTAGAGTGGGTTCTAGCACATGCACATACACATGGTTACTAAGGGTAGGGAACATAGTCCCTGCCCGGCCATGTGTCTGTGAAGTGTGCACGGAGGCATACGCACATTCGTGTCCACACAACAATATCTGAGCAGCCGAGTAGGAGAGTAGGTGTATATGTACAGATATATATTTGGGAATACTCAGGGTGTCACCACCGATGGGTATGTATATGTATTTCTCATGTGTGTGTGTATATATATATGAGAAATATAAACAACTGCAGTGTAGTACATTTGGTTGGCCTATATGGAGTAGTATCCTCATATACTAATTGATATTTGCATATGTGCCATATGGAATTGAATCTTATCTTATTGAATTTTAATGAGACTAGTATTTTTAATTATATATTTATTATGTGTATTATCCTGACTTATGAAATTATTCTGGTAGATGGATGCAAGATAATGTGGAATTAATATGATCTGTCGACTATTGGTATTAGGAAATGCTGATGTAGCTTAGAGTCTTCTATACATATATACTTTTAGGATACATTTATGTATTTTTAGCAGGAGACAACCATTGCTATGTAGGGAATGTGAGATCCAAACATGTATCTATAATAGCTCTGGTTAATATCTGCGCTGGTATTGTACTGTTTTAAATTGTATTTTAAATTGTATCTTAAACTGTATTTTTAATATATGTTTTTAAAAGTGGATAGCCCCTTGCTTCTCCCATCCCAGCCAAGGTGGATAAGGATTATTGGTTACTGGCCCCTTTAAGAATACACAATTAAATAATTAGGGCCGATGGTATCCCGGGTATATAGGGAGGGGCGTTAGCAGGAAGCAAGGTGGGACCTGAGGAAGGAGGCTCCGCCTCCGAAATGCGTTGTCCGTAGTAACAGCAGAGGCAGTGCACCCGTGTCTTGAATCCCCCACCTCGTAGCTCCGAACAACTTGTGGCTCCGGCTTTGGCTGAGGCTCTCCTGAGGCGCCGTAGATCATGTCAGTATAGTGTGCAGGCGCACTAGAACCGGCATCCGGTGACCAGGCAACACAGGAAGTGAAGGAGAGCGGGGATACAGCGGCGGCAGCCACGAATGAGGAGACCGCAGAGTCACCATCTGGAGGGACGGAGGAGCGAGTAGCTCCTGTTGGAATGCTGTAAAGCGATTGTCTTAAAGGTTAAGTGTGAGTGCAATTCCAATGTACTGTGTTATTGTCCTTTATTAAAGCGTTATTGGCCGAGGTTGCGTGCGCTTTTCTTTACAGATTTGAATTATTGATCAAACCACCTCTCTGAATTTGCTTAGATAGCCGAGCATCCAACTCAGAGGCAGTGACTGCTCCTTTATGGAATAACTTTCCTAGCGATAGCTGTAACCGGTTGATATAGTCAGTGGCTTTTTCATGCTCCTTCTGCTTAGTGGCTACGAACTTAACCTACAGATCATCCAAATCTTCTGATTTCCCATAAGCATCCTGTAAGACTTGTAGATAGTCGTGCACAGTAGCTTGCCCATTTACTCCCTTGTACAGTCTTATCATGTCTGTAGCGGGAAAACGAAGACTCTCTACCAACCGCTGTTTCTTTATGGTATCCGTACAAGACCATTCCTCCAACAACTGCATAGCATTATCCTTTCAGACCTCAAAAGGCTCTTCTCCTGCAGGAACAGGCTGATTGCCAGAAAACACCTTTAGTATGCGGTAACTATGGGTGTGGTTTGCTGTCACTATGGCTTCTGAGAGTTTCTGTAGTATGTCCGATACATCACTACCTCCTGTAGGCAGGGTGCGTACTTCAGGGTTGTCTGGTTTCAGTAATGCTGCAGATGGATGAAAATCTGCTTTAGGAGTAATCATCCCCTGTCCTGCAATAGGATGGGCAGCTTGTTTAGGAATGGCTCCGGCCTTTCCGGAGATGGGACTCAGGAGCTTAGAATAATTTTCTGTGACATAGTCTTTCTGTTCTAATTTAAAGGGTGGTTGCAGTGAGACCCTTTCTTCCTTATCAAGGAGAGCGTACACTAAGGAGCATCCTTCATCCGGGGCTCCATATAAATGAACGTTGGTAGGCATCTCAGGGTCTCCCAAGTCTGTATGACAATATATTAACATGTAAGTTTGGCCTTCAGAATCCTGCAGGATATCCCTGATGGTCGCCATTTCTATTCCCAGTCGAATTTCTATACACAAGATGACGTGATTCATCTCACAGCAGGAGGGGACTTTGCATAACATCACAGCTTGCTGTAATGGTACATTTCTTTGCTGGGCCCACTCTTTTGCAAAGGAGGGAGTGGCCTGAGGACTTAACCTATTCTCACTGGTTGTACCCCAATAGATCTCAGCAGTGCCTCCATATGTAACGGGGTTTTGAGGGTGCCCCCTAGTGTATTTGGGGTCCCTAAACCTAGTTAACTCACTATGCCTGACAGGCGGATCCTGAGCCTCCGCTATCTGGGAGCTGGGGTACATGTCTGCGGCAGTGCCTCCACCCAGTGGGGCATCCGGGGTAGGGATGTGGGGTCCCACTGGGAACATACTTGGTGCAATGAGACTGACACAGCCTAACTGGAACTAACTTTATATAGTAAGTAGCAAATGAACCAACATAGATGGGAAAATACAATAGAGTAACACAGATAACAATGCAATGTGGATTTTCCTCACCCACCCACTAGCACACCTGTCCCACCCCCTTATCTTCGCCCAAATGGCCGTTGGTGCACATAGGAGAGTTGGGGCCCTTATAAGTCCTGCTCCGTAGGGTCACTGAAGCAGCCTGAGCTGTGCAATGTCCACTCTGGACCTCAGAGTCTTTACTGTGAGTGAGGAGACAGGTGCCCTGTGGTGATACAGGAAGAGGCTTGGCTTACCCTCACAACGCCATTAACCCGATCAGTCCGCTGCAGTCTCCTCTCAGCTAGTAGCATGTCCTTTCTCTGGCTGAGCAATGAGGTAACCTCTAGAAGTCTTCCAGGACCTGCTTCCTCAGAGCTGTGCAGGAAGTCCTCCCAGGACATTAATAGGTGATAAAACCAGAGCTGGTCTCTATCTCCTCCACACCACTTCCTGGTCACACTGTGATGATGCTACAATCATGTGACTGATAAGGCCAAGTCCTGTGATCAAATGCTCAATGTTTTATTAACAGCATACTGAGTCCATCTGCCATCTACTGGGCATTTCAGATAATACAGCCTGTGTAAAATCCACAGGGTTACATACACATCCCCATATTCGAGGGTCATCAGAGGCACCTCCGAATCGCTATAGCGGAGGAACACTATCAGTTTGTGGCATTACCTTTCGGTCTCGCTTCGGCTCCAAGGGTATTTACCAAAGTGCTGGCTCCTGTTCTGGGCCTATTATGGGCACAGGGCATTGCGGTCTTGGGTTATCTGGACGATCTCCTGTTAAGATCGAGTGCCAGTCAGAGCCTGCTGCACGATCTGTCCACTACAGTTCAGACGCTCCAGGAGTTCGGATGGACCATCAACGTTCAGAAGTCGACTTTGTCTCCTTCGGTTCGTCTCCCATATTTGGGAATGGTCTTGGACTCCGCCCAAGCGAAGGTGTTTCTGCCGGAGGACAAGCTCTGGACCCTGCAGAGCGAGGTCAGGTCCCTCAGGGATAATGAGTCCTCGTCGCTCAGGACCTGTATACGGTCCCTGGGATTGATGGTATCAGCCTTCGAGGCGATACTGTTTGCACAGTTTCACACGCGGTCTCTCCAATCGGAGATACTGGCCAGGTGGGACAGGCTCCCTCAGTCCTTTGACCTGAGGGTGTCTCTGAGTCACCAAACCAGAGTGGATCTTATGTGGTGGCTTCAGTCCCCGGCTGTAGCGGAGGGAAAATCCTTCTGGCCGTTGCTGTGGACGGTGATTACCACGGATGCCAGCCTGTCGGGCTGGGGTGGTGTCCTGGGCAACCTGTCTGCCCAGGGCACTTGGTCGGTGGAGGAATCATCCCTACCAATAAACATCTTGGAATTGAGAGCGATCAGGCTGTGCCTGCTCCATTGGTCGGATCGTCTTCAGGGCCGCCCTGTAGGGGTGCAGACGGACAATGCCACTGCGGTGGCTTACATCAATCACCAAGGGGGCACCAGGAGTGCCCGGGCGGCTCAGGAAGTGACCAGCATTCTGTCTTGGGCCGAGACTCACGTCCCGGCGATTTGGGCAGTTCACATTCAGGGTGTGGAGAACTGGCAGGCCGATTATCTGAGCCGCCAGACCCTGGACCAGGGGGAATGGTCCCTGCACCCGGAGGTTTTTCAAATGCTGTGTGCGAAATGGGGATCCCCGGATGTGGATCTGTTCGCGTCCCTGCTAAACAACAAGGTGGGAAGGTTCGTGGCAAGAACACGCGATCCTCTGGCAGACGCCTCGGATGCGCAGGTGGTGCCTTGGCACCGGTATCGTCTGATGTATGCCTTTCCCCCCGATCCAGTTGTTGTCCAGGTTCCTGCGCAGGTTGGTCTCGAAACCGAAGTTGGTGATTCTGGTGGCCCCGGACTGGCCATGCTGGTCCTGGTACGTGGACATCATTCAACTGGCCCTCGAGCCTCCGTGGCGGCTACCGCTACAAGACGATCTACTGTCTCAGGGACCGATCTTCCATCCTGCTTTACAGTCGCTGGCTTTACCGGCATGGCTGTTGAAAGCCAGGTCCTGAGAGACAGGGGTCTCTCTTCTGAGGTCATTCCTACTTTGCTCAAGGCTAGGAAAGCCTCATCCGGTAAGATCTATTGCCGTACCTGGAAGGCTTATTTTGCCTGGTGTGAATCCAGAGGCTTCCCTCTTCGTTCCTACTCCGTGGCAAGGGTGTTAGCCTTCCTACAAACTGGTGTGGACCAGCACCTGGCATTGTCCACGATTAAGGGCCAGTTGTCTGCACTGGCCATCCTTTTCCAGTGCCCATTGGCATCTAACTCTTTGATTCGCACCTTTATTCAAGGTGTGCGTCACTTGGCCCCTCCTCGGAGGGCGCCTTTACCTCCTTGGGACTTGAACTTGGTTCTGTCCGTTTTGCAACTTTCTCCCTTTGAAAACATCCGGGAGATTTCTTTGCCTCTGCTGTCGAAAAAGGTTGCTTTTCTGGTAGCGATCACTTCTGCACGCAGAGTGTCGGAGTTGTCGGCCTTGTCTTGCAGCTCCCCTTACCTGGTGGTTCATAGGGATAAGGTGGTCTTGCGACCCAACCAGTCCTTCCTTCCAAAGGTGGTTTCTGACTTTCACCTTAATGAGGACATTGTTTTGCCTTCGCTTTGTGGGAATCCTAAACATCCTAAGGAGTTTGCCTTACATTCCTTGGATGTTGTCCGGGCGATCAGGGTTTACCTGTCGTCCACTGAATCCTTTCGGAAGTCGGACTCTCTTTTTGTCCTCCTTCCTGAGGGACCTCGGAAGGGTATGGCTGCGTCTGCGGCGACCATTTCAAAATGGATAAGACAGACGATTGTGCAGGCCTATTCGATTAAGGAACGGGTACCGCCCTTCCCTGTCAAGGCGCACTCTGCCAGAGCGGTGAGTGCGTCCTGGGCCTTCCGGCATCAGGCTTCGGTGGTCCAGGTGTGCAAGGCTACGACTTGGGTCGTCTGTGCACACCTTTTCAAAATTCTACAAACTTGATGTTCCGGCGTCGGCAGATGCCTCCTTTGGCCGCAAAGTTCTGTGTGCGGCAGTACCTTAAGGGGACCCTAGTTTTGCAGGGCCCTGGCTGTTAGGGTTGTTTTTCCCCTTGTTTATTTGCTTTCCTGGGTTGTTGCTCCAGTTGAGCTTTTCTGTTACCCAGAGAATACCTTTCTGCTCACGTAAGGTTCCTTTCTCTGTGGTGGGTGCTGCGTTGCCTTTCTGACGGTTGCGTTTCCCACCCCTCATGTCTACACTGCTTTGGGACATCCCATTGGTGAAGACTGTATGAGTGGGCGGCGACTGTCAGAGGACGTAAGAGAAAACTGAATTTTTGTAAAATCTTACCGTAAAATTCCTTTCTCTGAGTCCTCTGACAGTCGCCGCCCCCGCCCCTCTATTTCGGGTTCTTTGGACTTTAACTGCTTGCTACCAAACTGAGTTGGGATGGCTGATAGCAGGGGGGTATTGGACCATTGGGACAGCCCCCATAGGTGTGTCTATGTAAATTACTTTGTTTTTAACAAGTCTTATGCCTAGCTTGCTCCTATGGATAAGAGGTCAATAGTGTCCCCCCTCCTTTCCTGTGGAATTGCAGGGATGGTCGCAGGCCCCCCCTGGGGATAGTAGGCCCCTCCTGTGTCCTTCCTCCCCCTTGTGTTTCCCCCTTCTCCTTTGTGAGGTTCCCCCCTGAGTAGGTGCCCTCATCTATTCCCCCCCCCCGGGCCCCTTTTGGGGGCATGGGTGATTTTTTGGGTGGGGGGGGCTGCATGCTGCTGGGCTGGAGGAGCGGTGGGTGATGTCGCTGTCAGCCCCCTGGGGTGTCCGTACCTGGGTGCTGCGGGGGGGTCCCCTCCTGGGGTCTGTGAAATTTTCCCTGGGGGTCCAGGGTCCCGTGCAGTGCCGCCATTCTGCCGTGGATTCTGTATTGCCGGCCGTGTTTGTGTAGTTTAGCGGCCATGCTTTTGGTTTCCCCATAGTTTCAATGGTGGTCATTTTCCTGTAGTCTGATGCAGTGCTGAGACTGTGGGGGCCTCCAGTGTCAGGTCAGTGTTTCCTCTTCCTCTTTCCAGCAGTGTGGCAGACCATTTTGGCGCTCTCCATCTCGGGTGGGAGTCTATATCCTTCCTCTGCTGTTTCCAGCGCCGCGGGTACGCTAATTGTTGTGGTGCCCCAGCGGTGCACATGGGGGAGGGGCCTCCGGTTTTTAAAAAATGGATTTTTGTAAAATCTTACCGTAAAATCCTTTTCTCTTAGCTCATTGACAGACGTAGTCCTCGGTGATACAGCACCTTCGGGTTATGTTGCCTCCACAGGAGCAGGACTAGACAGGAAATTAAAAAGCTCTGGCCACACCCTAGGGGCAGTCCCAGAGGGTATATCCTCTCTCTCTCTGCCTCAGCAAATCAGTTATGTGAAAAAGCAGTCTTTAGAGATTTTAACCCAACCCAACTCAAAAAACAGAGGGGCGGGGACTACGTCTGTCAATGAGCTAAGAGAAAAGGATTTTACGGTAAGATTTTACAAAAATCCATTTTTCTCTAGCGCTCATTGACAGACGTAGTCCTCGGTGATACAGCACCTTCGGGACGTCCCAGAGCAGTATCACAAATGAAGGGTGGGAAAATGAAAATCAAATCCCAATCTAGAAGGCCCAACCGGTGCCAACTAGAAGTTTACAATGCTCATCCTTAATGATGAGACTCAACAAAAAAGAGAATTTTTTTTTTTTTTTTCAAACAGAAAAAACCCTCGAGGTAGACCACTGGTCTCCTCAAATTGCGGCCTGCAAAACCTTGCGGCCAAATGAGGCATCCGCCGATGCCGTCACATCAATTTTATAGAATTTTGTAAAGGTATGTACCGACGACCAGGTGGCCGCCTTACATACCTGGACCACTGACGCCTGATAGCGAAAGGCCCAGGAAGTACTGAGCGCTCGAGTGGAGTGCGCCCTAACAGGGAACGGAGGACTCTGACCCTTAATAGAATAAGCCTGTACCACCGTTTGTCTAATCCATTTGGCAATGGTTGCGGCAGATGCAGGCAAACCCTTTCTGGGGCCATCCGTGATCACAAAAAGTGAATCCGTCTTACGGAATGATTCCGTAGCTTTCAGGTATACCCTGATTGCCCGAACCACATCTAAGGAATGCAACGCATGTTCCCGATGATGCTTGGGCTGAGGACACAAGGAAGGTAGTACAATATCTTCATTCAGATGAAAATCTGAAACCACCTTAGGAAGAAAAGATGGCTTAGGATGAAGTACTACCTTATCCCTATGAATCACTAGGTATGGGGACTGGCATGATAATGCAGCCAGTTCTGACACCCTGCGAGCAGAAGTAATAGCCACCAAGAAGGCCACCTTCTGGGATAAAGTAAGCAAGGGAATCTCCCTGATGTTTTCAAAGGGAGGTTTCTGTAGAACCGACAAAACCAAATTAAGATCCCAGGGCGGTAAGGGCGCGCGGACTGGTGGAGCCAGGTGCCGCACCCCCTGGATGAAATTCCGCACCAAGGACTTGGTAGCTAAAGGCTTCTGAAAGAAGATTGCTAATGCTGAAACTTGACCCTTGATGGTGCTCAAGGCTAGCTTCTGCTCAACCCCTTGTTGCAAAAAGGCCAATATTCGAGTCACCGAATAGGTACGTGGAGGAAATCCTAAAGATTCGCACCACGCAATATAAGTCTTCCATGTGTGATAATAGACCTTGCTGGAAGTCGCTTTCCTTGCTTTAATAAGGGTAGGAATGACTGAAGTAGACAAACCTCTGTCCTTCAGTACTTGGGTCTCGATGGCCAGGCCATTAAAACCAGCGACTGTAAAGCATGATGGTAAATTGGTCCTTGAGACCACAGACACTCCCTGAGACGAAGTTCCCACGGAACGTCTGCGACTAGCAGACTAACTCAGGCCGGCTTGAGGAGGCCAGCCTAGAATTTCTAGGACCACTGGCGCTGATAGAATCTGAACCAGGCGTCCCTAGAGGTATCTGGCCCCGACCATCCGAGAAAGTCTGGTCGTTTTCTGTTCCCACACATTTATCAGATACCTGATTGTTATCAGGAAGGGTGATCTTTTCTGGTTGAACCTCAGGGACCAAAGTCACCCGACTAGAGGCTACTTGGCCTATCTGGTCAACCAGATCCGATTCCTGTGAGGTATAGGGACTAATCTTAGGAAAAGGTAAAGGAAAAGATCTATTCAGGGAACGGTAACTACCGCTTCCTGTAGTACTTAAATGTTGGAAGGGAAGAATCGCACCGGTAGTAGTGGTAGATGCTCGATCTAATGTCCTGAATACCGGTGAAAACGTCCCCCCACCCTGAAACCGGGTGGGGGCGCACCTTCAGGCTGTGTACTCCTTTGCTTCGGGTTTGGCTGGGTTGGTCCTCTGCTTGTCCGACCAGCCCTTCTTGAACCCTCCTGGAGGAGTCTTGCCTTTCCCGCTAGTACCAGCCGGGCGCCCTTTATGGGCGGTAAAGAAAGGTCCTCGCTTGTTGCGAGGTCCCTTAGCTTTAGCAGCCTGTGGCAAAAAAGTGCTCTTGCCCCCAGTGGCATCCTTAATGATTTCATCTAGGTTGGCCCCAAATAGACGATTCCCCTGAAAAGGGAGATTTGTCAAGGTCTTTTTGGAACCTAGGTCAGCTGACCAGCATTTTAACCACAGCACACGTCTGAGGATCATCGCTGACATAGATGCATGCCCTAATAAGGGAGTAGTGTCCAAGGCTGCGTCACAGATAAACTGTAGCCCTTGTATAATCTGTTCCATCAAATCAGATGTCTCCTGGGGAATATCTTTTCCCCTAAGGTCTTGGCGTACCATTCTCGCCCATTCCGTAAGTGTCTGGGAAACTAGACCAATAACAATTACTGGTCTAAATGCTGACCCTATCAGAGAGAAGATGGTGCGGGACTCTGCTTCCATCTTTCGATCCACCGGATCCTTAAAGGACGAAGTGTCCTCCACTGGGATAACCGTGGCTTTATTCAGCCTGGAAATAGGTGGATCCACCACTGGTGGTACCGTCCATTTCTTAATGATGGATTCTTCAAACGGATAGCGTCTAGCAATACGCTTGGAAATAGTAAAGGTACGTTTAGAATGCTCCCATTCTCCTTTAATCTGATTACCGAAACACTTGGGTACAGGAAAAACCTTCACCGTTTTGATGGGCTTATTAGTACCAAAAGGAATCTCTGTTTCAGTTGCCTCTGCCGGTAAAGCCTCAAGTTTTAAGGTTTCCTGCACTGCCACAACTAGTGCGTCCACCAATGCTTCTTCCTGAATTATAACGGGAGAAGAAGCGTCCTCCTCACTGTCTGAGGGGGCTTTACCTGAGATAACAGCCCTTGCAGAGGAACCTGCAACTGCAGTGACCATCTCTGAATCTGAGTCAGAGGTGTCAGATAGTATAGGGGTAGGCGGGGGTCGCTTCCTTGACCCCCGTCCCTGACAGGCCGCCTCCACCCGAGCCACCATAGACTCCAAAATTGCTGTAAATGACTCTACACTCTGTGCACCGGCGGGTCCCGTGGCCCCCTCGAGGGAAACAGGTGGGGGAATATGTGTGGCAGGGTCCATGATAATTCCAGTCACTTCCTGGATAATATAATTCAAAAATAAAAAACTTTTTTTTTTTTTTTTTTTTTTTTCAGACCCCCAGCGCCACAAAAAGCCCCTTAGTGTTACCTGCTAGAGATCCCTATCGATCGAGAGAGAGAGAGATAGACCCCCAGGCTCACCACTTGATGCTCAGAGTTTAACTGCAACAGGTTACAGCGCTGTCTTGACAAACAGGAAGTCTTTTGGCTGGCTGCCCAGGAAGAAAGGAGGCGGCTCCGCCCCTCTGCACGCCTTCCGGCGCCTCCCCTAGCTCCACGAGGTGTTTGGATCACCTCAAACATGGCCGCCCCCATGCTGGAGACACGAGGCTACGCCAAAATGGCGGCTCGTGCGATCCAGCAAAAAAAATGGCGGCGGCCTGTACTGAATAGCGGTGTGCTGCAGGGCACACAACACTCTCTCTGCATGGGGATTTGGCGTGGTTGGCGGTACCGGCCCTGGCGGACCGCATGGCCATTCGGGAGGCCTGCTAATAGCTGGAGATCTGATTAGGAAGGCAGTCTACATGTCCGTGGCTTCTGACTGGTAGGTAGCTTATTCTTATCACCGTAAGATTCCCAGAATGCCACTGATTACAATCTTTTTAACATGTATACAATTAGATTGTTAGCTCCCAAACCAAGCCTCCTGGCTTTTGCACATAAAATCACACTCAAAGTAGGAGGATCTGTGTCATTTATAGGATAGAGAGGGACTCTATCTTACCATACAGAGAGGGGCCCGCGTTCACCACAAGACCCGTCAGGGGAAAAGGGGGAACATACTACTCACCATACCGGAACCAGGCGGGCACCAACTCCTGACAGTACCCCTCTCCACCGGGGCGGGAGGGCTGTCGACCGATATGGACGCCGTGACTCATGGTCTTTGGCGTTTCAGCGAGACGTTTAACTCGCGGGGTCAGTCCTTTAATGGGACTTTGTCGCGGCCGACCCAGCGCGGAGCTATGGCCTGCACGCGCTCGTAGGCTGAACTGGGGTGACCACCGGATCTCAACATCCAGCCCGTCGCCCAGTTCAGCTTTCTTGCTTGAAGATCTCACAGGAACACTGGAGAAAAAAAGCTGTCTAAAAAATCTTTTAAGAAAAAAATCTTGCCAGGACCTAAGATCCCAGCAAGGTATCTAGGTCCTTACTCCTAACTAGACAGAAAATAACTGATTTGCTGAGGCAGAGAGAGAGGATATACCCTCTGGGACTGCCCCTAGGGTGTGGCCAGAGCTTTTTAATTTCCTGTCTAGTCCTGCTCCTGTGGAGGCAACATAACCCGAAGGTGCTGTATCACCGAGGACTACGTCTGTCAATGAGCGCTAGAGAAAAAAATGTTTCTCTTACGTCCTCCGACAGTCGCCGCCTCTTCATATTCGTCACATATGGGGTATTAGACTTTGCTCCGAAGGAGTAGCTAGGCAACAGAATATGTTAACATTAAAGCTTTTAACATATCCCACCCTCAAGGGGTGGTCCCCTCAGTCAATACCCTCCTACTTCCTGCAACCATATCTCAGTTTTCAATGTCTAGCTTGTCAGGAGTGGCTGGCTCTCTCTGTGCTGGGGCTTTGTGCCCCAGACTCTTTCTTCTTTTTTGATTTTTTGTTTGAGTTTTCTCTCTACCTTTACTTAGCTGTTCTTTTTGTCAGCGTTAGTTAGTTCTTCGGATGAAGAGGATCATGCGGGCTGGGTCTCGGGCTGATCCCCCTGGTCGCAGGTCGTGGGTCAGTGGCTTCCCAGCCTGCCATCGAGCGTTCAGCCAGGTAACGCTCCTGGCACAGTGAACGACCCATCCCTGTTCGGTGCAGGGATGATTGGTGAGGTGGCTACCTCACTGGACGCTGTGCGGTTTCTTAACCCCCATTCTGTGCGTCTTGTATGCGACTCTCCCTGCCTCATGTGCAGCGGCTTGTTCGCCTGTGCGGGTCCCCCACGCCATTGTGAGGTAAGTGTATCTATGTGGGGACCTGTCTGTATGGGGGGGTGTCAGTCTGGGACTGTGTAGCCTGCCTCTGTTCACACTGTTTGTCTCCCTATCACTCGGCTGCATGCTGTGGGCTGCAAGGGGGGGAGGGGAGCTGTGTGACACTGTGTGTGTCAGCCTTGTCAGTGTGAGAAGCTGTGTGCTGTGGGGCATGTTTTGGGCATGTTTGGGCACTATACAGCGATCGCTGCGGCGATCTGACATGTTTTTTTATAAATGGATGACATGTGTGCTTTACTGTACTGTGGAGCGGCGGTTTCGGCGCCAAACGGCGCCATTTTGCCTGCAATCGCTCCGGCCGCATGTTCTACATGCATGGCGGCCATTTTCTTGTAGCCTCCCATAGGCTTTCATAGAGCGCCCTGGCAGCATCACTTCCTCTTCTCCAGGAACACCGATCGAGGCAGCAGCAACGGCGGGGGTCTCCTCAGGTTATATCCTTCTTATCCATTGTGCTTGTGTGTGGTGCGGTGGGCTGCGCTCGCTGCGCTTGTTAAAGGGGCAGTTAACCCTTTATTATCCGACATTTGTAATAGGGGCAATGGATTCTCAGGAGGGCAAATTTCCTACCGCCTTGGTGGAAAGCCAGGGGACCGCTGTTTCCCCCCCAGGGGGGGATTTAGCCACTATTGTGGCTGGCCTTGCTGCTCAGGTGCAGATGCTGGTGGCTGCTCAATCTACTAAAAGACCCAGAGTTTCTCTTTCCTCTGATTCTGAGGGTGAAGGTGATGGGGCTGTTATGGCGGGAGCCTCCTTATCGGGGTCCCGCTCCTCCCTGGATCTAGTGGGGTCTGAGGTGGAGGCTGAAGTTGAAGGGGTTGATAATTCCCCCCCTGGCTCGCCTGAAGAGCTTGCAATCATGGATGAATTGATTGCTTCCATAAAACAAACGCTGCGTTTGCAGGATGAAGTGTGTCCCCCCGCTGCCTTGGCGGCTTATGGGACGCAGAGAAAACGCAGGACGCCGCAGGTTTTTCCCTGCAATGATGATTTTCAGCGCGCTGTTAAGGAACAATGGCGCAATCTGCACAAACCTTTTGCTGTACCAAGTAGGTTCAGGCTGCGTTATCCTTTCTCGCCTTCCACTGATGAAAGGTGGTGTGTGCCACCCCCTGTGGATCACGCAATTGCGGTTTTAAACAAATCCACTGCGATTCCTGCAGAGGATTCCCCTGTGTTCCGTGATGCCACGGATAGGAGATTGGAGTCTCTTGCCCGTCATACTTATTCTGTTATGGGTTCTATGCTTAAGGCTCTGTTTGCCTCTCTCATGGCGGCCCAGGCGGTCGCAAGTTGGACGCAGATGCTTAGGCGCGTCCTAGTGGCCGATTCGGCCTCGCCGGCGACCCTGGATATGGTGGATCAAATCCATCAGGGTGTCATGTATCTGTGTGATGCGGACTTGGACCTAGTCCCGTTGGCTGCACGTGTGCACAGTGTGGCGGTGTTGTCTCGCCGCCTGGTTTGGTTGAAATGTTGGTCGGTGGACCAGTCTTCACGTAAGACCTTAGCCAATCTGCCTTATGATGGGTCTCGCCTTTTTGGGGAGTCCTTGGATGTGTTGATTAAGGGGATCACCGGAGGTAAGAGCACTCTCTTGCCCCATTTCCCCAAGGCTAAGGGGGCTTCTGGGAAGAAGCATGCTAATTTTCGGCCCCCTCAGGGGTCCTTTCGTGCCTTTCGGTCGCACTACAAGGGCAAACCGTTCAAAGGTCAAGGCTCTCAGAAGAAGCCCTGGTCGGGTAAACAGAAGTCCGGTCAATCCGGATCCGCAGCCCATAACAGTGCGGCCTGAAGGGGCGCCCTCACACAGTTTTGGGGTGGGGGGACGCTTGCTCGGTTTTCTTCAGCCCTGGTTGGCCCGCGTGCGGGACAGATGGGTTCAGGAGATCGTTCGATCTGGTTACAAGATCGAGTTTCTCTCTCGGCCGGAGAGCAGATTTTTTCCCTCAAATCTTCAACTGTCTCCAGAGCGTTTACGGGACCTGCACCTGGCGGTGCGGGACCTGAGGGCTCAGGGAGTGGTAGTTCCGGTGCCTCATCGGGACAGATTTCGGGGGTTTTATTCCAATCTGTTCACCGTGCCCAGAAAGGAGGGCAAGGTTCGTCCAATTCTGGACTTGAAGGCTCTGAACCGCTCTGTGCAGTTTCGCAAGTTCCGCATGGAATCCCTGCGGTCGGTGGTGGCTGCCCTGGTTCCGGGGGACTTCATGGCCTCCATCGATTTGAAGGATGCGTATCTTCACATCCCCATTTTCGAGGGTCACCAGAGGTACCTTGGATTTGCCATTGCGGAGGATCACTACCAGTTCGTGGCGTTGCCTTTTGGCCTCGCCTCGGCTCCGCGGGTCTTCACCAAGGTGCTTGCACCGGTTCTGGCATTATTGAGGGCCCAGGGCATTTCTGTCCTGGGGTATCTGGACGACATTCTGGTTCGGTCTGCGACCGGCCAGGGTCTGGAGAAGGACCTGTCTGTCACGATGCAAACTCTGCAGGAGTTTGGTTGGACGATAAATTTTCCAAAGTCGACACTGAGTCCGTCGGTTCGTCTTCCCTACCTGGGAATGATTCTGGACTCGGTGCAGGCGAAGGTCTTCCTGCCGGAAGACAAGCTCAGAACTCTTCAGGAGGAAGTCAGGTCCCTCAGGGACGTTCCGCACTCGTCTCTGCGGACGTGCATGAGATGTCTGGGATTGATGGTCTCGGCCTTCGAGGCGATTCCCTTCGCCCAGTTTCACACGCGGGGTCTCCAAGCGGAGATCCTGTCCATGTGGGACGGGCGACCTCAATCTCTGGATCTTCAAATCTCGTTGAGTCATCGCACCAGAAGAGACCTTCTGTGGTGGCTCCAGTCCCCGATGGTGTCCGGGGGCAAGTCGTTTCGTCCTATCTCATGGACGGTAATCACCACGGATGCCAGCCTGTCGGGCTGGGGTGGTGTTCTGGGCGTTCTGTCCGCCCAGGGGACTTGGTCGGAGGGGGAGTCCTCCCTTCCGATCAACATTCTGGAATTGCGTGCGATAAATCTCTGTCTTCATCGCTGGACGGACCGGCTGCAGGGCTGCCCGGTTCGGGTGCAGACGGACAATGCCACGGCGGTGGCCTACATCAACCACCAAGGGGGCACCAGGAGTGCCCGAGCGGCTCGAGAAGTGGCCGACATTCTGTCTTGGGCCGAGACTCATGTCCCGGCGATAATGGCGGTTCACATTCCGGGGGTGGAGAACTGGCAGGCGGACTATCTGAGTCGCCAGACCCTGGATCAGGGGGAATGGTCTCTCCACCCGGCTGTCTTCCAGATGTTGTGCGCAAAGTGGGGTCTTCCAGATGTGGACCTGTTCGCGTCTCGTCTCAACAACAAGGTGAGAAGGTTCGTGGCAAGGACGCGCGACCCTCGGGCAGACGCATCGGACGCGTTAGTGGCCCCGTGGCATCAGTACAGGCTGATGTACGCGTTTCCACCGATTCAGTTGCTGTCCAGGTTCCTTCGCAGGTTACACTCGGAACACGCAGCACGGTGATTCTTGTGGCACCGGACTGGCCTCGCCGGTCCTGGTACGCAGACCTCGTGAATCTGCCTCTTCGAGACGATCTCCTGTCTCAAGGACCGATATACCATCCTGCTTTACAGTCGCTGGCTTTGACGGCCTGGCTGTTGAGACCGAGGTCCTGAAGGAGAAGGGTCTCTCCCCAGAGGTCGTTCATACCTTGATCAACGCGAGGAAGTCTTCCTCGGGGAAGGTTTATTACCGTACTTGGAAGGCCTATTTTGCCTGGTGTGAGTCCAGGGGGTTTTCACCCCGCACGTACTCGGTTTCCCGAGTGCTGTCCTTCCTTCAAACGGGTGTCGATCAGCGTTTGGCGCTGGCTACGATAAAGGGTCAGGTGTCTGCGCTGGCCGTTCTGTTTCAACGTCCCGTGGCTTCCAACTCCTTGGTTGGCACTTTTGTTCAGGGAGTGCGGCATCTGGTTCCTCCTAGGAGGGATCCTCTGCCCCATTGGGACTTGAATCTCGTTTTATCTGTGTTACAACGTGCTCCTTTTGAACAGATCAGGGAGATCTCGTTGTCTATGTTGTCCAAAAAGGTCGCCTTTTTGGTTGCGATCACTTCGGCTCGCAGAGTGTCGGAGCTGGCGGCTTTGTCCTGCAAGTCTCCATATCTGGTTGTTCATTTGGATAAGGTGGTCTTGCGACCTAATCCTTCTTTTCTTCCGAAACGAGTTTCGGAATTCCATCTTAATGAGGATATTGTCTTGCCTTCGCTGTGCGCGAAGCCTAAACATCCAAAGGAGGTGAGATTACATTCTTTGGATGTTGTTCGGGCGACAAGGGTTTACCTTAAATCGACTGAGTCTTTTCGAAAGACGGACTCCTTGTTTGTTCTTCCAGAGGGTCCTCGGAAGGGCATGGCGGCGTCGGCCTCTACCATCGCCAAATGGATCAGGCAGACCATTGAACAGGCGTATGCCTTGCAGGGGAAGGTTCCCCCTGTGCCTGTGAAGGCCCACTCTACTAGATCTTTGAGTACGTCTTGGGCTTATCGTCATGGGGCTTCTGTAGCCCAGGTGTGTAAGGCGGCGACCTGGTCGACCGTGCATATTTTTACAAAATTCTACAAAGTAGATGTTCAGGCATCGGCGGATGCTTCCTTTGGCCGCAAGGTTCTTAGTGCGGCAATTCCCTAGGGTCCCTTGTTGGGGACCTCTGGCTGTTGGGATAAGTGTTTTATCCCCTGGTTATTTGTCTTTTCCTGGGTTGTTGCTCCGGTTGAGCACTTGTTTTTCCTGTTGCCCAGCTGGTTTCCTTCCTTTGGTAAGGTTCCTTTCTTTGATGCGGAGACTGCGTTGCCTTTCGGCGCGGATGCGTTTCCCACCCCTCATATTTGCACTGCTTTGGGACGTCCCCATATGTGACGAATATGAAGAGGCGGCGACTGTCGGAGGACGTAAGAGAAAACGGAATTTTTGTAAAATCTTACCTGTAAAATTCCTTTCTCTGAGTCCTCCGACAGTCGCCGCCCCCGCCCCTCTTTTGGGGTTGGTTGTATACTCTACTGCTATTCCACTGAAACTGAGATATGGTTGCAGGAAGTAGGAGGGTATTGACTGAGGGGACCACCCCTTGAGGGTGGGATATGTTAAAAGCTTTAATGTTAACATATTCTGTTGCCTAGCTACTCCTTCGGAGCAAAGTCTAATACCCCATATGTGACGAATATGAAGAGGCGGCGACGGTCGGAGAACTCAGAGAAAGCAATTTTACAGGTAAGATTTTACAAAAATTCCGTTTTTTTTTTCTTTGCTGAACAGCGTGGTTCCGTTTAAACTCTTATGGTCATGGAGTGCGTTTCCCATCCGATCCCCTCCTGGAAGCTGCGGAACTCTCTGCTCTGGTGCAAAAAAACCTAGGGTGTGTTCCCATAGACGGCCATTAGTGAATAGACAAATAGATAAGGTAGAATATGCAAAAAGGCAGGGGCGTACCTAGAGCATTTGGCACCCGGGGCGGATCCTATATCTGGCACCCCCCCCGTGTAGGCGACGAACCGCACATTGACCCGGCGACCAGGCCCCTCCTCCTCTGCAAAAACGGCGCCGATTGACTTGAGGCACCAGACAAAAATACATGTAACTGCCAGTGGTGTCACTAGGGTTGGTGTCACCTGGTGCAGTAAACCATGGTGTCGCTCCCCCCCCCCCAAAAAAAAAATATTTTCCTGTTTTCTGAAAGCGCGCCAAAGATGCAGCATGCAAGACTTTTGGTGCGCTTTCAGAAAATGCAGAAAAAAAATCTATAGGACTGCAGTAATAACTGCGAGTAAAATGTAGGAAGACCCCCCTTTACATTACACAGTCCCCCCATTGGAACCCTTTATATTACACAGCCCCCGTACCCCTGGACCCCTTTACATTACACAGCCCCCCCATTGGAACCCTTTATATTACACAGCCCCCGTACCCCTGGACCCCTTTACATTACACAGCCCCCCCCCCCATTGGAACCCTTTACATTACACAGCCCCCCCCCATTGGAACCCTTTACATTACACAGCCCCCGTACCCCTGGACCCCTTTACATTACACAGCCCCCCCATTGGAACCCTTTAAATTACACAGCCCCCCCCATTGGAACCCTTTACATTACACAGCCCACACCCCCCTCATGGAAACCTTTATGTTACACAGCTCCCGCCCCCCATAGAACCTTTTCCATTATACAGCCCCCGTCCCCCAATAGAACCCCTTACATTACACAGCCCCCATCCCCCATGGAACCCTTCACATTACACAGCCCCTGCCCCCCAAAAGAACCCCTTACATTACACAGCCCCCACCCCCCCATAGAACCCTTTACATTACACAGTTTCCGCACCCCCCCAATAGAACCCTTTACATGACATAGCCCTCGCCCCCCCTCAATAGAACCCTTTAAATTATACAGCCCCCCAATAGAACCCATTAACAATACAAAGCCCCTGCCAATAGAACCCCTTTACAATACAAACCCCCCCAATAGAACCCCTCTACAATGCAAACCCCCCAATAGAACCCCTTTACATAAAAACACCCCCAATAGTACCCCTTTACAATGCAGACCCCCCCAATAGAACCCCTTTACAATACAAACCCCCAAATAGTACCCCTTTAAAATACAAACCCCCCCAATAGAACCCTTTACAATACAAACCCCCCCATAGAACCCCTCTACAATGCAGACCCCCCCCCCCCATAGAATTACTTTACAATACAAGCCCCCCAATAGAACCCCTTTACAATGCAGACAACTCCCCCCCTCCAATAAAACCCCTTTACAATGCAGACCCCCCCCCCCCAATAAAACCCCTCTACAATGCAGACCCCCCCAATAGAACCCCTCTACAATGCAGACCCCCCCAATAAAACCCCTCTACAATGCAGACACCCCCCCCCAATAAAACCCCTCTACAATGCAGACCCCCCCAATAAAACCCCTCTACAATGCAGACACCCCCCCCAATAAAACCCCTCTACAATGCAGACACCCCCCCCAATAAAACCCCTCTACAATGCAGACACCCCCCCCCCAATAAAACCCCTTTACAATGCAGACAACCCCTCCCCCCCCTTCCAATAAAACCCCTCTACAATGCAGACCCCCTCCCTTCCCCGACTGTCTTTACAATACAATTGTCCCCCCCCCCACCCCCTTACCTTATGAGGAGGAGAGCAGAGAGGGAGGAACTGTTCAAAGCAGAGAATGGGAGAGAGGCTCACGAGCCCTGCATACACAGCAGTCAGCGGGAAATGCCGAAGTTTACAGTGCGGTGATTGGTTGCTAGGCGGTCCTAGCAACCAATCGCCTTCTCATTATCTAGCAGAGTTAACTTCGGCATTTCCCGCAGTGTATGCAGGGCTCGCGAGCGAAGTGAGTCTCTCTCCCATTCTCTGCTATACAGCTTCTCCTCCTCTGCGCTCCTGTATAAGCGAGCGGCGGAGGCAGTCCGGCGGCCAGCCCCGGGTGTCACCCTGGTGCTCACTGACACCCCCCTAATGTGTGACACCTGGGGCGGACCGCTCCCCCCGCCCTTCCTATTGGTACGCCACTGCAAAAAGGGGATATATCCTCTAAAAGGTGACAGTTGATCAGGCACAATGAATATGAAAAAGGATTGTGGAAGATAAAGGATCCTCCCCGAGAAAACAGATCAACTAAGGGCACCAATGAGATGGATTACAAAAATATAATAACTTTATTGGGCACCTATGCCGGTACACAAAATTGAATATACGTGAAAAGATGTGGCACAACAATGTACAATAAAATGATTAAAAACAAACAGTATGCAATGGAAATCCATCAACCCGGATTGCTGCAAAGTGCTGGTAATAATGCACAGGAAGATCTGTAGCGGCTGAAAGAGGTGGATATTGCACTGTCCCAGAATGCCAACAATCAGTAGCTGATGTAAATAAATAGTAGGGCGAGATCCAACATAAACTCAAATTGTAGAGGTCATCATTGTAGATGATTAAACCACAGATAGGTGCCCCAATTGGGGAAGAGCTATTGCTGGAGCAAGGCAATAAAGTGGACAGAAGGGTAAATGGCAGGTGCGGGGAACAAAGCGGTCAGCCTTCGATCCAGTGACAAGTTCCAAGCCAAGCCATTAATAATGTATGTAGAAACAATGATAGATAAAAATTAGATCTTCTAGTTACCATCCAGAAATCATTGATGCAGGCCTTAGAGATGATCCAGGGATGTCTGTACCTATGTATTAGTATAGCCGGACATGCCGGTGTCGGCGTTCCTCGTGGTACACTCTCCCTCTGCTCTCTCTCTGTATACTTCCTTGTTCGGAGCCCAGGCACATCGGGAACGGCCTGACGTCACGTCTGGCGTGGGGGTGGGAGGCGGGGGAGCGAGGTGGAAGCAACCGTGCACTGGTCCAGGCATTACAGCGGTAACAGATCCATTCACTGCAGGCAGATGATGCAAACTCTGATGCGTTTCACTGGCAGGACGCCAGTTTCCTCAGAGAAAAACTGGCGTCCTGCAAGTGAAACGCATCAGCGTTTGCGTCATCTGCCTGCAGTGAATGGATCTGTTACCGCTGTAACGCCTGGACCAGTGCACGGTTGCTTTCTCCTCGTTCCCCCGCCTCCCACCCCCCACGCCAGGCGTGACGTCAGGCCGTTCCCGACGTGCCTGTGTTCCGAACAAGGAAGTATACAGAGAGAGCAGAGGGAGAGCGTACCACGAGGAACGCCGACACCGGCATGTCCGGCTATACTAATACATAGGTACAGACCTCCCTGGATCATCTCTAAGGCCTGCATCAATGATTTCTGGATGGTAACTAGAAGATCTAATTTTTTATCTATCATTGTTTCCACATACATTATTAACGGCTTGGCTTGGAACTTGTCACTGGATCGAAGGCTGACCGCTTCGTTCCCCGCACCTGCCATTTACCCTTCTGTCCACTTTATTGCCTTGCTCCAGCAATAGCTCTTCCCCAATTGGGGCACCTATCTGTGGTTTAATCATCTACAATGATGACCTCTACAATTTGAGTTTATGTTGGATCTCACCCTACTATTTATTTACATCAGCTACTGATTGTTGGCATTCCGGGACAGTGCAATATCCACCTCTTTCAGCTGCTACAGATCTTCCTGTGCATTATTACCAGCCCTTTGCAGCAATCCGGGTTGATGGTATTCCATTGCATACTGTTTGTTTTTAATCATTTTATTGTACTTTGTTGTGCCACATCTTTTCACGTATATTCAATTTTGTGTACCGGCATAAGTGCCCAATAAAGTTATTATATTTTTGTAATCCATCTCATTGGTGCCCTTAGTTGTTTTCTCGGGGAGGATCCTTTATCTTCCACAATCCTTTTTCATATTCTCTGCTCTGGTGGCCATGACGGCAGCCCTGCAGTCACTAGTAGCCAAAGTAGATATGGCCCTGGAAAGGAGGCCTGGCAAGAAACGCCCCCTGCCTTCACCTGTATCCTCTGCTTCCTCAGATTCTGAGGTGTATTTGGCCGCCGCGGAGCCCACTGGGTCTGCGGCCACGCACGCTCAGTGCTCTAATAGTGAGGGTGAGTTGTCGTCGTCTGCAGCCGCACATGAAAAAGCGCTTGTGGAGGCCCTAATTGTGTCAGTGCAGGAAGCTTTAAAGTTGGAGGACTCAGCTGAGGCTGAGTCGACAATACCGGTGCAGTTTGGCCCCGCAAATCGTTCAAGGTGTTTCCCTTTCCTGCCTATTTTGACAAGATTGTCACTAGTCAGTGGGTTTCCCCGAAATGCATGGTTGGAATACCTAAGCGTTTTGCTAGGCAATGTCTCTTTGAGGAGTCTCTTCTGAAGAAACTAACGGTTCCACCGTCAGTGGATTCTCAGATTTCCATGCTAAATCAGGCCAGACTTTTGCCGGTGGAGGATTCTCCGTCTTTAAGGACCCCGTGGACAAAAGAGCTGAGGCTCTGGTCCGATACCTCTTCACTGTGGCTGGTTCAATTTTAGGACCGGTGTTTGCTATCACCTTGGTATCCCAGACCTTAACGGGATTGGCTAAGATTTTGCGTCAGGATCTGGAGGGGAGTCAACACCCTTCTGAGCTGGCGGATTAGTTTATCCAAGGGTTACAGTATATTTGTGATGCATCCCTGGATGTGGCCCCCTTGGCCGGCACGGTTTCTGTGATGGCAGTGATCCTGCACCACATGATCTGGTTGAAGTACTAGTCAGCTGACCAGGCTTCTAAAAAAGGTGCTAACTGATCTTCCTTTTATAGGTGACCATCTGTTCATGCCTGTAACGGAATCGCAACCCACACTGTACTTGTGGGCTTCCGTCAGTATACGGCTTCCTACAGTCTTGAACATGGAGATTCCAGCCACCCTACATACAAAACTAGCCGACAACTTAGCTTGTATGTGTCTGAAAACAACTAACTCCTTTATTGAACAAGAAACAGACTTTAATACACTTGAGAATTATGTCAGTCACTACATGAACAATGACCTGAATATTTACCCAAAACCTCACACAATGGTTAGATAACGAGGTATAGCTGACTCATGGCTAATCTCATCTAGACAAGGTTATCATTCACATGCTAATTAACTCAGCGCACTTAAACAAGCTGGGATGACAAGACTGCCCGGCAACGTAGCTAAAACAAAAATTACACATTATTATAAGTATAAAAACTGAACACATTATACAGACAATAGGAAGAGACCCCAGTATTGGTCTGTCCATCTCCTACATTGAAGTACATGGAATACACATCAAAGCAATGCTTTGATTATTTAGAAGTCACAGACTTCATGGCAACAGGCTATAGGTCTCGCAGTGTAAAGTGGGATTAAATCTTCAAAGTTCTTGAGATATATTGTTGATAATTATTACTGTCCCATTTGAGTAATCCAAACCATATTCTCAGTGTCCATTAAGTCCCATCATTTCCTTGGCCACCCTGTGCACCTAATAGACACAGGGTGACTTAAACATAAGAGGGGCCTAAGGACCTGAGACAGGGATTTCCCAACCTCTCTAAGGTAAGCTGGGTTCCACAGGCCCCCCAACCAAAGCTACTCCTGTCACAGTGCCTCTATGGAAGAGATCATTAAGGGTCTTATGGGAGGCAAGAGTACATTGCTTCCGCAGGCTGCTAAGGGCAAGGAACCTCGCTGTAAGCAGGGTCCCTTCTTTTCAGCTCACAAGCAACCCTTTCATCCATCTGGATGGCAGGAAAAGGGCTCGAGATGCACCCATAACTTTGCGGGAAGCTCCAGGAGACCCTGGAATGGTAAGTCCAAAGCAGGCACTTCTGGTTCCACAGACAAGACTTCCCCAGCCTGAAGGGGCACCCTCACCTAAGTTTGGGGTGGGGGGACGTCTTCGCTTCTTTCATAATCCGTGGATCTTGCTCATTCAGGACAAAATGGGTCCGCAAACTGATTTGGTTCGGTTACAAGATTGAGTTTCGGCTAGGCTAGGTTCTTTACTTCCCACTTACGCTGGTCTCCAGAGTGGCTACAGGGCCTCTATGGGGCAGTACAGGACCTGTTAGCACAAGGAATTATTGTGCTGATTCCAGAGTCGGAACGTTTCCAAGGTTTTTATTCAAATCTGTTTACAGTTTCCAGGAAGGAAGGCAAGGTTCGTCTGATCGTGGATCTCAAGGCTCTGAACCACTTTGTGCGGGTTCAGAAATTTTGGATGGAGTCCATCCGCATAATAGTAGCTTCCCTTCATAATGGAGATCTGCTGGCTTCCATCGATCTCAAGGACGCTTACCTTCATATTTCAATATATGTTGGGCATCAGCGTTTTCTTTGTGTTGCCGTGGGCGGGGAGTACTTTTAATTTGTGGCGTTACCCTTTTGGTCTCGACTCAGCTCCTCGGATGTTCACAAAGGTTTTGGCCCCAGTGTTTGCCTTGTTACGATAGAAGGGGATAGCGGTACTAGCTTACCTGGACGATCTGCTTCTGCATGCAGAGTCTTCCTTGGCTCTAGAAGCCAACTTGGGCATTATAGTGCGAACTCTGCAGGAGTTCGGGTGGGCAATGAATTTACAGAAATCAGCACTGTCTCCGTCCACAAATCTGGACTACTTGGGTCTGACGCTGGATTAAGCGTCAGTACGGGTGTTTCTTCCTCAGACAAAACTTCTGATGCTACAAGATGCAACCATCGATCATCACTCAGGACTTGCATGCAAGTGCTGGGTCTGATGGTCTCCACCTTCAAGCCGGTTCCGTTTGTGCATTTCCACACCAGATCTTTGCAAAGGGAGATTCTGATTAAATGGAACAAGGATCTGCTGTCATTGGACAATCTGATCCTGTTGAGTCGGGATTCGAGGGAGTCTCTCCTATGGTGGCTCTGCTCCTGGCTCTACACCTGGGCAAATCTTTTCTTCCCCCTGTATTGGACTGTAATCACCACGGGTGCCAGTCTGTCCGGATGGGGAGGTGTCTTGGGAGTGTGTTCGGCCCAAGCTGTCTGAACTTGGGAAGAGTCCAGGTTGCCGATCAACATCCTGGAAATTTAGGCAATCAGACTTTGTCTGTCTCAATGGATGGGTTGTCTGCAGGAATGCCCTGTGCAGATACAATTGGACAATGTTGTTGCTGTGGCATATGTCAATCATCAAGGGGGCACAAGAAGTGCTCTGGCAGCCTGGGAAGTGGCCGACATCTTGACGTGGGCAGAACGATATGTTCAGGCCCTCTCTGCTGTGCAAATTCTGGGGGTAGAGAATTGGCAAGCGGACTATCTGTCGACAGATGTTTGATCCGGGAGTCTCTTCACCCGGAGGTATTTCATCAACTATGTCTTCGGTGGGGGACCCCCGATGTGGACCTGCTGGCTTTCCGTCTCAACAGGTGTCATGGTCTTACCTTCTTGCTGTTCTCCTTCGTTTGACATGTGCTGGCGGCCATCTTGGTTTCTGGGTTTCTTGTAGCCTCCCACCCTGCGGCTCCTCCTTCCCACTGGGAGGAGCTGGATGCCTAGCTCATATATATAGGAGGTCTGTGGCTTCAGTTCCCTGCTTGGTCCTCCTGTGTTCACATGCTACTAAGACTGCTGCTACTTCTGGTTCCTGTTCCTGGCTTCGTCTGACTACCCTGTTGGTTCCTGATCCTGGCTTCGTCTGACTACCCTGTTGGTTCCTGATCCTGGCTTCGTCTGACTACCCTGCTGGTTCCTGACCCCTGGCTTTGCAAAGACTCTGCATCGGTTTCGCCATCCGTTTGGACTTTTGCTTTATAGCTTGTTTTTCAATAAAGCTGTCTTATTTTCACTTATCTGTTGTTGTACGTCTGGTTCATGGTTCCGTGACATTAGGACCAAGCCATGAATTCTGACGGTACAGGGCCATCCTCGCTACCCACGCTGGTTGCCAGACTTGATCAGCAGGATCACCTGTTGGGTCGGTTCGCCGTGGCGTTGCAAACCCTGCTTGAACGCACGGTACCACAGGCCACGAATTCTGACGGTACAGGGCCATCCTCACTACCCACGCTGGTTGCCAGACTTGATCAGCAGGATCACCTGTTGGGTCAGTTCGCCGTGGCGTTGCAAACCCTGCTTGAACGCACGGTTCATTTCGCTCCCGTTGCCGATGGGTCGGTTGTCGCTCCTGGGTCCGCTCCTTCTGCCGCTCCGGTTGTTGCGCCAGAGTCTACCCCGACACCTGTTGTTGCGCCCGCGGTGTTTCGGGGTATGTCCGGTTCTGCCCCCCTTCCACAGCGCTTTGGGGGAGAGCCAACTCAGTGCCGAGGTTTCCTTAACCAGGTGGGCATTTATTTCGAGTTGCTGCCACATGCCTTTCCTACTGAGAGATCAAAGGTGGGCTTCTTAATCTCGCTGCTCTCGGACAAGGCCTTGGCCTGGGCCAGCCCTTTATGGGAGAACAACAATCCGGTGGTTGCCGAGTTTTCCGGTTTTGTTGCTTCTCTTCGGAAGGTATTCGATGTGCCGGCTCGTGCTGCCTCTGCTGCGAAGCTCCTTATGTCCATCAGACAGGGTTCACGATCCGTAGCTGAATACGCCATTGAGTTTCGTACCCTGGCAGCAGAGGTGGGCTGGAATAATGAGGCTCTGGTCGCTGCTTTCTCTCATGGTCTCTCGGATGCCTTGAAGGATGAGGTTGCAGCTAAGGACCTACCAGTGGAGCTCGAGTCTCTTATTTCTTTCCTGATTTTGATTGACACCAGACTCAGGGAGAGACCTTCCTTTAAGGAGAGTCTGCGGAGGCCTCCTAACAGATTGGCGCCTACATTTGTTGTCCCACCCGTGCCTCCCTCTCCTCCCACGCCTCCTGGGGATGACTTGTCTGGGGGGTGAACCCATGCAGCTGGGGTTTGCTCGCCTGTCCGAGGGGGAGAGGGTACTCCGGAGACGCGAGGGCCGATGCATGTACTGTGGTCTCGGTGGGCATTTTCGGTTGGCATGTCCGAACCGTCCAGGGAAACGCTCGCACCTGAGATCCTGTCGGGGGCAGATCTTGGGTGGAGTCTCCTCGTCCCCGGTTTCCCGTGTTGACAAACCACTGATCACTGTTGTCCTTTCCTGGGTCGGGGGCTCGGTGACGACCCAGGCGTTGGTGGACTCTGGTGCTGGTGGTTTGTTCATTGATAGTGTGTTCGCTGCCGCCAATTCCATTCCTCTGCAGGCTCGAGGTTCTCCTCTGGCTCTTGAGGCGATAGACGGCAGACCCCTTCTGCCGCCACACGTGACTCATGAGACCCTTCCAGTGGGGTTAGCCATTGGTGCCGTCCACAGAGAGTCGGTCTGCTTCCAGGTTATTTCGTCTCCACACTACTCGGTGGTCTTGGGGTACCCCTGGCTCCAGAAGCATAATCCGATTTTCGATTGGAGATCGGCCGAGATCCTCTCGTGGTCACCGCAGTGTGGGACTAGTTGCATCCATGGGCCTGTCAAGTTGCTGTGTACTTCCTCGGACTCTCTGTTGCCCCCTGAATACGAGGAGTACCGGGATGTATTCGATAAGGTGCGCGCGGTTGCCCTACCTCCGCACCGCCCATACGATTGTGCCATCGAGTTACAATCTGGTGCCGTTCCTCCTCGTGGCAAAGTCTATCCACTGTCGGTAGCGGAGAATGAGGCCATGGAGGAGTACGTGAGGGAGGCGCTTTCACGTGGACACATTCGCAAATCCTCGTCCCCGGCAGGGGCTGGATTTTTCTTTGTGAAAAAGAAGGGCGGTGAGTTGAGGCCTTGCATCGATTACAGGGGTCTCAATCGCATCACGATCAAGAACGCTTACCCGATACCCTTGATTTCCGAGCTGTTCGATCGCCTTAAAGGGGCCACGGTCTTTACCAAACTCGACATGAGGGCGGCATATAACCTCGTAAGGATCAAGGCGGGCGATGAGTGGAAGACCGCGTTTAACACCAGGACCGGTCATTATGAATCCTTGGTTATGCCCTTTGGGCTGTGCAATGCGCCCGCAGTCTTTCAGGAATTCATCAACGATGTTTTCTGTGACCTGTTGCAGCAGTGTGTGGTGGTCTACCTGGATGACATCTTGGTATATTCTGAGTCCATGGAGACCCACATTCTGGATGTCAAACGAGTGTTGCAACGGTTACGAGAGAACAAGCTGTTCGGTAAGCTTGAGAAATGCGAATTTCACCGATCCCAGGTAACCTTCTTAGGTTACATCATTTCCGCTGAGGGGTTCTCCATGGATCCTGAGAAGGTTTCGGCTGTCTTACAGTGGCCCCAGCCCAGTGGTCTTCGCTCCCTGCAGCGCTTTTTGGGCTTCGCCAATTATTATCGGAAGTTCATCAGGGACTTTTCCATGCTAGCCAAGCCTCTCACGGATCTGACCAGGAAGGGCAGTAATTCCCAGGTCTGGCCGCCCGAGGCCATCCGAGCTTTTGAGGCTCTAAAGTCCGCCTTTGTGTCGGCTCCGATTCTGTCGCATCCCAACCCTGGGTTGCCCTTTGTCCTCGAGGTGGACGCGTCTGAGACGGGAGTAGGCGCCCTTCTGTCTCAGCGTAGAACACCAGAGGGTCCTCTGCTTCCTTGTGGGTTTTACTCCCGGAAACTGTCTTCCGCGGAGTGCAACTACCAGATTGGTGACAGGGAGTTATTGGCCATCGTGCAGGCTCTTAAAGAATGGAGGCACTTGCTCGAGGGTTCGGTGGTTCCGGTCCTCATCCTGACGGACCACAAGAATCTGACCTACCTCTCTGAGGCCAAGAGATTGACACCACGTCAGGCCAGATGGGCTCTGTTCTTGTCACGTTTTAATTACGTGGTCTCCTACCTACCCGGTTCCAAGAACATCAGGGCTGATGCCTTATCACGGCAGTACTCCGACCTGTCCAGGGAGGAGTCGATTCCGACTTCGGTCATACCTCCGAATCAGATCCTGGCTGCCATTCGCACCAGCCTGACCTCTCCCCTGGGTGAGCAGATTTTGGCGGCTCAATCTGGTGCTCCCTCTGGGAGACCCAACGGCAGTTGTTTTGTGCCTGAGGAGTTGCGCGCTCGGTTGTTGCGAACCTACCATAACTCCAAGACCGCGGGGCATCCTGGAAAGAATCAGCTGTCCTGGGCTGTTTCACGTCTGTTCTGGTGGCCTTCCCTACGTTCCGACATCGCCGCATATGTAGCGGCATGCTCCGTTTGTGCCCAGAGTAAGTCACCTCGGCACCTTCCGTTGGGCCTTCTGCAACCCTTAGCCACCGGGGAGCGCCCATGGTCACACCTGGGGATGGATTTCATTGTGGACCTCCCTGCATCCCGAGGCCATACGGTCATTCTCATGATTGTGGATCGGTTTTCCAAAATGTGTCACTGTGTTCCTCTCAAGAAGTTACCCTCTGCACAGGAGTTGGCCACGATTTTTGCCAGGGAGGTCTTCCGGTTGCACGGTTTGCCCAAGGAGATTGTGTCGGATCGGGGGAGTCAGTTTGTGTCCAGGTTCTGGCGCGCCTTTTGCTCCCAGTTGGGGATTCATCTCTCCTTCTCCTCGGCCTACCACCCTCAGTCCAATGGGGCCGCAGAACGATCCAATCAGGCCTTGGAGCAATTCCTTCGTTGCTATGTCTCCGATCACCAAGACAATTGGGTTGACCTCCTGCCTTGGGCTGAGTTTGCCAGGAACACGGCGGTGAACTCTTCCTCTGGGACGTCTCCCTTCATGGGCAACTATGGGTTCCAACCTGCCGTGTTACCGGAGGTATTCTCTCCCCAGGATATTCCGGCTGTGGAGGGTCACCTTTCTGTCCTACGTGCTTCTTGGGTACAGATCCAGAAGTCCCTTGAGGTCTCTGCGCAGCGCCAGAGACTCCAGGCTGATCGCAGACGAGCGCCTACTCCTTCCTACCAGGCCGGAGACCGTGTATGGTTGTCCACCCGCAACCTCAACCTTCGAGTGCCCACTCCCAAGCTGGCGCCTCGCTTTGTTGGTCCCTTCCGAGTGCTTCGCAGGGTAAACCCGGTAGCCTATGCCCTTGCGCTTCCTCCTGGCATGCGGATCTCCAACGTGTTTCATGTCTCCCTGTTGAAGCCTCTGGTGTGTAATCGTTTCACTTCCTCGGCCTCGTCCGGTCCGAGTGGGCAATCGTGAGGAGTATGAGGTGAGCAATATCCTGGACTCACGCCTGGTCCGCGGTCGGGTGCAGTTTTTGGTTCATTGGCGTGGTTATGGTCCAGAGGAGCGTTCCTGGGTTCCCTCCGCAGATGTCCATGCTCCTGCCTTGCTCCGAGCCTTCCACGCACGCTTCCCTCAGAAACCGTTCTTTACTCCGCGGAGGAGGGGCCCTTGAGGGGGAGGTACTGTCATGGTCTTACCTTCTTGCTGTTCTCCTTCGTTTGACATGTGCTGGCGGCCATCTTGGTTTCTGGGTTTCTTGTAGCCTCCCACCCTGCGGCTCCTCCTTCCCACTGGGAGGAGCTGGATGCCTAGCTCATATATATAGGAGGTCTGTGGCTTCAGTTCCCTGCTTGGTCCTCCTGTGTTCACATGCTACTAAGACTGCTGCTACTTCTGGTTCCTGTTCCTGGCTTCGTCTGACTACCCTGTTGGTTCCTGATCCTGGCTTCGTCTGACTACCCTGTTGGTTCCTGATCCTGGCTTCGTCTGACTACCCTGCTGGTTCCTGACCCCTGGCTTTGCAAAGACTCTGCATCGGTTTCGCCATCCGTTTGGACTTTTGCTTTATAGCTTGTTTTTCAATAAAGCTGTCTTATTTTCACTTATCTGTTGTTGTACGTCTGGTTCATGGTTCCGTGACAACAGGAAAGTGCAGAGGTTTGTTTCAAGGTCTCGGGATCCTCTAGCTGTCGCCGCAGACGCTCTGCTGGCCCTTTACGGTCAGTATCGTCTGATTTACGCCTTTCCTCCAATACAACTTCTGTTGAGACTGCTATGCAGAATCGAGGTAGAAGGAATTCCAGTCATTCTGGTGACACCAGACTGGCCTTGCCGGTCTTGGTACGTAGGCCTGGTAAGGCTGGTAGCAGACGTCCCTTGGAAACTTCCTCTCAGGGAAGATCTTCTCTCTCAGGGACCAATCTTCCATCCTGCTTTACGGTCGCTGGCTTTAGTGGCTTGGCTATTGAAAGCCAGGTGCTGAAAGACAGAGGGCTGTCGAAGTCGGTGATTCCTACGCTATTGAAGGCTAGAAAATTACTTCCAGGAAGGTTTATCATCGAGTTTGTAAGGCTTACATTACTTGGTGTGAGTCATGGGGGGTTCCTCCCCGCCTCTTTTTCTGTGTCTTGCCTGTTGGAGTTTCTAAAAGTGGGTGTAGATCAACGTTTGGCTCTGGGCACCATCAAAGGCCAGATTTCCACCTCGTTTTTTTTTTTTCCCCCCAAAGGCTGTTAGCGGCGAAGTCCTTGGTTCACACTTTTGTGCAGGGAGTTCGCCATCTGGTTCCTCCGGTGGGATCTCAATTTGGTTCGGTCGGTGCTTCAAAAGCCTCCCTTTGAAAATATTAGATAAATTCCTCTGCTTCCTCTGCTGTGGGAGGTGTCCTTTGTTGCTATTACTTCTGCACTTCGCATGTGGGAGTTGGCTGCGTTGTCCCGTCGGTCACCTTCCTTGGTGATTCATAGGGATAAAGTGGTGTTGCGACCCTGTCAGGCTTTTTTTCCTAAAGTTGTCTCGGGGGTTTCATTTGAATGAAGACATTGTGCTACCGTCCCTATGTCCTAAGCCTATACATCCTAAGGAAATTGCCTTACATGCCTTAGATGTGGTAAGGGCGTTTCGGGTTTACCTGGTGGTGACTGAACCAATTTGAAAATCCGATTGTTCTTACGGATGGACCTCGTAAGGGGGCAGGCCATCTGCTGCAACCATTTTTTAAGTGGATTGGGCAGATGGTGGTGCAGGCCTTCTCCAGTAAGGGTCAGCTTCCTCCTTTCCCTGTTAAAGTGCATTCTACGAGGGTGCTTAGTGCCTCCCGGGCCTTCCGTCATCATGCATCAGTGGTTCAGGTGTGCAAGTAGGCTACGTGGTCATCTGTACACACATTCACAACATTTTAAAAGGTGGATGTACTTGCAACTTCGGCCACGGCGTTTGGCCACAAAGTTTTGCAGACTGCGGTTGCAGAGGCTTCTGCTTCTTGAGGGATAACCGTTTTTTTCCTGGTGGTGAGCTCCAGTTGTTCCTGGTTCAGCTACTGTTACCTGGTTGGCTATGTTTCGCCTTGTTGGGATTTCTGCGTTTGCTGTGTTTTTTCCCACCCTTCATGTTGACACTGCTTCGGGACATTCCACTGCTCTGAAGAATTGAAGCTGTGTATCAGTGAACGAAAGAGAAAACAACTGGATTTTTGACTTACTGTAAAATCCTTTTCTCTGCGGTTCACTGACAGATAGCACCTGCCCCTGTTGGGGTTATTTGTTCTTCTGACACGGCTTGTTACAAACTAGAGTCCTACAGCAGGAAGTGATGGTATACCCTCTGGAACTACCCCAGGGGCGTGACCAAAAATGTTTCTGCCTGGTCCTACTCCTGAAGAGAGACAGCATAAAGCCCACTGGTCTGAAGAATTGAAGTGGTGTCTGTCAGTGAACCTCAGAGAAATGGATTTTACGGTAAGACAAAAATCCAGTTTTCCCCTTAAGCAAACCTTGAAGAAAAATTTTCGTCCTGTACTGCAGTCCCAAAGAGATAAGGAGCAGGGCCAGAAGAGGAAATGGACCTTACCGAAGGGCAAGGGAAGAGGAGTGCTCTTCCGGTCCCCCGGATCAGTCCGCTAAAAACGTGACAGCGTCCTTCCTTCCACAATAGGAGAAAACAACCTCAAGCCCTTTTATCAGGAACATCAAAGTTTTTTTGTTTTTTTTTTTAAACCCCTCCAAGCAGATTCTTTTTCACCAGGCTTCCAAAGGACAGAGATGGCTAATGCAATGGCTCCTCTTAGATGAGCTGCTACAACAGGAAGTCATAGTTCAAGTTCCCAAGGATCAGGAGGGCCAGGGTTTTTACTTACATTTTTCTAGTCAGAAAACATTTTTCTAGTCAGAAAACCCTATCTTTTCAGTAAAGAAGTTATTGTCACCAGGTTGTTTCATGACATCACTGGATCTAAGAGATGCGTATCTACACATCCCAATAGACTAGTCATCTCAAAAAATTTTACGCCTGCCCATTATCCTGGAAAAACTCGTTTGGCATTTCCAATTCAGAGCCCTGCCCTTTTGGTCTGTCAGCCTCCCCCAGGGTTTTCAGCAAAGTGATGGCAGAAGAACTGTAATCATTAAGGCTAAAAGGTATCCCTATTCTGCCCTATTTAAACAACCTACTCCTCTTCACAGATTCCAGGGATCGGGTACTGGCAAAAAGTGACCCATGTCCACCTCAGGGGCATAGAGTGGCTGCTAAATTCAGAGAAATCCAACTTTGTTCCGGCTCAAGAGGTAGGTTTCATGGGTTACACCATAGATTCAGTATGCCAAAAGATCTTTCTCTTACCTCCTCTGACAGTCGCCGCCCGATGGTATTAGTCTTCACTTATGGGTAATGGCATGAGCAGGCTAGGCAGATAATTATCAGGTTAATACAAAAAAACGGTTATACCTCAGCACGCCACTAGGGGGCCATCCCTCAGCCATTATCCAGAACCCAATCTGATATTATTACCTCAGTTTGAAGCAAGCTGCCCTAGCGTCAGGAGTAGAGCTAGGTCTTCCCTGCTGAGACCTAGAGTCTCTGTTTTCCTAGTTTTTTTCTGAATTTGTGTTTTTTCTTTACACAATAGATTTTTATTTTCTCTCACTATCACTAGTTAGTCAGGGATTCCTTTCCTGGAGCACTACAAGTGACTGCAGAGCTGGGCCTCGGACTGGGTATCATAGATCCTTATGGAGTCCCAGCCTGCCATAGAGCGTCGCAGGTTACTGGTACGCCCAGGCCTCACAACGACAGTGCCCCTCCATATGGGGACAAGCCTGCAGAGCTGCGCTTCACTGAGGATGTCTCAACCCGGATTGACCGCGTGTTGCCAGCGTCCCTCCATGGCTGACGGCACCCCCAATTAGGGTGGGAGGTCTCCTGTATCTGAGTGGTGCCCGCTTCTGGACTGGTGAGTACTGATACCCCCTTGTCCCTGGGGTCGTTTGGGGGGTTGTGGGCCCACTCTTAGGGGATAGCAGAGCTGGTGGTCTCTGTAGGATCCCCCTTCTGGCCGGGTTGTGGGCTGTCCTTCCCTCCCTGCTCCCACTGGGGACGCTGTATGGGGTGCTGCCGGGGTCCCTGATGTTGGCCAGAATGTGTTTGTACACTTATTTTGCCGCCGTTTGGGGCGGCCGCCATGTTTTATGGTGGGCTGAATCTAAGCTCTGTGTAAGGACAGCAGCCATATTGGGATTCTGCACATGCTCCCGGTCGGGCGCCATCTTGGATGTGGGCAACATGCCTAATAAGGGCAAGCGGCCATTTTCCCTATGACTTTTGTCATGGACTTCAATAGGCACCTTTTGTCTGGGCTCGAGGACTGGGCCTCTAGCGATGTGAGGTCACTTCCTCATTCACAGTTTTCTCCTGTGTAAAAATGTGCTGACAGGCTGGGGGATTTTTGCTAATCCCTCTTGTCATTTTTCAACCAAAACGTTTTTCACTTGTGGCTAGTGTGTTTTCAAAGGGGGCTCTTTCTGTTAGTGCAGATTGCGGGCGGGTCCGCGGGAACCGCCGATTTAAAGGGCCAGCGTCCCATTTTCATTTTAAGGCAAAAATGGACTCCCAGGATGATAACTCCCCCGCAGACTTGGTGGGGGCTTCGGGTACACCTGAATCCTCTCCCATGGCCCCCATATTTGCTGCTCTGGCGACTTTGGCATCCCAGGTGTATCTGCTGATGTCGGCACGCTCCTTCATAAAAAGAAAAAAAAAAACACCTGTGCCCTCCCAGTCCTCTGACTCTGAGCCCGAATTGGTTGCCACGGACGATGGTCCCTCTGAGGGGTCCCGGTCCTCCGCTTTGAGAGAGAAGAGGGGGGCAATCTTCCTCGGTAGCGCGGGAACGCGCTACGATGGATGCTCTCGTTGACGTCATAACAGAAACTCTCAATCTTAATGATGAGCCAGCTCAGTCAAGTAAGTGGTCCGTTTTGTTCGGGTTCCGCAGACCCCAGAAGTCGGGTCAGGCTTTTTTCCTGCCCGGAGGATTTTCACGAGTTTGTGAATGACCAGTGGCAGCGCTTTTAGCACATGTTGGTGGTGCCTAAGTGTTTTTTCCATCCGCTCTCCGATTTTTGGAGACGGTAGACGAACGTTGGACGGTGTCCCCAAGTCGGGGATCACACTGTGTCTAGGCTGAATAAGTCCACCTTGCTACCAGTAGAGGATTTCCCGGTATTCAGGGATCCGGCTGATAGGCGTGTGGAGGCGCTTGCCGGCCACATTTATCTGGTGGCGGGTTTCCCTGTTGAAACCTGTGTTTTGCCTCAGTGATGGCCTCTCAGGCGCTCACGACATGGGGCAAGGGCCTTCGCAGCAGGTTCAGCTCATCCACACTGCGATGTTCCTTGTGCGACGTGGCCCTGGACGTGGATCCGTTGGTTCGCCCGGTTGTCGGCGGTGGGGATTGCGATCCACCGCATTACCTGGTTAGCGCGGGTAGGTTGACCACGCGTCCAAAAAGACGATGTCTGGGGTCCCCTATGAGGGGGGTCGTCTTTTTGGGGTAACTCTAGATGAATTGATTAAGGGGCTCACGGTAGGTAAGAGTACTCGGCTGCCCCAGGTCACCAAGGGTAAGCCCCCCACACGCGGAGGGGGCTCTCCTTTAAGACTCAACATGATTGCTTTTCGTGCCTTTGGGACGCAGGAGAAGGGTAATCCCTTCTGCCTTCCCGTTGGCCGCGAGAAGCCGTGGTCGGGTTAGCCAAAAGCAGGTCAGTCTGGTTTGGCGGCCCAGTCCACCTCTCCCTGAAGGGACGCCCTCCCCGTTGTCGGGTGGGGGGGGGACATCTGCTTTCTATTCAGGAACCCTGGTTGTCCGGCTTTCAGGACAGTTGGGTTCACAAACTGATTCGTTCAGGGTACAAGATCGAGTTTCGATCTCGGCCCGCAGACAGGTTCTTCCGGTCCATTCTCCAGCTGTCCCCTGATCGTCTCAGCGATCTCATGGCGGTTGTGCACGATTTGCTTGCCCGAGGAGTCATTGTACCCGTTCCTTTCGGGAATGGTTTTGCGTTTTTTTACTCCAACCTGTTCACGTGCCCAGGAACTGGGCACGGTGCGTCCGATTCTGGACTTGTGGTCCCTGATCCGCCTTGTGCGGGAAGTTCAGGATGGAATCCATCCGGTCGGTGATGGCCTCGTTGAGGCCTGGGGAATTCCTGGCATCCATCTCCACTTGTGGGATGCGTATCTCCACATCCCTATTTTCGAGGGTCATCAGAGATGTCTCTACTTCGCGGTGGCTGGGGAGCATTACCAGTTCGTGGCGTTGCCTTCCGGTCTCGCTTCCGCTCCTAGGGTTTTTACCAAGGTGTTGACTCTGGTTCTTGCTTTACTGCCTTTACGGGGCATTGCGGTCCTCGGTTACCTGGATGACCTCTTGTTAAGGTCGAACTCGTGTGTGATCTTGGCGAAAGATCTGTCCGTGACGGTTCAGACACTTCAGGAGTTTGGGTGGAACGTCAATTTTCAGAAGTCAACACTTGACTCTCTTTACTCATCTCCAGTACCTAGGGATGGTCCTGGACTCTGCTCGATCTCGGGTCTTTCTTCCGGAGGACAAACTTGGGACTCTGGGGGAGGAAATCAGAGCTCTCAGGAACGACGATCTCTCTTCTTTGTGGACCTGCTGTCACGTACCTGATCCGAAGCCGAAGTGTGTAGAGAGGGCTCCCCTTGCGGCTAGGTGCAGAACACCCCTGGAGGTGAGACAGGGAGTGCTGTGCCCGAAGTAGCACGGGTTGCCGGCTGGGATGGCCAGATGGTGGCTGAGGCCAATGGATGGAATGTCCAGGGTGGATCTGGAAGACTTGATAAGCCAGGCAGATGTGCTGCAGGAACACGGGAAGCGGAGTCAAATAGCCAAGCCGGGTCAGACACTGGAGAAAACTGGGAAAGTCCAGGGACAAGCCAAAGGGTCAAAAAGCCAGAGGTATCAAGAAGAGACGATGGTCAAGCAATCCGGGTCGGCAACAGGAAATCCAAGGTAAAGGCAAACAAGGCTCAAGGGACACAGGGAGCTGAAGATCATCCAGCAACTAGTACCTGTCACTGCTGGGTTTAAATAGGCCGCTTGGCGCCGAGCGCCGTCACGTCCTGCGTGTGCGTGTGCGAATTGGCGCACGCACGTTCTTAGCTGAACTTGCCCGGAGTTGGCCGCGCATGCGTATTCGCGCCAATGCGCGATTTCGCTGATTAGCCAAACTGTTTACCTGACACCTGCATGCGAGTTCTGGGCCTGATGGTCTCGGCCTTCGAAGCAGTTCTGTTTGCTCAATTTCACAACAGGTCTCTACAAGCGGAGATCCTGGACAGGTGGGACAGGACACCTCAGTCCTTGGAAAGGAGTATTTCCTTGAGTCATCTGGTGCGGTCAGATCTCCTGTGGTGGCTCCGGCCGCAGTCCTTGACACAGGGTCGGTCTGTCCGACCTTTATTATGGACGATTGTCACCACGGATGCCAGCCAGTAGGGCTGGGGAGGAGTTCTGGGCACGCTTTGCGCCCAGGGGACGTGGTCGGCGGGGGAGACTTCGCTACCGATCATCATCTTGGAGCTCCGAGCGATTTGTCTGTTCCGGTGGTCATCTCAGCTTCAGGGGTGTCCGGTGCAGGTAGAGACGGACAATGCCACGGCTGTGGCTTATGTCAATCACCAAGGGGGCATGAGGAGTGCCCGGGCGGCCAAGGGAGTGGCCGAGATTCTGTCCTGGGTCGAAACGCATGTCTCGGCCGTTCTCATTCCGGGTGTGGAACATTGGCAGGTGGACTATCTGAGTCACCAGACTTTGGACCAAGGGGAATGGTCCCTACGTCCAGAGGTGGTTCACCGCCTGTGCGCCCGGTGGGGGATCCCGGGCGTGGATTTGTTTGCGTCCCATCTCCACAAAGAGGGGGTAAGGTTCGTGGCCAGGACTCGCGTTCCTCTGGCAGACGCGTTGGCACCGCTGTCTACTACTGAATGCCTTTCCTTCAATTCAGCTGTTGTCCAGGTTCCTCCACAGGTTGGCGTCGGAACGGATGTCAGTCTGGTGGCCCCGGACGGGCCTCGCCGGTCCTGGTACGCTGACGTCGTTCAGATGGGAGACGATCTTCTCAAGGAACGAACTTCCATTCGGTTTTACAGTCTCTGGCTTTATCGGCATGGCTGTTGAAGGCCAGGTCCTGAGGGATAGAGGTCTTCCTCAGACGGTCATCCTTACCTTGTTAAAGGTTTGCAAAGCCACTTCTAGGAAGTTTTCTCACCGCACCTGGAAAGTGTATGTCGCTTGGTGCGAAGTGCATGGGTTTCACCCTCGTTCCTTCTCGGTGGCGAAGGTCTTGGCCTTCCTGCAGAAGGGCGTGGATCAGCATCTGGTGCTGACTACGGTCAAGGGTCAGTTGTCGGCCTTGGCCGTCCTTGAATTTTCAACGACCTTTGGCGTCGCCTTCTTGGGTCCGCACCTTCATTCAAGAGGTGTGACATTTGGCTCCCCCGAGGAGAGCTCTCTTATTTCCCTGGGACCTAAATTGGTTTTTGTCAGTGTTACAACAAACCTCCCTTCGAGAACATCAGAGAGATTTCTCTGTCTGTGTTGTCACAGAAAGTTGCCTTTCTGGTGGCTATCACGTCGGCTCGCAGAGGGTCTGCATTGGCAGCCTTGTCCTGCCATTCTCCTTATCTGGTACTTCATAGAGATAAGTAGTTCTGCAACCGACTGTCTTTTCTTTCCTCGTGGTTTTTTCTTTCCACCTCAATGAAGAAAATGTTGTGTGCACGATTCTAGCATCCTAAGGAGTTTGCCTTGCATTCTCTGGCTGTGGTCAAGACTACCTGTCCGCCACGGAGTCGATTCGGCAGTCTGATTTTCTATTTCTTCTTCCTGAGGGACCTTGGAAGGGATCGGCCACCTTCGCGGCGACCATTTCTGTGTGAATCAGACAGACGATTGTTCAGGCCTTTTCCATCACGGGTCAGGTTCCTCCTTTCCCGGTGAAGACCCATTCTACTTGAACCGTTAGGGTCTCTTGGGCTTTTCGCCATCATGCGTCTGTGGTTCAGGTGTGCAAGGTGGCGACCTGGTCGTCCATGCACATTTTCAACAGTTTTCCAAACTGGCTGTTTTGGCATCTTCGGATGCTTCCTTTGGCTGCACAGGTTTGAGTGCGGCAGTTGTTCAAGGGGCCATTATTTTTACTGTCCCTCCTTATGGGGTGTTCTTTTCTGGGTTTGTTCCAGTTTTTTTCCTGTGGGCTCAGGTTGTTACTGGCCCGGCTATTTGCGTTACCTTCTACAGTGGTTGCGTTGCTTTCCCACCCCTCATACCTGCACTGCTTTGGGACGTCCCATTAGTGAAGGCTAACACCATCGGGTGGCGACTGTCAGAGGACGCAAGAGAAAATAGAATTTTTGTAAGAACTTACCGTAAAATTATTTTCTCTGAGTCCTCTGACAGTCGCCGCCCTTGCCCCTCTGGTTTTTGGATCTGGGGGTTGTTGCCTTCCGTACTGCTTGCTACAAACTGAGGTAATATCAGATTGGGTTCTGGATAATGGCTGAGGGATGGCCCCCCTAGTGGCGTGCTGAGTTTTAACAGTTTTCTTTTGTATTAACCTGATAATCAATCATCTGCCTAGCCTGCTCCTGCAGAGTGCGCCATTACCCATTAGTGAAGGCTAATACCATCGGGCGGCAACTGTCAGAGGACTCAGAGAAAAGAATTTTACGGTAAGTTCTTACAAAAATTCTATTTTCTCCCACAAGAGAAGATCCAATCAAGTCAGAGGCAGACCAACCTCTGTGTCAGTCCGGATGGCCATGGCGCCCTAGGAATGCTTAGGACATCCATTCCGGCTGTTCAGTGGGCCAGACTGCATTTTTGTCTACTCCAAAGGGACATCCTGCAGAAATGGTCCTACCAAGAATCTCTGGAGAAGCTGATCAAGATTGCCGCAAGTGTGAAGAGAGCCCTGACAGAAGAGGGTCTTTCCTGGTCCTTTTCCCCTGGACAAACGGCTGACTTCAGATGCCAGTGCATGGGGTTGGGGAGCCTATTCGGAAGGTCGGCTCAGGGGTCTTGGTGGAAGACAGATGCCTGGAAATTGTCCAATTAGAGGGAACTGAAGGCAATCCTATTGGGTCTCTTATTTTTCCAGCTAGAACTCAGGGGACAGCGTGTGCAGGTCCTGTTGGACAATACAACGGCAGTAGTCTGTGTCCAAACAAGGGGGAACAAGAAGCAGGGATCTGTTGGAGCTGGCCTTGCAGAGCCTCACATTGGCAGAATGCAATGTGGCCTCTGTCTGCAATTAACCTAAAGTGATCACAGAATCGGTTTGTCAGATCTACTAAGCAGAAGAAAGATTGTGAATTTTGAACCAAGAAGCCTTCCTAAAGGGTCACAAAGGTCTGGGGACTACCCCAAGTCAACCTCTTCTCGAGTCAGGAGAATGCAAAATGTTCATTCTTTTTGCTCCACAGGGAAGACCAGCATTTGGGGTTGGATGCGCTAGTGCATCCATGGAACTACCCTTTGTGCTACTTGTCTGCCCCCCCCCCCCCTTTTCAGTTGACACCCCTAGTACTCAGGAAGTTCAAAGAAGGATCCATGGATTTGATCTTGATCGTCCCCTTTTGGCCCAAAAGACATGGTTCACAATGCTATTAAACCTGGCCACAAAGCCCCACTGGAAGCTGCCAAGCAGGAAGGACTTATTAATACAAGGGTCCCTGTATCATCCAGAGATGGATTGTCTAAATCTAACAGCCTGGTTTCTGAAGAGGACCTTTAAAGGGCAAAGGGGTTGTCAAAAAAGCTTATGAACACCCTTCTTTCCAGCAGCCAGTGACCAGAGCAATTTACTTGAAAGTGTGGAAAAAAAGACCATGAGAGACTTCTATGCCTCCCTGTACTCCCCAGACCCTTTTGATGACCGACAAGCCCGCTTTTTCCTAGACAATGTCACTCTTCCTAAAATTTCTCCATCACAATTAGACGCATTAAACGCGCCAGTGACCCTTCTGGAGATCCAGGACACGGTAAAACTCCTCGCCCCAAACAAAGCCCCAGGTCCGGATGGACTTACCGGGGAATTTTATAAAAACGCTATAGAGGTTATTGGCCCTACCCTACTAGAAGTATACTCGGCCTTGTGGACCGGGGGATTATACCCTCCCACGGGTAATCAAGCTATAATTAAATTATTGGCGAAAAAAGGGAAAGACCCTTTGGAACCGGGTTCATACCGGCCGATTTCCTTACTAAACTTGGATGTCAAAATCCTGTCTAAGATCCCGGCATCCCGTCTAGCTCTAATCATGCCGCCCTTGATACACCCGGCTCAATCTGGATTTACCAAGGGGAGGTCGGCTACTTCTAATAATATCCGTAAGGTTCTTCTGGCATTGGACCAGGCTAGGGTCTCCTCGGGGGCGGACCTGGCTATCATCACCCTGGACGCGGAGAAGGCTTTTGACAATGTGAACTTTGATTGGTTGTCTATGGTTTTGACATCGTTTGGTTTTTCGGGACCATTCACTCACATTGTCAAAGCTATGTATGCCTCTCTTGCGGCCAGGTTGTGGGTGGCCGGATCTCTCACCGACGAGTTCCGTTTATTCAAGGGCACGAGACAGGGTTGCCCCCTGTCTCCTCTACTCTTCAATCTGGCTCTGGAACCCCTATCCAAGTTCCTTCTGGAAAAGGCACCAATCCGTGGCATTTTAATTGGTTCGCACAAGCTTTTCCCTTTTTGCGGATGACGTGTTAATTTCCAGAAACCCCTCCTCCAACATGCACACCATCATTTCCATTTTTGACAAATTTAAATTATGCTCGGGCTTACAGATAAATTACGCTAAAAGTGAAATCCTTCCCCTGGGCAGCATGCCCCATCCCGCTTGGGCCTCTACCCCTCCCTTCACTGTTGCCCCCTCACACATAACGTATCTAGGTATCGAAATAGGCAAAATCCCATCTTCTATCTATACTTTGAACTATCCTCCTCTCTTCCAAAAGATTTCTCGTGAGCTAGATAGTTGGATGGATCTGCCTCTCTCGCTCTTGGGGAGATGTCACTTAGTTAAAACGGTCAGCTTCGCACGGTTGCTCTACCCGTTGCAAACGCTTCCTTTGCTGCTAAAACATAAAGATATCAAGTTGCTGACCACTAGCATCTCCAGATTTATATGGTGAGGCAAAAGACCCCGCATTTCTTTTGGCAAACTCTGTCTTCCCAGGAGCGAGGGTGGTGCTAGTCTTCCTGATATTAGATTATACAATTTGTCATGCCTTCTTAGGATATCTCTGGACTGGCTCTCGATGTCTTCTCATTATTCCAATTTTATCTTAGAATCGCAAATGTCCACTCCATTTTCATTGGCAGCTCTCCTACATGTCAAATGGAAAAGTATGCCCTTACAACTCCAACATAATATCTTCTTGCGGGACACAGTGATTGCCTGGAGGGAATCTAGGAAACGTTTGAAGCTCCCCCCTTCTATGTCTAAGTACTTAACCATACAGGGCAACCCCGCCTTTATCCCAGGAGTACACTCGGACTACTTTACTTTGTGGCAACGGAAAGGCCTGTTAAAGTTCTCTGATCTTTGTGATCACGCCACGGGTAAGCCCCGACTGATACAAGACATCTTGGATACTTATCAATTGCCTGCTACACACATTTTTCCTATCCTGCAATGTCAAAGTTTTCTCCTTTCCTCCGGTGCCTCGTCTGCCAACAGGTTTCTTGATCCCCTGCTGGACCCTCTGCTGCAATCAGGGACTTACAGTATATCGGACATTTATAAACCTTTCCAAAAACTCATGTCCACTCACCTCGCTGGTTCCTCGGCGGCCAATTGGGCCAGGGACTTTTCTCTGGAGGATCTGGTCACAAAGTTATTTCAGGGGTACAAACGTACACTTCGCCTGACACCCAACGAAACGTGGAGGGAAACTCAGTAAAAATTCTGCATAGAGCGTATATTCCTTTCACGTCCAACGGAAATGCTCCTCTAACAAGTTTGTGCCCCCACTGCAAAACCAACCGTCCAAACCTTCACCACAGATTTTGGTCATGTTCTTTCATTTCAACTTTCTGGGACCAGGTGCTGGCGCTAATTCAACGAGTCACGCTCCTACAGCTACCTAAGGACCCCCTATGGCTTGTCTTTGGATATTGGGACAAGCATCTACAGATATGGACTAGCCGCCCCCCACAGGCACCCTCGCAATTGGATCCTTACCTGCCTACTAATAGCTCGCAGAGTTATTCTCGCTAATTGGATTACAACTGTGGGCCCCTCTGTATCCCAAGTTCATCGCGAACTTCTAAGCCTTATGACTAAAGATCGGCTCAACGCGGCTCAACTGCAACCTTCCATCCTCTGCTGAACGCTTCTCATGCAAATGGCAGGACTTTCTAGACTCGCTACCCAAAAATGTTGGTTCCGCTCTGGTAGCGGACACTTTCGTCTATGCTGCTCCTGGGTAGGGAAATCCTTGCTGTAGCTTAGGTGTCTTCTCTTACATCCATCTAACTCACCCTCTCCCTTGTCCTCACCCCCTTCCTTCACCTTGATCCGCCTCGTCCTTCCCTTTTATTACTGTTTACCCCTCATGGCACTAAAGCCATTAAAGTACATAAGATCCATCCAACTAGGGTTCTAGTGTGATTGTTTTTGTTGATTCTGGATTGTTTCATATGCTCTTCCCCCCTCGGGTCAGCTATGAGCTCTTTCCCTTGCTCGGCTTCTGACCCCGATAAATGCTAAAATGTATTGTTCATTGTTATCTCTTGTTTTACCTGTATCGCACATTGGTTTCAATTAGGTTTCTTAAAAAAAAAAAAAAGAAAGTGTGGAAAAAGTATAATTGCTGGTGCTCTTCCAAGAATCTGCAAATTTATAATGTGACCAACGGTTATTAAAGATTTTCCCAAGTGGGACTTCCTCAGTTTTACAGGGGTTCACAAAGGCTCAGTTTGAACCCCTAGAGGAAGCATCTCTGCTACTAAAAAATATTTTTTAGAAATAAATTCTTCAATTACTTGGGCTCGAAGAATTTGCAAAATTCAAGCCCTGTCGGCCCTTTTTAGTTACAGTATCTCACAAAAGTGAGTACACCCCTCATTTTTGTAAATATTTTATTATACCTTTTCATGTGACAACACTGAAGAAATGACTCTTTGCTACAATGTAAAGTAATGAGTGTACAGCTTGTATAACAGTGTAAATTTGCTGTCCCCTCAAAAAAACTCAACACACAGCCATTAACCTGCAGCAGGCAGCGGGGGAAGCCGGCTCCGATTGCAGCCTGGCACCCGAAATCGTTCCCCTCTGAAAGAGAAGATCGATCAGCTGTTGTAAACACAGTTGACCGTTGTTCTCTCTGGAATGATCAGAGAGCGCCTGTGATCCTTCTATACAGGAACACAGGTCTCTGTGATCATTTCACAAGCCACGCCCACCCACAGTTAGAAACACATCCCTAGGTACACATTTAACCCCTTGATCACCCACACTGTTAACCCCTTCCCTGCCTGTGTTATTATTATAGTAACAGTGAATATTTTTAGCACTGATTACTGTAGTAATGTCACTGGTCCCCCCAAAAGTGTCAAAAATGTCAGTTAGGGGTCCGATCTGTCCGTCGCAGTCCCGCAAAAAAAAAAAAAAAAAAAAAAAAAAAAATCGCAGATCGCCGCCATTACTAGTAAAAAAAAAAAATTACATGAATCCTTCCCGTAGGTAGTAGGTGCGATAACTTTTGCGCAAACCAATCAAAATACGCTTATTGCGATTTTTTTTTTTTACCAAAACTATGTACTAGCAGAAAAAAAATTGGCCTAAAATGTTAAAAAAAATTGATTTTTAATTTTTTTATTTTGGGAATGTTATATATCAGAATGTGAAAAATTATATATTTTTTCAGAATTGTGGCTCATTTGTTTATAGGGCAATAAATAAATATTAAAAAAAAAAAAAAAAAAAAAAAAAAAAAAAAAAAAAAAAAAAAAAAATCGCACAGGTGATCAAATACCACCAAAAGAAAGCTCTATTTGTGGGAAAAAAGAACATCAATTTTATTAGGGTACAGCATCGCATGACCATGCAATTGTCCGTTAAAGTAACGCAGTGCCGAATCGCAAATATCATTAAGGGGGCAAATACTTCTGGTCCAGAAGTGGTTAATGTCTAAACCACTGGCAACAAAAGTGAATACACCACTAAGTGAAAATTTCCAAAATTTGGCCCAAAGTGTCAATGTTTTGTGTGGCCACCAATATTTTCCAGCACTGCCTTAACCCCCTTGGGCATGGAGTTCACAAGAGCTTCACAGGTTGCCACTGCAGTCCTCTTCCACTCCATGATGACACCACGGAGCTGGTGGATGTTAAGAGACCTTGCGCTCCTCCACCTTCCCTTTGAGGATGCCCCACAGATGCTCAATAGGGTTTAGGTCTGGAGACATGCTGGGTCAGTCCATCATCTTTACCCTCAGCTTCTTTAGAAGGGCAGTGGTTGTCTTGGAGGTGTGGTTGGGGTCATTATCATGTTGGAATACTGCCCTGTGGCCCAGTCTCCAAAGGGAGGGGATCATGCTCCGCTTCAGTATGTCACAGTAAATGTTGGCATTCATGGATCCCTCAATGAACTGTAGCTCCCCAGTGCCAGCAGCACTCACCTTTATGCTTGACTGTAGGAAAGACACTTGTCTTTGTACTCCTCACCTGGTTGCCACCACACACACTTGACACCATCTGAACCAAATAAGTTTATCTTGGTCTCATCAGACCACATGACATGGTTCCAGTAATCCATGTCCTTAGTCTGCTTGTCTTCAGCAAACTGTTTGTGGGCTTTCTTGAGCGTCGTCTTTAGAAGAGGCTTCTAATGTCGGCACAACGGCCATGCAGACCAATTTGATGCAGTGTGCGACTTATGGTCTGAGCACTGACAGGCTGACCCCCCCCACCCCTTCAACTTCTGCAGTGCAATGCTGGCAGCACTCATACATCTATTTTCCAAAGACAATCTCTGGATATGATGATGAGCACATGCACTCAACTTCTTTGGTCGACCATGGTGAGGCCTGTTCTGAGTGGAACCTGTAATGTTAAACCACTGTATGGTCTTGGAGCTCAGTTTCAGGGTCTTGGCAACCTTCTTCTAGCCTAGGCCAGTGATGGCGAACCTTGGCACCCCAGATGTTTTGGAACTACAATTCCCATGATGCTCACCTACACTGCAGAGTATCATGGGAAATGTAGTTCCAAAAACATTTGGGGTGCCAAGGTTCCCCATCACTGGCCTAGGCCATCTTTATGTAGAGCAACAATTCTTTTTTTCAGATCCTCAGGGAGTGCCATGAGGTGAAATTTTGAACTTCCAGTGACCAGTATGATAGAGGGAGAGCGATAACACCACATTTAACATACCTGCTCCCCATTCACACCTAGCACTAATGAGTCACATGACACCGGGGAGGGAAAATGGCAAATTTGGGCCCAATTTGGACATTTTCACTTAGGGGTGTAGTGCAACAAAAGTTCCAGCGCTAACACTGCGGCAATTGTACTGTATGAAATCCCAGACCAAAACCAGTGCTGCTGCCAGTAAATTGCTTTAAACCAGCCTAAAAGATGCCAAGAGAAAAGGAAGGCAGATGTTGGTGTTATAAAATTACTGTGTGAACAAACCAATGAATGTAGAAAACCTTTATTTGGGAAAGTCAAAGTTTAAAATTACAATGAAGTGAATCAAAACCAAATGCTGTACCAGACCGATAATCCAGGTGGTAATTAGCAAATAACTGCAGGTCCACTGGGTGAGTTGATCCAAATCCCTGGGGTGGGCTGAGGTAGAAGGCAATCCAAAGGCTATGTAAAGCTGTGTGGAAGGCGTGGGTAGACGGGAGCCAAGCTGGACCAGCTGGCACTCACCGCGTGACGTATCAGATGGAGATCAGATGGATGGAGAGGACGTTGCCGTGACAACATGTTTGGTGTGCATGCGCTTTTTCAAGTCACGGAAGGAACGGCAACGAAGACATTTATAGATGGGGATGTGGAGGACGTGGAACCACCAAGGGTCCTAAGCAGTCATTAACCCCTCACCACCTGCCAATGTGGATAATTGAATGAACTATGGCAGGCACACTTGAACACATTTGACCACATATTAAAACTATGTACTATCCGTCTATTGAAGAGTACTCTTGTAAATCATGATAATGAAAAATCGAAAATAAAATATAAAAAATGAAAATAATAAATAAAAAAAATATATAATAAAAATAATTGCTAACTATGAAATGAGAAAAATGGAAAGGAAGATGTTATAGGAGAATAGAAACAATGTCCAATGATATATAAACATAAAAAAAAATGATGATGTATAATAATATACAATTATAATTATGTAAACTCAATTATTTATATTGCAAAGCTTAATTGTTTATATTGCTTATCTTGCGCAAATATGAGACACTTGTATGTGCACCCAAACCCATGCACACACACTGCATGTGTATGCATAAGCATGTGCACACATACTGGGAGGATGGAAAGGACAACAAAAAACTCCCATGTCACTATGAATTGCCCAATCTAACCGATATCATGTATTGCTAGTACAAATGGTACTTGATTACATGGCCACTAATGAAAATAGTCTAGACAATGGTATGCATTTCCAACTCCTCATTGAGGTTACAAGCAGTCAGGGACCCAAATTTGAAAATCCAAAATGTCTCCCTTTTTACATAAAAGTGAGAACCTTTCGTTGATGGTCAAAGTGCCTTTGGGGATAGCCTCAATTGCCATAACCTCCAGGCCCATTAGATCCTTTTTATGTGCTTGTAAGAAATCGCCGGGAATGCTGTGCTTATCACAACCCTTACTAATACATCTGCAGTGTTCTCCAATGCATTTCCGCATGGTTCGGGTCATGCGTTCTACAAACAAGAAATCTCATGGGCACTTCATCACATAGATTACTTATTCTATTGTACATGTAATAAAATAGTTTGATCTGAAAAACATTTCCTTTAGTATCACAAATAGTGGAATATCCATGTGTTATAAATTGACATGTTAGGCAACCTCTTTTCTTACATTAAAACACCCCTGCCCTATTGTCGAAATAGGATCTGATAGGGGCCTAGTGATGGTAGTTTTAAGTTTGCTTGGGGCAAGGATATCCTTGATAGTTCTTGCCCTTCGAAAAGTGACCTGCGGTACTGGAGGTAGGGTCGGAGCCAATCTCTGATCTAATTTTAAAATGTTGAAATGTTTAAGAATAATTTTGGAAATGGATTTATATTGATCGTTGTAAGTGGCAACGAATCTGACAGTATTTTTATTCTTTAGCAATAGTGTAGGTTTGTCGGGGCAGGTAGGACTTCTTTGTTGGTCAAAAGCCTCTTTGACAAGACCCTGAGGATACCCTTTCTCCAGAAACTTCTAGGTCATCAGGGCTCCTTGGAAAATGTACTCATCAGCCTTGGAACAGTTCCTTCTTAACCTGTTAAACTGACCACCGGGGAAGTTTTTCTTCCATGCTGGGTGGTGACAGCTGGAATAATGAAGGTGGGAGTTGCCCCCTGTTGGTTTAACATGATTCCTAGTGGTAATGGTGCGATCATGATGGGATAGGACTAAATCTAAGAAGACTAGTTCCTTGGAGTCTATTACATGAGTGAAGGACAAACCCATGGTATTGTTGTTACAATGGGCCACAAAGAGAAGACATCTGGACCCCCATCCCAGATCAGCAGGATATCATCAATGTACCTGCCATTATCAATGTACCTGCCATAGAATTGTATATATAATTTTTTATTTTTTTTTTTTTTGATTTTTCATTATGATTTACAACATTACTCTATTGTTCTTAGGGATTCAATACACAGATAGTACATAGTTTCAATATGTGTTTAAGTGTGCCTGCTATAGTTCATTCAATTATCCACATTGGCAGGTGGTGAGGCGGTTAATGACTGCTGAGGACCCTTGGAGGTTCCACTCCCTCCCCATCCCTGTCTTTAAATGTCTTTGTTGCCATTACTTCTGTGACTTGACAAAGCGCATGAGCGTGGAACCTGTTGTCACTGCAACATCCTCTCCATGCATTCCATTCCGGGTTCGAGACTTCCGCCCTGCTTCTGTGTTACTGATACATTGTATCAACTCACCCAGTAGATCTGCAGTCATTTGCCAATTACCACCTGGATTATGGGTCAGGTACAGCATTTGGTTTTGATTTACTTCACTGTAATTTTAAACTTTGACTTTCCCAAATAAATGTTTTCTACATTCATTGTAGCGCGGCCTTCCTTTTCTCTTGGCATCACTAAAGCGGCTTGTTAGTATGATACTTCCGACAACCGACTCCGACTTTTCGGCCGAAAAAAATCTGGTGTGCAGGCTATAAAATTTTTGTCCTCCGTCAAAACACGGCCGATTTTCATGCAGTCAGTACAGATTTCGACAGGGAAAAATCTTATGAGCAAGACTGGGCATGCTCAGAGAAGAAAGAACACAAAGAAAGCAAACCAACACATGACATCACTTCTGAAGTAGAATTTTGTTGTGCGGGAAAATTCGTGTGCAGTCTAGGCACATTCCAACCAACACAACACCACTCTGGACAAAAGATGGACGACCGGACAGCGGAAATTAGTTGCGTGTGTACTACTAGGCTTTAGGGGTGTACTCACATGTGTTGCCAGCGGTTTAGACATTAATGACTGTGTGTTGAGTTTTTTTTGAGGGCACAGCAAAATTACACTGTTATACAAGCTGTACACTCACTACTTTAAATATTTAGCAAAGTATCATTTCTTCAGTGTTGTCAAATGAAAAGATATAATAAAATATTTACAAAAATGTGAGATTCAGATAATACTTTGAAACAGATTTGGCCTTTCTTCCAAAAATGTGTTTACCCTTTCATCGCGCTCAGGAAATAGTGTTACCCACTTTTTGTTCAGCTACAGCTAAACAATGGGAAGGAACCTTTCATACTGTAGATGTAAGAATATACCTTTTACATTACCGATCTTTAACCAGGGACTTAATCAAATGCACTTTGTGATTTTTTTTCAGAACCTCGCGAAGGAGAAGGAGCCTCCAAAAATACAATAGGAAGGTGGCTCAAATTAGCCATCAAGGAAGCTTGTTTCCCTGTGTATGGAACCACCTCCGGGTATCGCGGCTCATTCTTCAAGGTCAGTGGCGGCTTCCTGGGCTGAAAGGGCTTCACCTGGGCATATTTCCAAAGTGGCCACTTGGTCCAGTTTTCCAACCTTCCTACGACCTTATAGGTTGGACCTACTGTCTGCTGCTGATCAGGCTTTTGACCTAAAAGTACTGTAGGTGTTGGTCCCACCCTAGGGTAAGTTTCTCGGTTATCCTCTCCAGGTGCTGTCCTGAAAGGCGATTGGGGAAAACCTTAGTTAGACTTACCGGTGATGGTATTTCTAAGAGCCTTTCAGGACAGCATCTGCTACCCTCCCATATTCTGTGATATTGTTGTCTTGTTATGGTGTTTTGTTCTATGCTCTGTTTTCCAGCATGTCGGAGGCTACTTTGACTGATTAAGAAAAGCTAAACAAAAATATTATAAATATTAATATGTTAACCTTATCAGCGTCTATACCATAATCGTGGTGTCCTGCTATAAACCAAAAAAATATAGTCATACAAAAAAGAGTGGGACTGGGACTGAGATAGTAACCCAGGCACACAAGCTATTAATGAAAAGAAATAGTGCAATCACAAATACAAAAAATAACTTTGTGCCATATAGATGTGGTGACCCCTATCCCCTTCTAAACATTAAAAAAACACATGCCTTGTGTGGCTCTGGATCAGCTGATAAATCCTTTCCTGCATAACTCAGATAGAAACACTTGTAAGTTAATGGACTGAATGAAGAAAAAATCCCCAAAGTTCACAATGACAGAACAGATCTCAGAATTCATATTGGGTAGTGAATGGGGCTGTGCATCCAGCAGTCAGTGTATTTTTGATGAATTTAACGTGGAATGGTTTAGTGCCGGTTCACACTAATATGACTTATCAGGCGACTTGGTCAACCTGGCAAGTCGTGCACTGTCGCGGTCATTGAGTAGTACAGGACCGGTTCTAATAGGAGCGACACAAGTCGCTCCGACTTAGAAAAAAGGGTCCTGTACTACTTCGAGGCGACTTGCATTGACATTCATTTTAGGAAGTCTGTGCAAGTCGCGCCGAAGTCACGCTGCACGCGACTTCACAGGTCGCCCCCTAAGTCGGAGCAACCCAGTGTGAACCGGTGTAACGTTAGAAAACCATACCTCGTTAGAATTCCATACCCTCGTCACTTCCTGTCTGAAACAGCTGAGCAGCGTAGCAGTGCGCATGCTCAGAGCCCCGGATACGTCATTGCACAGCAGAGAAGTTCACAAGTACGCATGCTCGGAGGGAATGAAATTATCACGGCACTGTGTGTAATATTATACTTGCGGCGGTTACATTAAAACAGCTCGGCAGCAACATGGGCCATCTCCGCTCCTATCCCTGACACTTCCCTCATCTCGGCTAATAAATATAAAAGCGGCGGCAGGTGTATGAAATGTAAATCACGGAGATGTCGGCTCCGTGATCCGCTTTTATATTTATTAGCCGAGATGAGGGAAGTGAGAGGGATAGGAGCGGAGATGACTGATTTTGCAGAGGAGCTGTTTTAATGTAAGCGCGGCATGTGTAACGTTACACACACTACTGTGATAAATCCATACCCTCCGCAGGTGCACCGGAAGTGACGAGGGTATGGTTTTTTCACGGAACACCGGCAATCTTTGGTTTGATTTATTTGATACAAATGAAAAAAGATTCAAAACAGCTTCCTTAGAATATGCTTGTTGCAAAAAAAAAAACACAAAACTATTGCCAAATCCTCTTTTATTGATGTGTGTATACAATGTAAAGTTTTCTCTCTGCATGAACCTTCTTAACTGCTGTCAGATGCAAATTGATACAAAGAACTTTTCTCCATGTCCACAATAAAACGTTATCACAGTCCTTGTGCAGAAAGAGAGGGGGGGAGAGGATGAGTAGGAAGGAGCTCATATTACACTGCACAGTGCTTGAGCAATTGTTTCTGCTAAGATAAGAGCACCGAAGATCCACAAAAGTCCTATCATAGGATAGGATGAATGGGTACTCACACTTTTGCAGTAATACCCGATAGTCCACAGTAAGACCAGCGATCGCCACTTGTCAATTACTCATCTCTGACAGCAGGGATGAGCGCTGAGGATCCCACTCAATTGCTGTGCAATGTCCTCCAGTGCAGTTTCCTGTGCTGTCTGCTTGCCTGTCACTTGTCTCCGTCAAAAGCAGCAGTGAATACTGTGGATCCCGCTGGCTTAAAGCGGAGTTCCACCCAAAAATGGAACTTCTGCTATTTTGCTTCTTCCCCCCCCTCCGGTGCCTTCGTCACTACCCAATGTGAATTCTAAAATCTGTTCTGTCATTGTGAACTTTAGGAATTTTTTCTTCATTCAGTCCATTAACTTACAAGTGTTTCTATCTGAGTTATGCAGGAAAGGATTTATCAGCTGATCCAGAGCCACACATGGCATGTGTTTTTTAATGTTTAGGAGGGGATATAGGTCACCACACCTATATGGCACTAAGTTAATTTTTGTATTTGTGATTGCACTATTTCTATCATAATAAATATTTTCATACCATCAGCAAGTCTCAGCTTGTCATGTACCTGGTCCTGAAGCCGAAATGCTGAGAGGGCTCTCCTTGCGGCTGAGTGCTTGGTGTCCCTGAAGGTGGTAACAGGAAGCACAAAGCCCAAAGTAGCAGGGATTGCCAGCTGTGCCCCAGATGAGGGTTGGTGGTAGGTAGATCTCTCTGCAGGTGAACAACAGAGGAGGTGAGCACTAGGGCCCAGGAGTGCATACCTGCCAACTGTCCCGTTTTTCCCGGGACAATCCCGGCAAATAGGAGCCTGTCCCGGGTATATTACAGTGTCCCTGTTAATCAGGGACATTGTAAATCATTTAAAAAAAAAAAAAAAAAATTTTTTTCTTTTTTAAATTTTGTGCCACACAGTGTCGCTCTCACCCCAGCTAGGAGTTGCAGTTCTGGCAGCAGGTTGCCTCTCTCTCTGTGCCCACTCACTCTTCCCGCCTGTCGCAAATTTAACGTGTCACCGAAGGCAGGGTGTCAGCATGGTGCACTTTCCAAAATCGGCCAGCAGGGGGAGGCAGAGCACCTTCCGACAAGCTGGAGGCCTCACACTCCATTAATGACTACTATCAATAATGTTTTTTTATAGATATAATTTATACACCTGTTAATTGATACATATATATATAAATATATATATATATATATATATATATATATATATATATATATATATATATATATATATATATATATATATATATATATAGTTTTCTAGCTCTAGATAAATGTGTGTACATATCCGTCTATGTGTGTGCATATATATTATATATATATATATATATATATATATATATATATATATATATATATATATATATATATATATATATATTGCTCAAAAAAATGAAAACAGACCTCAATCCTCAATGGGAAAAATCTCATGCTGGATATCTATACTGGTATGGACTTGGTATGTGTTAGGATGGTATGGACTGGGTAATGTGTTAGGATCTATACTGTATGGACTGGGTAATGTTAGGATCTATACTGATATGGACTGGGTAATGTGTTAGAATATATACTGGTATGGACTGGGTAATGTGTTAGGAAGGAAAGGATGCCACATTGTTTTATGTAAATGAAAATTATCACCCTACAGAGGGCTGAATTCAAAGACAGGTGAATAAAGTGTGAAATGTGCTCAGGTGTGACCATACAAAAAATGGAATATGTAAATGTAAATAAAGTGTTAGGTGTAAATAAGTACAATAAAACCTAATTATACCAGATAGTATAAGTATAATCATACTTATTTACACTTTGTACTTTATTTATATTTACATATTCCATTTTTTGTACGGTCACACCTGAGCACATTTCACACTTTAGAATTGCAGGGAATTGTGATGAGAATTTTAAACTTTAGGCAGAAGTAGTGCAGCTGGATGGGAGAATTATTCCAACTCTGCTACTTTGGCTCTGCTACTTAAGTTTGAAATTCCCTTTTTCAATTTCCTGTAATTCTCTCTTTATGAAGTAGACCCTATAATCTGATAAATAGGCGGAGATTAATTATGCAGAGTGGGCGGAGCTTCAGGGAAATGGGTGTGGTAATTGATAGCTGTGCTGCAAAGTGTCCCTGGAAATTTTTTTCAAATGTTGGCAACTATGGGAGTGCTGTGGAAGTTGTAGACTGCACACGGCTGGAAGTAGTTTGTAATGGAGAGTGCAGTTGGTAGGATCAACAGGTAAGTACTGGAAGCAGGTTCTGCAGGCTGGGTACAGCAGGTGGGCACCAAGGCAGATCACAGCAGAAAAGGCACAGCCGAAGGCGTAGTCGGGGACAGAAGCAGAGGTCAGTAAGCCAGTGGTCAGCAGATCGGATAGCAGAGCCGTGGTTAGGCAAGCCGGGGGTCATACACAGGGCAGATGACAAGAGAAGATCCGTGAACAATCCGAGGTCAGAGCTGGGAGCGAGACAAGAGGAATCCAAGAACAAGCCGGGTTGACAACAGGTGATCAGAAGCAGCAGCAAACACAGGAAGCTGGAAACAGGAAGCTGAAGACCAGTCAGCAATGTTCATGTGCCACAGATATCCTTTTAAAGGCCAGAGGGTGCTGGGATTGGACGTCCACTTTGTGCGCCAGCACGCACACATCTTCGCCCTAGCGGACGTGCGTTTGTAATACGTGTGCGTATTCATGCGGGCGCGGCCATGCAGGGCTTGCCTTAGGTGTTCAGGCGCCCTGTGCGAGCTAAACCTGTGGCGCCCCCCCAGCGCCCTGCACATTTTCTTGCACTTCATTTGACTTGACAGAGGCACCCCTTACATCAGAGACCCTCACAGAGCCCCCCTTACATCTGAGACCCCCTTACATCAGAGACCCCCTTACATCAGAGACCCCCCATGGAGCCCCCCTTACATCAGAGACCCCCCACACAAAGCCCCCTTACATCAGAGACCCCCCACACAGAGCCCCCCTTACATCAGAGACCCCCCTACATCAGCGACCCCCCACACAGAGCCCCCCTTACATGAGAGACCCCCCCTACATCAGAGACCCCCCACAGAGCCCTTCTTACATCAGAGACCCCCCCACACAGAGCCCCCCTTACATCAGAGACCCCCCACACAGAGCCCCCCTTACATCAGAGACCCCCCACACAGAGCCCTTCTTACATCAGAGACCCCCCCCACACAGAGCCCCCCTTACATCAGAGACCCCCCACACAGAGCCCCCCTTACATCAGAGACCCCCTACATCAGAGACCCCCCACACAGAGCCCTTCTTACATCAGAGACCCCCCCCCCACACAGAGCCCCCCTTACATCAGAGACCCCCCCACACAGAGCCCCCCTTACATCAGAGACCCCCCCACACACAGAGAGCCCCTTACATCAGAGACCCCCCCACACAGAGCCCCCCTTACATCAGAGACTCCCCACACAGAACCCTTCTGACATCAGAGACCCCCCCCCCCCACACAGAGCCCCCCTTACATCAGAGATCCCCACACAGAGCTCCCCTTACATCAGAGACCCCCCACACAGAGCTCCCCTTACATCAGAAACCCCCCACACAGAGCCCCCTTACATCATAGACTCCCCACACAGAGCCCCCTTACATCAAAGACCCCCCACACAAAGCCCCCCTTACATCAGAGACCCCCCACACAGAGCTCCCCTTACATCAGAGACCCCCCATACAAAGCACCCTTATATCAGAGCCCACCCACACAGAGCCCCCCACACAGAGCCCCCCTTACATCAGTTTGGGCCCAGTTTGGACATTGTCACTTAGGGATGTACTCATTTTTGTTGCCATTGGTTTAGACATTAATGGCTGTGCGTTGAGTTATTTTAAGGGGACTGAAAATTTACACTGTTATACAAACTGTACACTCCCTACTTTACATTGTAGCAAAGTGTAATTTCTTTAGTGTTGTCACATGAAAAGATATAATAAAATATTTACAAAAATGTGAGGGGTGTACTCACTTCTGTGAGATACTGTATATGCAATTTATAAGTGAATCCATATTTTCTTTATCGTACATCACGGGACACAGAGCCGGTAATAATGACTATCTGGGTTATACGCTACCTTTAGGTGACTGGACACTGGCAACCAATAGACAGGAAGTTCCTCCCATATAACCCCTCCAATACAGGAAGAACCTCCGTTTTTTCACCAGTGTCTTGAAGGTGGTGGTCATGGCTGTTAAAGCTCTTCAATCTTAAGAATGATGTCCCAGTTGGAGTGTTCTGATTGGATCCATTCGGATTGCTAAGCGCTAAAAGGATGGTACCCAAGCCTCAGCCAAGACGATCTGAGGTCTTGCATGTAATGTGACTCATCTGGGCACTGGACCCTGGTAATGGAACCTTGGTTATTATACCAAGGAGTTTTGACAACAGGGTGCTCTACAGGTCCAAGGGTGTGGACCCCATTAAAAAGGGGGACCCGGTTCTTGAAGGCCCATTGACTGACAAAGCCCGCCGTGATGGGTGAAAATTGGGTCCTTTAAGGATCCTGCGGTGAGACTGGTAAGTTTTTCCCTCTTCTTTTTTCTTTGAAAAAAAAAAAAACGAGATTGCAGGGAGATTGCACGGTTTTCTCCAGTGGCTGCAGTATTGCGTTTGGCCACTAGAGGTCACTAGTCTGTTTTAATCTGTGTCTACAGGGGATTTTAAGTCAGCTTGGTAAGAAGGCGGTGTATCTCCCTCGGCCGCGCTCGTGCACGGCAATTATGCATGAGCGCGCGTCTGACATCACGTGGCGCCGGCTCAATCAAAACATGTGTAGTTCCTGGCCAGTTCTGTTTGCTGGAACTGCTGGCTAGATCATTCTGGGATACAGAGCAGATTTAGACTGGGTCTTGGACATGGCTGCAAATACTGCTGGAGAAGGGCAGTGGTCTGTGATAATTGCACTTGCTGGATCACAGGATCTGTCTGCCTTATTGTGCAAAGAGCCTGTCTTTCTGGGTCTTATTTTTTGTAAGCAATGTCTTCCAGAAGAAGAAGTGGGGGGGGGGGGGGGGCGCAACTGGGAAGGGAACACCTGTTCCACTATCAGGATTAGGAAATCCTAGCCTTGCTCCTGCTGTGCTATCTTCCTCTGAGAGACCTGAAGCAACTGGCCAATCGGAGCTATTACGCTTACCAGGTATTGTTGCTACCTCTAATGCCTCTGTGTCTACCTATGTTACTAAGGATGACTTGGCATCTGCCTTGGCTAGCCTTGAAGGCAAAATAGCCAGGATGATTGCTTCTGTTTCACAGGGGGGGAGGGGGGGGGGGAGAAAACGGGATTGATCCCCTTCTCCTGTGCCCAGACTCAGCAAGGATCCACTAGAGTTTTTAGGCTCTCATGGTCTTGCAGGAACTCCTGGCTTAGAGCCAGAAAGAGCAGAAGATATGTACAGGAGGTAGCTGTTGATGTAAAGGAAATCCTGCGATCCTGTGAGCAACCCTGAGGTTCTAGATCAATAGATTATCTGCCGCAGACACTCCACTTCTCATAATAGTGTAATTAATTGAAATAAATAAATAGTGCTGTGCAAATATATAAAGTGACATATATTAATCAATGTGCATTAAAACATTAAAATCAAAAACCAGTATATATAACATTAAAGTGCCAATAGTGCCAATGAATTAATAGGATTCCATAAAAAAGAAAAAAAGATATATAGATAAAAAAAAAAAAAAAAAGAGTCCGGTAAAAAAAGTGTATAGCCGTGCTGAAAATTAATAAATGGATATATAAATAAATGGAGTAAGGAAGTCAAGCCATAAAATATTAAAACATTAAAATGGTTAAAAATTGGTAAAACAACCGACCTAAAACAGGTCAAAAACTGCTGCTATAAAAGCCAGAATGTAATATATAGGTGCAATAGATTCACTGTGAAATCAATAAAATCTAAAACACTAGCAGCGCTAGACTGTGTATATCACAACTTAATGCATGTACATAAACTTAATGCATTTACATAAATGCATTAAACATATATACATAAGGGGGGACACAGCGTATGGAGGTGACATCTGTATGAGCAGAGGGCTGGAGCAGTGGCGGCTGGTGCTCAAAATTTTTTGGGGGGGGGGGGGGGAGCAAAAAGAAAAATGTAATAGGTATTGCTTCGCGGCAATGGCATAGGCATGGCACAGGTGATGGTACAGGCATGGCACAGGTGAGGGCACAGGTCGGCTTCAATCACTTACCTGCTCTCCTCCTGGACTGCCTGCGAGACGTCCACTGCGCTGCTCCTCTCCTCGAGTCCTCTTCTTCTGACGGCGGCGGGATTCCGGGAACCGTCCACGGCGCTGCTCGTCTCGTCCTCTTCAGTCTTCTGATCTTCCGATCGGTCTGGGCGGCGGGAAGGAGATCGGGCAGTAACGGTGCTTGACTGACGCACGCACCGGCACCGCCCCCATTGCGACTTCAGCGGGGTCAGCAATCGGATGGCCCGGATGATGATTGGTCCAGGCTGGAAACTGGACCAATCACAGCCAGGATATCACAAAAGTGGGGGTGTCCTAGCGCTATGACCTGCGCCCAGGTTACGCCCCCAGAAGGCAGCCAATCGGCGCCTCTTCTGGGTCGTAAACCCCCCCCCCCCCATAGCCACCACATAGGCCAGCAAACGCAATCTTTTTTTTTTAAACTTTATTGTTCTTTTTGTAATTTTTTTTTTCTTTCCTTTTTTTTTTTTAGACGGGGATGGTGCCCTGGCGCCCCCTATGCACAGGCCGCCACTGGCCTGGAGATAGGAGCAGTTTTTGCTCAAATATTTTTACAGTGCCAAAACCAAATGGCGAGACCAATTCTAGTTCTCAAAGCTCTGAACCAGTATCTGACCATTCGGTCTTTTTGCATGGAATCAATATGCTCTGTGGTAGCCTATCTAGGAAGAGGAGATTTTCTGGCTTCCATAGCTATCAAGGATGCAAACCTCCATGTACAAATTTTTAGGCTCCCTCAGTGGTTTTTGCATTTTGCAGTAGGGCACTCCCATTTTCAGTTTGTGGCTCTGCCGTTCGGTCTGGCCACAGATCCCCGGGTGTTTACAAAAGTCTTGGCCCCGGTGTTGGCTCTTCTAAGGTCTCAGGGCATCTCAGTAATGGGTTACCTAGATCAGTGGTCCTCAACCCTGGTCCTCAGGACCCACTAACAGGCCAGGTTTGCAAGATAATTGAAATACATCCCAGGTGATATAATTTGCTGCTAAGTGATTGCAGTACTCTAGTCTGCATCTCCCCAAGGTAATACTTAAAATCTGGCCTGTTAGTGGGCCCTGAGGACCGGAGTTGAGGACCACTGAGTCCTAGATGACCTGCTGATTAAGAATTGATCAGGACCAGGTCTAAGATGGGATGTTTCCTGGACAGTCCAGTTCTTAGAAAATTTGGGTTGGGTAGTAAACTTAGAAAAGTCGGCCTTAAGGCCTTTTCAAATTCTGGAATATTTGGGTCTGATTCTCGAAACTGCTCCGGCAAAGATTTTCCTGCCATCAAAAAGGTTTCTGGCCTTGAAGGGTCTAGTGCAGTTGGTAAGAGGGAAAAAGTTTCCCTCAATATGGCTGTGCATGAGACTACTAGGCAAGATGGTGTACTCATTCGAAGCAGTCCCTTATTGGTTGCCAGTGTCCAATCACCTAAAGGTAGCGTACAACCCATATAGTCATTATTACTGGCTCTGTGTCCCATGATACTCCAAGAAAAGGATTTTACAGGTAATATGAAGAAAAAATCCTATTATTACCAAGAACAAGTGCAACCAAAGTCTGCAACTGTCCTACTTAGTGTCCTTTATAAATAATATTGGTGAAAACACAAATATAGAAGAAAAAAGGTTTTAGTGCTAGTCACTAAACCACCTGTGCATAGGATAAGTGCTTGATTATAAAGTGCTATGTGTTTGGTGTATAAATCCCACAGAGGGTTGTGATTTCCACCCTAGGGTAGTGTTGTAATATAAAATCGAATTATTTATATATGTGTGTAAAAATCAGTATGTGAGCAGCAACGTAGAAATGCGTAATGACGCCCAAATTAAAGTAAATACAATATATAACCACGCTCAAACAAAATAACACACAAATTTTAAGAACACAATGTGAACCATTAATTGTGTATGAAAAAGAAAGTGGTTTTGGGAGTCTTTGATGTGATAAAAATCCACAGAGGATATCACAATCTCAATATGAAGAAAAGTTCTTATATAAGGAGCCAATGCTGTTCATGCAGGTAAGGTACACCTCCACCTTGGGACTTTCACCAAGTGCACACAGAGTCTGCTTACCAGAAGGGTCGGACCCCTTAATTAGAGGGGGGTCAGACAGAGTGATAATTCCCAGCTAGGTACTCCTATTTAGGGCCACTTCCAGTGTTCAGCAAACCACCTATAAGTTCCAGGTAGGTAAATCCCTTTGAGATCCAGCTCCTTTTTGCTATGGTATACTCAGCCCAGGATCAGACTCAGATTATACATGATATACTGTATAAGGGAGAGACAACAAAAGGGACCTCTCATGGTGTAGTATCCTAAATATCCATTTATTAACCAATAAATGTTGCACTTACTACAGATTTCTCAAGAGTATGGCAGGTACAGGTGTTTCAATAGCGGTTTCAGCAGGGGACGCCGCTTCCGCATTCCGCCTGCATTCTACAGAGACTGGAAATTGCGTGTTGCGATCGCACGTTTCTGATTGTCAACACGCAGCCAACATCATCAGGGGTCATGTGATCTCAATCGTAAGCTCAAGCATTTATACACGCAGACCGCGCGCACAACCAATCCAAGTCCATCCTTCCAAGGAACCTCTCTTCCAGGAAGTAAAGTCAGTTCCCTGGTTACTGGGCAATCAATACAATACAACAAGATGTGTATTAGAAACATAGAAACATAGAATGTGTCGGCAGATAAGAACCATTTGGCCCATCTAGTCTGCCCAATATATCTGAATCCTATGAATAGTCCCTGGCCCTATCTTATATGAAGGATAGCCTTATGCCTATCCCATGCATGCTTAAACTCCTTCACTGTATTTGCAGCTACCACTTCTGCAGGAAGGTTATTCCATGCATCCACTACCCTCTCAGTAAAGTAATTATATATAAATATTAACCCCTTTGGTGATTAGTCAAATAATAATATCGGGTAAACAGATCGCCATGATCAAATAGGCTTACCCACTGTTTTGAAGGGGAAAGTTCCACCCTTTAGGTTAAAAGCTCACTCTACTAGGAGGGTAAGTGCTTCATGGGCAGTGCATCATTAGGTGTCTATGGCTCAGATTTGCAAATCTGCTACCTGGTCTTCAGTTCATATATTCACAGTTTTACCAAGTGGATGCAAGAGCCTGAGAAGGGGCTCAATTTGGAATTAGCGTGCTTCAGGCAGCAGTATAAGCTCTATTTTTGCCAAGGGGCAATTTTGGGTTTGCTGTGTCCCCTCCCCTCATGGGCATTGCTTTAGGACATCCCAGATTGTCAGTCATTATTACCAACTCTGTGTCCCGTGATGTACAATAAAGAAAATATAATTTCTTTCAACTTACCTGTAAAATCCTTTTCTTGAAGTACATCATGGGACACAGAGGTCCCTCCCCTCTTTTCAGGGATCTTGCTTCAAAAACTGAGGTTCTTCCTGTATGGAAGGGGTTATATAGGAGGAACTTCCTGTCTATTGGTTGCCAGTGTCCAATCACCTAAAGGTAGCGTATAACCCAGATAGTCATTATTACTGGCTTGTGTCCCATGATGTACTCCAAGAAAAGGATTTTACAGGTAAGATGAAGGAAAAATCCTATTATTACCAAGAACAAGTGCAACCAAAATCTGAAACTTTCCTCCTTAATGTCCTTTATAAACAATATTGGTGAAAACACAAATATAAATCGATATCATAAATTCAAACCCTGGTTCTTAGGTATGCTCTAAATCAGTGCAAATAAATTTGAAACAATGTGTATTGTGAAAAAATGAAAAATCACAATATCGTAGTATAATCGCATAAACTGAAAGTCCTTAAAAGTGCAACATGTATATACAATTCATAAGTGAGTCCATAATGATCCTTAATCAGAAAAGTGCCGTGCTTTGGTGATCCTCGCCACCTCTCAATTAATGCGCCTTACCTCTGTTTGACCTCTCTAACTAGGTCAAATTTCACCTTCCCCCTATATGCTGGGGTATTGTCACGGGGCTTACCTTTGTTGGAGTCTGTAACGCAGAGATGTACGCTCACCCTCGCAGATATCCACAGTCCAAGGTGACCAGGTAAGAAAGCCACCTGGGCTGTGAATTTGTGCACGGGGGCTTGGCAGGGACGGTGCTCAAATAGGCAGGACCGGCAGGAATATAATGGGAAGGGAAGTCCAGGAATAACAGTAGTCACTGGATGACACAAGTCCGAATTAGGATCAGGAGATGAGAGGAAGATAAGGTCACAGGAACAACATGGAGCAAGGTAAGGATGGAAGCCGGAGTCAGTATGGAACACACGCTCAGGAAATAGGAACACAGGAACAAAGTCTGCCAAACAGGAACAATCTGGAACAAAGATCAGGAACACAGGAACAAAGTCTGTCAAACAGGAACAAAGATCAGCAATGAACTGACAATGCTTTGAGCGAGAGGCAGTGTTTTATAGCTTGCTTAATTGAGCAATTAGCTTCAGGTGGACAATGAGAGACAAGAGCATAATCAGGTGAAGTCCAGCCCCCTAGTGCTGCAGGCAATACCAGATTAACAAGACTGGATCCATATGAGCTGAAGTGTGTCTCAGAGGTAGGATAACAGGACAGAATGTCAAAGTACACAGGTTCAAATCCCATGTCAGGTACTTAACAGCTGCCATGCCTGGCTGTCTGTAAGGCATGGCGAGAACCGTGACAGTACCCCCCCTTTAAAGACACCCTCCGGACAGGAACAGGTTCTTTGCAGAGGTCTTTTACAGGATAGGCATTTGCAGCTTTTAATACTTCCTCAAACAACTTCAGGTCCTCCTTACTTACCACAGTGCCATTAGAAGCATATGTGCAGTCAGGTGAAAGAACTTCGTTGTCAGGGCAGGAAGTAATGAAGGTGCTTGCTAGAGTTTCTTTGGAAAGAGATACAGACGTTACTGGAGCTGGAGGAGGGACTTCCACAGGGGTATTGGTTTCAACAATTGCCATAGTCTGGGTGCCCTTTTCAGACACAGAACGGGGACAGGGCTGGCAGCAACCTTGGCAGTTTACAGGCTGTGTTTCTGGGAAAAAAGGACTGATCTGCATGTTATCCACTGGGAGATCCTTAGACCTGGATGGACGAGTTGGGCAAAATGTGATTAAATGTCCCCTCTCTCCACAATGGAAACACAGGCCACTGTTTCTCCTACGGTCTCTTTTTTTGGAAGACAGCCTGGTGCGCACGGTGCCAATCTCCATGGGCTCCTCTTTAACCTCTGGAGGATCAAGGCATATTGGGGTGGTGTCAGGATGACAAGGCTGGCTGTTGAAGGCAGGCTTGTACCGTGATCAGGCAGAGTCATCATATTCGTATGGGTTTCCTTTTTCTCTAGGTACCCGAGGTCTGCGGGAGCCTGGAGCAGGCTTTGAAGTAGCTTTCTGGGAGGTAAGACACTGAGAGTCCATGGCATTTATAAATGACTCCCAATCTTCCAAGATAGGACTTTTCTCCTGCAGCTTCTGGTATGCCCATGTTTTCATCCTTCCAGAAAGCAGATTAATAGCGGAATGAACCTTGATAAAGTCAGTGCAATTGGTCCTGGGTTTAAGGACAAACAGGAGCTCACAATCCATCCGGAAGGTTGTAAATGAGGAATGGGAACCATCAAATCTGTCAGGTAACAGGACATAGGGTTCTGGATGTGCAGGTTCCAGGGCTGGGCGTACTGTGCCTTTAAGTATCAGCACTTCTTGCTGCAATTCAGCCACAATCTGGGCCAGGCTGGACACCTGCTGGGTGAGCTGCCCGCACATCTCTGCGGACTCCATATGGTCAGTTCATTGTGTCACGGGGCTTACCTTTTGTTGGAGTCTGTAACGCAGAGATGTACGCTCACCCTTGCAGATATCCACAGTCCAGGGTGACCAGGTAAGAAAGCCACCTGGGCTGTGAATTTGTGCACAGGGGCTTGGCAGGGACGGTGCTCCAATAAGCAGGACCGGCAGGAATACAATGGGAAGGGAAGTCCAGGAATAACAGTAGTCACTGGATGACACAAGTCCGAATTAGGATCAGGAGATGAGAGGAAGATAAGGTCACAGGAACAACATGGAGCAAGGTAAGGATGGAAGCCGGAGTCAGTCTGGAACACACGCTCAGGAAATAGGAACACAGGAACAAAGTCTGACAAACAGGAACAATCTGGAACAAAGATCAGGAACACAGGAACAAAGTCTGTCAAACAGGAACAAAGATCAGCAATGAACTTACACTGCTCTAAGCGAGAGACAGTGTTTTATAGCTTGCTTAATTGAGCAGTTAGCTTCAGGTGGACAATGAGAGACAAGAGCATAATCAGGTGAAGTCCAGCCCCCTAGTGCTGCAGGCAATACCAGATTAGCAAGACTTGATCCATATGAGCTGAAGTGTGGCTCAGAGGTAGGATAACAGGACAGAATGTCAAAGTACACAGGTTCAAATCCCATGTCAGGTACTTAACAGCAGCCACACCTGGCTGTCTGTAAGGCATGGCGAGAACCGTGACAGGTATACATGGTGGGCTCCTCTTGCGTCCTCCTCCTCCTCTTTTGTTCCACTGTATATCCAGATACTGTTTCTTTAGTGGGGTGTGTGGCCCTTTAGAACTGCGTTTTTTTCCTCCATATAAAGATTCATGCAAAAAAGGGGTCCTCATGGTGTAGTAATTTTAAAGTAGGTATTTATTTAAAAGTAGAAACTTACATTTACCGTATATACTCGAGTATAAGTAATCCTGAATATAAGCCGAGGCCCCAAATTTTACCACAAAAAAATGGGAAAAATTATTGACTCGAGTATAAGCCTAGGGTGGGAAATGCAATGCAGCAGCTACTGGACCACCACGAGACCCAAAACAGGGGCTGCGGGCATGTTACAGGAGAATGCAGGGCTGTGGGCATGGTACAGGAGATGCAGGGCTGTGGGCATGGTACAGGAGAATGCAGGGCTGTGGGCATGTTATAGGAGAATGCAGGGCTGCGGACATGGTACAGGAGATTGCAGGGCTGTGGGCATGGTACAGGAGAATGCAGGGCTGCGGGCATGGTACAGGAGAATGCAGGGCTGTGGGCATGGTACAGGAAAATGCAGGGCTGCGGGCATGGTACAGGAGAATGCAGGGTGTACCATGCCCGCAGCACTGCATCTCTTGTAGTATGCCCGCAGCCCCACATAATGGCAGGTAGTGCTGCTGTGTAGGAGGCTCACTTACCTGTTCCTGAGGCGCTTTAGATTTAAAAATGGCGCCGCCCGGCACCAACACGTCATTGCGCATGCGCCGCCGCCGCTCGGGAAAAATCGTATATGTTTGACTATTCCCGGGAATAGCCGAACATGTACGGACTTTCCCGAGCGGCGACAGCACATGCATGCTGACATGTTGGCTCCGGGCGGCGCCATTTTTAAATCTAAATGGCCTCGGAGCATGTCGGGCCGGCCGGGGACTTTTTTTTTTTTTTTTTAATGACTCGAGTATAAGCCGAGGGGGACGTTTTCAGCACAAAAAAGTATGCTGAAAAACTCGGCTTATACTCGAGTATATACGGTAAGTTTAAAACAAACCGCTCCTGTAATGGACAGCAGGATACAAAGGTTCTCACATAATTTCCTGTGTGCAGCAGTGTCACCTGAGTCACCCTATGTGTTTCATCATGGTCATGTGACTTTATCAGTGGTATGGAGTCATATGCACATGGTAAGTTTATATAATGTGAATGACAAAGATCATATCTGAATCCTTAAAATATATGTAAAACACATTAAAAAAAAAAAACGCTTTGTAGTGCAAAGCACAACATCCGCTTGAATAATTCTTCAAAATAAATTGCTTTTAAAATATTTTAAAACATTAAAAATAAACGGTGTTGGTTCCTTTTAGAAAAAACTCAATCTAGTGGTTAATCTGCAAAATATCGTCTAAAATCTAGTTTCCTCCATCTAGTGGTCATAAAAGCGTATTGCATATCCTAAAAAGGGACTATATGGTAGGAAAACCTTTAATCAAGTATGCCCCCCCCCCCCCCACCCAATCTGGTGGTCAAAATAAGTAAATGGTAAAGGGAATGACAATGCATTAGGGCAAAATTACTAAATAGTGTTTTGCAATGGACCATGATATATATTGCTGGTGAAGTCTAGTAGGTTGTATTCCATGTCATAGTTTATAAAACAAACTGTGCGCAGTAATCCCCTTGGATGTTTTTATTAAAAATCACTGAGAAAACAGTTCAGATCAAATTCAATATTCATTCCTCCTGGATGCATGGTCTGTATTTCATAAATCCATCTGGATTCCTGTTGGCTCAATAATCTGGTTTTATTGTCCCCTTGCCAATGTTTTTTATATTTTTCTATTGCCTAGAATTGTAACCCTGAGGGATCTCTGTTGTGGTGTAGCCGAAAATCATTAGATACACTGATTTTTGAATCCTATGGATATAATTTGTACATGTTCGTACATTCTTTTTGAACATTTTCTTAGTTCTTCCTATGTACTGGTAGCCACATGTACATTGGAGGGCGTACACTAGACCCTCTGTATCAGGTCCCTGATTTTATATTTCTTCTACGTGGAGTGGAAGATGATGTTAATTCCTTTCTTTTTCTTGGGTTTGCTTTTGTATGTGTACATGCATAACATCTGCCACATCTGAAGAAACCAGGTGTTTCAAAAAAAGAAAATGTAATCTTCTTTGGTGGATCTGGTATATTCTTGACTATTTTTTTTTGGATGTTGTTATCAAGTATTAGTGCTGCCTTGTGGTTGTTTTCTTTTAAATAATCTTTATTTATTAAACACAAATTTAAGTACAACAAATCAAAACAAAAGACAAGTATAAAAGCAAACAGCTATGGCAGATGTTATAACAGTGTGCCCATTGACCAGACAGAGGAAGTCCTCATCCAGAACCTGCCCAGTGAACCAGGCCCGGACCACCCAGGGAAGAACCCCTGAGCCAGCCTGGGTGCATCGCGACAGGCATCAAGCAGAACAATATCACAGTGCTGCCAGGGAACTGTAATAAACATAAAGAAATTTAAGGAAAAGGAGAAATGAGAGGTGAAGAGAAAAGAGTAGTCAAGGGAAGGAAAAGAAACAGAGAAAGAGTAACAGTAGGAGAAAGAGGAAAACATGCACGTGGCAAAGAGGCAGCAAGGTAGACAAAGAACCATTGATCAAGACCGATAGGGGAAGAAGGACATCACACTCCCAAAGCAGTGCAACACAAAACAACCCAGGCCGCCTAAGCAGCGCATCACGTCTTGAGCCCAGGAGAGAATCAGTGGTGAGGGGCATAGACCTAACCAGTAAGCTCTATGTATTGGGGATCCCATCTGAATAAAGCATCCATCCCGACCATATATCCATAAACAGAGACAGCTGGTCCCTAAGATCCATCACGCTACTTTCCGCACTCATAAAACCATTCACTTCTCGCTTCTACTCAGCCAAGGTGGGGCAAGAGGTCTGTTTCCAGTGTCTCGGGATCAAGCACTTAGCAGCATTCAGCAAGAATGGGATAACACTGCGTTTATACTTCTTAACAGAGAATTTGACAAAATGGAAAAGACATTGGAGTGGAGTGCGGTCAGGCAGGGTGATGGCCAGCTTCTGAATCCATGAATAGATGGAATCCCAAAAGGGTCTTATTTGGGAGGAATCCCACCAAATATGTAGGAAAGTGCCCCGTTGGCCACAGCCCCGCCAGCAATGGGTATCTGCAGTAGGAAACATTTGTGCTAATCGTGATGGGGTCCTGTACCAATGGGAAAGCAATTTGTTGGAGGACTCCTGGACACGGGTGCTTATAGAGGAGACATGGGCCAGGTGCATAATCTTAGGAGTTTGGTCATGAAATTAGTCAGTTGTCTATAACACCATGTGGACATTGAAAAGTCCCCGAAGCGGGACCTCAGAGTATCCAAGGGCCGTAGGTGTCCCGCCGGCGCAAATTTCCCACAGAACGTCTTCCCAAGTCCGAAAAAAACGCTAGTCTTCCCCAGGGGCGAACCGCGGGAATCCCCCCAAGGGGGTCAGTGGGGAAACCCCAGAGGAGTAGTCCCCCTGTGCCTTGAGCCTGTCCCACAACCGGAAAGTGGACCTCGTCATGGGAGAAGTCAACTCCGAGAGTCCCCTGCTGCCCGTCGGGATCCAAGGCGCGCCCGCCAAGTTCCTTCCAGCTAAAGTTTTCTCAAGAGGGACCCAAAGTTTAGTGGAGGCATCATTAGTCCAGTTCAGGATGCACACCAGGGTCAATGCTTTATAGTACGTGAAACATCCAGCAGTCCTGTCCTACCTTCCTTTTTGTGTCTCCGCAGAATGGCATAAGCCAGTCTATGATGTTTACTGTGCCAAACAAACTTCAGAAATTATTGTTTGAGTTGCTTAAAAAAGACCCGTGGTAGGTGTATGGGGACTGTGTTCAATAAGTATATGAGCCTAGGAAGAATGTTCATTTTAGGTGCGTTAATGCGCCCGAACCACGTCAGGGGATAGGCAGACCAAGTCTCTAAGCCACCTTTGATATGGCCCAGGAGTGCCCTGTAGTTCTCGTCATATAGCACCATCGAGTCTGAGGATATGTGGGTACCCAAGTATGGTAGGAAGGTCTCTCGCCATTTAAACCGGAAGGAACGCCGAAGGGTATTTGCCATTTCCATCAGGGCGTGAATGGGGGAGTAATTCTGATTTATCGTAATTCATTTTAAAGTTGGAGAGGTCTCCAAAGCACCGCAGTGCCTCCAGGAGCACTGGCAGGGAGAGCTAGGGTCTGCTAATGTAAATCAAGAGGTCGTCTGTGTAGGCCGACAATTTGTGCTCCACAGCACCTATCCTGATCCCCCCAATATCCCCATTATCACGTATCATCCTCAAAAAGGGTTCCTGAATACCCTTGTCTAGTACCATTATAAATACGGAAGGTGTCTAAAAGTAAGCCATTCACCCTTACTCTGGCTCCTGGACCGCTATACAACGCCAAAATCCATCCGAGCATCCAGGCGCCAAGTCCGAGGGAGCGGAGGACCTTCGACAGGTACGTCCAGTCAACCCTGTTGAAGGCCTTCTCCGCGTCCAGCGACAAGACCAGACGGGGAGCCTGATCAAGGCCATGCCGCGCCCAATGCAGCATATGAAGGGCTCGAATGGTGTTGTTGCGGGCCTCTCTACATGGCATAAAGCCCACCTGGTGAGAGTGGATCAAGGCAGCCACATGGTCCTGAAGACGCAGGACGAGAGCCTTGGCCAAAATTTTAGTGTCCTAAATAAGCAGGGAGATTGGCCTATAATTGGCACAGAAAAGAGGGTCCTTGCCCAGTTTGAGTAACACAGTAATATGAGCCAAGAGGGCCTCAGGTGGCAGGGGGGCATCCAAAGTAACAGTGTGAAAATGTGAACACATGGGATTACCAAGAACGGGAAACAATTTCTTATAATAGAGGTTCGTGAAACCGTCTGGCCCCAGGCTCTTGCTTGGAGGGAGACCTGCCACGATCCTGCCTACCTCGTCCAATGTGATTGGTCTTTCGAAATCCACCATAATGTCTGCTGGGAGCTGTGGGAAGCCAGAGTCAAGTAAGCCCGTATCTGCTCCTCCCGGCCAGCACCAGCAGATGGGAGAGGATAGAGGGATTCATAAAAATTCTGGAACCCCTTAGCTATCAAGGGAGAGCTGGCCACCCACCCAGTCAGTGTTACAAGGGAGTGGACATGGCGGGCATCCTGTTGCTTTTCAGCATACGTGCCAGCAATTTCCTGTACTTGTTGCCGTGTTCATAGAAGTGGAGTGCCCAAAAGCATAATCTATCCTGCGCCCTTCGCTCTAGACACTGCACTAGGGTCTGTCTAAGGGAGTCCAGCTCTGAGGTGTCCGCAGGAGCCCGGGCTTGTTTGTGTTTCACTTTCAAAGTGGGTATTTTCTCCAGCAGATCTGAGATCTCCTGTTGTCTTTGTCGTTTTCCGATGGGAGATCAACACACCCCTGACCATCGCATTATGGCCCTCCCATAGTGCTGAAGGAGACACCTCCATCATAGAATTGATCTCAAAATAAGTGCGTTATCGACTCCAGGACGATGGGGTCATCCAAAAGGTTCTCATTGAGCATCCAATTCCGAACGTTACGGTGAGCCCCGGGTAGGTTAATGGAGAGCAAAACCGGCGAGTGGTCAGAGAGGGTGATCAACCCAATGGTGACGGAGCGAACTGAATCTAGGTAAAATTGATCAACAAAGAGAAGGTTACATAGTTATATAGTTACATAGTTTTTGAGGTTGAAAAAAGACATCAGTCTATCCAGTTCAACCTATGATGTGTGTGTGTGTGTGTGTTTGCTGTTAACCGTACATTGAATACCCCTGTATGTTGTGGTCTTTGAGTTTTGGAATAGTAGCTGTAATCTCTAACACCAGGATTGGAGGCCCTCCAACAATCAACCAGGTGTAGCTCCTGAAGGAACTTTTTAACGTGCTTATGAGCCCTGAAATATAGTGGTGAGTTGCCCGAGGAGGAGTCCAGACCCAGATCTAGGATGACATTAAAGTCCCCCCTGAGCAAGACCACGCCTTCCTTAAAGCTGGCAAGTTGTCGCAGGGTGACAAACAGAAATGCCCTTGTCCTGGAGTTAGGGGCATAAAGGTGGGCTAGCGCATACATTTGGCCATGAATTGTCCCTTTAAGGAACACAAATCTCCCTTCCAGGTCCAGTTGAGAGGACACCAGGGTGAACGGACAATGTTTATGAATAGCAATAGAAACCCCCCTAGCCTTAGCTATAGGTGAAACACTTTGGAACCACTGGTTAACAGAGGCGTACCTAGGGTCTCCAGCGCCCTTGGCGAGGAGCTGTATCGGCAACCCCCCCCCCCATGACCGTGCCAACCTCCCCCCTTCCTCAATATTCCCCCCCCTTGCCATCTCCCCACTTCCTCAATATCTCTAGCCCAGCCCCCTTTCCCTACTTGTCATGGTAGGGGAGCAGAGGGGGGCGTCCGAAGTCTGGCGTGCTGTCTGTGTCATGCTGAGTGACGGGTAGTCACATGACACCCGGCGCTCCTACGCAGACCGCGAGGGGGAGGTGCTCCCCCTGTGTACTGTGCAGGGCTGGTGCAAGGATTTTTGACACCCTAGGCCAAACCTCATTTTGCCACCCCCCCTTCCCCCCAATTGGCCTCGCCCCTGACTCCACTACCTTTGCCCTGCCCATGTATACAGTGGAGACTACACAGACCTACCTGGTTCCCACTTTCACCTACCTAACCACTACACTGACCTACCTAACCACTACACTGACCACTACACTAACCTACCTAACCACTACACTGACCTACCTAACCACTACCCTAACCACTACACAGACCACTAACCTACCTAACCCCTACACTGACCACTACACTAACCTACCTAACCACTACACTGACCACCCTAACCACTACACTGACCACTACAGTGACCACCCTAACCTTTACAGTGACCACCCTAACCACTACACTGACCACTACAGTGACCACCCTAACCACTACAGTGACCACCCTAACCACTACACTGACCACCCTAACCACCACACTAACCACTAACCTATCTAACCACTACACTGACCACTAACCTATCTAACCACTACACTGACCACTACACCAACCTACCTAACCACTACACTGACCACCCTAACCACTACACTGACCAATACAGTGACCACCCTAACCACTACAGGGACCACCCTAACCACTACACTGACCACTACAGTGACCACTCTAACCACTACACTGACCACCCTAACCACTACACTGACCACTATAGTGACCACTAACCACCCACTACACTGAGTACTATACAAACAGACCTCACACACAACATTCCCCCCTCACTTCCCTAGTACAATGCACTTCAATGGATCCTCCTTACCAGTGGCGGCTGGTGCTCAAAATTTTTTGGGGGGGCGTAAACAGAAAAATGTAATAGGCATTGCTTTGCGGCAAAAAACGCTGTAAAAAATTGCATGACTTTGAGGTCACAAGAGTGTGAAAGGGGCCTTCAGTAATCAAGGTATAGTGTGCCCCCTTCAATGCAGAGTGACCAGCGTGCCTCCTTTCAATGCAGAATGACCAGCGTGCCCCCATTCAATACAGACAGACCAGCGTGCTACCATTAAATGCAGAATGAACAGCGTGCCCCCTTTCAATGCAGAATGACCAGCGTGCCCCCTTTCAATGCAGACAGACCAGCGTGCCCCATTTCAATGCAGAATGACCAGCGTGCCCCCTTTCAATGCAGACAGACCAGCGTGTCCCCTTTCAATGCAGAATGACCAGCGTGCCCCCTTTCAATGCAGACAGACCAGCGTGCCCCCTTTAATGCAGAATGACCAGCGTGTGCCCCCATTCAATGCAGTCAGACCAGCGTGCCCCCATTCAATACAGACAGACCAGCGTGCCCCGTTTCAATACAGAATGACCAGAGTGCCCCCTTTCAATGCAGAATGACCAGCGTGTGCCCCCTTTCAATGCAGAATGACCAGCGTGTGCCCCCTTTCAATGCAGAATGACCAGCGTGCCCCCATTCAATACAGACAGACCAGCGTGCTACCATTAAATGCAGAATGACCAGCGTGCCCCCTTTCAATGCAGAATGACCAGCGTGCCCCCTTTCAATGCAGACAGACCAGCGTGCCCCATTTCAATGCAGAATGACCAGCGTGCCCCCTTTCAATGCAGACAGACCAGTGTGTCCCCTTTCAATGCAGAATGACCAGCGTGCCCCCTTTCAATGCAGACAGACCAGCGTGCCCCCTTTAATGCAGAATGACCAGCGTGTGCCCCCTTCAATGCAGAGAGATTAGTGTGCCCCCTTTCAATGCAGAATGACCAGCGTGTGCCCCCTTTCAATGCAGAATGACCAGCGTGTGCCCCCTTTCAATGCAGAATGACCAGCGTGTGTCCCCTTTCAATGCAGAATAACCAGCGTGTGCCCCCTTTCAATGCAGAATGACCAGCAAGTGCCCCCTTTCAATGCAGAATGACCAGCGTGTGCCCCTTTCAATGCAGAATGAGCAGCGTGCCCCCATTCAATACAGACAGATCAGCGTGCCCCCATTCAATGCAGAATAACCAGCGTGCCCCCTTTCAATGCAGAATGACCAGTGTGCCCCCTTTCAATGCAGACAGACCAGCGTGCCCCCTTTCAATGCAGAATGACCAGCGTGCCCCCTTTCAATGCAGAATGACCAGTGTGCCCCCATTCAATACAGAATGACCACCATGCCCCCTTTCAATGCAGAATGACCAGCGTGCCCCCTTTCAATGCAGAATGACCAGCGTGCCCCCTTTCAATGCAGAATGACCAGCGTGTGCCCCCATTCAATGAAGAATGACCAGCGTGCTCCCTTTCAATGCAGTGAGATCATCGTGCCCCCTTTCAATGCAGAATGACCAGCGTGTGCCCCCTTCAATGCAGTGAGATTAGTGTGCCCCCTTTCAATGCAGAATGACCAGCGTGTGCCCCCTTTCAATGCAGACAGACCAGCGTGCCCCCTTTCAATGCAGAATGACCAGCATGCCCCCTTTCAATGCAGACAGACCAGCGTGCCCCCTTCAATGCAGAATAACCAGCGTGTGCCCCCTTTCAATGCAGAATGACCAGCAAGTGCCCCCTTTCAATGCAGAATGACCAGCGTGTGCCCCCTTTTAATGCAGAATGAGCAGCGTGCCCCCATTCAATATAGACAGATCAGCGTGCCCCCATTCAATGCAGACAGACCAGCGTGCCCCCTTCAATGCAGAATAACCAGCGTGTGCCCCCTTTCAATGCAGAATGAACAGCAAGTGCCCCCTTTCAATGCAGAATGACCAGCGTGTGCCCCCTTTCAATGCAGAATGAGCAGCGTGCCCCCATTCAATACAGACAGATCAGCGTGCCCCCATTCAATACAGAATGACCAGCATGCCCCCTTTCAATGCAGAATGACCAGTGTGCCCCCTTTCAATGCAGAATGACCAGCGTGCCCCCTTTCATTGCAGACAGACCAGCGTGCCCCCCTTTCATGCAGAATGACCAGCGTGTGCCCCCTTCAATGCAGAGAGATTAGTGTGCCCCCTTTCAATGCAGAGAGATTAGTGTGCCCCCTTTCAATGCAGAATGACCAGCGTGTGCCCTCTTTCATTGCAGACAGACCAGTGTGCCCCCTTTCAATGCAGAATGACCAGCGTGCCCCCTTTCAATGCAGACAGACCAGCGTGCCCCCTTCAATGCAGAATAACCAGCGTGTGCCCCCTTTCAATGCAGAATGACCAGCAAGTGCCCCCTTTCAATGCAGAATGACCAGCGTGCCCCCTTTCATTGCAGAATGACCAGTGTGCCCCCTTTCAATGCAGACAGACCAGCGTGCCCCCTTTCAATGCAGAATGACCAGCGTGTGCCCCCTTTCAATGCAGTGAGATCATCGTGCCCCCTTTCAATGCAGTGATATCATCATGCCCCCTTTCAATGCAGAATGACAAGCGAGTGCCCCTTTCAATGCAGAGAGATCAGTGTGCCCCCTTTCAATTCAGAATGACCAGCGTGTGCCCCCTTTCAATGCAGAATTAACAGCGTGTGCCCCTTTTCAATGCAGTGAGATCATCGTGCCCCCTTTCAATGCAGAATGACCAGCGTGTGCCCCCTTCAATGCAGAGAGATCAGTGTGCCCCCTTTCAATGCAGACAGACCAGCGTAGCGTGCCGTCCCGCCCCCCCTGAGACCAGTGCACTTACCTGCATGGATGGCTGCATGTCCATGGCTTCCAGGCTCCATCTTCGGGCTCCTCCAGCCACCCAGCCACTCCTCAGCTCCTCAGTATCCCCCGCTGGTCCACAGGCACAGCCGCACCATGCACCGCCCCTCCCCTTCCCTTCCGCCCTCTGCACTTGAGAGTTGCCGGGCAGTGGGAGGACCAATAGGCTGCTGCGGAGGGGTGGACCTTATAGGAGGGGGAGCCAATAGGACACCGCAGCACAGCACACTTGGGCTGCCGCGAACAGGCAGGGTGAGTGAGTGATCTCTCTGTCAATATCGATGGCATTACTATCAGCCCATACCCGCATGCCAAGGTCCTAGGTGTTGTCCTGGACTCTGAACTCTCCTTCAAACCCCACATCCAATCACTGTCCAAATCTTGCCGCCTCAGCCTCCGCAACATGTCCAAAATACGCCCCTTTCTAACCAAAGACACAACAAAGCTCTTAGTTCACTCACTGGTCATTTCGCACCTCGATTACCGCAATTCCCTTCTCATTGGCATACCTCTACACAGGCTATCCCCCCTTCAATCCATCATGAATGCTGCCGCCAGACTCCTCCACCTTACCAATCGCTCAGTGTCCGCCGCTCCTCTCTGTCAAGCCCTCCACTTGCTTCCGCTCACCCAATGAATTAAATTCAAAATACTAACAACATCTTTCAAAGCCATCCACAGCTTAGCCCCCAACTACATCACTAGCCTAGTCTCAAAATACCAACCTAATTGCTCTCTTTGTTCCTCTCAATACCTCCTGCTCTCTAGCTCCCTCGTCACCTCCTCCCATGCTCGCCTCCAGGACTTTTCCAGAGCCTCTCCAATCCTACGGAACTCCTTACCCTTATCTGTCCGATTATCTCCTACTCTGTTAGCTTTTTGACGATTTTTGAAAACCCTCCTTTTCAAAGAAGCCTATCCTACCCACACTTAACAAATATACCTCCATTTTCTCCATCAGCCCATCCCCCATGATTATTGCCTTTTGTTTCACTTAACCCTCCCTTCTAGATTGTAAGCTGTAATGAGCAGGGCCCTCTAGTTCCTACTGTTTTGAATTGTATTGTAATTGTATTGTCTTCCCTCACATTGTAAAGAGCTGCGCAAACTGTTGGCGCTATATAAATCCTGTATAATCATAACAATAATAATAATATTGCTCCGTCTCCCATCAGTCAGCCACATGGCCTCCGACCACCAACAGAGGACACTGTGTCCTTTTTTTATTTTTTCAGACCTAAATGTGAGAGATCAGAGGTAGCCTGATTTAAATGGACACAAGACCATTTACATCTGGCTTGGCTTCTCAGAGTCATCACAAGTCCACCCCTGTCTATTATGTGGAGTATGCTGATGCTAACTGAACAGGCACAGATGTCAAAACACTGACATCTGTCCCATTCAGCTACACTTTTGAAGGAATGGTGAGGCACTGTGACAATTTGCAGTATGAGATATAGTGCAGTGCTGCCTCTTAGGCCTCTTTCACATGGCCGCTACGTATGTCCGTATATATCACCCCATCCGTTTGCGGGTGATATACAGACATAATGCATGCCAATGGGATTGCGGATGTCAGCGGATGACCATCCACTGACATCCGATTTGCGTCCTTTCAGTTCTGTTCCGTTTTTTGGAACGGAAGAGAACCCTATTTTTCTTTTGTTTAAAAAAACGGAACGGATGCAAAATCGGATGTCAGCGGTGCCATCCGCTGGCATCCGCAATCCCTATAGACATACATTATGTGCGTATATCATCCGCAAACGGATGGGATGATATGCGGACATATGGAGCGGATGACACAGGTGTCATCCGTGTCCGTGCAAAAAAAAAAAAAAAAGGTACCGGAGCGGAGGAAAAAAACGGAGCGGCCGTGTGAAAGAGGCCTTACAAAGAGCAATGTGACTAAAATAAATAATAAAAGTGTACCTTCCTATAAGTAAATTAAATATTTTAAATGCAATATTGGTGTATCCGTGTTATAAAATTACATAAAAAGCATTACATAATCATGAATACAAGTATTAAATATACATAGTAAATGGCGTGGGTTTCACTTCCGGGTACTCACCGTCTCTGCCCTACGCGACTTCTTCCCCGGACACATAGCAGCGCCGGATTATACAATTTTAAATGTGAGTCCCTATGTTACTTCTCTATTAAATACATTTTAACCACTTAAACCCCAGGCCTATTTCTGACACTTTTTGTTTACAAGTTAAAATCAGTATTTTTTCCTAGAAAACTACTTGGAACCCCCAAACATTATATATATATATTTTTTTAGCAAAGACTCTGGAGAATAAAATGGCGGTCATTGCAATATTTTTTGTTACAAGGTATTTGTGCAGCTGTCTTTAAAACGCCATTTTTTTGGAAAAATTACGAAAAATCCCATTTCACTGCATTTAAAAAAAAACTAAACAGTAAACTTAGCCCATTTTTTTTTGTATATTGTGAAAAATGATGTCATGCCGAGTAAATAGATACCCAACATGTTACGGTTTAAAATTGCGCACACCCGTGGAATGGCGACAAACTACGGTCAATAGAAATCTCAATAGGCGACGCTTTAAAATTTTTTAACGGTTACCAGTTTAGAGTTAGAGTATAACTCTTTTTTTTAAATTATTGCTCACTCTCTGGCGGTCACGGCGATACCTCACATGTGTGGTTTGAACAGTGATTTCATTTGCGGCACGACTTCCATATGCGTTTTCTTTCGTGCGCGAATCTAATGGCGACGGGGGCGGCTAAAAATTTTTTTTTTCTATTTATTTTATTTTATTTTTTAATTTATCACAGGTTTTTAAAAAAAAATAAAAATCTGATCACTTTTATTGCTGTCCCAAGCAATGTAAACATCCCTTGTGACAGCAATATGCAGTGACAGGTACTCTTTATGGAGGGATCAAGGGTCTAAAAGACCCTAGACCCCTCCACTACACTATCATGTATTCAAAACGCCGCAACCGGCATTTTTGAATAAACTAGTTTTTTTAATTTGCCGCCTTTAGCAGCAGAGTAACCCGGACGTGGCGTCATGGACGCCGCCTCCGGGTTACGTCATCGGAGACCCGATCAAAGCCGCTTCCGGCTTTGTCTTTACATTGCCCAAGAGTCCTTTGCTCAGCCGTGTGGTTGGGGGAGGTTAGAAAGAGGACAAGGAAGATGACTGCTGACATCTCACAAGCAAAACTAATATCTGCAGTGGAGGCCCATCCAGAGCTGTGGGATTTATCACATCCCTTCTACAGCAACCGGATAAAGAAGGGGAAATCATGGATGGACATAAGTTCTGCCATGACGCCTGGCTGGGACTGTATGGACAATGCAGCAAAAAGAGAGAAGTACATTTATTTTTATTGAATGCATGATATGTTTGTTGTGTAATGTTAATTAAGAATGCATATTAACTCGTCTTTTCCACTTTTCTGTAGGAAACTTTTTCAGCGACGCTGGAAGTCACTCCGTGACCATGTGAGGAGGGATTTATGAGGAGAAGGCTCAGAGAAGCAGAGCACCAGCTTCTTAAAAAAAAAGCCACATACAGTGTCTTATGAAAGTGAGTACACCCCTCACATTTTTTTAAATATTTTATTATATGACAACACTGAAGAAATGACACTTTGCTACAATGTGAAGTAGTGAGTGTACAGCTGGTATTATAGTGTAAATTTGCTGAGTGTCATTGGGAGTGTCATGGTCTGGGGCTGCATGAGTTCTGCCGGCACTGGGGAGCTACAATTCATTGAGGGAACCATGAATGCCAACACGTACTGTGACATACTGAAGCAGAGCATGATCCCCTCCCTTCAGAGACTAGGGCAGTATTCCAACATGATAACGACCCCAAACACACCTCCAAGATGACCACTGCCTTGCTAAAGAAGCTGAGGGTAAAGGTAATGGACTGGCCAAGTCTCCAGACCTAAACCCTATTGAGCATTTGTGGGGCATCCTCAAACGGAAGGTGGAGGAGTACAAGGTCTCTAACCTCCACCAGCTCCATCATGTCGTCATGGAGGTGTGGAAGAGGACTCCAGCGATAACTTGTGAAGCTCTGTTGAACTCCATGCCCAAGAGGTTTAAAGCAGTGCTGGAAAATAATGGTGACCACACAAAATATTGACACTTTGGGCTCAATTTGGACATTTTAACTTGGGAGTTAACTCACTTTTGTTGCCAGCGGTTTAGACAATAATGGCTGTGTGTTGAGTTATTTTGAAAAGATATAATAAAATATTTTTTTTTTTTTTAAATAAATATTTATTGAGTTTTCAGCAATTAACAAATTATACGACAATCCACTCAAACACGAGCGTAAAAGTACAACACAGTAAAAACATGTTTGGTATACAGTGGGTGGAGTAATGGCCCAAATAACTTAATTCAAAGCAAAGGAACCTGGGTGGCTAGGGACCAATACTAATGTAAGCAGAGAGAGGGGAGAGGGAGAAACGGGAGGGGGTGGGGGGAAAAGGTGAGAGCAGGACGAGTGCCCTGAGGGGAGACAAGGCAGATAGGATAGAGCAATAGAAGCGGTAGAGGGAGGAGAGGAAGGAAGAGGAGCGGGGGGGGGGGAGGAGGGGAGGGAGGGGTGACCAGGTTAGCAGTCATAGCAATATCAATGACCTATCTAGGTATATCACATACGCTTAATGATCAATTACAGCCAGAGGGGAGAGAGGGGGGGGCAGGGAATAACCTGATGATCTTGTAGTAGGTAGTGATAGTAAGGGCAATTTGGAATCATCTACAGAATCCAGGAGGAGGGGGGAACAGAGAAGTAGGAGTCAAGGGAGTAAGCTATTGAGCTGTATCAGCCTCCAGTGTCTAACGGGGGCAGAGAAGTCTTCGGATGGAAGCGCACCAAGTACGCCTGCCATTTCCTCCAAAACTTAAGGGGGTTGGACTTGAAGACAGTTAGGTCCAGGCGATCCTTGGTGAGCAGACTATCCAAGTCCGATTGAAGTTCTTTCACAGTGGGAGGGAGGGGGTTATCCAATGTCTAAGAATGGTCCTTCAGGCAAGCATTAGGCACGTGGAGATCCAGGCTTTATGGGCGACCAGTATAGACGCCTGGATTTTGTCATGTGTGATGTAAGCAAGCGGAGGTTTATTGTCCAAGAGCCCAAATAGCAGTGAAAGGGGGTTTTTCGTGGGAAGGAGGCCCGTGACCCTATGTATCAAAAGTTCCACGCTGTCCCAGAAGGATGACACAATTGGGCAAAATGTGTTACAAACTGATCTTTCCAAGCCTGTAGACTTTACCTTACACATTAGCCTCGTGTGGGGAACTGTGTCAAACGCAGTTTGTTCTGTGCTCCTGTGACCCTTTTTTAGCAGAGAGCCGACTGAAGTCCCCTCTTTGCTGACATCACAGAAGTTAGTCCAGGCACCGCATCATCGCGACAATGGAAATCGGTATCCGCCAGATGCCTGCACTGACACCCACCTCAGCCTCTCAGCGAGCCGCGGAGAGCCTGAGCCAGCCGCTCCACCCCCTCCACAGCCCAGCACTCCAGTGAGCGAGGAGGAGGCAGAGAAGAGAGCTCTCTGCTCACGGTGCTGTCAGAACCAAGTGATCAGGGACGGATTGCACCTAAATGGGGTGGGTGCAGCCGTACTGGGTGCGAGGATGGCCGAAAAGTTAGAGGGGCTTTTAAACTAGGGAATGGGGGGGAGGGTACAGATGTAGAATTACCCAGTGGAAAGCAAGTTTCAGAGGGCAGAAATGGGGGCATTAGCGATAGGGTGTGCGGAGCTCCTATACCCAGGGTGGGTACGGGGAAAAATCAAGAGAGCAGCCTAAAAACATCAAAAGAGGATAAATATAACCGATCAAAATTACGAGGTTTGTATACCAATGCCAGAAGCCTGGCCAACAAGATGGGAGAGCTGGAGCTGCTGATATTTGAGGAGGACTTAGATTTTGTGGGGATAACTGAGACTTGGTTTGACAGCTCTCATGACTGGATGGCGTCCATTCAGGGGTATTCCCTTTATCGCAGAGATAGAGAAAGTAAAAAAGGGGGAGGGGTATGTTTGTATATTAAGAACAGTATACAAGTAAATATGAGGGATGATATTAATAATGGAGCTATGGACGAGGCAGAATCCCTATGGGTAGAGCTTCAAAGGGAAGGCACGGCGGGGAAGGTAATATTGGGCGTATGCTATAGGCCCCCCAACCAGAGGGAGGAGGGTGAGGCGGACCTCATGTTACAGATAGGATTGGCAGCAAGGATGGGAAATGTCATTATAATGGGGGACTTTAATTATCCAGATATAGACTGGGCAGAAGGAACCGCACACTCAGCCAAGGCTCGGCAGTTCCTAAATGTTTTGCAGGACAATTTCATGGGTCAGATGGTGAATGCACCGACAAGAAGCAATGCGGTACTTGACCTACTGATTACCAACAATACAGACCTGATCACGGATATAGAAATACGGGACAACTTAGGGAACAGTGACCATAGGTCAATTGGTTTCAGTATTAATTACAGTAATAGGAAACACAAGGGTAATATAAGGACGCTGAATTTCACAAGAGCCAATTTCCCTAAACTGCGCTCGCTGCTAGAAAATATCAAATGGGATAGAACCCTGGGAACAAAGAACACGGAGGAAAAATGGGAGTGCTTCAAGAGCATACTTAACAAGGGAGTGGGCCAGTGCATTCCACAGGGAAATAAATTTAAAAGAGCAAAACTAAACCCTGGGTGGCTAAACTCCAACATTAAAATGTATATTAGAGCTAAAGAAAAGGCCTTCAAAAAATACAAGACTGAGGGGTCATTGGCAGCATTTAAGCACTACAAAGAGTGTAATAAGAAATGTAAAGATGAAATCAGGGCGGCTAAAATAGAACACGAGAGACATATAGCGGAGGAGAGCAAAAAGAACCCCAAGAAGTTCTTTAAGTATATAAACAGTAAGAAAGCCAGGCCAGAGCACATTGGCCCCATAAAAGATGATAAAGGAAAAATGGCCACTGAGGACAGAGAAAAGGCGGAAGTGTTAAATAATTTCTTTTCTTCAGTCTTCACAAAGGAATCGGGGGGCTACACGAAACCCGCTTGTAAGGCCGAACTAAATAATACACCTCAGGAAGTGCCGCCATGGCTAACAGAGGATAGACTTAGAGCTAAACTAGAGAAACTTAACATAAATAAATCCCCGGGACCGGATGGCTTGCACCCGAGGGTTCTTAATGAGCTCAGCCAGGTGATTGCCAGACCATTATTCTTGATCTTTAAGGATAGTTTACAGACGGGTATGGTGCCAGCTGATTGGAAAAAAGCCAACGTGGTACCAATATTTAAAAAGGGGCCGAGATATATCCCGGGTAACTATAGGCCGGTCAGCCTAACATCAGTAGTCTGCAAAATTTTGGAGGGGATGATAAGGGACCACATACAAGACTTTAGTAATGAAAATGGTATTATAAGTAGAAATCAGCATGGATTCATGAAAAATCGTTCGTGCCAAACCAATCTGTTAACCTTCTACGATGAAGTGAGCTGCCACCTAGATAAAGGTAAGCCTGTGGATGTGGTGTATCTGGACTTCGCAAAGGCCTTTGACACCGTTCCTCACAAACGCTTACTGTACAAACTAAGGAAGGTAGGTATGGATCATAAGGTGAGTACCTGGATAGAGACCTGGCTCCAGGGGAGAGTCCAGAGGGTGGTGATTAATGGGGAGTACTCGGATTGGGCGGGTGTGGAAAGTGGGGTCCCCCAGGGTTCTGTCCTGGGACCAATCCTGTTTAATTTATTCATAAATGATCTAGAGGAGGGGATATCTAGTACAATCTCAGTATTTGCAGATGATACTAAATTAGGCATGCCAATATCTTCTATGCAGGATGTGGAAATCTTGCAAGCAGACCTGAACAAAATAACGGGGTGGGCAACCACATGGCAGATGAGGTTTAATGTAGAAAAATGTAAAGTAATGCACTTGGGTGCCAGAAACCAGAAAGCAAGCTATTCACTAGGGGGTGAACCTCTGGGTGAGTCTAGGATGGAAAAGGACTTGGGGGTACTGGTAGACAACAGGCTTGGCAGTGGCATGCAATGCCAAGCCGCCGCAAGCAAAGCCAACAGAATACTGGGATGTATAAAAAGGGGGATTCACTCCAGAAATAAAGAGATTATTCTCCCGCTCTACAAGACTCTGGTCCGGCCACATCTGGAGTATGCTGTCCAGTTCTGGGCACCGGTCCGCAGGAAGGATGTGCTGGAACTGGAGAAAGTCCAGAGGAGGGCAACAAAAATAATTAGGGGAATGGAGGACATCGGCTATGAGGAAAGACTACAAGCACTGAACCTATTCTCTCTGGAGAAGAGACGATTGAGGGGGGATATGATATCAATGTACAAATACTGTACTGGCGACCCTAGCATAAGGAACAAACTATTCAGAGAAAGGGAATACAATAAGACACGTGGCCACTCACTAAAACTTGAGGAAAGGCGGTTTAACCTTAAAGTGCGTAAGGGGTTCTTCACTGTAAAAGCGGTAAGGATGTGGAATTCTCTTCCACAAGCAGTCGTATCAGCGGGGAGCATAGATAGTTTCAAAAAACTATTAGATGTACACCTTAAAGACCACAACATACAGGGGTACACAATGTACGGTTAAAAGCAAACACACACGCATCATGGGTTGAACTGGATGGACTTGTGTCTTTTTTCAACCTCACTAACTATGTAACTATGTAACTATGTAATCAGCAGTGTTCGATCGCTTGGTTCTCAGTGTAGAGGGGCTGGGGACAGCTGCAGCATCAGAGCAATGCATTCACCTAAGTAAGTTTAAATCTATAAAAAAAAAGAAACCCCATACATCTTTTAAACTCTCCAGTATCTTCCCAGGAAATAAAGTCCTATCAGGGTGTCTCCAATTTACAAGCTGACCTCAATGCACTGTTTAATTGGGCAAATATGTGGCAAATGAGGCCACACTTAATGGTAATAATTGTAAAGTTATGCACTTGGGGCCTAAAAGTATGCATGCGTCATACATACTAGGAGGAGTACAACTTGGGGAATCAATGGTTCTGGTAGATGATATACTTAACAATAGCATGCAATGCCAAGCTGAAGTTTCTAAAGCTTGCAAAATATTTGTTTTAAAAAAGGTAAAGATTCCTGAGAGAGACATAATTTTGCCCCTGTACAAATCATTAGTAATGCCTCATCTAGAATATTCAGTGCAATTTTGGGCACCGGTTCACGAAAAGGGTATCGGAGGACTAGCCAAAGTGCAGAGAAAGACAACCAAACTGATAACAGGCAAAGATAGAGCTCAGCTATAAGAAAAGATTAGCTGAACTGAATGTATTCTGTCTTGAGAAGAGGAGATTAGGGGGATATGATCAACATGTATAAATACATAAGTGGTCAATGTAATAAACTTGGTGTAGAGTTACTCACTTTCAGGTCATTACATAGAAGTAGGAGGCATCTGGAGAAAAAGAGATTTAACCTTCACATTTGGAAAGGCACACATAAAAACAGTGAAAATGTGGAACAGATTCCCTCAAGAACTGGTTCTGACCAGCTCAGTAGATTGTTTTAAAAAATAGCTGGATGTATGTGGCCAGCGGAAGATGGTCGTGTGAGCAGTGAGCTCCGTCCACCTCCACGAACACCTCCCTGGGCGGCAATGATTAGCAGCGGCAGCAGTTTACTCTGATGAGTGCAGGTGCAAGTGCACTGATGGACAGATCGAGCTCTCAGCGTGGAGTAAGCAGCATACGGTGTGCAGCTCCAGCCGTTTGATCCATGTCAATGCTGCATGAATTTCGGTCAGTGACTGCTAACTCCCTGGCTCTCAGCTCCGGTCTTTGGTCTTCATCTCCTGAGCTCTCCACCTTGCAGGTTAATCCCAGACTCCCGGACCTTGACCTGGCACCATCCACCATCCATCCATCCTGTGAGGGTTGCTTGCAGAGGCTTTTCCATCGGCTCCTGGTGCACCTCTTGGCATACCTACCTCCTGCTGTACCTGCTGTCCCTTCTTCACCGCTGCTGTGCTGTACTGTGCGGGTGGCTGCTGACCAGCTAATGACCAGCTAGTGCCCAGCTAGTGATCGTTGGACACCCGGCAGACGAGGGAGCAGAGGAAGGAGATAAGTGAAGATAAGTGAAAGGTCTGGTGTATTCCACCGCTTTGCCTTGGTTTTGCGGTGTTTGCTTGGTTGTGCTGGGGTGGTATGCAGTTTGAAGCCGGTGGGACCCTGATTGACCTGCTCGGATGGATCCAGCAGTAGTAGCAGCAGAGAAGTCAAGATTGACAAATGCTATGTGAGGATGAGAGATGGTATTTTAAGCAGTACATGTACATATGCATATAGTATATAGTACTTAGTTTATATAGCTTATATAGCTCATATAACCTCGCTCACTGCTAGACTTTGATCAGCATTATTCCCTCCCCGCCCCCCTTTTGGGAAATCAACTTTAGTATCAATCCTCAATCACTAACTGTGTTAACTAAATTTTTTCCACTGCTAAACTCAAATACCAATCAAATACTTGCCGGTGTGGAAGTACCAATGTAAAGTTTTACTGATGTATCAAGGCTTGATTGAGAATACCTTTCTTTTTTGATTATCTCTTAGGAGATTTTGGGGCTGACCGGTGTTAAGATAATTAAGCAGGACCTGAGAGAAACAAGAAACTGAGAACTGAGAATCTTGGAAAAAGGGGTGTGAAAAAAAAAGGGTGAAAATAAGTGAAAGGTTAAAAAGGGGGAAGGTCAAAAGGATAATGCTTACAAGGTTGCAAGCTACCACTTATTCTGCCTCCCACATCCCCATTCATACTACCCATACCTCTGGATTTGTCTGTGATCCACCTCTCACCCCTCTTGCTTTTGCTACCTCTGCCACTAATATTATTAACTCTACAAGTGTCTCAAACTCTGACACTACTTCTATACCCACATTGATTCCCATCTTTGACTCTGCTCCAGTTTCTGACCAATCAGTCTTTTCTGAGAAATTTGGAAAAACAAATATCAGAAGATAAAGAGATGCCTAGACATCGCAAAAAGAAAAAGACCACCAGCGATTAACTGATTTCTTTCCATTGACTACAATGGCTCCCTATGGGTCATTATTGGGGCCAATGGAAGGAGAGGAACCCAAGACCGCTGGGATCATGACTACGGATGAGAGAGACCCTATAATGTCAGATCCTATAGCCCCAAATGATGGCCATCTTCTGAATCAATCAACCAAGTGCCCAACAGAGCAACTGCTGGATCTAAGGGAAAATGCAATTTCAGTCACTGTTAACTCTTCCAACCCTCCTATTCCTTGGGGCGCTATATCTGAGCCTTCTGACCCTTTGTTTAATATAGGAGCCAAAGGTCATTATGGGGAGGACCAACTTGAGGCTACAACACTGAACTCAGACATTAATACCCAAAACTATCGACCTTCACCATCATTAGAAGTAGCTAAGGAAGGTCTGATTGAGGGGTTTCCTACTTCTGACCAAGCAATATCTGAGACTACTATGAAAAAAATGTTGTTGTCTTTGAGAAAAACTTTGTTTTCTGATATTTCTGACATGATAACACCTTTGAGTAAAACGACACAACTGCATAGCGATAAGATTGTACATCTAGAAATAAAAATGTCTGATCTATATGTTGCACATAATGAACTTGTGGATGCATATGCAGATCACGAAACAGAGATTCAGCACCTCCAGAATAAATTGGCGGATTTGGAGGATCGAGCAATGAGAAACAATATTAAATTTATAGGAGTCTCTAAATCGGTTCTCCATAGCGATCTGACAGGTTTTGTACAACAATATATGAAATCTCTTATCCCTGCGTTGAGTGATGTTGAATCATGTGTAGACAGAGCTCATCGTATCCCCAAACCAAAGTTTCTGTCTGACACAGTTCCAAGAGATATTCTTATACGAGTGCATTATTATCATGTAAAAGAGAGGGTAATGATAGCGGCAAGGAAAAATCCAGCACTTCCCAAACAATTTAAGGGGATATCTCTATATTCCGATATTTCGCAACAGACAGCAAGGAACAGGAAGAAATTGGCCCCTCTTACCAAGATATTGCGATCTCATAATGTTATTTATAAGTGGGGATTTCCTACAAAATTATTAATTACATGGAAGAGAAAAACGTTCCCTGTTCACAGCGTGGATGAGGGGATACAACTCCTTAAAAACTGGAAATTGATCACTTCTGATATTTGATTGAGGGAACTGTGGAGATGTAGTGGGAGAGGATTTGGAGGTTTTTTTTTTCGCCTCCATCCCTCCCCCCTAACACCCTCCATGTTAATCCGATCAGGGGGAACAGAGTAGGGGACAGATTGGGGAGGGGGGTGGAGGGGAATTTAAAATCTATTGAAATGATTCGGGAGTTTATTTAGTACTTATATTGCAAGGCCACACAGGGAGGTATGGGAGGACGGGGCTGAGCACTACTCAGAGCATATTTATCTCTCCTTTAGGGAGAGTAGGTTGGTGTTATAAAACACCGTTAATTTGTACCCCCGTTTAAAGCAGTAATAACTGCCCATTTGCCTGCAGTGGTTCAGGTGTTTCTTTTTTATTATGTTTTGTGTATAGTCTGTTTTTTTCCTTTTTTTTAGGTTTTCTTTTCTTTTCTTCTTCTTCCCCTTGCTTATCCTATTACCCTTCCCTTCCCTTCCCATCCAGAAAGACAAGTTTTGGGTACAAAAAAAGTTGAAAGTAAGAGATCCTAGCGGCAAAAGAGTAAATGGTTTATATATCTAATGCCATTGACTATTGTTTCTATAAACACTAAAGGCCTTAATAGCCCCTATAAAAGAGCGGCGCTATTGAAGGAAGCTAAATCGCATCAAGCTGATGTAATTTTTGCCTAGGAGACACATTTTGCTGCCTCTAAGTGTCCACTCTTTCAGTTTGAACATTTTCCACACATATTTATGGCTAATGGTCCAAAAAAGACGTGTGGAGTCCTGATTGCGATTCGGGATTCAGTTAAATTTGAACATACAGTGGGTACGGAAAGTATTCAGACCCCCTTAAATTTTTCACTCTTTGTTATATTGCAGCCATTTGCTAAAATCATTTAAGTTCATTCTTCTTCCTCATGAATGTACACATAGCACCCCATACTGACAGAAAAACACAGAATTGTTCACATTGTTGCAGATTTATTAAAAAAGAAAAACTGAAATATCACATGGTCCTAAGTATTCAGACCCTTTGCTCAGTATTTAGTAGAAGCCCCCTTTTGATCTAATACAGCCAGGAGTCTTTTTGGGAAAGATGCAACAAGTCTTTCACACCTGGATTTGGGGATCCTCTGCCATTCCTCCTTGCAGATCATCTCCAGTTCTGTCAGGTTGGATGGTAAACGTTGGTGGACAGCCATTTTTAGGTCTCTCCAGAGATGCTCAATTGGGTTTAAGTCAGGGCTCTGGCTGGGCCATTCAAGAACAGTCACGGAGTTGTTGTGAAGCCACTCCTTCTTTATTTTAGCTGTGTGCTTAGGGTCATTGTCTTGTTGGAAGGTAAACCTTCAGCCCAGTCTGAGGTCCAGAGCACTCTGGAGAAGGTTTTTGTCCAGGATATCCCTTTACTTGGCCACATTAATCTTTCCCTCGATTGCAACCAGTCGTCCTGTCCCTGCAGCTGAAAAACACCCCCACAGCTTGATGCTGCCACCACCATGCTTCACTGTTGGGACTGTATTGGACAGGTGATGAGCAGTGCCTGGTTTTCTCCACACATACCGCTTAGAATTAAGGCCAAAAAGTTCTATTTTGGTCTCATAAGACCAGAGAATCTTATTTCTCACCATCTTGGAGTCCTTCAGGTGTTTTTTTAGCAAACTCCATGCAGGCTTTCATGTGTCTTACACCGAGGAGAGGCTTCCGTCGAGCCACTCTGCCATAAAGCCCCGGCTGGTGGAGGGCTGCAGTGATGGTTGACTTTCTACAACTTTCTCCCATCTCCTGACTGCATCTCTGGAGCTCAGCCACAGTGATCTTTGGGTTCTTCTTTACCTCTCTCACCAAGGCTCTTCTCCTCCGATAGCTCAGTTTGGCCGGACGGCCAGCTCTAGGAAGGGTTCTGGTCGTCCCAAACGTCTTCCATTTGAGGATTATGGAGGCCACTGTGCTCTTAGGAACCTTAAGTGCAGCAGAAATCTTTTTGTAAGCTTGGCCAGATCTGTGCCTTGCCACAATTCTGTCTCTGAGCTCTTCAGGCAGTTCCTTTGATCTCATGATTCTCATTTGCTCTGACATGCATTGTGATCTGGAAGGTCTTATATAGACAGGTGTGTGGCTTTCCTAATCAAGTCCAATCAGTATAATCAAACACAGCTGGACTCAAATGAAGGTGTAGAACCATCTCAAGGATGATCAGAAGAAATGGAAAGCACCTGAGTTAAATATATGAGTGTCACAGCAAAGGGTCTGAATATTTAGGACCATGTGATATTTCAGTTTTTCATTTTTAATAAATCTGCAACAATGTCAACAATTCTGTGTTTTTCCGTCAATATGGGGAGCTGTGTGTACATTCATGAGGAAGAAGAATGAACTTAAATGATTCTAGCAAATGGCTGCAATATAACAAAGAGTGAAAAATTTAAGGGGGTCTGAATACTTTCCGTACCCACTGTATCTGCACTACACAAGATCCCTTGGGACGATATATAATATTAATATGCAAACTCAATAACTCATTGTTATTTTTACATTGTTAAATCTCTATGCTCCAAATACAGGCCAACGTAGATTCTTATCACCTCTATTAAGTAAAACCATGGAGGTGAGGAAAGGGGCTTTAATGATCGGAGGGGATTTTAATACAATCTTAGACAAAAATTTAGATACTTCAAACCCCACTAGAAGAACAAAGCAATCTATACTTCCTCTAATGGCAAAATATGAACTATTTGATATTTGGCGCTCTATACATGGAGCTGAAAGAGATTATACTTTTCTTTCTCCTGTTCATTCTGTTTACTCTCGAATAGACTTTTTCCTTACAGACAAGAGGATGCTACAAAATATTCAAAGAGCTGAAATCGGTACGGCTGGATGGTCTGACCATTCACCGATTATTTTGACGGTGGATGACAAATTGTCTAAAACTCCATCCCCGCGATGGAGATTAAATACATCATTACTTCAGAATATCGATCTGTGCCAAAGAATGACTCATGAACATAGGGAATACTTTAAATATAATGACAATTCAGAAGTTAACAAATTTGTATTATGGAATGCGTATAAAGCATACATGAGGGGCATTTTGATTAAAATGTCATCATATATTAACCTGCCAGAGGGAAAAAAAGATAGGAGATATTATTGATAGCATAGCTTTGGGGGAAAAAACAAATAAAGAAAATCCTACTTCACAATGTTTACAGACTATACTGAAACTTAGACAAGAACTAAGGTTATTTTTGTTAAATAAACAGGAATATCACCTGAAGGTCCTTAACCACTTAAGCCCCGGAAGATTTTACCCCCTTCCTGAACAGGGCCTATTTTGCGATTCGGCACTGCGTGACTTTAACGGACAATTGGGCGGTCGTGCGACGCTGTACCTAAACGAATTTGGCGTCCTTTTTTTCCCACAAACAGAGCTTTCTTTTGGTGGTATTTGATCACCTGTGCGATTTTTTGATCATGCGCTATAAACAAAAAAAGCGTCAATTTTGCAAAAATAACAATATTTTTCACATTTTTTTATATGAAATTCCCCAAAAAAAGTAAAAATCTAAATTTTTTAACATTTTAGGCCAATTTTTTTTACCATATGTTTGGTAAAAAAAAAATCGCAAAAAGCGTATTTTGATTGGTTTGCGCAAACGTTATTGCGTTTACTAACAAAGGGAAAGATTTTTGTCATTTTTGTTGTTTTTTTTTTTTAACGCGTAATGGTGGCGATCATGTGATTTTTTTTTTTTGCGGGACTGCGACATTGGGGCGGACAGATCTGACCCTTGACTGACATTTTTGACATTTTTGGGGTTACCAGTGACATTACTACAGTAATCAGTGCTATGACACTGGCAGTGAAGGAGTTAACTGTATTGGAGAGGGAGGGGTTAAGTGTGTCCTAGGGGCGTGTTTCTAACTGTGATTGGCTGTGGCTTGATGTGTAAGAACAGTGATCAACGGTCCTACATAGTAGAACCGTTTGATCACCATTCTTACACACGGCAGACTGACAGGCGGCTTTGTTTACACTCGCCGCCTGCCTTTCTCCCGCTGTCACGGACGATCGCGAGTGCCCGGCGGACATCGGGTCTGCTGGGCACACACGTGGGGGGGGTCCGTCGGCACGCGCTCGCTCGCTCCCAAAACCCTTACAGGCTACCAACGTAGCCCAAGTCGCTTTGCCTGTGAGGGGCTGACTGCCGACGTAAATAGTCGTGCGGCAGTCGGCAAGTGGTTAAAGATAAAGAATATGGCCTGGGTAATAGGGTGGGACGTTGGTTAACTAAAAAAGTGAAATCTAAACAACTTAGTAACAAAATTTCTACACCCTCATTCACATAGGTTAACAAATCCTAGAGATATTGCCAACGCCTTTGCAGATTATTATCAGTCATTATATGATCTTCAAAAGTATACAACTATCCCCCAACCTACCACAGAAATTATCTCAAACTATTTGGCACAGATTTCGTTACCTTAACTTACAGAGGATCAATTGAGCTCAATATCCCAACCATTCTCAACTCAGGAAATTAGCTCAGTCATCATCACGGGACGGGTTTCCCAATGAATTCTATAAAAGTTTATCTACAGAAGTAGCTCCCCACTTAAAATCAGTATTTGAATTAGCAGGCTCCACCGGTACATTCCCATCGGAAATGTTGAAGGGATTAATTGTTACAATCCCCAAGCAAAAAAAGGATACTGAGGGCCCTTCATCTTATAGGCCAATTGCCCTATTAAATACAGATATTAAAATATTTGCCAAGCTTTTGGCAAGTAGATTGCAGAAGTTTTACCCCAGTTGGTACATGCAGACCAGGTGGGATTTGTGCCAGGACGGCAGGCTCCTGATGGCACGAGAAGACTTTTGAATCTGCTGACACGGGTGGGATCCTGTCGGACGCCTTCCCTGCTACTTTCTTTGGATGCGGAGAAGGCATTCAACAGGATCCATTGGGGATATTTGGAGGCAGTGCTGCATACATTTGGGATTGTGGGTTGGTTAGAAAAAAATATAATGGTTCTTTATTCCAGACCAACAGCAAACGTACTTATATCGGGAATATTATCTAAATCGGTTGGGATAACTAATGGGACTAGGTAGGGATGTCCCCTCTCACCAGTTGTCTTTGCGTTGCTTATGGAGCCTTTTGCTCAGAGTTTTAGGAGCAATACGAAGATAACAGGGTGGAAAGTTGCTGAAGTTGAACATAAGATTAGCTTATTTGCTGATGATGTCATGTTAATCATTACAAATCCAGCATCATCTTTAATAGAAGTAGAGAAAATGATTTTAGTGCAGTATCATATTACAAATTAAATATTACAAAATCACAGATTATGGGATGTTCCCACGTCAGTACAGAAATATATAACCGAAAATTTTTCCTTTACACAGTCCTCGTATATACCATTCCTGGGGATTAATTTAACTTCATCTATTTCCCAACTTTATGATTACAATTATAAACCCTTTCTGGACACTTTGTCACAACAAATTGGAGAACTTAAGGTTCAAGATTTGACTGTAGCAGGAGTGGCTATGTTAAAAATGATTATACTTCCCAAACTAGTTTATTTGTTTCGTACGTTGGCAATTCCCTTACCACCCCAATATTGTGTCTCTGTTCAAAAGTGCTTCAATCAAACTATATGGGAAGGAAAACCACCCCGATGCGCGTCCCTCATTATGAGGAGACATAGGAGGCATGGAGGGATGGGAGTTCCTTGGATTTCTGCATATTATAAAGCATCTGTATTAGATCAATTGAAATATTGGTGAACGCCTGTGCAGCATAAATTGTGGCTGGGATTAGAGGCGGATGATTGTAATCAAGAAAATCTTAGGACCACAATGATAGCTGTAATGATTGGAGCTGTTGTGCCCAATATCCAATCTATTTCAGTGCAAACTGCCTATACAACGTGGGCAGAAGTATTTTGTTCGCCTCCCGAATATGGGGCGACATGTGATTTCCCTACTCCCCTGTCAGTTCTCACGTACTTCATCCCAAATGTTGATATAAAATTGTGGTTGAGAAAGGGGGTTAATTGCTTGAAAGATCTGTATAATGAAACAGGGATTCATCCCTTTGAATATTTTGTTCACCAGTAAAAAATACCACCATCAGCTTTTTTGAGCTATTATCAAATATTTTCCTTTCTACGGAAAAATAGCCTTCCTTCATATGTTAAATTACCAATTTCTATATACAAGTTGTATCAAGCACCCTTGGCTACTGCCAACGGTATATCAGTTATTTATGATATATTGAACAAGCATAACACCTATTCTAAAGCCACTACTGTTCTTAAATGGGAAAAATTACTGGGGAAATCTTTCCTGGAAACGAACTGTCTAAAAGCTTTTGCTGCCACATACGCTTCCTCAAAATGTACTAATCATTGGGAATTATATCAAAAGACTTTACATTTTTGGTATTTGACCTCCACTAAACTTTCCAAATTTTACCCCTTAACTCCAGCATTTTGTTGGAGAGAGTGTGGTGAACAAGGGACGCTATTCCATATAGTTTGGGAGTGTAAATCGATTAGAGCATTTTGGAACAAAATATTCTTTATGATCTCAGAAGTTTTGGAAAAAAACATAATTCCAAGTCCTGAGATGGCGATCTTGCATATAAATATCTAGATACCTATAAAGTATCGAGTAGTGGTCTTACATCTTTTATTAGCGGCAAAACTCTTAATCACAAGAAGATGGAAATCTCAGGAGATACCATCTCCATCTGATGTGGTTACATTACTTAATCAGCAATCAATGTGAGATGGAAAAAATTATGGCTACTATAAGTTCGGTGAAGAAAATATTTGTAGTTGGATGGAATCCATGGCTAAACAATCTAAGATGTATGGTGACAATGGATTAGATAATGTATGTGTGTTAATGTAAGGATTGCTTAGTAGGAATGAATTTATTGATTATGAGGTAAAACGTGAATGGGCGAAGGGGAACAGGTCTCTCTTTTATTATAAGATCGACGTCTAGTGACGATGGATCGAAGATAATGAGCATATATACTGTATATATATATGGAAACCCCATTGTTTGACAGTTAAACTGAGTTGGATGGAAGGTTCCCCTTTCCTATTTCTCTCCCTGTCCTTTCCTCCTTTCCTCTTCCCCCCCTCTTTTTTTTTTTTTTTTTTGAGGCAAAATGTTATGATCAATAATTTTATTGCAATATTTTATGTTGATATTTTGTTGTTTTGTTTTTTGTGTATGTGTATTATTATTGTTTTTGGAAAATTACAATAAAAGAGAAAAAATAGCTGGATACATTCCTAAATGCACAAAATATAACTGGATACTAATATTTAGAAGTAACACCAGGGGTAGTTGATCCAGGGAATGCCCAATTGCCTCATGGGGGATGAGGACGGAATATGTTCCCCACACTTTGGATCATGCTTTATTGGGGGGGGGGGGGGGTTGCCTTTGCCTTCTTCTGGAGGATCAACCGTGGCTATAGGATTGTGTATATGGAGCCTAAAAACAAGAACAAATGTAGCCATCACATATATAAGGTGCAATGTATCAAATGTTTGCTTTTGGAGTTAATACCACTTTAAGGCTGGTAGTGTATACATTATATGTTTGCTGCAGCAAAAATATAACATAAACCTCTACAGATTTTTTCATCACATTTGACTTATGACCTATAACACATATAACATATATCGTATCCATTTCTAATGTAGATATCCTTAGACTTTTCCATTACGATGGTCACAAATGTTTCTCTCTACACAAGTGCATATATGCTCAGAGCCACTAGATGTCCCTCTAAAGTTATTTTGATACATATGAAGGTAAAAAGAGTTACAAAGACTAGAGTGTCAAAAGGAACTAGTCTATCTGGTGTCTTAGCAGGAATGCAGGGATGGGGAGGGTCATACTCTCTTCTTGCGTATGTTGTTATTGCAGATAACTCCTTTTCTGAGATTTAAAGTATGAAAAAAGAGGGATCCTGGGTATTATACTGTATATTGAAGTCTATGGGAGTATAGAGAGGCAGGGCTATTGCCCATCTATCAGATGCATAGCTTGAAGCTTGTGGACCCCAATGCAAACATTTACCTGGGGCCCTCCTACTACCACCCGCCGCTTCTACTGCACACTAAGATACTCCTAGTTGCTAGATTGTTATTTCAAATCCTTATATACATATTGAGAGTATAATTCAAAATATTTTGGGTAAACTCCACATTTTGACATACCTCTTCAATTCTTTTTAATATTCGAGAAGAGGTAAGCAACGGTGGAAATCTACCTGGACAGCATGAAAGAGATCAAACATCACCGGAGTTTGGCGCCCCCTTTTTTTTTTAACCAGAAAAGGCCTTAATAAATAGCAAATAAAACTAAAATATAAAACAAATGTCATAAATGCCAAAAGTGGACATTGTCAGTAGGGCTGTGCACAGGGTCAGTAAGGTTGTGGACAGTGTCAGTAGGGCAGTGGATGGTGTCCCTCAGTAGAGCTGTAAACTGTGTCAGTACGGCAGTAGACTTTGTCAGTAGGGCAGAAGACGGAGTCAGTAGGGCAGTGGATAGTGTCAGTGTTATTTTTTATTTCAGTTTTTTTGTACTGGGATGATGGGGGGGGGGGGGGGGTTTGACATATATAGGAACTGATCCCCTCCATTTTCCTCCTGCAGCCTCTGAATGCCAGTGGGAGGAAGAGGAGGAAAAGTGGGCTTTCAGCTACTGCAGGAAGAAAATGGAGGGGATTGGTTCCAGTATATGCCACCCCTCCTCTCCAGGTGTAAAACCGGATATGACAGGGAGACCACACAGGCCCCCTGGCGCAAGGACAGGGTCGCCATTGCGCCCCCTGAAGCTACGTCAATGCTGCCTATATACATGATGCATTTAACATTTATGTAAGATTTGATAAAGCTGCTTCATATTTTTTTTTAAACATCTTGGCAGAATTGAGGTAGTACGCCATGTGGCTTATATTCAGCTGCCCCATTTGGGTAATGTCTGAACAGCGTACAACAATTGTTTGAAAGGTGCACTGGCTGGTTTCATAATCATTAATTATACAGTACATGGTTTTTTGATTCTAATATGCTTTATTATTTATTAATAAAACTGTTACAGGTATAATTTAAAATTTTTCTTAACATATATTCACCTGAAGAAGTGAACTTTGTTCCTGAAATGTGTAGATAGAAAAATTCACATACAAGCGAACAGTAATGGAAACAAATCTTTGAATATTTGTGTTAATAATGGATAATGTAAATGTTTAATTCAGCAAATATAAAATGTTTACATTACCTGTCCTATCTATACTATATGAAGCTATTTAAGTATGATTCTGAAATGTTGCTTTTCTGGAGGGGATTTGAAGAATTCCTAATAAATAGAATCTTCAAAAAAGAATATAAAGCCTACAATTATCTATAAGAACTGTAGATTGCCATTACTAAATGAAGCCTAGGTCTGCGGTGCTCTCTGTCCATTGCCGACCGGACTTGGCTTTCACTGTAGCTGTCATTCTCCTCTTCCTGGCCTCAAATGAGGTGTGTGGAGAACAGCTCCATGGTCAGAGAGGGAGAGAACACAGGCACTGTCACAGGGTTGCATTTACAGCTACTGGAGGAGAGCCCCACTTACTGACCAAGATAAACAGGACATGTGATTAGCTGCTGTGCTGCTAGCGAAAGGAAGAGCCTGCCCATAGAGCTGTAAAGGACTGCTGGGAGCTGCTTGGAACTGTGGGAGATATAGTCCCCAGGAAACAGATCTTTATAAGCAATATACTGTAAAGGACTATGGGTGAATTAACAATATATGCAGTGACAGATATTTTACTGTATGCTAAAAGATCTGTCCCCTCAGGGACACACAGGAAACAATAACTTCCTGTGTGTCTCATTAAAACTGCATTTTATCACAGAACACTGTGCCAAATTACACGGGAATGTAAAGGAACAAAGTGCATCACACTGCTGCACATTGCCATTAATGAAATGTACATTTTGTACACTTCAGTAAAGGTTCATACAAAACAAAATAAAAGGGAGCCATGTGATTCTCTGAATCGCACAACACACTGCCCCCTACAACAGCCAGCAACAGAGACCTGCTGTGTAAATAACACCTAAAATTCCCAGAAGCACAGTGTCCTGCAGAAAGGAGGAAAAGGAAAGAGAAGCCCAGGGTCAGGTCAGTCTCATGTGGAATGTGACAGATAACCAATGACTGGGCTGCTAAGTTAAAGAGCGGCCTGTCATGAATGTTTTGCAAGGTGTCAAAAAGAGACTGGACAGCCATATCTGCTTGGAGGGCACAGCTGTTGAAGAGACCCAGGCCAGCGACATCACCAGTCCATGAGAGTTTCCCACTACAGGGTTCTTGAGTCACTGCCAATGCTACTGGTTCCTGACACCAGAGAGTGGGAGGAGGCATAATTACAGACAGCATAGTGTTGAGAGGCTGTGGGTCACAACTTTATTATCCATTTCACAGACTGTGTAGTGGCGGGAAGTCTCAGGGTAATTACACCCTGTAATGTGCGATCCTCTTAAATTTGAGCATTCCAAAACAGGAACTTTGGGCCCCAACAGTTAATAGTACACTGGTCAGTAGGAGGTACTTTAGAGGCTGAAATACCTTTAGCTTCCAGTAATGCCCCTTTAGTTACTATTTCCATTCCAAGATTCAGGGTTCAGACACTTAGGCTAGGTTCATACAAATGCGAATTGGATGCATTTTGAACTGCATTCAGTTTGCATGACATGAAAGAACATTGCTTTCCATTGTGCCTGTTCACTATGTTCGGTACAGCTGGAGTGCGGATTCAGTGCAAATTGACAAAGAGTCCTGTCAGTTTTCTAAGCAGTGTGGTCCTGTTCAGATGCAAATTCAGACCCATTGACTTCTATGGGAACGCTTCTGAATTGCACGTCATCAGTTGTGAACAGGATAAAATCCTGACCTGATCCTGATGTAAACCTGATCTGATACTGATGCAATCCTGGCCTGATCCTGATTAGGGATGGCATGTCGTGATCGTAGTTCCAACCCACCTGAGCAATCCCACCAGGAAGCTGTCACTGCAAACCGCCAGTCATAGGCAGTGTGTATATGTGCAGCTGCGGGCAGGGAAATGCCTATGATTGGTGGTGTGCAGTGAGGGCTTCCTGGAAGGATTGGTCAGATGGGTTGGGACTACTATCCGAACATGCCTGGGCCCATCTCTAATCCTGATCAAAAACTAACCTGAAACCCTGAATAACTACATTGTCAATTAGCTGTGAAAACAGAGATTCAACTCATACCGCACATGTGTGTACCCAGCCTTGAAGAGGTCTTTTCATTGTGGTACCAATATTTAAAAAAGGGCCAAGATACATCCCTGGAAACTGCAGACCAGTAAGCCTAACATTGATAGTATGTAAGCTAATGAAGGGCATGATAAGGGACTGTATACAACATTTTAGTAATGGAAACGGTATCATTAGTAATAATTTAGCATGGATTCATGAAGAATCATTCTTGCCAGATCAGTCTATTAACATTCTATGAAGAAGTGAGCTGCCATCTAGCTAAAGGAAGGCCTGTGGATGTGGTGTATCTGGATTTTGCAAAAAAAAAAAAAAAAAAAAACAAATATTATGGCGCTCTATAGTGGACCATAAAGTAAATTGATTAAATATCCACCAACAGCTATGAGGAGCACATGGGTACCAATGCGGTCCCGATACCCAGAAAAAACAACTAAAGAACCTCAATGTGAAGCGCTGGGGGATGTACGTCTCTCTACAGCCCAATTGTAGTCCATGTGCTCACACTTGCTGGCTGTTATTTGTAGTTCCACAGAATGGAAGCAATCACCATGGATAATAATAATAAAGGTTTATTTGTAAGTCAAATTAAAATTATCAAAGAACTGTGAACGGCTGTGGGCAATATGTAACAAAGAAACAAACATTCATGATGCATCATCTTGAGCAATAATCACTGTAGGAATACACATACCAGAAACCCAAACACTGAATAGAAGGCAGGAAGCGATCTGCCCGTGAAGAAACCGACCTGTCTCCACAGTGTGGTCAGCTGTGTCTCCGTGGTGTGCCACAGTATGAAGACCCTTTGTGATGTCTTGAAGGTGGTGGTGGAAACCAGGAGGGGTGGGGGGTCAGCTGTGCTTCACTGGCTGTGTGTCCCCAGAACGCTGTCATAGACACTGCAGTGGCAGACCCGTGATACACACTGAAGCCAAACAGCAAACAGGGAAGCCGGAAGTGGGCGGTCCTGCTGTAAGTGGAATCCCAAAGAAGGAATGAGTCTAAACGGACAGCTGAAGCCACACTCACCAGTGTAAAGGTAATGTCAAACAGGGATGATGGATCCAATACCTGGCCGTTCATTACAGAGCTGTCACCATGATGATGCGTTTTGGGTGTGGCCGCTTCACATAGAGGTTCTTTTATTGTTTTCTTCTTGATTTTGCAAAGGCATTTGATACAGTTCCCCACAAACGTTTAATTGAGGTCTGTTGGTATAGACCATAGGGTGAGTACCTGGATTGAAAACTGGCTACAAGGGCGTGTCCAAACTGTGGTGATAAAGGCGAATACTCGGAATGGTCCAGTGTGGTAAGTGGGGTCCCCCAGGGATCTGTCCTGGGGCCAATTCTGTTTAATTTATGCATAAACGATATAGAGGATGGAACAAGCAGCTCAATCTCATTGGTTGCAGGTAATACAAAGCTAAGCAGGGCAATAACTTCAGCACTGGATGCGGAAACCTTACAAGAAGACCTTAATAAAATAATGGTGTGGGAAACTACATGGCAAATGAGGTTTAATGTTGAAAAATGTAAAATACATTTGGGTGCTAAAAATACGAACGTTACGGTACTCACTAGGGGGAGAACCTCTGGGGGAATCTAGGATAGAAAAGGACCTGGGGGCTCTAGTAGACAACTCGCACTCGGCTCAGCAATAGCATGCAATGCCAAGCTTCTGCAAGCAAAACCAACAGAATATTGGCATTCAATAAAAAGGGTGTTCACTCCAGAGAAAAAAGGACAATTCTGCCACTCTACAAGACTCTGGTCTGGCCGCTTGAGTATGCCATCCAGTTCTGGGAACCAGTCCTCAAGAAGGATGTACTAGAACTGGACTGAGTCCAGAGAAGGGCAACAGGGCTAAAAAAGGGACTAGAGGATCTCAGCTATGGGGGAAGACTACAAACATTGAACTTATTATCTCTGGAGAGATGGCACTTGAGAGGGAATATGATAGCAATGTACAAATAACGTACTGGTGACCCTAGCATAGAAAAAAAACTTTTCAGTGAAATGGAATTTAAAAAGACACACAGCCATTCACTGCAATTGGAAGAGAAGCGGTTTACCTTAAACTGCGTAGAGGGTTCTTTACTGTCAAAGCAGTAAGGATGTGGAATTCTCTTTCACAAGCAGTTGTATCAGCAGGGAGCATTGATAGTTTTAAATGGGCACCTTAACAAGCACAACATTCAGGGATATACAATGTACAGTACTCTTGACATAAACACATACACCCACACACACACACCATAGCTTGAACTGTATAGACTGGTGTCTTTCTTCAACCTTACCAATTATGTAATTGTTTGGGTGTTGTATAAAACATATTTGTCACTGCACATTGCTATTGTGTAATTGCAAACATTTCAAACAAATTTCCAGGGACACCTTTTTTTATTGCTATGCTTCTCAGTGGGGGGATTGTTCTCATTGGGAAGAACCGGGGGGGGGTGCAGTGGGGGTACAATGGGGTGAAAATGAAGACACAGGGACAAGTGGATTACATAGTGGATTACAAAGGTTGAAAAAATACACAAGTCCATCTGGCTCAACCAATAAAAAACAAAAAACAGTAAAGAAACCCCAACCATAAAATCCCATATACACAATCCTATTGTAAGGGTTCAGCAGCAACTAGGGAGACCAGACACATGTAGCTACACACCAAAACAATATAGATAGCCTTAAAGTAAAATTTATTATAGTGAACCACAAAACAAACATACACAGCAACAGTGAACAAAGCAAATGCCAGTAAACAAAAACCAACCCCAAAGACACAATAACTAAAGAACCAACTATCTACAAATATATACACTGTGCAGGACAAGGGGAGCAGGAAAGCAAGGAAGAGGGCAAACTAGACTGGATACAAGGCAGAGAGCAGGAGCAAGGGGTACAGGGTAGATCAGGATCTCAGGCAGCAAGGAGGCATTCAAAATAGTGACGCACCTGGGAAAGGGAGGAGCAGCCTTAAATAGCCACTTGGCAGCTGAACACAGTTTGGGTGATCATAGAAGCCTGCTTGCTTCTGGGAGACACCTGCTGGTGGACAATGGAAGTGCAGCATTCAGTCCAGGGCAACAGTGTCACCAGCAGGGGAACTCAATCCTAACACCTATACCCGCAGTTGATCCAGAGGAAGGCGAAAAAAACCCAGCAAAGCATGATCCAATTTGCTACAGCAGGGGAAAAAATTCCTTCCTGATCCCCTGAGAGGCAATCGGATATTCCCCAGATCAACTTTACCTATAAATATTGTACCCATTTATATTATGTACACCCAGGAAAGAATTCAGTCCTTTTTTAAAGCAATCTAGTGAGCTACATATTTTTTGAAAAGGCTTGAAAAGATCAGTTTGTAAATGGATAGGTAATTGGCTAAAAGATAGAATTCAGAGAGTAGAGGTTAATCCTTCTTACTCTGAATGGTCTAAGGTTATCAGTGGTGTACCCCAAGGTTTAGTGTTGGGACCCTTACTTTTTAATATCTTTATAAATGATATACGGTCTGGGATTAAAAGTACCATTTCAGTCTTTGCATATGACACCAAGCTTTGCAGTGGAATAACTTCTTTACAGGATGTCTCCAACTTACAATCTGACCTCAATCTATTGTTTCATTGGGCAACTATGTGGCAAACTATGTGGCAAATGAGGTTTCTTGTATTAACAGAGGGATGGACTCCAGAGAGAGACATATAATTTTGCCCCTGTTCAAATCATTAGTAAGACCTCATCAGGAAAATGCAGTTCAGTTTTGGGCACCAGTTCTTAAAAAGGATATTGGGGAACTGGAGAAAGTGCAAAGAAGGGCAACCAAACTGAAAAGAGGCATGGAGGAGCTCAGCTATGAGAAAAGATTAGAGGAACTGAATTTATTCTTTCTTGAGAAGAGGATATTAAGGGGGGATATGATCAACATGTATAAATACATAAGGGGACCATATAGTGAACTTGGTGTTGAGTTATTCAACACAGAGGACAAGTGGGCACTATTTACATCTAGAGGAAAACAGATTTCTTCTCCAAATACGGAAAGGTTTCTTCACCGTAAAAGCTGTGAAAATGTGGAATAGACTCCCTCTAGAGGTGCATTTTCTATATTTAATTGCATCTGCCCCTAAAGAAGTGGCCTTGGTTCCACGATACGCGTCGGACCCTACAGGATGTGACTCTTTTGTCTAAATATACCTTAACATGTTGACATGTATATGAATTTCTGTATACTATGTATTGAATATTTATTATCCAATGTATACCTTTTGTCTATGTGATATGGCTTTTTACAATCATTCATTGGTTTTATTAAGTTTGTACCATGTACCACTCTGTATCCTCAATATACAGTGGGTACGGAAAGTATTCAGACCCCCTTAAATTTTTCACTCTTTGTTATATTGCAGCCATTTGCTAAAATCATTTAAGTTCATTCTTCTTCCTCATGAATGTACACATAGCACCCCATACTGACAGAAAAACACAGAATTGTTGACATTGTTGCAGATTTATTAAAAAAGAAAAACTGAAATATCACATGGTCCTAAGTATTCAGACCCTTTGCTCAGTATTTAGTAGAAGCCCCCTTTTGATCTAATACAGCCAGGAGTCTTTTTGGGAAAGATGCAACAAGTCTTTCACACCTGGATTTGGGGATCCTCTGCCATTCCTCCTTGCACATCCTCTCCAGTTCTGTCAGGTTGGATGGTAAACGTTGGTGGACAGCCATTTTTAGGTCTCTCCAGAGATGCTCAATTGGGTTTAAGTCAGGGCTCTGGCTGGGCCATTCAAGAACAGTGACGGAGTTGTTGTGAAGCCACTCCTTCGTTATTTTAGCTGTGTGCTTAGGGTCATTGTCTTGTTGGCAGGTAAACCTTCGGCCCAGTCTGAGGTCCAGAGCTCTCTGGAGAAGGTTTTTGTCCAGGATATCCCTGTACTTGGCCGCATTCATCTTTCCCTCGAATTGCAACCAGTCGTCCTGTCCCTGCAGCTGAAAAACACCCCCACAGCATGATGCTGCCACCACCATGCTTCACTGTTGGGACTGTATTGGACAGGTGATGAGCAGTGCCTGGTTTTCTCCACACATACCGCTTAGAATTAAGGCCAAAAAGTTCTATTTTGGTCTCATCAGAGCAGAGAATCTTATTTCTCACCACCTTGGAGTCCTTCAGGTGTTTTTTAGCAAACTCCATGCGGGCTTTCATGTGTCTTACACTGAGGAGAGGCTTCCGTCGGGCCACTCTGCCATAAAGCCCCGACTGGTGGAGGGCTGCAGTGATGGTTGACTTTCTACAACTTTATCCCATCTCCTGACTGCATCTCTGGAGCTCAGCCACAGTGATCTTTGGGTTCTTCTTTACCTCTCTCACCAAGGCTCTTCTCCCCCGATAACTCAGTTTGGCCGGACGGCCAGCTCTGGGAAGGGTTCTGGTCGTCCCAAACGTCTTCCATTTGAGGATTATGGAGGCCACTGTGCTCTTAGGAACCTAAAGTGCAGCAGAAATCTTTTTGTAACCTTGGCCAGATCTGTGCCTTGCCACAATTCTGTCTCTGAGCTCTTCAGGCAGTTCCTTTGACCTCATGATTCTCATTTGCTCTGACATGCATTGTGATCTGGAAGGTCTTATATAGACAGGTGTGTGGCTTTCCTAATCAAGTCCAATCAGTATAATCAAACACAGCTGGACTCAAATGAAGGTGTAGAACCATCTCAAGGATGATCAGAAGAAATGGAAAGCACCTGAGTTAAATATATGAGTGTCACAGCAAAGGGTCTGAATACTTAGGACCATGTCATATTTCAGTTTTTCTTTTTTAATAAATCTGCAACAATGTCAACAATTCTGTGTTTTTCCGTCAATATGGGGAGCTGTGTGTACATTCATGAGGAAGAAGAATGAACCTAAATGATTTTAGCAAATGGCTGCAATATAACAAAGAGTGAAAAATTTAAGGGGGTCTGAATACTTTCCGTACCCACTGTATATGGGTTTCCATGCAGGCTATTATTTAAATATTTACTTTTAACATCTATTTAGTTATTTATTCATTACCAGTTATGTTCCTAATAATATAAAGTCCCAATTGTTTTATTTTTTTTTTCAAATACATAGCCAGGGATGGAGTCACATGGGTTATTTATGTGCCTCATCTAAAGTCATAAACCTCTCCCTTAGCACAAAAGACCTCCTTCCATTTAGGTGCAAACCATCTTTAGCATATAGGTTGCACCCCAATGAAAAGTGAGCCCAGTGCGCTAAAAACCCAAGTCCCTTCTTCTTACACCAGGTTTTTAGCCATGCATTCAGCTAATTCATGCATTCTCTAATCTCCCCCTGTCTTTCCTGTGTTGTGCATGGCACAGGCAATTTTTCAGAGAATTTCACCTTGGAGGTCCTTCCCTTCAACTTGCAGCCTAGTTCAATAAATTGGTTCTTAAGGAGCCTCCACCTTCCATATATTCTGTGATTGGTTCCAATGTGGACCAAGACAGCTGGGTCATGCCCAACCTCTCCCAGTAATTTATCAACCCGGTCCACCAAATGCCGAACCCTGGCACCAGGGAGACAGCAAACCATCCTGGGGACAAATTATTCTATCAGTCCTTTTGATTATAGAATACCTAATTACCTCCAACTGTCTAGGCCTACCTACAGTCCCCTCACCACCTCTACTAGACGGACTGCTCTCCTGGCTGTTAGGGATAGCAGTGACATCTAGGACTGCCACCTCTGAGCTTGCCACCCCCACATCTTCACCCAACATAGCAAATCTGTTAGGGTGCTCAAACCCAGGGCTGGCCTTCCTTTTCTATGAGCCCCTACCACTCCCTCCCTCTGACTGTGGAGTAGAGGGATGGGCAGTGGGGTGTAAATGGGGGCACAGGGGGCCAGTAGAGTAGACGGGTGGGCAGTATGGCCACAAGGGGGCAGTGGAGGCACAGGCATTCAGTGAGAGAAGCAGTGGGATGGACAGGTGGGGAGAACAGGGAGGGAAGTGGGGTGGTCAGGTAGAAAATTGGGCACAGGGGAGCAGTGGGTTGGACAGGTAGGAGGTGTGGGCAAGTGGGGTGGACAGGTGGGTAGTGGTGTTCAGTAAGGAGGATGGGGGGTAGTGGGTTGGACAGGGGGCAATGGTTAGACAGGTAGGAAATGGGGGCAGTGGGTTGGAAGTGTGGACATGGGGTGGACAGGTAGGTAGTGAGGGCACAGGAGGGGCATGGAGGTGGACAAGGACAGTGGAGTGGAGAAGGAAACAGTTGGGGGGCACAGGGGGTAATGGGCTGGACGGGGGACTGAATACCAATGTTGTCCTTTGCTTTAGGCTGATGGGAAACTCCCTCTGCTGCTGAGGCTGCCATGGCTGGTGTCCTCTCATATATTCCTATTTGGATCCCTTAAGTGCTGGTCACAGCTGTCTGAAAGCTGTACAGTGTCTGCCCAGCAACATTATATACACAGGGCAGCATCAGGAGAAGAAAGGGGATACTTCAGGTGCTGGAGGGGGTCCTTATGCTGCTGGCTGTCCTGAAAGGTGCCTTGAGCACTGACAGCCACCAAATCTGAGCTCTGAAGAGCAGTGGCGACAGAAGCTGACAATTACAAATTTGAAATGTGCAGGAAGTTTGCGGTCTCAGGTCTCATGATCTTGGGCAGGGATTAGGGGTTCACGCTTTGAGTGCCAGACACTAGGGATGCCTATAATTCACACTGTGTTCTTGGGACACTGGCTGGGACTCAGTCAATGCAGGACAACAGAATATAAGCCGGCCTGTCCCGGCAAATCCAGGACTGTTGGCAAGTATGCCATTGCCATACTGTATGTTACTTTGTGGGGAGTATTTCCCAAAATAAAACCTCTTTCTTTAGCCTTGGTGTGTCAGAGGGTGTGATGTTGCCAGAAGGGTTCTTGTCATCTGTAATCAAGGAATCCATTAATCAGTGGCTCCTTTGTGGGTAAACTCTATATACAGTGGGGGAAAAAATTATTTGATATCCTGCAGATTTTGTAAGTTTGCCCACTTCAAAAGAAATTAAGTGTCTATAATTTTTATCATAGGTGTATTTTAAATGATAGAGACAGAATATCAACCAAAAAATCCAGAAAAAACACATGATACAGATGTTATAAATTGAGTTGCAGCTCAGTGAGTAACATAAGTATTTGATCCCCAAGCAAAACATGACTTCATACTTGAGGTAAGAGTTTTCTTGTAGTTGGTTACCAGGTTTGCACACATCTCAGGAGGGCTTTTGGTCCACTCTTCTTTACAGATCTTCCCTAAAGCCTTGAGGTATCTTGGCTGTTGCTTGGCAACTCAAAGTTTCAGCCTTCATAAATCGTATATAGGATTAGGGTCTGGAGACTGGCTAGGCCACTCCATGACCTTAATGGGCTTCTACTTCAGCATCTCCTTTGTTGCCTTGGTGGTATGTTTTGGGTCATTGTCATGCTGGAAGACTCATCCACGCCTCATCTTTAGTGTTTTAAGTAAGGGAAGAAGTTTCTCATCCAAGATTTTACAATACATGGCCCCGTCCATTGTCCCCTTAATGCGGCCAAGTCGGCCTGTACCTTTAGCAGAGAAACAGCCCCAAAGCATAATGTTTCCACCTCCATGCATGTCTGTAGGGATGGTGTTCTTAGGGTCATAGTCAGCATTTTTCTTCCTCCAAACACGGCGAGTCAAGTTAATGCTCAATTTTGGTCTCATCTGACCACAACACTTTCTCTCAATCCTTCTCTGAATCATTTAGATGTTCAATGGAAAGCTTCAGACAGCGGGACGCAATACTCCCACTGATACACAAAATTCAGGGCTGCCCGGTCCCGGATGACCCATGGACAGTTTTGTTCCACTCCACCAAGGAACCTCTCTACAGCTACAAGAATTCAATAACCCCTCACCTCCTTAATGCCGCTAAGTCCCTTATCCCCAAACTGTGGGCTCAACCCTCAGCTCCGACGGTTCGTCAGTGGCTGCTGGCGGTCGATTTTACCTACCGCATGGAGGATATGTCATATTCATTACGCAATTTCTCTGCTAAGGCTAATTCTATCTGGGCTTGTTGACTAGCGTTCACACATTCGGCTGACTACGCTACCTTGATAAATAATTCTCCTGATACTGTATCCAACCCCTAGGGAGAGTTTAAGACTCTCACATGCTATTGATATTGCTGTTATTTGTCACTTTTTGGATTATAGAGTGAGGAAATAGAATGCTCAGCGTCTCGGGGACTGATTAGCCGCCCCCGCCTCTTTTTTACCTCTCCTCTCCTCTTCCCCCCCCCCCCATTTCCCCTCCCCCCTTCTCGCCCACCCCCGCCCTCACCACCCCCCCCTCGGAATCTCTCCCCCCCCCCCTCAACGCTTCTCATCTTTCCCCCTTTACATTCCCCCCCCCTTTCTTTTTCTCTTTTCTAACATTCTTCTTTCTCTCTTCTCTACCCCCACTTCTATGGGGTTTCAGTATTTGCCAGAATAACTGTTTCACTCTTGACCATTTGCTTATTCTGCTGTATAATGTTGTCATTATCTTGACTGGTTGATTCGCTGTGTATTTCTGTACATGCACTTGTTCTGGTTAAAAAATTTCTTAATAAAAATGTATTAAACAAAAAAAAAGAAAGCTTCAGACAGGCTTGTTCATGTGCCTTCTTGAAGAGGGGGACCTTGCAGGTGCTGCAGGAATTCTATCCACAGCGGCGTATTGAATTACCAATGATTTATTTAGTTACTGTGGTCCCAACTGCCTTCAGATCATTCACAAGCTTCTCCCCTGTAGTTCTGTGCTGATCCCTCACTTTTCTCATGATCTTCCTTACCCCATGAAGCATAATCTTGCATGGAGCGCCAGACCGAGGGCGATTGATGGTTATTTTGCATTTCTTCCATTTGTGAAAAATTGCTCCAACAGTTGTCTCCTTCTCCCCAAACTTCTTGCTTGATGGTTTTGTGGCCCATTCCAGCCTTGTGCAGGTCTACAATCTTGTCCCTGACAGCCTTTGACAGCTCTTTGGTCATGCCCATGATGGTGGGTTTGAATGTAAAAAAGAGATTCTGTGGACAGGTGCCTTTTATACACATAACAAGTAGTCATTAGGAGCACCATCCTAAATTCACAGGACTAATCTGTGTACCACATGAACACATACTGTAGCTAGTCCATGGGAGTCAGAATTATTGTTGGTTGGTAGGGGATCAAATACTTATTTTACTCACTGAACTGCAACTCAACTTATAACATTTGTATTATGTATTTTCTTGATTTTTGGTTAATTATCTGTCTATATAGTTTAAAATACACCTATGATAAAATGATAGACCCTTCATTTCTTTGGAACTGGGTAAACTTACAAAATCTGCAGGGTGTCAAATAATAATTTTCCCCATTGTAAACATACAGTATCTAAGAGTATATTTGTTGTAATTTGTATGATAAGACAATATAACGGCTCTGCTAATCTGTAAATATAATCTATATCTAAATCAAGTCATTTCTACAAAAATATTTGAAATGTCTTTTGTCCTAGTAGTTGCTAAATCGTTACATTATGATAAAATCAGTTAAACACAGACAGTTTTTGTCTGTTTGATAAGACACTAATATGTTCCTTTTAATCTACTGGTTCATTTCATTTTAAAACTGAAGTACAGAATAGTTTTTAGAGAAAGATTTTTTTTTTTTTTTTAAAGGAGAAGTACAGCCAAAACTCCTTTGACTGTACTTTTCCTTTGTTTCACAGGAGTGCAGTGCAGGGGGGCAGAGCAGAGAGCCGGTGACTGACAGTCTCCGGCTCTCTGCTCAGGGAGCTCTGAGAACTGAGCGTTTGGCAGTGTTTGATCACTCGGTTCTCAGTCTTAGAGGCGGGGGGGGGGGGGGGGGGGAACAGATGCAGCATCCACCTTGGTAAGTATAATTTAGAAAAAAAAAAATGTTACTTCCTTTATAAACTAAAATCCTAGACAAACAGCTAAACACACCAATGAAATACATACTGTATATGGGAGCTGATTGCTAAAGGATTTGTATTTCTGTCTATCCAGGTCTGATATTTTACAGCTGTGCCAAACAGCATGACCCTGTCTGTCAGTGCAGAATACCAAATTTTTATTTGCTGCAGTTAAAGGCTAAGTCCAAAAAAAATAATAAATGCAATATATGTTTACAGAAAAAAAATATCTATTATTATTTTATTTTATTTTTTATTTTTTTACAAATGAGTGTGCAAAGCTTTGCAAGCATGATTGTATGTGCAATGCCTGGATCCTGCAGGCTCTTCCTCCAGCTCTATGTCCATACCTCAGTAGGTGTCAATGAACTATCAGTGCAGTAATCACTGCTCTGATGTTCTGTTAAGAACTACAATTCCTGCTGCCATGGTCTTTGTGTTCAATCTGACAGCTGCTGTGGTAAAGAAAAACCCACCCATGCCGTCATGGAGGCCTTTTTGGGGGAGGGGTCTGCTTGGCACCATGTTACATGTGACACCCTAACTATGGTGTAAAAGGTGGTGTTAGCCTTTAAGTAACAGTCACAGGCAGGGCTACTGATAGAAATTGGGGGGCCCCGTAGAGACTACCTGACAGAGGCCCCCCAAGAAAACATTAAAGCTTTATTTCGATAAAAATACAATAAGAGCATTACTAGCAGACACAAATACAACATAACTCACAGAATTCCTGCTAAATCTAAAAGATGAAACCGAGTTGATAAATAAATCTCTGTGTGTAAATGAGCTTTTGGGGCTCATGCACATGGGTACTGTGGTCTGTGAATTAGTGGTTCATTTATGTGGCTTGAGCCACCTGGATCTGTATGAACACAACTGCAGGTCATAATTTGACAGGCGTGGGGATGCAGGTGTACATCCCAAGCAGAGACAGTGTGCATTTGGGGACCGCTCACTTGCATACCTGTCCAAGTAGGGCCTGCAGCTGTGTTTGTACAGGTCAGTGTAAATTTTCGTCGACAAAAACGTTTTCGTCTACTAAATTAACCACTCTACTACCGCTCACAGTAATACTACTGCGGCAGAGTGGCTCGTTCCCGTCCAGTCACGTAGTATTAACGTGACTGGACTCCTCCCCTTCTGGGCGGCGCTTGCGCGCCGCCGGAGGCTCGCTCCCGCTGTTTTCATTCACAGCGGGAGTCGGGCCAGGGGAGGAGCAGCGGCGATCGCCGCTGCTCTTACCCGATCGTCGGGGATCGAGTCTGGAGATCCGCCCGCTGTGTGTAAACACAGCGGGCGGATCTCCATAGTGACAGGGAGTGACAGATCGGACTGTTCAGCATAGCTGGACATCCGATCTGTCCATGAATCACATAGTCACCTCCCCCCCTACACGTCAGTAAGCACCAGGCATACATTAACCCCTCCCTCTCCAATAAAATTAACCCCTTCCCTGCCAGTGTCATTTTTACAGTAACAGTGCATATATATAGCACTGATTACTGCAGTAATGTCACTGGTACCCCCAAAAGTGTCAAAAATGTCAGTCAGGGGTCCGGTCTGTCCGCCGCAATGTCGCAGTCCCGCAAAAAAAATCGCAGATCGCCGCCATTACGCGTTAAAAAAAAAACACCAAAAATGACAGAAATCTTTCCCTTTGTTAGTAAACGCAATAACTTTTGCGCAAACCAATCAAAATACGCTTATTGCGATTTTTTTTACCAAACATATGTAGCATAAAACAAATTGGCCAAAAACTTTTAAAAAAATTGGTTTTTACATCTTTTTTGGGGGGAATTTCATATAAAAAAATGTGAAAAATATTGTTATTTTTTCAAAATAAACGCTCTTTTTTTGTTTATAGCGCAAAAAGTAAAAATCGCACAGGTGATCAAATACCACCAAAAGAAAGCTCTGTTTGTGGGAAAAAAAGGACGTAAATTTCGTTTGGGTACGGCGTCGCACGACCGCGCAATTGTCAGTTGAAGTCGCACAGCGCCGAATCGCAAAAAGTGGCCTGGACGGAAGACAGCAAAATCCTCCGGTTGTAAAGTGGTTAACACAATTTTAGTCGACTAAAATACGACTAAAACTAAAACAATTCAGATGACTAAAATACGACTAAAACTAAAATGGAATTTTAGTCTTAACACTAAAATACGACTAAAACTAAAATGGCATTTTAGTCATGAGACTATAACTAAAACTAAATAAAAAATTGACATCATCAAAATTAACACTCCACTGCTGGCCATTTCTATATCGGCAACACAATTCCATCCAGAGCATGTAATAATAGCATATTAAAGTTTAAACATGTATTGCACCACCGCATACGCATAAGTAAGGAGCATCTACTAAGCTGCTGAAAACTAAATAATTAAGATAAAGGCTTTTCTTATATTTTTCACTAATATTTAATATTGGTAATATATTCAGGTAATATCTGCAATGAAATTACAGCCAATGGAGTTTACAGCAGTGTTAATTTCGTCAATGAAAACGTTTTTGTCACCGCTTTCGTCACCGGCATTTTTCAACTGACGAAAACGAGACGCAAAGTATAGCACATTTTTGTCAAATGACGACAACTATGACGAAAATCAAATCCGTTTTCGTTAACGAACGAAAACTAAACGAGGAGAATGTGAGGCAGGGATGTTTACCCTGTGTGGCGTCTGGCGTGGCGTGCCCCGTGAAGTCCGATGTGAGGAGTGGACTACTACAAGAGAGTCGACTCGAGACCAGTCACCTGACCTCACCAGAGCACTGCAGCTGCAGCACTACAGCCAGACGCACCAGGCCCGACTCATCACACGGCACTGGCACCCGGGCACCACCACATCCAGAGCAGAGCACCCACTGTGAGTTAACAGCCAGGCCAGCTATTACTGCCTCCCTGAGTCCCCTCAGACCACTCACCAGTCACCACTGGCATCCGATTCCGCCATCCATCCAGGACTGTGTGCGTGCATATAGGCCACTGAGGCTCGCTCGGCCCATCCTGTTCAACAACTTCAGTTCAGAGTCAGACCAGAGACCACCCTTAAACCTGAGACCCCCATCCAGCACTCTGAGCAGCACTGTGTGCACTCACTGCACTGATGGCAGGCAGCAGCATTACAGGCCTCCTCTCTGACCTGACCATGACCATTTAGATGACTAAAATGAGTTTTAGTCGACTAAAATGTAGGACGTTTTAGTCGACTAAAATGTAAGATGTTTTAGTTGACTAAAATGTACTGGAGTTTTAGTCGACTAAATACGACTAAAACTAAAACACTTGCAGAAGACTAAAATGGGACTAAAACTAAAATGCCATTTTAGTCCTAAGACTAAGACTAAAACTAAATTGAAATTTGCTGCCAAAATTAACACTGGTACAGGTGCTGCATTCCCATAGAATGATAGATGGCTCCAGCCCAAACCCCTCCTTCACACAGGCAGAGTACCTGTGGGTATGAACCCCTAATTATATTTTTCTAACCTAAAAAACAGATCTCTCCAGCGATGTGCTGTCGATACTGAGAGGAATTCCATCTTCATCTGGTCTTCTCTCTGGTTTTTCGGGCTCCAGTTATTTGGCCAAACTGCGATGATGTAACTCACACACATGCACGCGCGGGTGTTCTGGTCACAGCACAGCTCTCTCAATGGATAGTATGTCATCTGGCGAGAGCGCAGTGCACATGCGCTGGTGCTATCACCGGCTGCTACGTTTAGGAGATATTCACTGTACCTACATGTAAGCCCTATTGTAGGCTTACCTGTAGATAAAAGATAAAACATGGAGTTTACTACTGCCAGATCAGTTAGTAAATGGTTAAAAAGAAGGAGTTGATACATGGATTTGCAGAGGGAACAGACAGTGAAGGGGAGAAGAAGCAAAGTTGCATAGATCAGGAAGCAGTCTGGGGGAGAGGAGTGGGAAGCCCAGCTACATAAAGCACACTAAACTGTACTGGGACAAGATAACCGGCAGCTATGGAACCGGTGTAACAGTAAACTCCTCACCCCATGGAAATGCAGCTGGTCAGCTGTGACTGTGTCAGGAAGACAAAGCAATTGCGAGAGAGATGAAAAAAAAATATACAGGCTGGGACAAGGATTATAGAAAGAACTGCAGGGAGAGAAACAAAGTTACAGAGATAAACTCAGGAGCAGAGCTAACATTAGAGCCAGGGCTGTGAGGGGGGCCCACACAGGGAGGGGGATTAGTGAGGGACAACTGTCTCTTTCTCAGCAGATAAAAGCGGGCAGCAGGAAGAGGGGGAGAGATCAGCTTTCAGGTACTGGAGGAAGATTTCTGTAAATGTCATTCATCACTAATCCTGTGTTGGCCCCCCTGTTTGCTCAGGCCCCCTATAAGAGGACTGGTGGTCTCCCCCTATCAGTGGCCCTGGTCACAGGTCTTATTCCTGTCCAATCTTGTGATTAGACAGTGAATGGAGAAGCAGCAGACTGATGATCTTATCTGTAACTGTACTCTGTCCTGCTATCTGAATGTTCCTTGTTAGCACATGAGCTCTGCTGAGAAGTACATTGCAAGAGGTTGATACCAGGTCAAATTCAGGTACTTAAACTACTTGCCTGAAAAAATAAATACCTTTAATGATGTACAGTATTATTAAATACAGAGCAGAATTCGTTTAATGCCCTTCATTTTTTGTCTGCCTGAAGTTGTGCTAGTGCATACACACATACTAACCTTCAAGTGGAACCCCCCCCCCACACACACAAAGCCGGCAGCCACCAGCGGCCCCCCTCCTGCCGTGGTTCCAGGGATGTCCCATGCTTACAGGCACCTAGGAACACATCCAACCGACTGGGGGAGAGAGATTGCAGTGAGACCGAGGCAAATCCATGCCTCGATCTCACATGCAAACAATGAAACTGGAAGTTATATCACTTTCTGTTTTTATATGCAAACTTTCCTGGCCAGGAGACACATCTAACCTAGCCAATCTCTGTTTGGTTAGATGGTGTGAAGGTCAGGGGAGATATTAGGGGTACAAACTCCACCCAAAGGCAAATTAACATAATAAATTGGTCCAATTACCTAAATATACAATTGCATATCATTCTTGTGCTTTTTCATATGGGTTTCTCTTTAATATTGACATTATAATGCTTTGTTATAGGCTATTATCTTTTTGTTTTCAAAAGATTTTTATTAGAAAGTCATGAAAAACAGTACAGATCATTTTCAACATACATAAAAAAAAAAAAAGGAATATTTTAGCGATACACATTGGTTGCATCTCATAATATAAATATTACAAACCAGGGTCTACAAATTAGAAATAGCAAGGAAGACAAGCATAATGACAATGGCACGGAAAAAGATGAAAAAGTGCTGTAAGGCTCTACTACAAGATCAAAGAGGCCATGTACTAAAGTTTAAAAGTTCAAACATTGGAGTCCCATATGGCCCATTTGGCCTGAAATACCGCCATCGAGTTATGTACTGAATGAAAAACTTTTTCTGATAGCTTAATACTTTCCATTCGGGAGAGAACCTGAGACCATATCAAGGTATCTGACCTCCAATTAAGAGCTACCATCCAATGAATGGAGCACATTAAAGTATGGATTAGTCTCCCCGTTGGGGTTGGAACATCAGGAATTTTCATAAAGAGTAAACAAACTTTAGGGGAGAGGAAAAAACTTGATCCAACCATTTTCGAAATGAGTTTTTGACCCAGAAGGACGGTATATCTTCCTGAAGGGACAATTACAGGGGATAGAATGTACAGTAGCAAATGTATACTGCTCCAAATAAAAACTCGAAAGGATATCTGAAAAAAATATTAGAGAAGCAGTTTGGGAAAGGTAATTTGATATTGGCAGGAGATTTTAACTTCTGTATGGATCCAGTCTTAGATTGTACATCACGTGCCCAGGTGACAGGAAGTCACAAGCTTAGGGTAAGAAAGAAGCTATTTCAATGCCAACTGGTGGACGTGTGGAGAATCCAACACCCTAGGGAGAGGGATTACTCCTTCCACTCCCCTGTGCACGGGATGTACTCAGGACTGGACTATATTATGATAGATAAAAGAAAGGAAAAGGAGGCGCAAACACCTAGTGCATTACCCGTGGTACTGTATAAAATATTTTAATAAAATGCTGAATGCATACTCACAAACATGAAGAAATAAAATCGTGAGCTCTGAAGAAGGAAGCTTGACTCCCGAAACACGTTAGCGGTCGCATTTTCAAGGACATGTTCCAGCACACGTGTGATGGGAATTTGTAATACGATTTTATTTCTTGAGTATGCATTCAGCATTTTATTAGAATATTTTATACAGTACCACGGGTAATGCATTAGGTGTTTGCGCCTCCTTTTCCTTTCTTTTATGTACCCGTTTTGGAGTTCCCTGCCTGAGGAGAGCAGCACGCCAGTCTTCCCCTTGGCTGAAATATTTGTCTGGTATATTATGATAGAACATAGACTGATAGAAGCAGTGGTCAAAACATCAATAGGAATAATGACTTATCCGGTCATGCCCCAGTAATTATGAAATATAAATTTCCGGGACCTCAGAGGAATTGAAATAAGTGGAGGATTAATGAACAACTGATACAAGACGTAGAAGTGGGGAAAAAGATAGGGAAAGAACTGGAAACACCAGATATACCTGACGCTACGATATTAGAAGCCCACAAGGCATATATCAGAGGTGTATTGATCTCGATAGGCTCCAAGAAAAAAAAGGAAAGAACTATTAACATAAATTGATTGATAACAGAGAACATGAGTTAAAAAAAAAACAGAAAAAGAGTATGAAGGCTGAGACACAACAAACCCTTGAATTAAAAAGAGATAAATTAAAATAAACACAGATAAAAGATGGGTTAAGATTGAAACCACGTCAAGCAGAACACACCTAAATAAACATATATGGATTCCACCAAAATATAGGGAAATATTAGTAGATATACATGAAATGACGAGAGTCGTTTACAAGACTTTGGGACACGATACATAGACAAACAAAATGGGAAAGTAATTCACCCCTATTACCACTAGATGGCACAAAATACTTTGAACCAAGGAACGAGACCCAATATGGCAACTGGATCAAAAACACGCAGTTAAAAGATATTACACAAGGAGGAAAGATAAGGCCATATCAGGAATTTAAAAGGAGGGTGGAATGCATGTCACTAAATGAATGAAGATATTTTCAGCTAAAACACTTTGTGGGGTCTCTGCCACAGCCTGTCCGATCCAAGAAGGACTTGAACCCGGTGGAAAAACTATGTAACCCACAAACAAAAATAAAACACGGTATATCTCAGATATATAAAATACTTACTGGGATGACAGGTCTGAAAAAGCCTCCATTCATAAATACTGTAACATTGGAAAAAGAGATAGGATCACAATTGGGAGAGCATGAAATAAATATAATACTGAGAGCTGTACACAATTCTGCGGTAGATGAAAACACTATTGAAATGAACTATAAATGTCAAAAATATCAACCAGAGAAATCCCCACATTTTTGGAGGGGTTGTAGCATGCAGGGCACGATATTCCATATTTGGTGGGACTGCCCGACAATTCGTATCTACTGGTAGAAGGTACAACAAACTATTGGGGAGATTACAGGGATAGATATCATTGATGACCCATGGTTATGTTTTTTCCATGAAACCGATAAAACAAAAAAACTTCATAAAAGTAAAATAGTACCAAACCTAACAGATGCAGTTAAAGGGGCAATTCCAAAAAATGGCTAGAACCAGAAAGTCCCACTTAGACACTGGTTTAAAAGAATTGAATATATTTATAATATGGAATATCTAGGCAGCAGAGAAGAAGACCAGACATTTTACAGTATGCAGTAAAATTTCTTTGACTAGTGTTAGATTTGATTGCATTTCCCATACTCACATAGATCTATTTAACAGACAACTGTCTCAAGGTCCCAACTATATGTTCACGCAAAACAGGTTAATACCGGTTACACAAAATGTAACTAACCAAACAAAAGAAACAACTGTTTTCTGGACAGACCACTTTTTCTTAATTCCTTTCAAGATTATTGGCTTTCCTCTGAAGCAGGAGGTGGGGACTGACTAAACCAGTAAGGCTTGATCTTGTTTACATCCTGGTATGCCTGCTCTCTATGAGGCATTGATTGCTTATCTTGTCTTGAAAAGCTATTTTTAAAATGCATGTTCTTGCGAATTGGAAGAGATGAAGGGCAGCACAACTGTGTAATTCCATGCAAATTTTGGTAATGATTGGTTTATAGTTTAGCTGATATAATATAGAAAAGTGGTCTCCCACATGTATACTCAGATAAGCTATATGTGCTTTAAGCCCTATACACACGGGCCGAATGTTGGAAGACATCGGCCGGTTCAATAAAAACCATCTGACATTCAGCCCGTGTGTATGTCAGTCTGTCGGACGAGCATGTTGGAAAACCAGCAGCTGACCGACTCCCGATCAGCGCTCTCAGTCAATGGCAGAGAGCGCTGATCGGAATGTTCTGGCGGGCAAGGCATCCCCCTGTCAGAACAGAACAGCTCAGTGGGAAAGATCACTATGCTAACTTCGGATGGTTAGTAAAACGGCCCCGACTGGAGCTGTCAGCTTTTTTTCGAAAAAAAAAAAAAAAACTTGTACCAGGCATTAGCCAAAGGGAAGCCACTACCATGTGTGTTGTCAACAAAGTGTGAAGGTTTGCCTGAGACAGCAGCAGTATCTCACATATATCTATGTTTATCTTATATCCCAAGAAAAACCCAAACTACAAAATTGATTGTTTCTGTAGTGCATCTGCCCCAACATCGGATGTGAACAATATAAGGTCATCTGCAAATAATGCTATAGAAGCTTCCTCCCTGCCCACTTGAATAACATAGGTTTGTTTTCTTTCCAGCAAGTATTTGGATAAGGGTTCAACCAGTAGTTTAAAGAGTAAGGGGAACAAGGGGCAACCTTGACATATGCATTCATGTAGTTGTATGTGTGGGGACACAAAGCCTGAAATTTGTACAATTGTACTGGGTGAGGCATACATGGTATGCAGAAACTGAATGAAAGGTGCTTAAAAATCCAATCTGGTCCAAAATGGTGAACAGCCATCCATGTTATATATTGCCAAAGGCTTTTTCAGTATCTAGTGTCATGATGGTCCTTGCCTGGTTTAGATTTACTAGAATCGCCAAGACCTATTGGGTTTTTTTGACTGCTGTTCTTCCCTCTGTAAAGCCTTGTTGTGTTAGAGTTGAACGGAGATGACATAAACTGGGCTAGCACTGGGTTATGTTTAAACGTTGACATTGATAAGGGTGAAGACCGATATGACATTACCCATTAGCAAATAAGTTGCACTTTCCATATATTACTATAGTCAACATGTAATGTGGATCTAAATCTTAAGTAAAGCCAGCCATAAACAGTTCAAATCTCAGCCAGTTCAGCAGGAACTAGACAAAATTCAAACCATGTATGGGCAGGCTGATTGTATCCAAGTTGATTGATCGACCAACTTAGGTACAACCAGCCTGCTGGATTTTACATGCGATTATCGCTAGCTGCTGTTATAGATGTTAGCAATAATCACTGTCTTTTCATGGAACAGCTTCCCCCGCCCCCTGCTGGGAGAAAATAATTACTTGGCAAGAGGGATTCCTGCATCAACAATGTCTGTGTTGATGGGGGAATAAAGCATATTTCTTTCCTGCAACCCGTGGTTGCAGGGAAGAAATTCGCTCCATCTATGGACCACCCTAGAAACAGTTGGCTGTGTAGCCATCAGATCAAATATAACTCAGTTCACTTCTGTTGCTTTGATTTCTGCTTCTTCTAATTGACCATTCTTTAGTTTTGGGAACCCCTATTTAAATATAGGGATTGATAATTGTCTCACAGTGTTGGTAAGCCTATGTATCTAGGTAGAGGTCCTCCTCCCTTTACTTACATTGACCATTAGTTTGCCAAACTTGTTTTCAAATTTATGGAACCTAAGTTCCCACATGGTTTTTGTGTATTGTGGTCTAGCCTTGTATTCCCCCTTTAGTTCAGGCCCAAATATTTTTGGCCTCAGGAGATGCAATTGGTTTGGCTGGTTTATCACTTTACAGTATAAAAGTAAATAGTACAGTTACAGTAAAATGTAAGACAAAAGGGCTAGGAGGGCCCTGCTAATGAGAGCTCAATTCAAAAGGACAAGGAGGAGGAGGAGGGGGGGGGGTATTGGCTATGGGGGATGAGTTGATGAAGAAATAAAAGTTCTGTTGTGGGGTAGAGCTGGAATATGCTTCCCTAAAGATATGAGTTTTTAGGGATCACCAAAAGTTAGACAGAGCAGGGGATAGTCAGACCAATTGGGGCAGGGAACTCTAGAGGATGGGAGAGGCTCTGGAAAAGTTCTGGAGGCAAGCATGTGGGGAAGCAACAAGGGAACTATAGAGCAGGAGGTCTTAGGACACACATAAACCTTTTTTTTATTGCACCAGAACACGCATATGTGAGCCATGTGCTAAAATGCTGGTTTGTTGTGCTGTCTTTTAAAGTGGTAGTAAACTCAGGAAATTCTTTTTTTAACCCCCCCTGCAGCATGCTTTTAATAGTACAGTGAAACTTTGGAATACAAGCATAATTTGTTCCGGAAACATGCTTATAATCCAAAGCACTCGTATATCAAAACAAATTTCCTCATAAAAAATAATGGAAACTCAGATTATTAGTTCCACAACCATTTATTCATAAATCCTTCAGTTTATAGTCGATGTAAAAAGATTACAGCAATGTGTTCTGTAACCATAGAATGTCTATCCACACCCAGAAAAGCTTTATAAGATACATTTTTTGCCCTTATTAAATGAAGTTAAAACAGAAATAAATAGATTAACACCAAGAGCTATATCATGGATGGGAAGAGTTAATATCATAAAGATGGTAATTTTACCTAAAATATCATATAAATTCCAGATGATACCAATACGGATCCCACAGGTTTTTTTAAAAACATTAAAAGCACTAATAACCAAGTTTGTATGGAAAAATAAAAAACCAAGGATTAAATACACAATATTGAGCAAGAGTAAGGGAGAGGGGGGATTAGCACTTCCAGACTTAAAAAAATATTATCAGGCATCAATTCTTACACGGGTGTTGGAATGGGGAAAAAAAGAGAGTGAGAAAAACTGGGTAGAAATTGAAAACATAATGAGTGACACAGATGTGGGTAAAATGATTTGGATTCCATCAAAATTTAGAAAATTAAATAGTAATACACACGGCATTACACGACAGGCACTGAAAATTTGGGATATGATACACGCCAGAGAGAAATGGAAATATAACTCACCATTAATACCACTTCAGGATACTAAATTTTTTGCACCAGGGGAGGGTAAGGATTATGGAAAATGGATGGGAGAAGGAGACGTTAGGTTGAAGGATATTATGAAACAGGGAAAAATTGCCAGGTTTGCAGAATTGAAAAAGGGGAGGGACTGGAACCTCACCGAATGGATGTACGGCCAGTTGAAACATTTTGTTAATTCTCTCCCCCAGCCGATCAGAGAAATAAATGATTTACTGCCATTTGAACGGATATGTACATCTAAGAAAATACGAAATAGTATTTCAAATGTGTACAAAATTCTCAATGAAGGAGAGGAGCTGGCAAGGCCTCCATTTATGGAAAAATGGGAAAAGGACTTGGGTGTCCATGGTGAAAGCTTCCAATGGGAAAAAAGTTTAAAATTGGTTCACTGCTCCGCAATAGATATGAGCATGGCAGAAACCAATTATAAGCTGCTCTCCCGATGGTACAATACCCCAGATAAAGTGGGGAATTTCCAAGGGGAGAACTCAAAATATTGCTGGAGGGGATGTCAAGAAATGGGTACAATAGCCCATATCTGGTGGGAATGCCCAAAAATCAGAAAATATTGGCAGGAAGTACTAGTCGGAATCAAAGAAATTACCAACATAGACATTAAAGAAGATCCATGGGTGTGCTTATTTCACGGGACTAAAATGTCGATAATACAATATAAAAAATCCTTGATCCCCCACTTGTTAAACTCAGTAAAAAGTTTAATTCCCCTATATTGGAAAGAGAAGGAACCTCCATCATATAAAGAGTGGCTTTTACGTGTAGAGAAAACGAGAAAGTTAGAATTGTTAAGAGTGTGGGGAGAAGAACAATATGAGAATAGGATAGAGATCTGGGAGAAATGGCAAAATTTCAAAGAAAAAAGGGATTGTCTTTAGATGCAAGAAAGAGAGGGGGGTAGGTACGGGGAAAATAGGGGGGAAGGGAATGGGGAGTTTATTGGGAAAAAGGTTTTTCTTGTGAAAACGAAAAGGATTTGTATTGTATTTTTACCTTTGTATCTGAAAATTTTCAATAAAGAAATATAAAAAAAAAAAAGAATGTCTATCCACAAATGGCAGCCTCCACAAGGATATTAGAAGAAAAATCCAGCAGGAGCTAAAAAATGAAAGATTAAAATTAAGTTTAAAAAAGAGAAGAGAGGCGCCTCTAAGGGTGTTTTCCCACTTGGTGCGATTGCCTGGTCCTAACCCGAGTTCGATTGCTCCCCCCTCCCCCTGGCCCTGATGGACTGTGTTCACATTTGATTTTTGTATCCGAACTGTGGTACACTTGTGTCATCAAGCTGCAGCCGTCGCATACTCATGTTGCTTGGCAACCGCTGTAAACGAGAAGGTGCCAAAATGGATAGAATGGCTCGCTTTGGTACGATTGTGTTCTCATCAGAAGCGAACCGTACTGGAGTTCACATGAACCGTACCCCAGACCATCCTTAAGTGGACTCGGGTACGGTTTGCGGGTGTGCACCCATGTTCAAAGACAGTGTTCACATCATCAAAAAGAACCAAATTCTGACGTCAATCGAACCCGGGTGCGCACCAAAAGTGCTAGTGTGAAAACACCCTTATGGCACTTTTCCACTGCAAGTACCGGCTCGTACCGGTTTGGCTCTACTCGGCCCTGCTTGGCCCGGTTTGCTTTTCCACTGCTGGTACCGCATGGTATAGTGTCGGAACGGTTCGGTACGGTACGGTATAGGTTTGCTTTTCCACTAAAGTAGTACTAAAGTTAAGTGGGTGGGATAACAACGGGGTGGGTGGGATTCTCTGACCAATCAGTGGCTAGTAGTGACTGCATGCAAAGGATTGTGGGATATGGTACCAGTTTGGTACCTGTTGGAACCACAATCGAGTAGGTACTGTTTTTTCAGAGCCGTACCGTACCCTATCGTTCGGTTCAATGAAGTGGAAAAGCAAACCTATACCGTACCGTACCGAACCGTTCCGACCCTATACCATGCGTTACCAGCAGTGGAAAAGCACAAAAGCGTGCCGAACCGGTACGGTTCCATGCAGTGGAAAAGCGCCATTAGTGTACCAATAGGGTTACATTTAATAAAGGTTCAACATTTAGCAGGCATCCAGGGTAAAGTTGTCCACATAGACCATGCTCCGCACCGCTGGCTTTCACCGCTGTCAGTCTGCAATCATGACCGGGAAGACTAGTAGAGCGGTCTGAAAGCGAGACTTGAAGCACTCGTGGAGCGCAGTGTGGAAGGGATGACTTCGATGGCCTTGTGGAGGATGGTCTATGTGGACACATTTACCCTGGATGCCTGCATACTTGTGCCTTTTTTTAATCCTCAAATCCTCAGTTGCTAAATGTTGTATCTTCATTACCACTTGCCACTTGTACATATACTGCGGCAGGTCGGCTCTATTGCGCAAAATGATGTATCTGTACGTCATTTCACACAAAAGCCAGCGATTGGCTAGAGCGGGAGCCAATCAGCGGAGCCGGCGGACGTGATTTCCGCCGGCCAACCGCAATAGTTTCCCAGAGAGACAGAACGACAGTCGGCCGATGTAAACAAGCTATTGCTTCTCCTGCTATTTAGGAACACTGATCTCTATGTTCATTTAGCAAGTCCATCCCCCTCACAGTTAGCAAGCACCCCCTAGGGACACACTTAACTCTTTGATCGCCCCTGGTGTTAAACCCTTCCCTGCCAGTGTCATTAGTACAGTAACAGTGCATATTTTTAGCACTGATTAATGTAGTAATGTCACTGGTTCCCTCAAAAGTGTTCAGTCTGTCCGCCGCATTGTCGCAGTCCCGCTAAAAATCTCTGATCCCAAAATTACTAGTAAAAAAACTAAAACAAATCTAAAATAAATAAAAATGCCATAAATCTATCACCTAATTTGTGGATGCAATCAATCAATATACACTTATAGAGGTTTTTTTTTTTTTTTTTCTTTACCAAAAATATGTAGCAGAATACATATTGGCCTAAAATGATGAAAAATTCGATTTTTTAATTTATTTTATTGGCTGTGTTTTATAGCAGAAAGTAAAAAATATTGTTTTTTTTTCAAAATTGTCGCTCTTTTTTTTTTTTATAGCGCAAAAAATAAAAAAAGCATAGGTGATCAAATACCGTGAAAGAAAGCTCTATTTTTGTGAAAAAAGGACATAAATTTTATTTGGGTACAGCATCGCATGACCGCCCAAGTGTCAAAGTAACAGTGTCGTATCGCAAAAAATAGCCTGGTCATTAAGGGGGTAAAAACCTTCTGGGGCTGAAGTAGTTAAATGTAACCATATTGCTACACTTAGAGGCACCTCTCTTCTCTTTTATACTAATTTGTGACATGACGCTACTTGTCTTGCAAAACACTCTCAGACCAAGTTTCTCTCAATCCAAGGTTTTACCGTATTAGTAATTTTTATACTATTGTTACTAGTTTTTTTTTTTTTTTTGTACATTTGCCCTACATTTGTAACAGTTTTTTTTCTACTGACAAATCTCTATGTGATGGTAGAGACCATGAGATGTTATCCCCCCCTCTGTTGTAAGCCAAAGCAAATGGTAAACATGAAGTCCCTGGCTAGTGGGGTTAGCATTTGATAGCTCTAAAACAGTAAGTGCTCAGAGATGAGCTCTTTTGGGCTTGTTGCTCACAAGGGAGTTTAGGAAACATGTGTTCTCGATCTCCCTCTGCTTTCCATCTTGAATCACTTTCCAGCTGTCCCAAGCTTTCAGAAAAGGTAGGTGAGCCCAGGGACCATGGCAGGGATCAGGAGAGAGAAAGTGGCATTTCTGCACTGTGTAGAAGTTATTGGGTGGTATTACATGTGTCAAGATAATTTGTATTTGAAAGCTGCAGAATAATTCTAAAACAATTTTAAAATATCATGGCTACTATTGCAGCCTATTTCAGCCATGAGCTTGTTCTAAGCCTTTAACCACTTCAGCCCTGGAAGTTTTCACCCCTTTTGAGACCAGAGCATTTTTTTGTAATTTGGCACTGTGCTACTTGCAACGCTGTACCCAAACGAAATTTATGTCCATTTTATCCCCACAAATAGACCTTTCTTTTGGTAGTATTTAATCACCACTGGGATTTTTATTTTTGGGGATATAAATGGAAAAATAATATTTTCTACTTTTTATTATAAAAAATATCAAATAAACTCAAATCAGCTACATCTCTTTGGTAAAAAAAAAAAATCTCAATAAGTGTATATTTATTGGTTTGCGCAATAGCGTCTACAAACTATGATATACTGAAATTTACACAGCTTTTACTTTCTGACTGCCTATCTAATTTCTTGAGGTGCTAAAATGGCAGGGCAGTACACAACCCCTCTGTCTTGGCATTTCAGGGCCCCTGAAACTGTGATAGGTACTGAGGAAGAGAAATTAGCAATTTACGCCCTTAGGAAGCCTGAAGGTGGTGATTGGTTTTTGGGGTCCTGTATGCGGCTAGACTGCCAGAAAGTCTCTCACATGTGGTATCCCCGTACTCAAGAAAAGCAGCAGAATGTATTTTAGGGGATAATTCCACATACAGTATACCCATGGCATGTGTGAGCAATATATAATTTAAGTGATAACTTTGTGCCTCTCAGCAAATTGCTTGGGTAGTCTACTTTCCAAAAAGCGGTCATTTGGGGGGGTGTTTAAACTGTCTTGGCATTTTAAGCCCAGCTTTAGAAGCTTTTTCCACATATCACCCACTCTTCTAACCACTTAAAGATCAAGCCTTTTCTGACAAATTTTGTTTACATGAAAACATTTTTTTTATGCTAGAAAACTACTTTAAACCCCCCCCCCCCCCCAAAGCATTCTATATTTTGTTTAAAGCAGAGGCCCTACAGAATAAAATGGTGGGCATTGCAATTCGTTTTGTCACGCAATATTTGCACAGCAATTTTCAAAACGCAATTGTTTTTGGAAAACAAACACACAATATATTGCCCAATTGTTTAGTAGAATATAAAAGATGATCTTATGACGAGTACATAGATACCAAACATGACAAGCTTTAAAATTGCGCACGCCCGTACAGGAAGGACAAACTACATACATTTTTATGCTAGAATTACCGCCCTCGATCTGACGTTAATGGTGATACGCCTTTGTATGCTATCACAGGGGAACAGGGGTACTTTAATTTTTTTAAATTATTTATTTTGCTTTTCTTTATGTTATTTTTACACCATACCTTACATTTTTTTTTGTTTTATCACTTTTATTGTTGTCACAAGGAATGTATATATCACTTATGATAGCAATACGTAGTGTCAGGTACTCTTTTTTGAAAAATTCTGGGGCTATTAGACTCTAGATCTTTCCTCTGCCCTTAAAGAATCTGACCACACCAAGATCGGTGTGATAAGATGCTTTCACAATTTTTAAAATGGCGCTTTTTATATCCGGCGAAACCGAAGTGATGAAATGCTTGTAGCTTCCGGTTTCTCCATAGAGATGATAAGAGCCATGCTGATCTCAGATCAGCTCTATAGTCAGCTAGCGAAACCAACAGCTGCATTATCGGGTTTTCCAGTGGGGCAGGAAGTCCCTTCCCACTGCCTGTTAAAGCAGTCCAGTGGCTAATTAGCTGCTAGGTTTACATGAAAGCCGACCGCCGGCTGAATAAAAACGATCCTAAGATGATGCCTAAAACTGCAGGCATCATGCCTGTAAAACCACTCAAAGTCCAGAGATGTACTAGTATGTTGCTGGTCTTTGTTGGGTATATATTGTAATGTTCTTTTTTTTCATGCAGCCTGTGGGCTGAATGAAAAAAGAGAATGTAACAGATTCCTCTATTCACATGGATTGATGTGGATGAAGAAATCTCTGCCAGAAAAAGTGCGTGTTATGTCAACCATTAGAATATACCGCCCTGCATCCACCCACTTCTAATGATGGGCATACATGCAATGTTCTGGGCTGAATGAAAAAAAAAAGAACAAATTCCTCCATTCACATCGATCGATGTGGATGAAGAAATCTCTGCCAAGAAGAAAAAAACATACACTGAACAAAATTATAAATGCAACACTTGTTTTTGCCCCCATTTTTCATAAGCTGAGCTCAAAGATCTAAGACTTTTTCTATGCACACAAAAAGCCTATTTCTCTCAAATACTGTTCACAAATCTGGCTAAATCTGTGTTAGTGAGCACTTCTCCTTTGCCGAGATAATCCATCCACCTCCACCTCACAGATATGGCATATCAAGATGCTGATTAGACAGCATGATTATTGCACAGGTGTGCCGTAGGCTGGCCACAATAAAAGGCCACTCTAAAATTTGCAGTTTTATCACACCGCACAATGCCACAGATGTCACAAGTTTTGAGGGAGCGCGCAATTGGCATGCTGACTCCAGGAATGTCCAGACCACGTGTAACCACACCACATCCAGCATCTTCACCAAGATCATCAGCCACCCGGACAGCTGCTGCAACAATCGGTTTGCATACCAATGAATTTCTGCACAAACTGTCAGAAACCATCTCAGGGAAGCTCATCTGCATGCTCATCCTCCTCATCGGTGTCTCGACCTGACTGCATTTCTTCATTGTAACCAACCTGAGTGGGCAAATGCTCACATTCGATGAAGTCTGGCACTTTGGAGAGGTTTTCTCTTCAGGGATGAATCCCGGTTTTCTTAGATCTTTGAGTTCAGCTCATGAAAAATGGAGGCAAAAACAAGTGTTACGTCTTTATTTTTGTTCAATATATATATATGTTGAAGCATAGGGACAATCTGCCCTCTGTATACCCCAGCCCCTATGCTTCGGCATATATGCTCTTTTTTTAACTGCAGTGGTGAAGTCACCTCCTACAGCACTGTACTCACTGATTTGAGTATGCTGAAAGCAAACCCTGTTTCTGTCAGAATAAACAGATCAGTGCTGCAGCTGAACAGCATACCTGCAAAGCAAACAATGGTTAACAATAAAACACAGTAAAAAGAAAGCATTATCTGAATAAAACAACAACTTTTTTTTATTGCAATCTATGCCAAAAAAGAGTAAAAAATATATGGTGAAGCATAGGGGCAATCCATCCTCTCTGTACCCCAGCCCCTATGCTTCCTCATATATGCTCTTTTTTTTTTTTTTTTTTAATGCGGTGGCGAAATCAGCGCTGTAGTCACTGATTTACGTATACTGAAAGCAAACCCTGTTGCAATCAGAATAAATAGATCAGTGCTGTAGCTGAATGGCGTACCTGCAAAGAACACAATGGTTAGCAATAAAACACAGTAACAATAAAATATTACAGTAAAGCAGTATAATATAAAGTACAGTAAAACAGTAAGAACAGAACATTTACTCAATAAAATGACAAATATTTTTGGCCTTTTTTTTTGTAACTATAATAAACTTCAAACTTTCCAGGCTAGGCTCTCAAAATGCGATACCTATCTTTCAAGACCCTGTGTGCCCTAGACTGTTCTGTGCTGTACCATATACTAATAATCCACTAGTGTGTGGTAGCAACGGAAACAGTCCTGGATTCAGAGACCAAGTTGGCCAGGACAGAAGGGCCAAAAATAGCGGGTGTCACGCTTATATCCGCTACAGACACAACATCTTTTTTGGGGTGCTCTTTGGGTAGGGGTACCAGGGAGGACATCCAGAAAATGCCTCTCATGCAGCTGGCTCGCTACATCTGAATTGGGAAATTGGGCCATATCACCTTCTGGAAACAAAAGGCTGCGATGATCTCTTCCTGGGATTTTAGGAAGGATCCACTTCTTAACGCTTTTATAGTATATAAGTGTTTAACCAGAGGCGGCTCTAGGCTTTGTGAGGCCTTAGGCAAAACCTAGACATAACGCCCCACTCACTCCCATAATGGGAAAAATAATTCAAGCGATAAAAAAATTAACTGTATAAACTGCATATATTAAGAGCCTTAAGATGCTGGTGACAGTGTTCTCTAACTTAAATTGGAAACTGTAATAGATTTCCTTGCAAATTGTCTGGCAAGGGTCAAATTTGGGTTTGCGGCGATAAATTGAATGGTTTAAAAATTGCTTTGGTCCACAATAGATCCGTACAGATCTTCGGTGAAAAATAGCTTAAAAAAGCCAAGGGGAGCTTAATCTGCTGTTTCCACCTAAATTCTGGGTTGGGCAGTGAATGGGGGAAGTACATGCACTGCAGAATCTATGGGCTTGCAATCAGCATTTGCAAGTGCATTAGGAAGGGAATAATGGGCTCTAGGGGCCTATATTGGAATTCTTGGTGGCTGCACCAGCTTGAACTGCACTTATAGGACTCGCCACGTCACCAAGTGTTACTGCAGTGCTGGTTTGTCTATGATCAGGATGTACTAGGCCGCTGGTGCTTGCCAGTTCACCAGAAGGACACTAGTACTGGCACTCTTCTGCATACGAGAATCATGCGTCTGTAGCACCTCAGCAACCTAGGAACAGGGTTGGGTACACCTGACCTTAGCAATGGACCACTGCTCCATCATCAGAGCTATTTGTCAGGGTGCTGCTTCTCTCTACAGGTTTGAATACTGAGCCTGATTCTGACAGTGAGGAACCCCATCGCTTTCATCTGTCATGCTCAGTATCCTGTAGCCCTTTTCACGAGTGTATCTTTCAATTGACATTTAGGCCAATACATTTATAGGTACCCAGTGTGACTGACAGGTAAAAAAGCACCTGGTTGTCAGGGACTGTTTAAACTGTAACTGCTAGCGCAATCAGAGGTAAGGCCTGACTCTGCTAACGCTACGGTTTTGTGTATCAGGGGTGACAGTGAACTACTGACACTGCACTTGTTGGGGGGGGGGGGGGCGCGGAGGGTGCTAAATGCAGGGGCTGGCAGGTGTCGAAGCTGATCCTGCTAATGCTGCATTTTTGGGAACACTATACTATTAGGGATGCTAGTATAGTTCTGATCTGATCAAAGATATTGATCCGTTCAGACTAAACTAGTAATGGAGGTGTATAGTGTTTGTGTGTGTGTGTGTGTGTGTGTGTGTGTGCGTGTGTGTTAATGTTACTGACAATAAAAGGGTTCAAATGTATTAGTGAATATGTAGCAGGCAATCTGACACTGTCTGGGATTGAAGCTAACTGAGGCTAACACTATCTGGCGTCACCTGAGACACTAATACGGTAATCAGAAATCTGTACGCTGTACTAATGACACTTAGTGTAATGAAAGGGTTAACTGGGGGTTAAAACTTTATGAGGGAATATATGGGGGGTACCCTGACCCTATCTGGGACTGGCGCTGACTGCTATCTAGCGTCACCAGTGACACTAAATACAGTGATCAGTAAAATATCTGTACACTGTACCTATTGACACTGTGACAGGGAGTGAAAGGGTTAACTGGGGGGGGGGGGCATCAAGGGGTTAAATATCCCTAACTGTGTATTCTGGTGTCAGTGTAGTGCTTTTACACACTGTAGATGCTCTCTTCTCTCGCACTGGAACCAAAAAGGGCTCCAGTAGAGAAGATCGCATAATTTCCTGTGCCTGTGTTTACATTACATTAGCATAGTTCTACCATTTGTCAGAATCCATCAGCAGGTCCAGGCAATAAGTCATTGGTCTGGACCTGATGATTGATCGGTTCTAAATCAAATCCGATCACCGTTGGGCCAGCAGGCGTGCGCAAGCACTCCCTACCTGCCGGCGTGAATCATGTACAGGTACAAGATTTCAAGCAAAGAGCCCGCCCTGCTGCAGTAAATGTACGTGTGACGGTCCGGAAGTGGTTAATTGCCATAATGTCCTGTCAAGTGTGTCCTTGAAAGTCATAGGGTTAAAACCGAAACACAGCCAAAACTTTTTTTTTTGCTTTGGATAGACCGGGGAAGTGACAGAACCTAATAGAACATATGTTTTAACTTTCAGTCTGTTTCTCGTGTCACTTTTCTGTTGGACAAGAAACAATGGGAAATCTCTCCAGTGGAAACACAGATTGCAACAAAACACTTTTCTTAGGGCTCCATTCACACCTGAGCGTACCGTTTTCAGACGTTTTTTCTGGTGTTTGTCAGGCATTTTTTCATGCATTTTTTGCAAGTGTTTGGAAACAGGCATTGACATCTAAGAAAAAGGCTTGTAATCTGCCAAAAAGAAGGTCATGTACTTTTTTGAGCTTCAGGCATTTTGCTTCAGGCGACAAAATGCTCATATCTGAACAGGGGCCATTAAAATGAATAGGATTTTGCTTGTTGGGTGTTTTGAGACTTCAGACATGAGCGTTTTACGAGCTGAAAAACACTCAGGTGTGAACAGGGCCTTGGTAAGAGGGTAACAGCATCTATTAGGTTATTTTTGAATGTGCCTTCTTTTTCTAGTGCCTTCCTTTTCTAGTGACCACAGGGCCCCTCATTTGTTTTGCCCTAGCTACAGAAACAGGATGAGATGACACCTCTAAGGACCAATAACAACATTAAAAACTTGACAAAACACTTTATAACATTGACCGCTCACCTACCTCAACCTCTGACTCCCTGATCCCTCCGGACTTGGCCTCTTAACTTCAGGAGGCTAACCTCCCTACTCTCACTGAGGACGAGATGCGACCCTCTCTCAGCCCATTTCTGACTTCGGCATCGCACTCACGACCACTCCTCTACGCAAAGCACCAGGACTTGATGGCCTCACGAGGGTCTATTATAAGACCTTTCAGGACGTTCTTGCTCCTCACTTCATCAGGGCCTTTAATGCCATCACTGACAACAAACCAATTCCGCCTGATATGTTGAGAGCCAGCATAACTGTTCTTCCCAAACCTGATAAAGACCCACTCCTGTGCGGGGGTTATAGACCGATCTCGCTACTTAATAGTGATGTCAAGCTCTTTTCTAAGATCTTTGCCACAAGGTTGACCACTTTGACGCCGTGCATTGTCTCCTTAGATCAGGTCGGTATTATTCAAACGCATGAGGCCCGCGACAAAACAGTGCGGACCGTTAACATCATCGAGGGGACGCAGAGGTCACACACCCCACTTTTACTTTTATATACAGACGTCGAGAAGGCGTTTGACCGGGTTAGCTGGAACTTTCTTTATAAGACGCTGCGGCAGGTACGTTTTCCGCCCCCGATGTTGTCTTGGATAGCGGCGCTGTATTCTACCCCTGCTGCGTCGGTTCGTGTGGTTACGATTCGGAACCCCTCACTATTGCCAATGACACTAGGCAGGGCTGCCCCCTGTCGTCGTCACTGTTCATACTGACGTTAGACCCCTTCCACCAACACGTACGGGATAACCCCTTAATTCAGGGCGTGCGTACTAACGATTATCATCATAAAGTGGCTGCTTATGCCGATGATCCATTCTTCTAAATCACTAAACCACTTATCTCTCTGCTCTCCTTGTTGACCGAGATGAAACGTTACGCATCCCTGTCTAAGTCAGAGGCCCTGAATGTGTCCCTTACTGCAGCGACTATGACTAACTTGCGTCCCCATTTTCCCTTCAGATGGGCCATGCGTTACATTAGGCACGAAGATACCGGCGAATCTGTTGGAGATCTTCTCTCTGAACTTTCAGCCCTTTCTGGGTACTCTGTCCAGAGACCTGCAGAAATGGGATTCCGTGGCCTTGTCGTGGTTTGGACGTAGAAATTTTCTCAAAATGAATGCAATGCCCAGGTAGCTTTACCTCTTACAGGCGCTACCGATTAGATTGCCTTGAATCGTCTTACATTCCGTTCGCTCCGCATTTATCAAATTTGTTTGGCATGGTAAACATCCCCATCTTGGGGGTGACCTGCTGCTCCATCCTAAAGCGAGTAGGGTCATAGGCTTTCCGGACCCCGCATTATAATGTACTGCTGCCCATATGACTAGAGTCTTGGACTAATGTAGACATCGACACTTTCAATTGTGGGTCCAGCTGGAACAGGATGCTTATGGCGCACCGCTTGCGGGACTGCCTTGTTCGGATAGGCAGTATTTGACCTCTATTACGGAGCATCCCTTGATAGGCACCACCCACGCTGAGGTAGAAAGATTCTTCAGGCTGGCTCCCTGGAGGGTTTTCCCTCTCCCATGACGCCGGGGTTTTCAGCCTGGGCATAAGGATTTCCCCTTTATCCTTTTATCCATTACGGGACTCATATGGGCTTCGCGACTTCTGAGCACGGGAGGTTGGAATATGGATCACATCCCAGACAACCACCCTCCTTCCTTAGCCATTGGCGCTCTCTTCAACTTGCACACTTTCTGTGATCCCTGCCGAGTCATGAGTCCTTTCGGCGGGACTTACATGCCTTTGAGGAGCTGTGCTTGGGCGAGGGCCCAATTCGTGGCTCTCCAGTTCCTACAAACTTCTTCTGGAACTCAATTTAAAATAGTTGTAAAGGTTGAAGGTTTTTTCCTTTGTGCAATCTATGGATAAAGGTAAAAAAAACCTTAAGTACCCAGCCCCCCCCCCCACCACCACCACCAATACTTACCTAAGCCTGATCTAGATCCAGCAATGTGTACGACAGCAGTTGATGTCTCAGCTCTCTGCCTCCTCATTGGCTCGCTATGTTGTCAATCACAGCCAGTAGGGAGGGAGCAGGGGAAGGAGGAAAAGCATGCATCAACACAGAGTATGGCTCAGGAGTGAGCATGCATGAGTTCCCCCATAGCAAGTGGCTTGCAATGGGGGCACATGGCAGGGGTAGGTGCCCAGAGCATTGGCAGGGCCCTGAGGCCAGGAAGATCGGGGCTGCTCTGTGCAAAACTATTGCACACAACAGGTAACTATGACATGTTTGTTATTAAAAAAAATAAAAAATTGAGCCTGATGATCAGTGCCCTTATCATCAGTGCAGCCCCATCAATGCCGTCAGTGCCACCTCATCAGTGCCCATCAGCGTAGTTTATCAGTGCAGCCTATCAGTGCCCATCAGTGAAGCCTATCAGTGCCTCCTCATCAGTGTGTCCTCATCAGTGCCCATCAGTGAAGCTTATTAGTGTGCCTCCTCATTAGTGCTGATCAGTGCAACTTATCAGTGCCCATCAGTGCACATTGTCAGTGCCCATCAGTGCAGCCTTATCAAAAGCATATTAGTGAAGAAGAAAAATTACCTATTTGTAAAATTTTATAACAGAAACAAAGAAAAACGTCTTTCAGTCTTTTTTCCTTTATTTAGCAAAAGATGAAAAACCCAGTGATGATTAAATATCACCAAAATAAAGCTCTATCTGTCTAAAAAAAAATGTCATATGTGTACAGTGTTGCATGACCGCCCAAATGTCATTTAAAGTACGACAGCACTAAAAGCTGAAAATTGTTCTGGCCAGGAAGGGGTGAAAGTGCCCAGTAGGTAAGTGGTTAAAGCAAATTTCTGGGATAAGCAGATATTGTTAAAATACAAGAGTCACAAGTATTTTTTCTTGAATCTTGGTGTGCTTTGTGTTCTTCTTCTAGGCTTGTAATCCAATTGTGAAATGTCTCTTTTCAGGAGCTTTCTGTAATAAAGACCAACCATTGATGCTCTGCCCTTGTACAGGGTAACTAGTCTTGTATCCATCCCCACTGTAGTTTTTTGCAAGCAGCCTGTTGTTGATGGACCTGCTGGTTCCCTTTCACAACTCTGCTCTCTGCACAAGGTACTATATGTGCAGCACAGTAGCGACATCACTACATATTTCAAAGGTTAATAATTAGGTTTGTAAAGGCATCTGGTGCACACAAAGTGCATCCTGTCAGTGTTTAATGGTTTGTCTAACTGGCAATATTGCTAGACAGCTAGGGATTTAAAAAATAGCACGCTGGCTGGGTCACCAAGTAAAAATACAGAAAAAAAAGCCTGAAAAAAAAAAAGAAAACCAATGCAGCCACCACATCTAAGAATTGGTAAGCTGCAATAAAATATTTTTTTGTTTTTGGGTTTAACAACGCTTCAATTTAGGTTGCATGGGTGTAAAAAAAGAGTCACTTTTTTTTCTACTAACCTGGATATGGATGCATTGTATTCTATTGAACCATACATACAGCTGCATGAAGATAAGTAATAGAGCGATGAGTACAGAGCTGTACAACAAAAATAGAAAATGTTATGTTTGAGTGCAGTCATTTACACACGTACGCGTGTTTATGTAACCCTGCGCATGTTTATGCATGTATATACGTTTATATTGCAATACTGGCAATGAAGAAGAATTTTACGCTTGTAAACGGTTATGCGTCTTTACGCGTGATCTTTATGAAACATTTTAACCAGGATCTTTTAGTCAACAAGATCCTGAGTATAAACATCAGTAAGATCTTACATCCATGTGCAATGTGTGGACAAGAAAACACATTAACCTAGACATGCCTAGATACTTGTAGCAGCCTCCACACCCTTATGTATCAGCCTAAATGTCAAGTCGTTCTGAGAAGCAAAGCTCCGACATTTACAGGTAGCACAGAAACTTGCTGCTAAGACCCGCCCCCTCAAGTTCCTACTGACCCATCATTACGATGAGCTGCCTCACTGGAAATAGGAATGTGTGGGAAGGGGCCTGGCTACTTGAGCACGAGGAAATGCAGAAGCTTCGCCTGTCATTACAGTCAGGTTTCTAGCTGAAAAACCAAGGTATTAGAATTGTTGTTTGTCCTAAACTTTATTACTTTTTAGTGACAGATCCTCTAAATGAACAGGTATTAGATTTAAGTATAATTGAAAAAATATATATAATGCTACATTTCTGGTTAACTAGAGGTCTAACTAAAGTCTCCATGAAGCAGTTTTTCAGCTTTAAACTTTGTGCAAAGTTCTGTGCATGAGATTCTGAAATTCCATGATATTTAGATATCACGTAATAAAACAAGCATCCAAATAACATGTTATTCTCTAGCTGATTAGGGACTGCAAGATCCAGACACACACCTTGTTGATTCCAGTATACCAAGAATGTAATGGTTGGTAGAAACCATTTCAGCACAATTTGCAGGTGAGCCATAAGACACTCAAAAAAACGAAACAAAAAACAAATAGATTCGCCCATCCACAAATGGGAGGTGGATGGAATAATCCTCTCCGTTTGTGCCATTGTATTCTGACAGCAAGACTCCTCTGCTGTCAGAATACACTGATCAGCAGCTGCAGCTGGCTAGCTGCAAGCCGCTGAACAGCAAAAGTTTTCCAACAGTCCCGTTCAACAAAAATCGGTCACTAGATCGACTTCTGTCAAATTTCAATTCTGGGCAGCGTCATGCTGTATGTGGTGATAATGATCAGAAAAGATAAAAACAGATTTTGGCACTGTTCTAGAGTGACTCCATTCTGGGATAAAGTGGCGCACTATGCCAATACGGTAATGAAAACTTCCCTACGGAAATCTCTGCACCTCATGCTATTTGGAATCAATTTACCAAACAACATTGCTCAGACAAACCTACTGCCTACTGTCCCCTATGTTTTTTGGCGGCTAAAAGGACCATCTTAAAATCATGGATCCAGCCTAGCCCCTCTACTTTATCTGCCCTTAAAAGGGAGCTTCGGTTACTATTGTATAAGGAACGTATGGATACAGTCCTGCAACATTATACTTCTACAAAAATGTTCTTCGACAAATGGCAACCCTTTTTAGAGCAAGAACTCGCAGAAGTGGATATACAACATTTTATGGAACCCTTTAGACACACGGATTGGTATTTAAAGGCAGAAATAGAACAAACCTTGGGAAAATTAGAGATAAATGATCCGTAGATCTGAACAAAACAAACACTCTTTTCCTTAAATTGATTAATGGACTTATTCTCTGTCTATACAAAGGCCTTATATGTTTGTACAGAGATATGTAGCGGGGATGGATTAATACTCTAGGATATACATGGAAATACTTACCCTTTATAGTAATAGTAAAAAAATAAAAACTAATCAATCGGACCAGCCTATATTAATATATTAATATAAGATGTTGAGAAATTATACTTTCCCCCCCCCTTTTTTTTTTTCTTTCTTTTCCTTTTCTTTATTTACTATAGATCATAGATTTTGATATTGTGATTACTATTTTTATATGTTTTGTATGACTTGTTGGTTATGAAAAATTAATAAAAAGAGATTAAAAAAAAAAAAAAGAAAAGATAAAAACTTCTTGCAGTAAATAGCTTCATGTTTGGACAATTTTGTCTTGTACTCCATTGTTCCATAGATAATGTCAGGAATAACCTAACGCCAAAGATAATAATTTCAGGAAGCATTGCCCAATATTCGATAAAGAAATTGATCAGGAATTCTAAAGTATGGCCAATCTCTAGCCATTGTAATTACCAGTAAAGTCCCCACTGAGGAGATTGACCTTAATTTTTTGTACTTATTGCCCCAAGGACAGAAATTGCTGAGCAATCAAACATTTTACAGTTGTCACTATAACAGGAGATGATGGTTAATCTTCCAATGGGGCAGCTGTACCGATGACAACTGTTTAAGAGGGTTTCACCCTTTCTTTGGGCAAAACCCATAGCAAATTTCTGTTTACATATTTCATCTGTGCATGATTAGGTATTCAAGGTAAACAGGAATTTTTTATCACATGATTGGATTTTTGAAGTAAATATTCACATAATATACTGTGTGAAGATTCTTAACTCTGAGCCATTCGGTCCAAAAGTCTCTCAGGTCTTTTTGTGGCTTTGGGTCAGTAAGTGAAGGCAAATCAACTAGCTGCAAAGAAAAATACCTGACAATGATTTTATCTATTTCCTTCTCTATCCAAAATAAGAAAAAATGTTGGGCTTTTAATATATTTTAACTTTGCAATTGTAAACGATGAAAAGTTAAACCTGAACTCCTGAAATTAGAAAAAAATCTACCCTTGTCGTGGGGCTCCCTGCTCATTTTTTTTTTTTTTAGGAGTTCAGGCATTAGGTGTAATACTCACCTTACTGTATGTCTGGCTCCAGCAGGATTCTTTTATCACTGTGACCTGCCCAGCGTTGCAGCTTCTCTAAGAAGTTCTTAGCCGTGGTGACATGCACGTCTCCTCCTCCTGCACTGTATGCAGCGACACTGAGGGACCGCTCAAAGCTCAGAACTTCGGGTAGAAGAGAATACCACTGGAGCCTGCTGGACTGAGGGATAGGGTAAGCAATACACATTATGCCTGCAACTCCCAATTTAGGTAATTAATATTTTTAAATTAAAAAAAAGCTCAGTCTAAGGCTCCGTACACATTATAAGAATATAGGGCAAACGATCGGCCGGTTTTCCTCAACTGTTCATTGCCAGTCGAAAGTGAAGATGCTACATGTGTACAAAAAATCTCATACGAAAAAGGCTAGACATCGGGAACGTCGTGCCAGAAATTATATGAACTACTTCAATGGAGTTGGTGCAGTGGAGTGGCATAACAATATTTAAAACCCCTAAAAATGTACCAGAAATAACAGATATTAACAGTGTTTGCGCATTTGCTTGAGAACCCTGGTGCATGTGCAGGAGTGCCACTGGGCTATGCCAGGGCCGAGATTTCTGGAAGAGATTAGTGCACGTGCTGGATTTTTAAAAATGGTGGTGTGAGAAAGCGTTAGTAGGATGGTAACAAGGTGGGGGTAAAGTTACACTTTAAAAATATATTTATTTTGTGTATTTATATGTAGACTTCTTTTAGGGGGTTATGACAAATCTCCTTCCCCAAACAGGATATTGCTCTAAATCTGTAGGTAAATAAGAAAATCAGTAAACTTTGCTAAGTCGAAGAGTCGGTGTGATATGAAAGTTGGCAGACTCCACTCAAGACAGGGCCTCTGTGAACTTTTCTTCCTGGAAAATTAACCAGTAATCTAATCAAAGTAATTGGGAGCAGAGTAACTACTGCGACCAGCTTATAACATTAGCCATACCATTAACCATAGGTATATAGATGCACACTAGGAAGGGGATAATATAAGCTTTATAAGAACGTCCAATGTTCAAACCGGTATTATCAGCAAAGGGCCCAATAGGAGCCCTGATGGAACTGTGCACATATTGCCAGGTATATATATAGTTATTATTAGAGATACCTCCAGATGAATATTAGCAAAGTCCAGCTGCAAGGGTCCCTGAGGATGTTCATATTGTGGCATCTGTCTTTGTGTTAGAGACCTGAAGACAAGATCACTGGTGATGGGCACTGGGCAGATCCTCCTAGTGTTGTCCAACCAGACTAGAACGCAGCTTCTCACAGACAGGAACTATGGTGTGACATCTGTGACATCTGAACTCAGAGTCATCTTATCTGCTCTGCACTTTGGTCCCTCCTTAGTAGTTTAAAATCTGACATGAAGCCGGACCTCCAACTACCAGAAGTAATCATTGTTCGCCTAACCTTGTTCTAGCCTATGCTGTTTACCGAGCCCTGAGCTAAAATTAGTTACAGTATAGAACCCCAGGCCAGAAGGAACAGGGTTACCTTAAATAACAAGAACTGTATGTAGCACCATCCTAGGTAGGTGCTAGGTAAAGGCATTGTTTTGCTCCATCTGCTTATCAGGGGAGCCTGATCAGTACTTTTGCCTGTTACATGTGTCCATGTGTGATTTACTTGGTTGAGGGAGTGTCCCCACTGTATCCAATAGGGTTGCCTGTTGGACAGCGAAGGAAACCCAGCCAGTGACACACAGGCTTTTGTAGCTGTCCCAGTGGGTTGGCACAGAGAGTGGTGCATCCTGGGATTGGCTATAAAAGCCAAGGGCACATGTGACAGGGAGTCTTTGGGCGGGAAGCCAGATTCCAGGAGGAGGGTGACGGCTTGTCTCTCCTCCTGTCCGTAAAGAAGGTGGTCACAGGCAGTCGGCCTAGTGGACCAAGTGTGTGATGCTGAGCTAGGAGGTCCAGGATACTGACAAGTGGAGCTGAAGGCAGAGCAACCCAGGGAAAAACAGTGTCAGTGAGTACCGGGAAGCTTGCCAGGGGTCTGCTCAGGAAGGGGACCACTCCAGTGGAGAGTCAGTGGACAAGGGGCTAGCATGCACGGGAAGTGAAAAAGGGGGTGCCAAGTCAGGACCCTGAAGAGAAATTCAGTCAGGAACCTATTTTCTACTTCACTTCAGTGGCAAGGTAAAGCAGCAGCCTTGCCGCACTCATTACAGTTGGTGTACTCAGAAATTGTGCAAAGTTCAAGTTGGAGTATCCCACTCGTCCCTTCTCCCATCCAAGTTCTAAAATAAAGCCCAAAACCCAAATCCCCTGGACTGTTCATTGTCTGAGCCAAGTCTTAAAGTGATACGTTTGACGAACTGGTGCTATGGGTAACCCAGGGGAATCCACACTCAGCAGCTTCCAAGGGGACAGTGCTACATGTATATAAACTCTAGTGCACTAAACAGGTTCACCTACTAATATGCAGCAGGGTGATCTCTAAATACAGTACATACAGTAGCAGGACCTAGCTATATGGCACCGTGCATGTGAAATAATAACAATAGGACAGAGATACTCTCTGTCACACGGATTTAGATATATACTCAAAAGCTGCAGTTAAACTATTAAAACATAGGATTACTTGCATGACAGTCCGTTCTGGCTTGGGGTTCAGCAACATGAAGGGGACACATCACTAAGGCTCTGTTCACATATTGGCGTCCCGAATCGTGGCAATTCTGCCCCGCGATCCCGAATCATTGCAAATCGTGGGACGCCTGTGTGATTCCTGTGACTTGCAATGGCACCCCAAATGCGGCGCAATTTTGCCGCGATTGTTGCCCGATGAATCGCGGTAAAATCGCGCAAACAGAATCGCGGGACGCCTGTCACCCAAAAAAAGTACTAGAACTTCTTATGGGCGACAGGCGTCCTGTGATTATGTTTGCTCGATTTTACCGTGATTCACCGGGCAACAATCACGGCAAAATGATGCCACATTTGAGGTGCCACTGCAAGTCATGGGCATGGCACGGGTGTCCCACGATTTGCAGTGATTCTGGACAGGGGGCAGTATCGCGACGATTCTGCCCACGATCCGGGACACCCAATATGTGAATGGAGCCTTAGACCTTCTCTCTCTATCCACTTCCTTCTTCTGGGGTTTCAAAGCCAACAACTCAAGGGCAGGAAGTACATAATATATTTGCAGGTATTTACAGGCTTTTTTCAGATTCAGACAGTAGAGGCCAGCAGAACCCTACACAGTTACATAGTCATATAGAAAGAAAAAATACACTTGTCCTTCTAGTTCAACCAATAAATGTTGCTCTAAATACAGTGGGTACGGAAAGTATTCAGACCCCCTTAAATTTTTCACTCTTTGTTATATTGCAGCCATTTGCTAAAATAATTTAAGTTCATTCTTCTTCCTCATGAATGTACACATAGCACCCCATACTGACAGAAAAACACAGAATTGTTGACATTGTTGCAGATTTATTAAAAAAGAAAAACTGAAATATCACATGGTCCTAAGTATTCAGACCCTTTGCTCAGTATTTAGTAGAAGCCCCCTTTTGATCTAATACAGCCAGGAGTATTTTTGGGAAAGATGCAACAAGTCTTTCACACCTGGATTTGGGGATCCTCTGCCATTCCTCCTTGCAGATCCTCTCCAGTTCTGTCAGGTTGGATGGTAAACGTTGGTGGACAGCCATTTTTAGGTCTCTCCAGAGATGCTCAATTGGGTTTAAGTCAGGGCTCTGGCTGGGCCATTCAAGAACAGTCACGGAGTTGTTGTGAAGCCACTGTGTTGTTGTGCTTAGGGTCATTGTCTTTTTGGAAGGTAAACCTTCGGCCCAGTCTGAGGTCCAGAGCACTCTGGAGAAGGTTTTTGTCCAGGATATCCCTGTACTTGGCTGCATTCATCTTTCCCTCGATTGCAACCAGTCGTCCTGTCCCTGCAGCTGAAAAACACCCCCACAGCATGATGCTGCCACCGCCATGCTTCACTGTTGGGACTGTATTGGACAGGTGATGAGCAGTGCCTGGTTTTCTCCACACATACCGCTTAGAATTAACGCCAAAAAGTTATATTTTGGTCTCATCAGACCAGAGAATCTTATTTCTCACCATCTTGGAGTCCTTCGGGTGTTTTTTAGCAAACTCCATGCGGGCTTTCATGTGTCTTACACTGAAGAGAGGCTTCCGTCGGGCCACTCTGCCATAAAGCCCCGACTGGTGGAGGGCTGCAGTGATGGTTGACTTTCTACAACTTTCTCCCATCTCCTGACTGCATCTCTGGAGCTCAGCCACAGTGATCTTTGGGTTCTTCTTTACCTCTCTCACCAAGGCTCTTCTCCCCCGATAGCTCAGTTTGGCCGGACGGCCAGCTCTAGGAAGGGTTCTGGTCGTCCCAAACGTCTTCCATTTGAGGATTATGGAGGCCACTGTGCTCTTAGGAACCTTAAGTGCAGCAGAAATCTTTTTGTAACCTTGGCCAGATCTGTGCCTTGCCACAATTCTGTCTCTGAGCTCTTCAGGCAGTTCCTTTGACCTCATGATTCTCATTTGCTCTGACATGCATTGTGATCTGGAAGGTCTTATATAGACAGGTGTGTGGCTTTCCTAATCAAGTCCAATCAGTATAATCAAACACAGCTGGACTCAAATGAAGGTGTAGAATCATCTCAAGGATGATCAGAAGAAATGGAAAGCACCTGAGTTAAATATATGAGTGTCACAGCAAAGGGTCTGAATACTTAGGACCATGTGATATTTCAGTTTTTCTTTTTTAATAAATCTGCAACAATGTCAACAATTCTGTGTTTTTCTGTCAGTATGGGGTGCTGTGTGTACATTCATGAGGAAGAAGAATGAACTTAAATGATTTTAGCAAATGGCTGCAATATAACAAAGAGTGAGAAATTTAAGGGGGTCTGAATACTTTCCGTACCCACTGTATATACACTATATTACCAAAAGTATTGGGACACCTGTCTTTACACGTACATGCACTTTAATAACATTCCAGTCTTTGTCTCTAGGGTACAATATTGAGTTTAACAGCTTCAACTCTTCTGGGAAGGCTGTCCACAAGGTTTAGGAGTGTGTCTTTGGAAATTTTTCACCACTCTTCCAGAAATGCATTTGTGAGGTCAAGCACTGATGTTAGACAAGAAGACCTGGCTTGCAGTCTCTGCTCTAATTCATCCCAAAAGGTGTTCTGTCTGGTTAAAGCCAGGACTATGTGCAGGCCAGTCATGTTCCTCCGCCCCAAACTAGCTCATCCATGTCTTTATGGACCTTGCTTTGTGCACAGGTCCAAATCATTTGGTGGAGAGGGGATTATAGTGTGGAGTTGTTTTTCAGGGGTTGGGCTTGCCCCTTAATTTCAGTGAAGGGAACTCTTAAGGCGTCAGCATACCAAGACATTTTGGACAATTTCATGCTCCCAACTTTGTGGGAACAGTTTGGGAATAGCCCCTTCTTGTTCCAACATGACTGCACACCAGTGCACAAAGCAAGGCCCATAAAGACAAGGATGACATAGTTTGGGGTGGAGGAACTTTACTGGCCTGCACCTCAACCCAACAGAACACCTTTGGGAAAAATTAGAGCAGAGACTGCGAGTCAGGCCTTCTCGTCCATTATCAGTGCCTGACCTCACAAATGCACTTCTAGAATAATCGTCAAACATTCCCCATGGACACACTCCTAAACCTTGCGGACAGCCTTCCCAGAAGAGTTGAAGCTGTTATAGCTGCAAAGGGTGGGCCAACTCAATATTGAACCCTACGGACTTAGACTGGGATGCCCTTACAGTTCATGTGCGTGTAAAGTCAGGTGTCCCAATACTTTTGACAATAGTGTGTGTGTGCGTGCGTGTGTGTGTATCGTGTGCGTGTGTGTATATCACTGACTTATTACTTTACTCTTAAAGGGCATTTGGGTACATACTGCCCAAGTGATATTTGGATATGAAAGAAATAACTTAGTTTATTTGGAAAATTTTACTGAGAGTAACACTGTTCCTTACTTTCATGAGGTTCCCAAAAATGGCATATTAATTGCTAGTTTAACAACTTTTTATGCTACTACAGCATGTTGGAAACTGCAACCCATAGCCTAGAAAGTTAAAGCTGTTTCACATCTATTTATTTTTTATTTTGTGTGTGTAGCACCCTCCTAGATAGGTGCTAGGAAAAGCATATTTTTTGCTCTGCTTGCTTATCAGGAGAACCTGATCGATAGTTAGGCCTATTGCATGTGTCCATGTGTGATTCACCTGGTCTGAGGGAGTGTCCCCACTGTATCTAATAGAGGAGCCTGTTGGACAGAGGAGGAAACCCATCCAGTGACACACAGGCTTTTCTAACTATCTCAGTGGGTTGGCACAAGCAAGGGCACATGTGACAGGGTGTCTTTGGGTGGGAAGCCAGGTCCCAGGAGGAGGGTGATGGCTGTCTCTCCTGTCAGTATGGAAGATGGTCGCAGGCAGTCGGCCTGGTGAACTAGAGGTCCAGTGGATGCTAAGAAGGGAGTTGAAGGCAGAAGCAACCCAGGGAAAAACAGTGTCCTTGAGTACCGGAAAGCTCACTGGGGGTCTGCCCAGGAAGGGGACCACTCCAGTAGAATGTCAGTGGACAGGAGCTCAGCACACACAGCAAGAGAGAAAGGGGATGCCAAGTTAGACCCTGAAGAGTAACCTAAACAGGAGTTTAGATTCTTCATCTTCACTTCAGTGGCAAAGTGAAGCAGCAGCTTTGCAGCACACACACTACAGTTAGTTGTCCTCAGGATTGTGCATAGTTCTAGTTGAAGTATCCCACTCATCCCTTCTCCCATCCCAATTCCAAATAAAACACAGAAAAACAAATCCCCTGGACTGTTCATTGACTGAGGTAAGGACTTGAAGCGATAAGTTTAATAGACTGTTGCTACGGGTAACCCATAGGAATCCAATCTCAGCAGCTCCCTAGGGGGGCAGTGCTACATTTAGGGGCTCATCTGGGATTTCGCCCTGGGTTACTAAACGGCCGAAGAAAATTTGTGAAAATATAATTTTTCTCTCAAGAACTGTGTTCTAATGCTCAAGAGAAGTGTGAGGCCTGCTCTACAGAAGATAGGGAGAGTGGGATGAAGAGTCAAATGCACAATAATGGTTGCCCATGGCAAGGAAAGAATTCCAGTCAGAATCGCAAATTTTCTGATCAAGTGATGTGCTGGAGAGCGGGAGAAATACATCTTACTGTGGAAATGGACTTGTGGAAAACGTTCTTATCAGTAAAAACGCAGTGGAACCATGGGCAGGCCATCTACTTGGACTGGGTGGAGGTCCGCCGCCCAGATGGATCTGGCCAGGCCTGGTTGATCAAGATTCAGGAAAAGGTAGGGAAGACGGTGTGAATTCCCCATCCAGACTTTTATTGCTGAAAAGGACATACTACTTCCAATTGAGGCTGGCTAGCCTATACCTACTAACTGACAAGTTACTGTTGTTACTGGGGCTTAGGCCCTATTCCCATCACCTCCCTCCCCTTCTATCCTTGCAGAACGGGTTGAGGGAATCACCAGCTGCCACTAACTAGTGGACTTACATCAGAGGGCCGGACCTCTAAGGAGAAAAAAAACTATCACATGCTGTTCGGGAAATCCTTTGGGCCATCGGGCCGGGATCTTGGATTACAAATCTGCTAGAGTTTTAAATGGGACTACTTTTTGGCCAATGGGCCGATAGCAGAATTCTGTGGTTGACCACCTGAGGGAGTGGACAGTGCATCCTGGAAGTTTTTGGTGGGGGGTGCCCTGGTGCCAAGGACCCCTAAAGAAATTATTCTTAACCCTTGCAGGACTTTAGGTTGTCCAGGCTTCGGCAACCAAGTCTGTTTGGGAAGAAGAAACGGTGCTGAACGTTCCAGTAAAGGAGATGCTGCAAGCACCCATCTTCTTGGACTAAGTAATAAATAGTTACTGACAGGGCCCAGGATCATCTTGGAGGAATGGTGCTGGATGTCGTGTCAAGACTCATTGTACTGTGTAGTCAGAGATGCTGGATGAGAAGGCCGCCCCTACGGGGAGGGTCTTCTCACGAAACAATCAGTTACACATGTGGTTTCTATGTACATGCATAAGTGTCTAATTTTCTTTCTTCCTTTTCAGATTGCCCAGAGCTACTAGAGGTAGTTAGTTAGGGTGTTTTGTTTACCCACCCGAGCGAAGTTTTGCTTGGTGGGGGGTGCATTGCATTATATGCACCTAAAATTGTATCATATATGTACAGAACAAATATTTATATTTTTCTACATAAATTATTCATGTACTGTATATTCATTTTTTTTTCTATTTTCCCCCTTTCCAGGTTTGTGGGATACTCCTAAGTTTTTCCAGTAGGGATTTTTGTAGGGGGCGGCTGCCAGAGCCAGTGGGGACATGGCTCATTTTTAGTGGGGGGTGGATGTAGATAGGTGCTAGGAAAAGTATAGTTTTTGCTCTGCCTGCTTATCAGGAGAGCCTGATTGATAGTTAGGCCTGTTACATGTGTCCATGTGTGATTCACCTGGTCTGAGGGAGTGTCCCCACTGTATCCAATAGGCGAGCCTGTTGGACAGAGGAGGAAACCCAGCCAGTGACACACAGGCTTTTGTACCTATATCAGTGGGTTGGCACAAGCAATGGTGCATTCTGGAATACGTTATAAAAGCCAAGGGCACTTGTGACAGGGTGTCTTTGAGTGGGAATCCAGGTCCCAGGAGGAGGGGAATGGCTGTCTCTCCTCCTGCCAGTATGGAAGATGGTCACAGGCAGTCGGCCTGGTGAACTAGAGGTGTAGTGCTGACCCGGGAGGTCCAGTGAATGCTGACAAGGGATTTGAAGGCAGAAGCAACCCAGGGAAAAACAGTGTCCGTGAGTACCGGGAAGCTCGCCAGGGGTCTGCCCAGGAAGGGGACCACTCCAGTAGAATGTCAGTGGACAGGAGTTCAGCACACACAGCAAGAGAGAAAGGGGGTGCCAAGTTAGACCCTGAAGAGTTACCTAAACAGGAGTTCAGATTCTTCATCTTCACTTAGAAAAAAAACTATTCAGTCGCAAGGAGTGTAAGAGGACACACGGCCATACAATGTGATTAGATGTAATTTACCTTAGGCTACGTAAGGGATATTTTACAGTAAGGGCTATAAGAGTGTAGAAATGAATACATCGACACACACCACACAGGCTGAACTGGATGGACCGTTGTCTTTTTTCAACCTCAACTACTATGTATTTATGTAACTATGTATGTAACTTCAGTGGCAAAGTGAAGCAGCGGCCTTGCTGCACACACACTACAGTTAGTTGTCCTCAGGATTGTGCATAGTTCTAGTTGGAGTATCCCACTCATCCCTTCTCCCATCCCAATTTCAAATAAAACACAAAAAAACAAATCCCCTGGACTGTTCATTGACTTAGCCAAGGACTTAAAGTGATACGTTTAATAGACTGTTGCTATGGGTAACCAAGGGGAATCCGATCTCAGCAGCTCCCTAGGAGGCAGTGCTGCTTGTGATGCAAGTTTTATGAGTTTTACAAGTGCTTTAACTACCTCAACCCCTTCCTTCCCAGACCAATTTTCAGCTTTTAGCGCTGTTGCAATTTGAATGACAATTGCGCGGTCATGCAACACTGTACCTAAACCAAATTTGTGTCATTTTTTCCCCACAAATAGAGCTTTCTTTTGGTGGTATTTGATCACCGTCAGGTTTTTTCTTTTTTGGTGCACAAATAAAAAAAGACTGAAAAGTTTGAAAAAAAAAAAAAGTTTTTTTTTTTTAGGTTATAAAATTTTGTAAATAGATATGTTTTTTCCTGCACTGATGAGCACTGATGATGCCGCACTGACAGGCACTGATGAGGAGACACTGATGGGGTGGCACTGATGGGGTGGCACTGATGGGGTGGCACTGATATGCAGCACTGATGGGCACTGATAGGTAGCACTGATATGCAGCACTGATGGGCACTGATATGTGGCACTGATAGATAGCACTGATATGCAGCATTGGTGGGCACTGATAGGCAGCGCTGATGGGCACTGATAGGCAGCACTGATGGGCACTGATTGGCGGCACTGATGGGCACTGATGGGCACTGATAGGTGGCACTGTTGGGCGGCAATGATCGGCACTGATCGGCACTGATGGGGGGCACTGATCGGCACTGATGGGGGGCACTGATGGGCACTGATAGGCGGCACTGGTGGGCAGTAATGGGCACTGGTGGGCGGCACTGATAGATGGCAATAACGGCACTGGTGGGCAGCACTGATAGATGGCATTGGTGGGCAACACTGATAGGGAGGGCACTGGGGGGCTCTCTGAGCCCTGCTTGCCATCCCTGGTGGCCATGGTGGGCATCCCTGGTGGTCATAGGTGGGCATCCCTGGTGGCTTAGTGGCACCCCTCCCCCCCCAAGGCTGTACTGGTAATCAATCATCTGATTACCAGCACAGACCCCCCCTGTGATCAGTGAGTAATTAGAAATACTCACTGATCACCCCAGCAGCAGCACCGATCCTCTTCTCTTCTCCTCACTGACAGGATCTGTCAGGAGGAGAAGAGATCGAAGCCGTTACAACGGCTCTATTTACATTACATGACGGCTGTGATTGGACACAGCCGTCATGTGATCAGGAGGGCCAATCATAGGGCCCTCCTGCCGAATGATGTTGCTCTGTGTCCGAGGGACACAGGCACATCGAGATCGCGCCGCTGCGCGTGCCCGCGGCGGCGCGATCTCTCTCCTTCTGAATGGACGTTCCGGAACGTCCATTCAGAAGGACGAGACTCCCACCCGGCCGTATATTTACAATGGCCCGGGTGGGAGGTGGTTAAAGGATAAGTTCACCTTTTGGAACATGTTACATGTTCCACACAATTTTAGGGTGGAATGCTGCAGCCGCTGCCTGCTGCCCCCTCACCCTGTGGCAGCAGTACGAGGAGAAGTTCCCCATACTAGCTACCACTGGTTGAAAACCCACATGGCCGCGTCATTCACATACACAGCTCTGTGTGTCTGAATGAACTACAAGCCCCAACATCCTTAGCGGCTGTCGGCTTACAGTTCTCAATGGTGTGGAGCACCGTGGTAGTTCATTGAGTGTTCCTGTCAGGGAGTATGGGCTTACCCATATGGGATGTATGGGTAAGCCCATACACTGACAGTGTGCAGGAGACCTGCATGGCATCAGGGCTCTGCTGATTGCTGATGCAATGCTTTCCAGGCTCCTGCAACAAAAAATAATAAATTAACATTTTTTTACCAGCAAAAAAATGTGCATTTATTTATTTATTTATTTATGTTAAGTGAATTTATCTTTTAAATTCAGTATTGTTTATTCAAATGGAAGACGCACTTTCTGAAGATCCCACCAAAAACACAGCAAGCCATACTACATCACGAAGGTGGCAACTATGCATGACTGGTACTTCAGCGATCTTTTAACAATTATTGGGCGTTGAAGAAAGAAAGAAGAAAAGGAACAGCAGATAATATAATACCATTCCTGAGAACTACTTTTTCAGGTACTATTTGTAGAGAAAGTTTTATTAAATCTGGGTTCACATACAGTATGTGCGGCCGCGGTTCCCAGCATGGGGTCCAGTGCGTTCCTGTTCACCGGTTAAGGTGGGAATCAGGTTTGAATGTTTGCCTGAATTCACATCTAAACCAGACCCAAACATGCACAGGACCCTTTTGGAATGTCAACCGTGGCCGCCCTGACCTGTTTGAACTGGCTCCATTGAGAGCTGCAGAGTGACACACGCACATATGTGAACTCGGCCTAACTCAATCTGCCTCTAACCACTGCCCTAATTAAAGGAAATGTCACTTATGTCATGCAACTATTCTCATATATTCAAAATTAGTATAAAAAGGAATGAAAGACTTTTCACTACAACAACAAAATAAGAAACACATAGGGAGCTGAAGGTGCTGCACACCCCAAGAAGGCAAGAAAGGGTTCCCCCGGGGGTTTTTTTTTAGCAGCAGTAGTGTATTAAATCAGACTAGTATTGTTTATATTAAAAACATATACATTTTATTAACAATTCATTAAAAATTTATTCCACATGGTATAAAATTATGAGCTCTGGTTACAATAACAAAATGAACATCCAGCAGCAAGAAAAATATGGTGCATGGCATATCAGACTGGTGCATGGTGCATATCAGACTACCAAGGCATAGAATACTCTGACGCGTTTTGACCTATTAAAGTCTAAAGACTTTTCTCTACAGATCTATAAATGCTGTGCCAGCCCTTGCTCCTTAAAGGACCGCTACAACAAAAATATTAGCAATAGTAGTCATAATACTAACTAGCCAACTGTCCCTCAGTTATATGGACTGATCCACTTTTGGAACTAAATCCCACCTTCCCGCTTTCCTCCTTAGGGCCCATTCACATTGACCATAAGCCCAGTGCAGCATGCATAGGCGTTTGTTTACTTTTATTACTACCACTGAATTATGTACAGGCAGCTCATATAAAGTGAAACAGTATGCATTTACTATCCACACATGCAAGTTTGGCAGGTATGCAGGGACGAGTGCACGGACCCCAGGGCCACATATCCATCTCTGATCTGTCAAACTCGGTGTGAGTGGGTTGAATGCCCACAGCTGGTGCGTACCCACCCAGTTTTTATGTGCTGCCTGCATGCAGCTCAGCAGTAGTAAAAAAGAGTAAATAAATGGCTCTGTATACTGCAGGGGGTGTGCTCCTGTGTAAATGAACCCTTAATTGTCCCTCTGTTGGGTCTAATGTTTAGACCTCTACAAAAAAATGTACTTACATTACACTAACCCTTACAGGACTGGTTCACACTGGGATCACACAGGTTACCTCGCAATTCCTTTGTGTTTCCCTGCGGTGCATTTTTACAGCCCATTTATTTGAATAGGCTACAAAACACTGTCTAAAAAGTAGAGCTTGCACTACATTTTTAAAATGCGCTGCACCAAATGGCATGGTACTGCAATACCATATCATTTGGTGCTGGCAAACTGACCACGTTTGCGATCTGCACCTGGGATGCCATTAACAATACATTGGCACCCGCATGCAGAATGCAAAGGCCGTTCACCTGCGGTGCTGGAAGCACTCATGGAATGTACCTTTCCTGCATCGTATTCTGGTGTGAACTGGCCCTTATCTAACTTCTAAATTATTATGTCTGTTATTTTGAAAAGCCAGTTGGAAAAGTAGTTGTTGACAAGCGAAAAACATTTGTGAGTTTAGCCAGTCATTTTTGGTGTTATATTTATTTATTATTTCTTTCTGGTCCACTGGTTCACTCCAGAGTATGCAGTTCAGCTTTGGGCACCAGTTAACAAAAAGGATATTGGAGAACTAGAGAGAGTGCAAAGAAGGGCAACCAAACTCATAAGCAGCATGTAGGGGCTCAGTTATAAGGAAAGATTAGCTGAACTGAATTTATTCAGGCAATTACCACATCCCACCCAGCCTATAACAGAATGACGGTCGGGCAGGGGATTCGTTATCCTGACTGGGAGTCATATGACATCCAGTAGGATAAGCTGCTCGTGCGCACCGCTGAGGGGGTGCAGCGTAGCGATCAGTGGTGCAGGGTGTCACTCTGACACACCGCATCTCCGATCTCGGTAAAGAGCCTATGATGTAGTCTCTTTACCATGTGATCAGCTGTGTCCAATTACAGCTGGTCACATCATAACCAGGAAGTGCCGTTTATTGGCTTTTCCTTTATTCGCGCTGACAAGGCGCCGGTAGAGGAGAGCCGATCAGCGGCTCTCCTGATAGGGGGGGTCTGGGCTGAGAATCAGCTCATCGATTATCAGTGCAGACCAATCACAAATGCCCACAAGTGCCCACCTAAAGTGTCAACCTGTGCCCACCTAAAGTGTCAACCTGTGCCCACCAGGGATTTCAACCAGTGCCCACCAGGGATGCCAATCAGTGCCCATCAGTAACACCTGTCAGTGCGTCCTCATCAGTGCTGCCTATCAGTGCCCATCAGTGCTGCTCATCAGTGTTGCCCATCAGTGCCTCCCATCTTTCCCACCTATCAGTACCCGTCAGTGCTGCATATCAGTGCTCATCAGTAAAGAAAACTTTTTTATTTTCAAAATTTTCAAAAAATTAAAAACCCAGTGGTGATCGAATGCCACCAAAAGAAAGCTCTATTTGTGGGGGGAAAAATGATAAAAGTTTCATCATTTTTAATTTTCAAAATGCGTCAGTGCTGAAAGCTGAAAATTGGCCTGGCCAGGATGGGGGTAAAAGTGCCCTGTATTAAAGTGGTTAAGGGGGATATGATTACCATGTGAATAGTAAATCCTGTACATAGAGTAAGTGGTCCATACAGGGAACTTGGTGTAGAATTATGCAGTTTCCTTCTGGAGGAAAACAGATTTAACATTCACATATGTAAAGGCTTCTTCACAATAAAAGCTGTGACAAATTTGGAATAGACTCCCTCTAGAACTGGTTCTAGCCAGCGTAATAGTTAATTGTTTTAAAAAAGAGCTGTATGCATTTCTATGATAACTGGATATTAACATTTACAGAAATTGTTGATCCAGGGAATGTCGGATTGGCTCCTAGGGGATCAGAAATAATTATTTCTCCCCTACTGGAGCAAATTGGACCATGCTTTATTGGGGGGTTTTGCCTTCTTCTGAAACAACTGTGGGGATAGGTAGTTTATATGGAGGTTTTATATTTTATTGTTTTTTTCTGTTGGTTGAACTAGATGGACTTTGTGTTTTTTCAAGCTAACTATATAACTATCTAACTATGTAACCTACAGTATCTTACCACCAGTAATACTCCACCAGACCCAAGAAGGAGCGTAATTCAGTGATAGTCTTTAGAGGGTGCCAGTCTTGGACAGCTTGTACCTTGGCTGGGTCGGACGAGTTGCCTCTGGTCTCAACAACGTGCCCCAAGTACTGAATTTTTTGCCTCATCATATGCCACTTGCTGTGCTTAAGCTTTAGTCTGTATTGTACCAAGTGAGGGGACACCCAGTCCAAATTAGACATGTACAGTATCTCACAAAGGTGAGTACCCCCCTCCCATTTTTGAAAATATTTTGTGACAACACTGAAGAAATTACTCTTTGCTACAGTGTAAAGTAGTAAGTGTACAGCTTGTATAACAGTGTAAATTTGCTATCCCCTAAAAATAACTCAACATACAGCCATTAATGTCTAAACCGCTGGCAACAAAAGTAAGTACACTCTTAAGTGAAAATGTCCAAATTGGGCCCAATTAGCCATTTTCCCTACCCAGTGTCATGTGACTTGTTAGTGTTACAAGGTGTCAGGTGTGAATGGCGAGCAGGTGTGTTAAATTTGGTGTTATCGCTCTCACTCTCTCATACTCGTCACTGGAAGTTTAACATGGCATCTCATGGCAAACTCTCTGAGGATCAGAAAAAAAGAATTGTTGCTCTACATAAAGATGGCCTGGACTATAAGAAGATTATCAAGACCCTAAAACTGAGCTGCAACACGGTGGCCAAGATCATACAGCGGTTTAACAGGACAGGTTCCACTCAGAACAGGACTCGCCATGGTCGACCAAAGAAGTTGAGTTCACGTGCTCAGCGTCATATCCAGAGGTTGTCTTTGGGAAAAAGATGTATGAGTGCTGCCAGGATTGCTGCAGAGGTTGAAGGGGTGGGATGTCAGCCTGTCAGTGCTCAGACCATACGCCACACACTGCATCAAATTGGTCTGCATTACTGTCGTCCCAGAAGGAAGCCTCTTCTAAAGATGATGCACAAGAAAGCCCTCAAACAGTTTGCTAAAGACAAGCAGACTAAGGACATGGATTACTGGAATCATGTCCTGTGGATTTCTTCTCACTTCCTGTTCAATCTCTCCAATGGGAAACAGAAGGTGGTAATACCCTGGTTTCATTGGAGTTACTCGTATTGGAGTCACTTGCCCTGGAGTCCACTGCAGGTTCCGTGAAGCTCATCATCCCTATAGGCTCATTTACCATCCCCTTAGGGTAAGAGGCAAATTCTACTGGTGAAGGCTGGCGTCCTGTCATACTCTCTTGCTTTATTTGGCTCAATCTGATTTCTATCTGGTAAGAGGCGAGTGTTATTGGTGGTGGTTATCTACATAGAAGACACCCATAGGATTTTCTATTCACATTGGCAAACATATCTTTACACTGTGGTAAGAGGCGACTCCGGCTGTCACAGGATTACACTTATATGATTGCATGTTTTTCAGCTATCTTTGGTAAGGGGTACCTTAGGTGTCCCTATCAGAGCATTCCTCTTTTTCTTTTTTCTTTTTTCCATACACTGGTGGAGTTCACACTATTCATCCAGTTGTTAGTCACCCATTTTGGTGTATAATTAATTTTTTTCATCCGTTTTTGTTGGGTTTTATGCTATTGCGTTTTTTTCTTTTTTCCAATTTTTTGAGTCTACGCGAGAGATTGGTTCCAGTCTACTATCAAAGAGACGAGATTAGCTTCTGAGAACCTGCCTTTTGATTTACCAGCTCTGGTAAGCGTATACCCATAGGGAGCCTGTTTGGATACTGTGTTCCTGATTTATATGGACTTTATGGACTTTATTTTCCATTATTCAAGTTAGCGCGACTTTTTATAGAAATATTGCTTGGGGTGTGGTCACACTTGAAGTTGCTGCTGTTCTCCTGTACCATTAGCGCGGTTATTACTTTTTATCTATGTCCTGTGGTCTGATGAGACCAAGATAAACTTCTTTGGTTCAGATGGTGACAAGCGTGTGTGGCGGCAACCAGGTGAGGAGTACAAAGACAAGTGTGTCTTACCTACAGTCAAGCATGGTGGTGGGAGTGACATGGCCTGGGGCTGCTTGAGTGCTGCCGGCACTGGGAAGCTACAGTTCATTGAGGGAACCATGAATGCCAACATGCACTGTGACAGACTGAAGCAGAGTATGATCCCCTCTCCTCAGAGACTGGGCCGAAGGGCAGTATTCCAACATGATAACAACCCAAAACACACCTCCAAGATGACCACTGCCTTGCTAAAGAAGCTAAGGGGAAAGGTGATGGACTGGCCAAGCATGTCTCCAGACCTAAACCCTATTAAAACATCTGTGGGGCATCCTCAAACGAAAGATGGAGGAGAGCAAGGTCTCTAACATCCACCAGCTCCATGATGTGTGGAAGAGGACTCCAGTGGCAACCTGTTAAGTTCTGGTGAACTCCGTGCCCAAGAGGGTTAAAGCGGAGTTCCGGGCACAGAAGTCATTTTTTAACAAACATACCCCCGTGACAGTCAGGGCTAGCACATTCCACAATGGCTAGCCTCTGATCTGTCCCGGTTCGCACTTAACTTTTAGAAGAAATACTTACTTATAAAATTTCTTCCACAGCGTTTCCATCTCTCTTGTGGGCAGCTGAAGCCGGCGCGCTCCTCTTCTGTGTCTTCTTCCGCGTCTTCTTGTCCCAGAATGCGCCTGCATCGGCCCCTCTCGTCACTTCCGGTGCGGCGCCGCATTCCTAAACAGCTTCTGGGCATGCCCAGAAGCTGTTTAGCAGGGGAATGCGGCGTTGCCCGGAAGTGACGAGCGGGGCCGGTGCCGTCGCATTGATTCCTGGGAGCGATGACGTTCAGCTCCCAGGAATCATCGCAGCGCAGGAAGTGACAGCGGAGCCGCGGCGCTGAGGGAGGAAGTACCCTGAGGTGAGTATTTACGATCATCAATTACAAGGTGAGTTTTAAAAAAAAAAAAACCTAACTATCCAATTACTTTTCAGGTTATGCTGAACTAGCGGACGGGCACAACAAAAAAATATCGATTTTGTGCCCGGAACTCCGCTTTAAGGCAGGGCTGGAAAATAATGGTGGCCACACAAAATATTTACACTTTTGGCCCAATTTGGACATGTTGACTTAGGGGTGTACTCACTTTTGTTGCCAGCGGTTTAGACATTAATGGCTGTGTTGAGTTTTTTTGAGGGAGCAGCAAATGTACACTGTTATACAAGCTGTACACTCACTACTTTACATTGTAGCAAAGTGTCATTTCTTCAGTGTTGTCACATGAAAAGATATAATAAAATATTTACAAAAATGTGAGGGGTGTACTCACGTTTGTGAGATACTGTAAATGAGGGGTAGCAATGATGTTTCTCTTTCACATCTCAGTGAATTGGAGGTATACAGTATGTTAAGTATATCAATTCCTTTTTATTTCACATGGCTTTATTTATGTTTTTTTTCCACATTTACTTGCAGACCTCTCTGTCTAGCAAAAGTGTCAATGGCTGGGACTGACTATAACTCTGCCACAGTTACAGTAACAGATGTTCCTTTTAAATCAAGATGTAAAACATTGTTCCATTTCCTTTCCTGGATAAGATTATATAATCAACCCGTTGCCAAAATATACTACATTAACATTACAACATGCCTGTTGTAGCCTATCCTATGCGTTCTGAGTAATATTTTTCATTAGAGCTAATTATTCTATCTACTGTATATAGACAACTTGAGGCCCAGTACATAAAACATTTCTCTCTTTGCTGATAATCTACTTCTAACTTTATCTTAACCAGTAATGAGTATCCTTAATCTGTTTTCCTCTTTAACCAAATTGTAGAATAACCTGCCTGACCATAAACGAGAATAAATCGCCTGCTCTATCCTTCCAGATAAAACAGTTGCCCTACTCAAACAGATCTTTAAAAGATAACTCCACTTTCGTGGGGGAATAAAATAGCAAATAAAGAAAAAATAACATAGCGCATACAATTGCAACACAAGTCATATTGTAATTAACCACTTGCCGCCCGCCGCCCTACTATATACGGCGGCGGTCAGCCCCTCCCAGGCAAAGTGACGTACCGGAACGTCACTAGCCTGGGAGCGAATAGGGGGCGAGCGCGCGCCGCCTGAGTCGCGCTCCCGCCCCCGCTTGTACCCGACGAAGCCGGCGCGTGTGACCGGCGGATCCGATGTCCGCTGGTCACTCGCGATCGTCAGGTAGAAAGCACAGATCACTCGGTCCTGCTATGTAGGACCGTTGATCTGTGCTGTTACACCACTAGCCACATCCAATGACAGTTAGAAAAACGCCCCTAGGGACACACTTAACCCTTCCCTCTCCAATAAAGTTAACCCCTTTCCTCCCAGTGTCATTTTTACAGTAACAGTGCATATGTATAGCACTGATTACTGTAGTAATGTCACTGGTACCCCCAAAAGTATCAAAAATGTCAGTCAAGGGTCCGATCTGTCCGCCGCAATGTCGCAGTACCGCAAAAAAAAAATGCAAATCGGCGCCATTACGCGTTAAAAAAAAAACAACAAAAATGACAAAAATCTTTCCCTTAGTCAACGCAATAACTTTTGCAAACCAATCAAAATACGCTTATTGTGATTTTTTTTTTACCAAACATAGGTAGCAGAAAACAAATTGGCCAAAAATTTTAAAAAAATTAGATTTTTTCATTTTTTTGGGGGGGAATTTCATATAAAAAATGTGAAAAATATTGTTATTTTTGCAAAATTGTCGCTCTTTTTTTGTTTATAGCGCATGATCAAAAAATCACACAGGTGATCAAATACCACCAAAAGAAAGCTATGTTTGTGGGAAAAAAACGACGTCAAATTCGTTTGGGTACAGCGTCGCACGACAACGCAATTGTCCGTTAAAGTCACGCAGTGCCGAATCGCAAAATACCCCCTGGTCAGGAAGGGGGTAAAATCTTCCGGGGCTTAAGTGGTTAAATGGTATTAAAAATGACCTTTCCTTTCCAATCTGCAGCCGCTGTAATTTTTTGAAAATGCAATGCCATATGGCTACCTGGAGCTGTTATTTACACAGAATGTGTACTGACCACACCCCAGAAACATAATTTTCTGCCTGTGGGATTGGCTCACCGATTTTCCCAGATGTCTGACTAAAGCCCCGTACACACGTACCGATCGTCGGCGAACGATCGTCCGTCTTTTGTCCCCGGGCTGTCGGTGTCTGTTGAAAAGTGCAAAGACAGCACAAGAATTTTGTCCACCGACTACAGCCGACTGCAGAAGTGATGTCATGTAATGGTTAACTTTCCCTGTGTTTTTTCTTTTCTGAGCATGCCCAGTCTTGCAAATCTGCGGTCTGTCGGCCGAATTCTGTACTGACTGGCGAACAATCGGTCGCTCTGGTGTCGGCATACAAAAATTTTAATGCTTGCATGACAGATTCTTGTCGGCAGAATGTGCGCTGACGGCTGTCGGAGGCATCATACTAACAAGCCTACAATCGGCAGATCGGTCGTCGGACGAAGCTTTTCGGCCGACGATCGGTACGTGTGTACGGGCCTTAAGATACAAGTCAGATTTCAGGCATCCCCTGCAAAAAAAATGTCATTTTTGGTGAGATACTCCCAAAAGAACATGTCTAAAGGGATGCAGTCCCAGCAGATTTCCTTATTAGTGCTCTGCAGCTGCACAGCTGATTAATAATTATGAAACCACTCCCATTAGACCCACTCAGCACAGAGGCACAGAGGAACAATGATTTCTTCAGAATAACAAAAGGTAGGAATCTGCAACCAAGGTTGTTATAATCCTTGCAATGTAAAGTACATAGATCTCCTACGGGGAATAATTTTCTCAACAAAAGTGGAGTTACACTTTAATTTCAAATGGTCAACCTCTCAAATTGAATACTTAGGTATCATAGTTACATATAGTCAGGGCTTTTTTTCAGCGGGAACGCAGGGGAACGCAGTTCCGGCACCTTCAGTACTGAATGGTACTGTATTTGATGGTAAGGGGTGTTTGGGTGTGCTGGAGGGTCTATTGATAATGGTTGCTGGGGGAACCTTTTGTTGCTGGAGGGGATCTATTTTTGCATGGTTGTTTATTGTTTCTGGGGAGGTCAATTTTTGCTGGTTTGCTGGAGGGGGGCTTATGATGCTGGGGAGTCAATTGCTGCTGGATAGGACTTGCTGTTGAGGAAGGGGGTCTGTTGATGCTGGCTGCTGGGCGATCTGTAGTTGCTGGGGAGGGTCTATTGCTGGTGGATGCAGGGGATCTATTTTACTGCTTTTCTTGCTATCATTACCAAATTCCATACAAATTACTTAGCACCACAAAATGATACCTGGCTCTGTATTCTGTAAAGGGGGCGGCACTAAGAGTCGGGGGGGGGGGGGATGGGGGTTGAATCAAGAAACGGTGCTCAGGGGTGGGTAGGGGCAAAGACAAGAATTGACCCAGAAAGGGGGAGTTCCTGCACCTATTCTCTGAGAAAAAAAGCCCTGCATATAGTTACATAGTAGGTGAGGTTGAATAAAGACAATAGTCCATCCAGTTCAACCTGTGTAGGTGTGTGTGGCTGTAATCGTCTCACATAGCCCTTAATGTCCTGATCCTTGAGATGTAAGTCTAAGAGTCTTTTGAAAGCCACCATACTACCCGCAGAAACCACCTCTTGTGGTAGACAATTCCACAATCTTGTAGCCCTAACAGTAAAGAACCCTCCTCGTTGCCTGGGGTAAAACGCTTCTCCTCTAATCGCATTGTATGTCCTCGAGTCCTCATGCAATCCCTTCGAATGAACAGCTTTTTTTCTAAGCTGAGATCCCCATTAAGATATTTATAAATTGCTATCATGTCCCCCCTCAGACATCTCTTCTCCAGGGAGAATAAATCGAGCGATTGCAGCCGCTCTTCATAGTTAAGGTCCTCCAATCCCCTAATCAGTTTAGTTGCCCTTCTCTGGACTCTCTCCAGCTCCAACACATCCCTCCTGAGTAGTGTTGAGTGAACACGGACTGTATTATTCGTGTTCGTACCGAATAATTGGATTTTTGTTACCCGAACACGGACACGAAAACTTTACTGTATGTTCGGGTAAAAATCCGTGTTCGGTCATTTAATTTCCGGGTTTGTATGTATTGGCCCGCTTTTAATGGCGGGCAGAGATGTATAGTAACGAAGTAGAACTACTTAAGTACTGTACTTAAGTACCGAAATGCGGTATCTGTACTTTCCTAGAGTAGAATTTTTTTCTCCTACTTCTACTTTTACTTCACTACATTTTTTCCATGATTTCGATACTTCTACTCAAGTATTTTTTTTTTGTGCTGCATAGTTACTCGTTACTTTTAAAAAAATTACCACTGCCAGAACAGTAGATGGCAGGTTGCATAAAGCTCAAAAAAATGTGTATAATGTCATGTGTAAATCAGCGCATACGAAAATAAAGGCTGTGTATAATAAAAGCTGCTATACCAAATCTTTCCAATAAAAAGAAAATATGAAACAAACAAATAAATGGTGCTACAGCGCTTAAAGTGCATCAAGAAACTACTAACAAACACAACTTGGCTGTGCGAATAAAGTGCCTGTGCAATCGATATAATATCATCGTTGCCCCCAGTGCCCTGCCCACACTTCACACACCCCACACAGTATCAAAAATAAAGTGACATGAATGTGCTAAAGCCTAAATGCAGTGAAAATAATTATTCCCACAATGTAACAGTAAATTCAATTCATATAAAATATGACAATAAAATCACAATAAAATAAGTTATGAAATAAGTTAGGTCAGGTGCGTGCAACAAGTTGAAGTGTGTAAACCTATCTATAACGAAAAGTCCATAAATTAATTCCAGTGTGCAAATCTAAAGTGTCACTTTACTTGTCAGATGCTTCCACCTCCTTCAGTGCTCGAGTGACCGACCAACACACTTAATGGTGGTGGCACTGGTGGATAGCGTCTGGGTGGCACTGTGGCACTGACTGCACTGGTTCAAAAAGCCATATATATTTAATTATTTCAATTCTCAATCCCATTGGTCCTCTCCTCATAAGATATTAATAACTTAAGATTAGTTGATGAACTTCTTGGCGGCCCTGGCAGGATGATGGGGACACCCGCCACTTCTGGAGCCGAGCCGCTGTGATTCCCCAACATGTGACAAAGTGACAGCCAGGAGATCTAGTGGCTAGTGGTGCTCAACAATACCACTTTTATATATAAAAATGAAATAAAATATACTGACTCACAATTTAGTAGTAGGTAGCGTGTAGCAGTAGGCAGCACAACTCAATTCAATCAATCCCACAGCCTCGCTCGTTGTGACGTGGGCGGCCGGACGCGGGAGCAGGACTCGGAGCATTTTCTTCGTTATCTCATCTTCTTCTCTATGAGGTGAGTGAGGTGGACCGTGGATAGGGCCTAATCCTTGCCATGGCAAATGTGCCATTTGAGAATCAAATAATCAATATAAAATATTCATATATTATATACACACGGGTCATGGGTGGCTTTTTTGAACCAAGAAGAGTGAGACTGAGGGCTATGATGATTATCCGACCATCCATGGTCCATGGACCATAAGTGTTGTGTTGTGGTGCGGCCTGTGCTTCCTGCGGCCTGCCTCTGCCTGTGCGGCTGTGCCTGCACTGCAGTGGCCACTGGCAGTGGCACTTGACTTGAGCAAAGCAAATGAGCACTACTAGTGTGAAGGACAGGTGGTGGAAGCATGTTCTGACAAGTTCTTATAATGAAAATAATATAGACAGCTTTTTGAACCAGTGCAGTGCCAGTGCTACTAAAGCCCCGTACACACGTACCGATGGTCGGCTTACAAATGTTCCTCTTTTCTCCCCGGGATGTCGGTGTCTGCTGAAAAGTGCAAAGACAGCACAAGGACAGCACAAGAATTTTGTCCGCCGACTGCAGAAGTGATGTCATGTAATGGTTAACTTTCCCTGTGTTTTCTATTTTCTGAGCATGCCCAGTCTTGCAAATCTGCGGTCTGTCGGCCGAATTGTGTACTGACAGGCGAACAATCGTCCGTTCTGGTGTCGGCATACAAATATTTTCATGTTTGCACGAAAGACTTTTGTCCGCGGATTGTGCGCAGACATCTGTCGGAGGCACCATACTAACACGCGTACAATCGGCAGATCCTTCGTCCACCGACGTTTGTATGCCGACGATCGGTACGTGTGTACGGGCCTTTAGGCAGAGAGAGAGGCTATCCAGTCCACCACTTTACTTGAGCAGATCACAGAAGAAAGGTGGAAGCATCTGACAGCAAGTGACAAGCACTTCTTAGATTGCACACTGGAATTCAGTTATGGACTTTTCGTTATAAAGTTTAGTTTACACACTTAAACTTGCACCTAACTTATTCACAATCACAACTTATTTTATTGTGGTATTGTCATATATATTTTATATGAATTACATTTACATTGTGGGAATAATTTGCACTGCATTTAGCACAGACATGTCACTTTATTTTTGATACTGTGGGCGATGATTTTGAATACAAGAAGAATATATATAATTGCAGGCATTTTATTAGCATTTTTAGCACAGCCACTTTGTTAGTAGTTTTTGATGCATTTTTCACTTTAAGCGTTGTAGGTTTGATGAAGCTGGCCTGGCACATCATCATCAATTGAGCAAATCAAATCAAACCGCGATTAAGAAGACTGCGCATGCTCCTGTTCTGCCTTTTGATCAGCTGAAAAGATGGACGAACCAAAAACACCACCTTCCACCCCTGGCCCTTCAACTTCAAGTGATCTGCCTGGCTGTGAGAATGAGGAAGCTCAGGAAGGAGACCACCCCTGGCTTTAACCACTTGACCCCCGCTCACTTTGCTGCTACTGCAGCAAAGTGGCTCGTTCCCGTCCAGCGACGTAGACCTACGTCGCTGGACTCCGCCCCTTGTGGGCGGCGCTCGCGCGCCGCCGGAGGCTCGCTCCTGCTGTTTTCAGTCACAGCGGGAGTCAGGCCAGGGGAGGAGCAGCGGCGAGCGCCGCTGCTCTTACCCGATCGTCGGGGATCGAGTCTGGAGATCCGCCCGCTGTGTGTAAACACAGCGGGCGGATCTCTGAAGTGACAGGCAGGGTCAGATTACAGGGTTCAGCATAGCTGAACCCTGGATCTGTCCTTGAGTCACTAAGTCACTCCCCCCCCCCCCCACACGTCAGTAAGCACCAGGCATACATTACCCCTCCCTCTCCAATAAAATTAACCCCTTCCCTGCCAGTGTCATTTTTACAGTAACAGTGCATATATATAGCACTGATTACTGCAGTAATGTCACTGGTACCCCCAAAAATGTCAAAAATGTTAGTCAAGGGTCCGATCTGTCCGCCGCAATGTCGCAGTCCCACAAAAAAATCGCAGATCGCCGCCATTACGCGTTAAAAAAAAAACACCAAAAAAGACAGAAATCTTTCCCTTAGTTAGTAAACGCAATAACTTTTGCGAAAACCAATCAAAATATGCTTATTGTGATTTTTTTTACCAAACATAGGTAGCAGAAAACAAATTGGCCAAAAATTTAAAAAAAAATTTGATTTTTACATTTTTTTGGGGGGAATTTCATATAAAAAAATGTTAAAAATATTGTTATTTTTTCAAAATAAACGCTATTTTTTTGTTTATAGCGCAAAAAATAAAAATAGCACAGGTGATCAAATACCACCAAAAGAAAGCTCTGTTTGTGGGGAAAAAAAGGACATAAATTTCGTTTGGGTATGGCGTCGCACGACCGCGCAATTGTCAGTTAAAGTCGCACAGCGCCGAATCGCAAAAAGGGGCCTGGACGGAAAACAGCAAAATCCTCCGGTGGAAAAGTGGTTAAAAGGTGGATGCTTTAAAAGGTGGATGCTTTAAAAGGGGAAGGGAGGGACATACTTTATCTGTTTTTTGTTTACAAAAAGTTACAGCCTAAGGAATTGTGATTGTCCTTTAGGTTAATCATTTGAATAAATCATTTGAAATAATAAAAAACAATATGATGTTCAAACTTTTGACTTCTTTCTTTAATAACTACATAACACAGTACTTGTACTTCTACTTTCAGTACTTGAGTAGAAATTTTTTTTCAAAACTACTGGTACTTTTTACTTTTAGTACTTAAGTAGCAAATTTTTTGAAAAAACTACTTGCAATACTTAAGTAAAGAAAATGTTGAATACTTTAGTACTTCCACTTAAGTAACTTTTTCTGCGAGCACTTCCACTTCTACTCAAGTCACTTTTTGATCGAGCACTTGTACTTTTACTCAAGTAGAAATTTTGAGTACTTTATACAAGTCTGATGGCGGGCTTTCAACAGCCAATCAACAAGCGTTTAACTGGTGTGCCTTAAGCCACCCCAGCCATGCCTACAAATGTATTAGTAGCTGTGATTGGCCATCTGAAGCATGTGACCAAGTCTTTATAAGTTCGAGACCGAGCGCTGCTGCGTCATTCTGCTGTAGTACAGGGACAGAGCACACATCATACGTGCTGGCTGCTGATTAGGGACAGACAGGCAAAAATCATATTGTGTCCGAAAAGAATTGAGGGACAGGTCGGAGTGCTGCAGGCAGGGCAAGATATTAGGGCATTTTAGGGAGAGGCTGGAGATAGGCAGGGTCAGTGTTCTACAATCGATTTTGCTGTGTGGGGGGGGGGGGTTTGCAGTGCCGGCAGTGACCGATCTTATCGATCCTTTTAGGGAGAGTCTGGAGATAGGCAGGGTCAGTGGTCCACATCGATTTTGCTGTGTGTGGGGTGGTGTGAACACAATCTTTTTGCCCGCTGAGGAGGAGGGAGAAAAAAGTATTTTTTATCAGTCAATTGTGTGCAGCGTTTTTCCTTCAGTGCTGCTGTGCTGACTGATAATACACTGCTGTGTTCACATGTGCTATTATTGAGTGATTTCAAAAGTTATACTCTTTTTTCTATTCCACTATTCAATATACACCCTTGGGTTAAAAAAATTAAATCGTGGCATAGTCTGTACTAATCTAGTTAAAAATTACAAACTTAAAAGGGGAATTTTCTTTTTTTTCCCCTCCATAGCCTGCAGCAGAGCTGACTGATATAAGACACTGCTGTTCACATGTGCTATTGATAAATCACCAATTTTATATCATATTTTCTATTCCGCTATTCAATCTACACCCTTGGGGTAAAAACAGTTAAATTGCGGGATAGTCTGTATCGGTACGTGTGAGATACACCTTTCCAATTTTTGGGGTGCATCTCATACCGCAGAGGATTGCAGGGTGCTTCAGTGTGCCTCCTGCCTGTTCCGAACTCCTCATACTCCTTATCCTGCCTTTGGGGGTACAAAAAATAGTAATTTGGGCCTAGTCTGGGTCTGTACGTGTGAGATACATACACCTTTTGATATCATATTTTCTATTCCGCTATTCAATCTACACCTTTGGGGTAAAAACAATTAAATTGCGGGATAGTCTGTATCGGTACATGTGAGATACACCTTTCCAATTTTGGTGGCGCGTCTCATACTGCCGAGGATTTGAGGGTGCTTCAGTGTGCCTCCTGCCTGTTCCGAACTCCTCCTACTCCTCATCCTGCCTTTGGGGGTACAAAAAATAGTAATTTGGGCCTAGTCTGGGTCTCTATGTGTGAGATACATACACCTTTTGATATCATATTTTCTATTCCGCTATTCAATCTACACCTTTAGGGTAAAAACAATTAAATTGCGGGATAGTCTGTATCGGTACGTGTGAGATACACCTTTCCAATTTTTGGGGCGCATCTCATACCGCCGAGGATTGCAGGGTGCTTCAGTGTGCCTCCTGCCTGTTCCGAACTCCTCCTACTCCTCATCCTGCCTTTGGGGGTACAAAAAATAGTAATCGGGGCCTAGTCTGGTTCTGTACGTGTGAGATACATACACCTTTTGATATCATATTTTCTATTCCGCTATTTAATCTACACCTTTGGGGTAAAAACAATTAAATTGCGGGATAGTCTGTATCGGTACGTGTGAGATACATACACCTTTTGATATCATATTTTCTATTCCGCTATTTAATCTACACCTTTGGGGTAAAAACAATTAAATTGCGGGATAGTCTGTGTCGGTACGTGTGAGATACATACACCTTTTGATATCATATTTTCTATTCCGCTATTCAATCTACACCTTTGGAGTAAAAACAATTAAATTGCGGGATAGTCTGTGTCGGTACGTGTGAGATACACCGTTCCAATTTTTAGGGCGCATCTCATACTGCCGAGGATTTGAGGGTGCTTCAGTGTGCCTCCTGCCTGTTCCGAACTCCTCCTACTCCTCATCCTGCCTTTGGGGGTACAAAAAATAGTAATTGGGGCCTAGTCTGGTTCTGTACGTGTGAGATACATACACCTTTTGATAATATTTTCTATTCCGCTATTTAATCTACACCTTTGGGGTAAAAACAATTAAATTGCGGGATAGTCTGTGTCGGTACGTGTGAGATACATACACCTTTTGATATCATATTTTCTATTCCGCTATTTAATCTACACCTTTGGAGTAAAAACAATTAAATTGCGGGATAGTCTGTGTCGGTACGTGTGAGATTCACCTTTCCAATTTTTGGGGCGCATCTCATACCGCCGAGGATTGCAGGGTGCTTCGGTGTGCCTCCTGCCTGTTCCGAACTCCTCCTACTCCTCATCCTGCCTTTGGGGGTACAAAAAATAGTAATCGGGGCCTAGTCTGGGTTTGTACGTGTGAGATACACATTCCTATTTCCTATTCCGCTATTCAATATACACCCTGTTTGAGTGTAAAAAATTAAATTACGGCATAGTCTGTATCGGTACATGTGAGATACACCTTTTTAAATTTGTTTGGCGCATCTCCTTCCACCGCCGAGGATTGCAGGGAGCTTCAGTTTGCCTCCTGTTCCCAACTCCTCCTACTCCTCTTCCTCATCCTGCCTTTAGGGTACAAAAAATAGTAATCGGGGCCTAGTCTGTGTTTGTACGTGTGAGATACACCGTTTTATAAAAATTTTCCTATTCCACTATTCAATATACACCCTTTTGGAGTGTAAAAAATTAAATTACGGCATAGTCTGTATTGGTACGTGTGAGATACACCTTTTAAATTTGTTTGGCGCATCTCCTTCCACCGCCAAGGATTGCAGGGCGCTTCAGTTTGCCTCCTGTTCTGAACTCCTCCTACTCCTCTTCCTCATCCTCCCTTTAGGGTACAAAAAATTTTAATCGGGGCCTAGTCTGTGTTTGTACGTGTGAGATACACCGTTTTTTATCCTTTTTTCTATTCCGCTATTCAATATACACCCTTTTGGGGTAAAAAAATGTTTTATTTATTTATAGTTTGCATATTTGACTGTGAGATACACCCGTGCGATACTGTTGTTGTTTTGTTCCGCTATTCAGTAAACACCTTTCTAGGGCAAGATCATAAATTACAGAAATATGAGGAGACCATCAAATAGGGGCCGTGGCCTGGGTCGTGGTGCTGCTGGTAGAGCTCCTGTTGCAAGGAGAGGACGTGGTCGATCTGTGCCAGCTACACGCACAAGTGAAACACCTTCCTCAAGTGTGAGTAGGCGACAGAACCTGCAGCAGTATTTGGTAGGGCATAAAGCGCCTCTAGAAGTGATGAGGCCAGAAGAAGTACAGGCGATAGTAGATTGGGTTGCTGACAGTGCCTCCAGTTCCTTCACATTGTCTCCCACCCAGTCTACTGCAGAAAGGTCAGAGTTGGCACCTGCAGCCAATGTCCAACCGTCTTTCACCTCACCCCCTTGCAAATCTGGCAAGCAGTCTGAGCCCCAAGTCATACAGCAGTCTCTTCTTCTTTTTGAGGACTCTGTCAGCAGGGTTTCCCAGGGCCATCCACCTAGCCCTGCCCCAGAAGTGGAAGAGATTGAGTGCAGCGATGCCCAACCACTTATTTCTCAAGATGAGTACATGGAAGGACCATCGCAGCACGTCTCCGATGATGACGAAACGCAGGTGCCAACTGCTGCGGCATTCAGAATTGTGGAGACCGACAAGGAGGGCAGGGGTGAAGACTGGGTGGAAGATGTTGTGGAGGACGATGAGGTCCTCGACCCCACATAGAATGAAGGTCATGCAGGTGACCTGAGTAGTTTGGAGGAAGAGGCGGTGGTCGCACAGAGACACCAGCACAGCAGAAGAGGGAGCAGGGTGCAGAAGCGGAGCGGCCGTGCCCTAGACACTACGCCTGCTACTGCCCAACGCAGCAAGGGAACGAGCGCACCAAAGGCAGCTCAAAGGAGTTCTCTAGCGTGGAAGTTCTTCAGAAAATGTGCTGATGACAGGACACGAGTGGTTTGCACCCTGTGCAATCAGAGCCTGAAGCGAGGCATAAACCTTCTCAACCTGAGCACAACCTGCATGATCAGGCATCTAAGTGCAAAGCACGAGCTGCAGTGGAGTAGACACCTTCAAAACCAAGAAAGGTCTCTGGCTCCTCCTGCTTCCTCTTCTGCTGCAGTCTCGGCCTCTCCATCCACATCTGTAGTGATACCGGCACCTGCCACCCCGCAAACAGACGATCTGTCAGCAACACCACCACCTGGGTCACCAACCATCTCCACAATGTCCCGTGGAAGCGTTCAGCTTTCCATCTCCCAAACACTTGAGAGGAAGAGGAAGTACCCCCCTACCCACCCGCGATCCCTGGCCCTGAATGCCAGCATTTCAAAATTCTTGGCCTTTGAAATGCTGTCATTCCGTCTGGTGGAGACGCACAGTTTTAAAAACCTTATGTCGGTGGCTGTCACACAGTACGTCGTGCCCAGCCGCCACTACTTTTCCAGGCAAGCCATCCCTTCCCTGCACAACCAAGTGGGGGAAAAAATCAGGTGTGCACTGCGCAACGCCATCTGTGCCAAGGTCCACCTAACTACCGATACGTGGACCAATAAGCACGATCAGGGGCGTTATATCTCCCTGACGGCACACTGGGTAAATGCAGTGGCGGATGGGCCTGAGGCGGATAGCAATTTGGCGCATGTCCTTCCACCACTGAGGATTGCAGGGCACTTCAGTTTGCCTCCTGTTCCTAACTCCTCCTACTCCGCTTCCTCATCCTCTACCGCCTCCTCATCCGGTCAGCGTAACACCTTCACCACCAACTTCAGCACGGCCAGGGGTAAACGACAGCAGGCAGTTTTAAAACTTGCCTATTTGGGGGAAAAACCACACACAGCGCAGGAGTTGTGCAGGAGCATGGAACAGCAGACAAATGAGTGGTTGCTGCCAGCGAGCCTCAAGCCCGGCCTGGTGGTGTGCGATGACGGGCGTAATCTCATAGCAGCTCTGGGCCTAGCCGGTTTGACGCACATCCCTTGCCTGGCGCATGTGCTGAATTTGGTGGTGCAGAGGTTCCTTAAAAATTACCCCGATATGTCAGAGCTGCTGCAGAAAGTGCGGGCCGTCTGTGCGCACTTTCGGCGTTCTCACCCTGCTGCTGCTCGCCTGTCAGCGCTGCAGCGTAAATTCGGCCTTCCCGCTCACTGCCTCATATGTGACGTGCCCACAAGGTGGAACTCCACCTTGCACATGCTGGAAAGACTGTGCGAGCAGCAGCAGGCCATAGTGGAGTTTCAGCTGCAGCACGCACGCGTGAGTCGCTCTGCGGAACAGCACCACTTCCCCACCAATAACTGGGCCTCCATGCAAGACCTGTGTGCCTTGTTGCGCTGTTTTGAGTACTCCACCAACATGGCCAGTGGCAATGACGCCGTTGTCAGCTTAACTATCCCACTTCTATGCCTCCTTCAAAAAAGAATTTGGGCGATGATGGAAGAGGATGTGGCACAGGATGAGGAGGAGGAGAAGGAGGAGGATGAAGAGGTAACATTTCCAAGGCTTTCAGGGCAGTCATTCGCAAGGGGCTCCGAGGGTGGGTTCCTGCACACACAAACGCCAGGGACACAATTGTCCAGCAGGGGCACAGTTCTGGAGGATGAGGAGGATGAGGAGGAGGAGATGGAGGAGGAGATGGAACCATGTTCACAGCAGGGTGGCACCCAGGCCAGCTCATGGCCATCACTGGTGCGTGGCTGGGGGGATACAGAGGACACAGACGATACACCTCCCACAGAGGACAGCCTTTCGTTGCCTCTGGGCAGCCTGGCACACATGAGCGATTACATGCTGCAGTGTCTCCACAACGACCACCGAGTTGCCCACATTCTAACTTGTGCTGATTACTGGGTGGCCATGCTGCTGGATCCCCGTTACAAGGACAACGTACCGTCCTTAATTCACTCACTGGAGCGCGATCGCAAGATGCGCGAGTACAAGCGCACGCTGGTAGACGCGATGCTGCTGGCATTCCCACCTGACAGCGGGGCCACAGTGGAAGCACAAGGCAGAGGAGGAGGAGGAAGAGGTCGCCAACGCAACCAGGGCACCGCCAGCACCTCAGAAGGCAGGGTTAGCATGGCCGAAATGTGGAAAAGCTTTGTCAGCACGCCACAACAAACAGCAGCACCAGCAGCTCATATGGAACGTCTTGGCAGGAGGCAGCATTTCACCAACATGGTGGAGCAGTATGTCTGCACACGCCTAGACGTACTGAATGACAGGTCTGCCCCCTTCAACTTCTGGGTCTCCAAGTTGGGCACATGGCCTGAGCTTGCCCTTTACGCCTTGGAGGTGCTGGCGTGCCCTGCAGCCAGTGTATTATCTGAACGTGTATTTAGCATGGCTGGGGGCATTATCACAGACAAGCGCAGGTCACAGACAAGGTCACGTTCATTAAAATGAACCAGGCATGAATCCCACCGGACTTTTCCGTACCTTGTGCAGAATAGAGATGGATACCGACCTTACCCAGCCATTGTTCTATTTTTGCTCTTTCTCACTCTTTTGGGGTGTACCCTCATTTAAAATGACTGAAAAAAAAGCAGTGTTGGCTACCTCGTCCTCCTCCACCGCCGCTTCCACCTACACCGCCCATAGGTGTGCGCAGCCTATTGCATTAGGGTGTGCACCCCAAAGTTTAAATACACATGCATGTGTTTGCCTACATGTACATGGCCCCGATACATTACTCTCCCTGCTGGCAAAGTGAAATAGAACTGTGTGGCACTTCTCTTATGGCAGAGCAGGTCCGAGGGAGATCTTTCCCATCTCCTCACTGGCAAACAGAGCGATAATGCTAATGTGCCCTAGGTGATTAGGGTGTGCCCAGGCACACCCGGCACACCCTGTGCGCACGCCTATGACACCGCCACATCCACCACCACCTCAACCTCCCTCCTACTCCATATGGGCCTCGTCCTTCACAGATGAAGAACATTGTTTTATTTTTCTGGGTTTTTTTTTGTTGTTTTAAGTTATTTCCCTATCCACATTTGTTTGCAGAGCACCCGCCATGCTCTTAACTATGTTTTGCTGCCATTTGCAGCACTCTAGCCCTTTCCATTGGTGTTTTAGAGCCATTTTAGTGCCTGAAAGTTCGGGTCCCCATTGACTTCAATGGGGTTCGGTGTCCGGGTAAAGTTCGGAAAAAGTCCGGGAAACGGACCCGGACTTTTTTTTCAAGTTCGGCCGAACCCGCCGAACACGCTCTACTCCTGAGGACTGGTGACCAGAACTGGACAGAATACTCCAGATGCGGTCGGACCAGAGTTTTATAAAGTGGAAGGATTATAGTCTTATCTCTGTACATCTCTTTCTTTATGCATGCTAATAATCTGCTGGCTTTGGCAGCTGCCGCTTGACATTGCATGCTGTTGCCTAATCTATCATCAACCAAGACCCCCAGATCCTTCTCCATTTTTGATTCCCCCAAGGGTTCCCCTCCTAACGTGTATTGTGTTTTTATGTTTTTAGTCCCCAAGTGCAAAACCTTACACTTCTCCACGCTAAACCTCATTTGCCATGTCGTTGCCCACTCCGTTATTTTGTCCAGGTCATTCTGTAGGATATCTGCTTCATGCTTTTGTCATCTGCAAAAACTCATAACGAACTACTGATCCCGTCCTCAATGCTGTTTATGAATAAATTGAACAAGGTTGGTTGGTATCAATCTGACCCAATCTTATCAAAAGTTATATTCAGCTAATTTCATCCTAACCTTTTCCACTCTTCTAGACCTATTATCTGCCTGATCAATACAAGCACTGTCATGGATTGGAAGGATCATACTATCAAAATGACTTTCCCTCTAAAAACGTATATGGCCCAGCAACAGACTTTGCATTACCAAACACACAATGTGTATGCATAAACACCAGGGGGGTCTGGGAGTTCCTAACTTCCATAAATACTTCCAAGCAACTCAAATCACCTCACTAAATTCTCTCATAGCTTCCAAAGAAGTCCCTTTGTGGTTACATTTTGAAAAATACTGTTACCGACCTGTTAACATTCAAGCCATCCCCTGGCTTACAGCCAATCGTGACCTTCATCCATGAACCCCTTAACCACTTAAGCCCCGGAAGATTTTACCCCCTTCCTGACCAGGGGGTATTTTGCGATTCGGCACTGCGTGACTTTAACGGACAATTGCGCGGTCGTGCGACGCTGTACCTAAACGAATTTGACGTCCTTTTTTTCCCACAAACAGAGCTTTCTTTTGGTGGTATTTGATCACCTGTGCGATTTTTTGATCACGCGCTATAAACAAAAAAAGAGCGTCAATTTTGCAAAAATAACAATATTTTTCACATTTTTTTATATGAAATTCCCCCCAAAAAAAAAGTAAAAATCAAAATTTTTTAAAATTTTCAGCCAATTTGTTTTATGCTACCTATGTTTGGTAAAAAAAATCGCAAAAAGCGTATTTTGATTGGTTTGCGCAAAAGTTATCGCGTTTACTAACAAAGGGAAAGATTTTTGTCATTTTTGTTGTTTTTTTTTTAACGCGTAATGGCGGCGATCTGCGATTTTTTTTGCGGTACTGCGACATTGCGGCGGACAGATCGGACCCTTGACTGACATTTGTGACACTTTTGGGGTTACCAGTGACATTTCTACAGTAATCAGTGCTATACATATGCACTGTTACTGTAAAAATACACTGGTTTTGAAGGGGTTAACTTTATTTGGAAGGGAGGGGCTGTGTGTATCCCTAGGGGCGTGCTTTCTACTGTGATTGGCTGTGGCTTGAGCTGTAAGGACACTGATCAACGGATCTACATACTAGATCCGTTTTATCAGTGTCTTTACAGCGAGGAGAATGACAGGCAGCTTGTTTACACAAGCTGCCTGACATTCTCCCTCTCCCCCGCCGATCGCCGAGTGACCGGCGGACATCGGGTCCGCTGGTCACACGCGCGGGGGGGTCCGTGACCACGCGGGAGCGGGAGCGCGCCTCCGGGGGCGCGCGCTCGCTCCCTAGACCCTCACAAGCTAGTGACGTAGCCCTACGTCACTTTGCCTGTGAGGGGCTGACTGCCGACGTAGATCGGCGTTAGGCAGTCGGCAAGTGGTTAATATGATCAAATAATCAAATTTTTTAGCAAACTAATCTCATCACATCTACCCTAAGGCAGGCCATAAATATAAGTAAATAAAGAGCTGGATAGTACGTTACCTCTAAAATACTTTAATAAATAGTTATATTGCACTTACATGTGGATGAAGGAAAACCAGCATTAGCGAGTGTGCACAGCCGCCTGCAGTACGGACCGTGCGTGGTGACGATGCGGCTACTCCACCCGACGCGTTTCCCCTCAGAAGGGGTCAACTGGGATTGGAGTGTGCACGGTCCGTACTACAGGCGGCTGTGCACACTCGCTAATGCTGGTTATCTTTCATCCACATGTAATCTAACCATTTATTAAAGTATTTTAAAGGTAATGAACTATCCAGCTCTTTATTTATTTGCATGTGAACTTTGGAATGCTTGGAATGTATACAGAGTACAATAAATAGGAGATTGTTGCTCTACAAAGAGATCCTATTTTCTATTGGGGCCAATTCAATCCTGGTGCTCATAATTTATATGCCATCTGATCATTGGTTTCTGCCTTTGAATGCCTAGTATACACACGGAGTCCATGGAATAGGAGATTGCCGTTCTATAAGGAGATCCCAGTATCCACTGGGGCCAATTTTATCCTGGGGCTTATGGTTTACATGCTATTTGATCATTGGTTTCTGGTAAGCAACCACCTTATCCTCTTGTGTGGACACTGTGGGGTTGCATGCAGCACTCAATATCGCAGGTGGTGAAGATTAATTCATTGTCAAAGAATCATTTGCTGTTATACATCTGAAGTCTATTAACACTTATTGATCAACAGTGATTTTATTTTTGTGCACGTTTATGGCACTATGTACCGTTTCTCTTTTTGCACTTTTTGTGGCATATGGAATATTTTTATGATTTTCACCATAAGAATTTTTTTATTATTATTGTTTATACTTTATATGTATGTTTATATATATTTTTTTGAGCGCACTAGTACACAAATCCCAATTAAGAGCCCCCCCATGTAGTGCTGCCCCCTAGAGGGTCGCCGGATTTTGGGTCCCCCATTCCTGCACAGCCAGGATACATGCATTTTTCCAACTCTCACACAAAGACAAAGAATTAATTAACAACCTTAGGACAAATCCCTTCACTATGTACACTACAAAAATTACAAATCCATGACTGTATTCCTTCTGGAACATGAACATTTTCTCAGGAATTGGCAATGGAAATTCCCTTTGTAGGAGCTCTGTGTCCCCTTAGGGGAAATGTTGCAAAGTCCCAAGCTGGCAGGAGCTCTATGTCCCCCTCTCTTGAAAATACCAGCCAACCTGGCTGCTTGGTAAAGTATCCCAGAACAAGGGATTGGGTTTAGTCATTGGCACTATCCCAGAAAAGCTTGCTGGATATTGCATCTTCCAGCTTTCTCCCTTTTATGCCCTGGGGTGTAGAGGTACTCACACTAACCTTGGAAATCCTACTGCTTTGAGAAGACTGTGGTTTAGGCTTCCTACTGTCCAGGTCCTCCCATGCTAAACAAGGTGTCTCCTAGAAGAGAATGTGGGGTAGTGGATCCCTCTGTCCTTCTTTCTTCATTCCTCGGCTCCCAGCCTGGAGGCAGAGCCCCCCTCAGCCCCTGAGTCTCCTCCCAGTCTATGCAACACAGCCTTAGAATTCCATCTTTTACGCCTGACACCCCTGCTGGCAAGGCTCCACAATATTCATGGGCCGAACCAGCCACAATACCAAGCCTCCTACCTGGGGATTGGCTGGATTACTAAAAATTAGCAGATCATGGTCTCCTTACATCCACCCACTAGCTTCTAGAAACTTCCAGAATCAGGGGAGGTGCCAGGGGTCTGACCTGTAGAGCCCTCCAGCCTGACCTATGGTAACCCTGACCAAATAACCAGGCTTACACAGCTACTGTCAATCAAAATACATTTTCCTCACACTAGACCGTGCACTAGAGGGTGCTACATGTTCATTAAACATAAAAGGCATTTTGTGAAAAGCAGTAGTGCCAAGAAAGTGACCCTGATCTGCCACTAGTCATCCATACCAGTGCAGCCACATCAGAGCCCTGACCAGCCACGCAAGTCATCAACACCAGTGCAGCCATGCCAGCGCAGCCTCATCAGTGTCCTCATCAGCCACATCAGGGCAGCCACATTAATGCAGCTCCATCAGAGTCCTGATTAGCCACGCCAGTGCATCCACGCCAATGCAGCCTCATCAGTGTCCTGATCATCCAGACCAATGCAGCCTCATCAGTGTTCTGATCAGCCACCTCAGTACAGCCTCATCAGTGTTCTGATAATAAATTTGAATGCAGCCATGCCAGTCCAGCCTCATTAGTGTCCTGATCAGCCACCCCAATGCAGCCTCATCCGTGTCCTGATCATCCACACAAGTGCAGCCTCATCAATGTCTGCAATAGCCATGCCAGTGCAGCCTCCTCAGTGTCCTGATTAGCCACCTAAATGCAGCCTCATCAGTGTCCTGATCAGCCACACAAGTGCAGCCTCATCAGTATCTGGAATAGCCATGCCAGTGCAGCGCCCTCAGTGTCCTGATCAGCCACACCAGTGCAACCATGCCAATGCAGCCTCCTTAGTGTCCTTATAAGCCATGCCAGAGCAGCCTCATCAGTTTCCTGATCAGCCATACCAGTGCAGCCTCATCAGTGTGTGATTAGCCTCACCAGTGCAAGCCTCATCAATGTCCAGATCAGGCCCGCTATTGAAGCCTCATCAGTATTCTGATCAGCCACGCCAGTGCAGCCTCATCAGTATCACATTCAAGCACACCAGTGCAGTTATCATCAGTGCCCTGATTCAGCCATATCTGTCCCACTGTCATCGTCACAGCAGTAAGGTGTCATCAGAGCCCGCCATGTCCAAAACAATTTTACACAAGCAAAGGCATTTCAAATCCTCAGCATGACAGATGAGAGTAGCGGGTAGCTCTCACTGTCTGATTCAGGTTTGGAGCACGATCCTATGGAATGTCATACTCAGGAGTAGCAGAATGTATTTTGGGGAGTAATTCTAACTATGTCCATGCTGTGTGTTAGAAATATCCAATAAATTGACAACTTTGTGTAAAAAATATATTTTTCATTTTCTTTCCGCAATTTTCAAAAATTTGAGGCAAAAAAATGACATGTTCAAAAGACTCATTATGCCTCATGGAAAATGTTGTGGGTGTTGTCACTGTCTTGGTGGTCCAAGGACTTCAAAAATGTTCTAGGTAGTCAAGAAATTAGATGTTTAATTAATGCCTAATTAATGCTTCTTAAAAACCCAAAGGTTCTTCTTGGATTTTGGGCCCCTCTGTGTGGCTAGGCTGTGAAAAAGTCTCACTCATGCAGTATAGCCATACTCAGGAGGAATAGCAGAATGTGTTTTGCGGTGTAGTTCTTAGTATGTCCATGATGTGTGTTAAAAATATGTTATGAACTGACAACTTTGTGTAAAAAGAAGAATATGTTTTCATTTTTCATTTTTAAAGTTTTCATTTTCTTCCCACCTGTGGCAAAAAATGACATGTTCAAAAGACTCATTATGCCTAGGGTTTTTTTACATGGAGCGCTGTCTGTTCCAATCAGCAGGGGATCCATAGACATATTCTCTGCTGAATCAGAGCTGAACGGGATAGATGTCCGTTTTTTTACATCGGTGCCTGTTCAGTTTGTGTCCAGCGGACCAGTGATAGCTGTATGGGCGGTGTAACATGGGGTAGTTAGCTCTTGTGGTAGATGCATTAATACAGTGAATCCATGGCAGACAGGAAATAATGTTAAGGGCCTGGCAGCTCATTTTTATTAAAACGGCAGAATGCAAAACAACAGTCCGGCATAAAGTTTCCTATGCAGGGGATCTTCCTCAGCTTTAGCAAAATACAAACACTTGAAAATGCCGAGCCACCTGGCTCATAAGCTCACTCAGCTTCAACTGCAGTACCATGGTGCACCTCTTATTAGTCTCTGACTGTGTTGTCCAGCAGGGATGAGCTTGGGCGTGTTCGAGTTCGTACGTGCCCAATCCCACCAGGAAGCCGACACTGCACTCCGCTAATCACAGGCAGTGAGACATTTTCTGATCCGCAGCTGCACATCATGGGGTTTTGGCATCATGTGCTTTTTTATGTGGCTCTGATTGGCGTCCTTCAGATTATCCTCGGGGGGCAGAGCAATGCGCCCTGGACACTCCCACTGTACCACTGCCATCCTGTGATTGGTCCATAGAACATCCGACGTCATAGGGCGGTGCTTGGGCGTTACTCGGTAGAGCCATTCCACTCAGTGTCTCTGCTGAGGACGGACCGGAGAGGACAACAAGCAAGCCAGCCAGGAGGAGGAGGAGGGGGAGGGTGGCAGCTTTCCCGGGCCAGACTCAAGTTCAACACTCTGCAAACACAAAAGTTGAGTGCCTGACACTGGTCACTCTACATTGAAGGGGGCACGCTGTGGTCACTCTACATTGCAGGGTGCACGCTGTGGTCACTCTACATTGAAGGGGGCACACTGTGGTTGCTCTGCATTGATGGGGGCACGCTGTGGGCACTCTACATTGATGGAGGCACTGCTCACCGGTCACTCTACATTGAAGGGGGCATGCTGTGGGCACTCTACATTAATGGGGGCACTGCTCACTGGTCACTCTGCATTGATGGGGGCACACTGTACCTTGATTACTGAAGGCCCCTTTCACACTTGTGTGACCTCAAAGTCATGCTATTTTTTACAGTGTTTTTTGCCACGAAGCAATGCCTATTACATTTTTCTGTTTGCGCCCCCCCCCAAAAAAATTTGAGCACCAGCCGCCACTGCTTTTGACCCCTTGTGAGACTCCCCCTGTCTCCTGGCTGGGGCCTTCTGACCCCTTGGGGAGACCTTCCATCTCCCAAACTGGGAGCGGTCTCCAAACTCAAAGCTCTAAGCTATCCTCAGACCTGATTATATACCGACCCTGCACACCTGTGTACACACCCAGATTGCAGGCACCTGATGAACTCCGGACACAGGATTGAGAGTTCCGATCTAGAACTACATAATCCAGAGAAAGCTTTCTCTGCCCAGAAACACCATAGTTGCCAACACAGTCACGAACTGCCCAGTACATTCACAGATTTTTATCAGCTGTCCCGGTCAGATTTTCCCGAATTTAACCCTGGAAATGAAATTCTGTCACAGACAATTATCATGTGCCACGGGTGCCCGCTCTGTTGCACACAATCATGATGTGTGTCATGTTGGGGCGCATTTGACAGTGAGATGTGCTGCCCACCCGTTGGGGTGCCCACATACAAAGACAAAGACAAATGTGGGGCAGATGACAGATACCTACCTCCGCTCCTACCCCAGCAGCTGTTCAGCTGAGGACTCACTATGGGCTGAACATCCTCGAGGCAGAGCCTGCCTTTGAGTCCGGGTCCTGTAGTTTGAGTGGGCGGGAGGGGATGCGGCTGGCTTCTAGGATAATCGCGCCCATCTTCTTCTGGTGTGCACAGGTGAGCTGCATTGAGAGAGCAACATGGTGGAGACAGGATCTGGATTTTCAGGAGGCAGCAGGATCTGGATTTTCAGGTAGTGATAGGATCTGGATTTTCAGGTTTGCCCAATCACATAAACTGCAATAACAAGTCTGCAAAAATAAAGTATGTAACGTCTCCTTTTTCATGTAGCACAGTTGTCCTGACTGTAATAAATTGGGTTTAAAACTGCACTGCCTAATAAAAAAGTTTGTATACAAAAAAAAACTGCACTGCCTAATTCCTTACAGTCACTGCCTAATTCCTTACAGTCAAGCAGTGCTACATTAAAAAAAAAAAGATGCCATCTATGTGAGTTAACTCCACTTTTATTACTTCTATCTAAACTTTTAGTGCCATTTCACTCCATGTCTTGCGCTGTGCATTCATGTGCAATTCACATGCAGGTATGTGCAGTGCAATTTCATGCTCATTCATTTTGAATGGGCTAAAATCGCAACGCACGGAAAGAAGTGTATGCACTACTTTTTAAAATCCACTGTAGCCAGACCACATGGTGAAAAAGTACCATACGATCCAGTGCTGGCAGGTGCAGGGGAAACAAACTATGACCTGCATTTGGGGTGTCATTCACTTTTTATTAACACCTGCTGCAGATCGCAAAAGCAGTGCGTTTTACATGCCGGTTGAATTGTACAGGAATGCAGAGCACATTCCTTTACAATTTAGATGCAGGCATGGTGTGAAGTGGCCCTTAGATATAATAATACGTCTCACTAAAAGTTTAGATCATGGGTGTCCAACCTTTTGGCTTCTCTGGGCCACATTGAGTGTAGAGAAATTTTCTCGGGCCGCATATAAAATATATACTATGGTTAAGGTATATAAGTAATAAAACACTGCCGCACCCTTCCCGCGCTGCCCCCCCCCCCCCAGCACTATTTTAACTCAACTAGGAGGATGATCCCTTCCGAGGCAGCCTCTGCCTACAGTTAGTTGGAAGCCGCTGTGGCCGTGCCCCCAACCCGACCTCCTTCCTCCCCAGCAAAAAAAAAAAATTGTCAGGGGGCAGTGGGCCGCATTGCCTGCGGTTCTGAGCCACATGCGGCCCCCGGGCCGCAGGTTGGACATGCTTGGTTTAGATAGAAGTCAAATAAAGTGGGGTTAGCTGGCATAGATGGCATTTCATTTTTCATATAGCACTGTTTGACTGAGAGAAATTGGGCAGCGCAGTTCCGCTGTCATCTCCATGTCATCTGCATCCTGCACACAGTCATCTCAGACTATTTAACCACATCCCCTTTAGGGCCCAATATTTTAGCGTAATTTAGTCCACGCCCACTCTTTGCTACATGCACTACATTTTAAATTCTCTTGCTTCTTGATGAACCAAGCTCATAATTCATGAATGTTCCACCCCTAATTAACATATTGCTGCTCCTACAGTGGCTTTCTGGACACATAGAATAAAAGGTGTCCCTAAAAACTTTTTTGAAATGTTGGCAACTATGAAACACTAGTCTGGAAAGTCACATTTACCCTAAATGCGACTCCTGTGTCACATTTTCCTATATTCTCAGAGTGATGGGCCTCTCACTGTCACAGTGGATTCTGCTGTCCATTTACACCAGGCTACCTCCGATCCTTTACGTTTAGGTCTGCAAAAATGGAATAGGACATTGTCCCTTTCTGTTTTTTTTCTGGACCTAGATGGACTCGCCCGCCTGGAGGTAGGCGGCTAAAAACAGACACAAGTTTACATCCGTCCTGTCCATAGAGCTGCATGGAGCTTCTGATCAGGTCCGCCTAAAAAACTGACAAGTGGACCTGATGGGAAAGCCCGTATGAATGGGCCCTTACTGGTATTTTGCCTTTTTTTTTATTCTTAGGGATAGAGTGTAGGCTACAAAGGTATAACTAAAAAAAAAAAAAACAAAAAAAAAAAAACAAATAATAAAATAAAAAAAACTAAAAATATGTATTCCATAAGATTGCTGCTAGAAAACAAAAAATATACAGTATGAGGTTTAATTATAAATAAAGACACAACTTTTTAATATTTTTGGATAGTATGAAGGGGGATTAGTACACCTGTCAGGTTTTTATTACTGACTGTCTCCCCATTATAGTTACCATACTTGCTTTAATTATAATATCCAATTGATGTGCAATTCAATCACAACTATCAAATCTGCAAAAAATGGGAATAACCATAACTTCCCTTCCAATCGATTAAGGCCGTTTCACAAGGGCGATCCGATCCAATCCGCCTGTCAGTTTTTCAGGCGGACCTGATCGGATGCGCCATGCATCCCTATGGGGCAGCGGATGTTTCTGCTGACCAGAGGCGTAACTAGAACCTTCAGGGCCCCGGTGCAAGAAACCATGAAGGGCCCCCAGAAACCCTGGCTGGGTCCCTTCCCTTTGAGCCTGGGGCTCTTCCCACTGATCCTGGGGCCCTTTACTCTCATTGCGGGGCCCTTTATTACTGTCCTGCAGCGGGACGCTTTCACAAGTTCTACAGTGGGCCCCATTCCTGCCATCTTGGGGCCTCCCCACAGTGGTGGAATACTAGGGCCCGGTTGCAAGTGTGACCTTTGCGATCCTGGAAGTTCTCCCACTGGTGTCATTAGTTTTTGTTTTTTTTTTGGTATTTTAATTATATTATTTTTTATCATTTTATTTTATTTTTTTACAATGTCACTGACTATGACTCTGTCCATTCAGAAAAGGAAGGAGCTGGTAAATTACATATTTACCGACCCATTCCTGGTTCTCTATTGTGACACATCCCCTGCAGCAGCCAGCAGGAGAGGGGAAGGAGCACAGTGGGGGGGGGGGGGGGGCAGCACAGTTTGGGGACCAGGGGAGCACACAGAGACCCAGAGACAGCAGAACACAAGTGAACTGGATAGGAGGAGTGGCGGGGGCAGCATACATAGGAACCGATCTCCTCCATTTTCCTCCTGCAGCTACAAGAGGAAAAAGGAGGACAGTGATTTCTCTACATGCTGCCCCCTCACCCCTCCTATTCTGGAGTACAGGGGAGCCGCACAGGCCCCTTGGAGCAGGAGCAGGCAATTGCAACCCCTGCAACCCCTGTAGTTACACCCCTGCCGTTGACACCCGCTGCTATCCGATCCTGTCCGTGAAATCCGGACGCATGGAAACCCTATTTTCAATCCGTCTGAAGGATGGGATCAGATGAGAACAGACATAGAGGGCAGCGGGGATTGGACAGCTCCGTCCCGGCACACAAAGCGGAGACGGAGCTGTCATTCGCCTGCTCAGCGGGGATCGGCGGATCAATCCCCGCTGAGCAAAACGGACTCCGTCGGGCGCACCGCCCGTGTAAAAGGGGCCTAAGACTTGATTTAGAACAGCTTTGATCAAACTGAATTGGTCAGCCAGTGAGGAGATGCTTTGTTCATAATTTTGATTGTATTTTGATCAATAAAATTATATGGAGATTATGTGCTGGAAACAGAGACGTGATTGATAAATTACAATTACACGTTATGATCTAATCTAAACTATTGATCGAAATCCACTTCCCTGTGTCTGTGATGTTAATCAAAAGGGGTTTGCAACCCTAGATTGATTATTCCTATTGGAAAAGATTATTTGGGAAAGAAATCAATCACTTATCAAAGAAGATTCACCGTCTGTGTTGGACCTGAGAATAAGGTCCCATTCCAACTAGAGCAATTTCTCTTGCATCTGCCATCTCACAGCAATGCACAACATGCGCGACAATGAAGATCTCATTATTCTCTTTGGTGCCTGTTTACATCAAGTCAACACAGTGCAGTACAATTTTTGAAAAAGATACACGGTGCAATACAGTATAGTGCATTTTTAAGCCCCATAGACTTTGATAGGGAGCCAACAAAAAGCAAATGAAAATGCATGTACATTTGGCAGGGTTTAGTGTGTAAAGGGTTAGTTCAACTTTCAGAAAAAAACAAAATGGTGAACTATTACTCAACACCCCCAAGTTCCTGCTCTATTTACCTCCATGGGTGATGAGCTGTCAGTATAGTAGTCCAGGAATTTGAAATCCCCAAACGTCTTCTTTTTTCTGCAGGGCTTCTGGGATAGATCAGAGTGATTCTAATTGGCCAAAGCAGTCATGTGCCAGCACTAACCAATCAGGATTACTCCAATCCATCCCAAAAGCCTGTAGACAGGTTGGAAATGTGTGTGCAGTTAGTTATCCAGCAGCAGGCCCAGGCTGGGGAAAGGGTTAGACATTTTTGGCTCAGTTCCTGGCTTTTGGTTCTGGCCAGCCCACCTGTGCTAAAAAAAAAAAAAATAAAGTGAGACAGCTAAGATCCAGGGGCTTCAGAGAACAGGAATGTGGGTACAGGTGGATCATAAACTCACCTGTATGGCACTGAAGAAACCGGTGATTGCAGAGAGGAGCCAAGACATGGACCATGCCATAATGGACTCTCACCGCTCGGAGCTATGCCTGGGCCGCCAAACTCTCTTAGTTAGGATCAGGGATAGGACATTGTTTGCATTGTACTGCCATGCTTCATTCTTACAGGAAAGTTATATTACTCATTTTGAGTCTGGTCTGAAGTTATTCAAAGGGGTGCATGTTGGTTCTGGCGTATTCCAAAGAATCTGAGTCTGTAGGCACATGTGGGGTATGAAGTAACACTACTAAAAAAGGTTAACTTGGCAAGACAAGAAGAGTAGAGTAGTTGCTATGAGTAACCAAGTGAAGGAACAAGCTACTAGCAACCAGCCGTTAAGCGTGTTACCTGTTAGTGGTAGCGAGGCGATTGATGTTCTGGCTCCCTCCCTAGCGGTTGGTATCCAATAGCAACCGGATCTGAACCTGTATTACAGAGATCTATGACCCGGTCACGAGGTATCGGAAGGAAAGTGTTAGGTGAGAACACACATAAGGTCTATTCTGTTACTGGGAGTGAGGTAACAGAGGTACGCTGGACTGGTGGAGTGGGCGCAGGCTCAGTACGCCCCTCCTAATGCAAACATTTAGGTTACAGTGTGTAGTGTCATGGGACAAGTCGCTTTTCAGAGGAACCCTGTATTTAATTACTGCACACTGAGAAGGATCATCTCTAAGTCGGGGAACTGCCTTAACCACTTCAATACCAGGCACTTTCATCCCCTTCCTGCCCAGGCCAATTTTCAGCTTTTAGCGCTGTTGCATTTTGAATGACAATTGTATGGTTATGCAACACTGTACCTAAACCAAATTTATGTCATTTTTTCCCCACAAATAGAGCTTTCTTTTGGTTGCATTTGATCACCGCAAGGTTTTTTCTTTTTTGCTAAACAAATAAAAAAAGGCCGAAAAGTTTGAAAAAACATTTTTTTTTTTTTTATGTTACTGACAGGCGGCACTGCTGGGCACTGATAGGCGGCACTGATGGGCACTGATAGACGACACTGATGGGCACTGATAGGTGCCACTGATGGGCACTGATAGGTGGCACTGATCGGCACTGATGAGCGGCAATGATGGGCACTAATTGGCACTGATAGGCGGCACTGGTGGGCAATAATGCGCACTGGTGGGCGGCACTGATAGATGGCAATGATGAGCACTGGTGGACAGCACTGATGGGGAGGGCACTGGCGGGCTCCCTGAGCCCTGATTGCCATCCCTGGTGGCCATGGTGGGCATCCCTGGGGTCATGGCTGGGAATCCCTGGGGTCATGGGTGGGCATCCCTGGTGGTTCTAGTGACACCCCCCCCCCCCCAAGTGTCTGCACTGGTAATCAATGCTCTGATTACCAGTGCAAACCCCCCCCCCCCCCTCTGTCAGGAGAGCCGGTCGGCTCTCCTCTACTTGTGCCTGTCAGGCACGAACTGAGGAAAGGCGATCAACGCCATTTCCTATTTACTATGTGACCAGCTGTGATAGGACAAAGTTGGTCACATGGTAAAGAGCGCTGACGTCCGGTCCGGATAATGCAAACACCTTCCCGCCGTCATTTGCCTATAGGGTGGGCAGGAAGTGGTTATTGTTAGATTTTTCTCCGCCTGGTCCCAGGGATTAATGAGTGGGCTCCCTGCAAAAAGGTATCCTCGTGTTCAGGGCGAGTGAGCCCCACCCCCACAAATCCTTCAGAAAGAAGAGGAAAAAAAAGCAGGGATTTCGAAACCCCTAGACCAGCTGTATGAGCAGCAGCAGAAGTGTAAACCTAAGCTAAATGTGAAAGAAAATCCCAAACTGTGTCATCAACACAACAAAAATAGCGGGAGAATCTTCCAATGAGGATAATACTTCCAGTGTCTCTGGTAATTACCATGGATTCCTTCATTTTGGAGGGGGAAAAAAAACCTGACATAGGTTATAACCCTTCCTTACTCTATCTAATGTGAAAAAAAAATGTTGCCATCAGTTCTAAGTATGGCGAAAGCTTTTCTGGTCATACTTCTCCTGTGGGTCACAGGAGTGTACTTAGTTGGGCACTCCCTTGACCCAGATTCTGCTGACAGCAGGCTAATATCTGCTGTCTGATGATGTCACAGAGCTGGTCCAGGCTCTGCAGGAAACCTGACATTAATGTCAGGATCCGCCCAGATTAGGGTTGCCACCTCATCCCTTTAATCGCGGACACAAATTAATTACACAAGTTCTGAGGCTAATATAATGCACATAAGGCCTTAAGTGAGTTTAATTACTGGATAATGAATGTGTGTCCTGGTTTAAAGGGATGAGGTGGCAACCCTAGCCAGGGCCAGGACAAGGGGAGGGCAGGAGGGACAACTGCCCTGGGCACAGTTGGGATTTTGGGGGGTTGTGCTAGAATAGAATGGTTGATTTGAAGGGAGGGATTTGTACTAGGAATGTGGAATTCTGTTAGGAAGGGGAATGATTTGGGCTAATTAGGGGGGTGGGGGGGATGAGTGCTAAAAGAGAGGGTTTTATGAGGGGGGGGTGTTCTATGGTCAGAGGGGAAATTTGAGGGGTAGAGGAATTGTGCTAGGAGGGGGGAATTGAGGAGGGAGAGGATATGAGCAGAAAGGTGGGATTTATACTGGAAAAGGGCTAATTATTTTTTTTTGGGGGGGGGGGGCGGTTTAGTTTAGGGGTAATAAAGAGAATTAATGCTTAGGAGTAAGTGTACAAACTGGCACTTACATTTTTTTGGAGGGAGAGGATTTTTTCGCTGACACATAATGCTTATACATTTTGGGAGGGGGGGGGGTCCGTTTGGTATCTTTGCCCTAGGCACTAGATGACTATATCCCAGTAATGACCCTCTCAGAGCACTGCTGAGAGCCTGAGCCAGCTGATTTTGCCCCCTACACAGCCTGGCGCTCCCCCTGGAGGGGCATATCAGAAAGCTGGGGGGGCGCCGTTTAGTATCTTTGCCCTGGGCGCTAGATGACTATATCCCAGTACAGATCCTCTCAGAGCACTGCTGAGAGCCTGAGCTAGTCGTTTCTGCCCCCTCCACAGCCTGGCGCTCCCCCTGGAGGGGCAAGGGGCATATCAGAGAGCCGGGGGGAGGGGGCACGTTTGGTATCTTTGCCCTGGGCGCTAGATGACTATATCCCAGTACAGATCCTCTCAGAGCACTGCTGAGAGCCTGAGCCAGCCGCTTCTACTCCCTCCACAGCCTGGCGCTCCCCCTTGAGGGGCATATCAGAGAGCCAGGGGGGGTCGTTTGGTATCTTTGCCCTGAGCGATAGATGATTATACAAGTACAGACCCTCTCAGAGCACTGCTGAGAGCCTGAGCCAGCCGCTTCTGCCCCCTCCACAGACTGGCGCTCCCCCTGCAGGGGCATATCAGAGAGTTGGGGGGGGGGCGTTTTCTATCTTTGCCCTGGGCGTTAGATGACTATATCTCAGTACAGACCCTAGCCCAGATGCCTGCTTGGCAGCTGGCTCCGTCTCTCAGCGTACTGCCTGGAGGGGCATATCAGAGAGCCGGGTGGAGGGGGGTCGCTGTTTGGTATCTTTGCCCTGGGCACTAGATGACTATATCTCAGTACAGATCATCTCAGAGCACTGCTGAGATCCTGAGTCCTGCGCTTCTGCCCCCTCCACAGCCTGGAGCTCCCAGTGGAGGTTCATATCAGAGAGTTGGGGGGGGGGGTGTTTTGTATCTTTGCCCTGGGCGCTAGATGACTGTATCCCAGTACAGACCCTAGCCCAGATGTCTGCTTGGCAGCTGACTCAGGCTCTCAGTGTACTGCTGAGAGCCTGAGCCAGCTGCTTCTGCCCCCTCCATAGCCTGGTGCTCCCCCTGGAGGGGCATATGAGAGAGCCGGGGGGGGGGGGGGCGTTTTGTATCTTTGCAATGGGCACTGGATGACTGTATCCCAATACAGACCCTAGCCCAGATGCCTGCTTGGCAGCTGGCTTAGGCTCTCAGTGTCCTGCTGAGAGCCTGAGCCAGCCGCTTCTGCCCCCTCCTCAGCCTGGCGCTCCCCCTGGAGGGGCATATCAGAGAGCTGTGGGGGGGGGGGGTTTGGTATCTCTGCTCTGGGTGCTAGATGATTATACCAGTACAGACTCTCTCTGAGCACTACTGAGAGCCTGAGCCAGCCACTTCTGCCCCCTCCACAGTCTGGCGCTCCCCCTGGAGGGGCATATCAGAGAGTGGGGGGGGGGGTTTATATCTTTGCCCTGGGTGCTAGATGACTGTATCCCAATACAGACCCTAGCCCATATGCCTGCTTGGCAGCTGACTGAGGCTCTCAGTGTACTGCTGAGAGCCTGAGCCAGCCGCTTCTGCCCCCTACCCCTGGAGGGACATATCAGAGAGTCGGCAGCGGACAGTCACACCGCTCTCTGCTCAGAATGGACTGCGATAAGCGTTGTTTGATCGCTCAGTGCACGGTGTGTAGCTGGCTGGGGACAGATTCAGCTTGGACTGATGCTGCAGCCATCTGGGTGAGTATGATTGTTTCTTTTTCTCTTTCCTGCGCTCCTCATTTAACACTTTGTATCCAGCAGCTTTTTATTGGCATGCCATAAATATGCAGAGGTGCATTGAGTGCAAAGTGCCCTGGCAGCCGAGGGGTTAAAGTTATCCTCAGATCATTTCCAATAGAGATTATGCAGCCTCTCCCAGAAACTCCACCCACTCACTACAATGAAAGCCAGTCCTGTGCTCAGTCCCAGTTGGCGACAGGTTAAAGTTCTGGAAGTGACAGCAGCAAGTGACAGTCGTGTAGTGCCACTCCCCCCTCTGAAGTCCTGACACAGGTCTCTGTTCTCTTCCTGCCTCCTGTACACTCATCACAGCGCAGAGCTGGGGACAAGCCGTCTCCTAGGACGCCTACAGAGGGTGACAACCATCAGTGGGGACAGGTGAGCACTCAGAGTCACCTATGATTGTGGCTCCTCTATAGGACTTTTCTCCCTCCTCCTCCTCCTGTCTGTACAGAAGCTTCTCCTCTGTCTTAGGAAGTTGTCAGGCTGCTTTGTGCTGCTCTCTGCAGGGCTCCTTCTAATGTATGGCTTGCTGATTGTCCTCAAAGTCCCACTCAGGTCCCCCCCTGCCCCTCTCAAATACAAACAAGGGACATCACAGAATTTTCTTTTAACCCTTCCTTTGCTGTGCTGGACAGTTCACTGTTTTAAAAACTAAACTTTAAAAAACAAACAAATATGTAATCTAGGTTCACACTAGTGAATCATGCATTTTTAGGATGTTTTTGTAGCCTTTCTATTCTTCATTGCACGCATTTTTCGCATGTTTTCACTCAACTTGAATGGACCGCCCTGTGCGCCACAAGCGCACTATGCTCCTTCTACCTTTTCGGTCACACTGTTTTTTTACTGCACATTTTGCCGACGTTTGTAGTGCTTTGTCACTCTTTTAGCTGCTTGCAAAAAAATAGACAAATAAAATATTCCCAATTTAACCCAATTAACCACTTTAATTAAGACCGGAAAGGATTTGCCCCCCTAATGACCAGGTCCTATTTTGCGATACGGCACTGCGTTACTTTAACGGACAGTTGTGCGGTCGTGCGACGCTGTACCCAAATAAAATTGTCCTTTTTTCCCCACAAATAGAGCTTTCTTTTGGTGGTATTTGATCACCTGTGCGATTTTTTTTTTTTGCGCTATAAACAAAAAAAACAGCGACAATTTTGAAAAAAAAAAAAAAACAATATTTTTTCACATTCTGCTATATGACATTCTCAAAAAAATAATTAAAAAATATTTTTTTTTTTACCATTTTAGGCCAATTTGTTTTCTGCTACATATTTTTGGTAAAAAAAAAATCGCAATAAGCGTATTTTGATTGGTTATCACATCTACTAACTACAGGAAAGATTTATGTAATTTGTATTGTTTACTAGTAATGGTGGCAATCTGCGATCTTTTGCGGGGCTGCGACATTGCGGTGGACAGATCGGCCCCTTGACTGATATTTTTGACACTTTTGGGGGGACCAGTGACATTACTACAGTAATCAGTGCTAAAAATATGCACTGTTACTGTAATAATGACACTGGCAGGGAAGGGGTTAACATTGTGGGTGATCAAGGGGTTAAATGTGAGCCTAGGGGGGTGATTCTAACTGTGGGGGGGGGGCTTCTGAAATGACCATAGAGACATGTGATCCTATATAGAAGGATCACAGGGGCTCTATGATTATTCCAGGGAGAAGAACGGTCAGCTGTGTTTACAACAGCTGACCATTCTTCTCTCTCAGCGGGGAGAAATCGCGGGTGTCAGGCGGAAATCGGAGCCACCTGTCACACGCATCGGATTCACCGCTGATGAGCGGGGCGGGAGTGCACCGGCGGCGGCACGCGCTCGCCACCTAGCCTCCTGAGAGCGAGCGACGTATACCCACGTCGCTTTGCCCAGGAGCGGCTGCCTGCCACAGTATATCTAATATAAAAGTATAGTATATATAATATAGAAGTTCAAATGCAGCTCGAAAAATGGAACCCATGAAAGTCCATAATCCATAGGAAAGGATGACATCCCGTCACCAGCATCCGTGTGAGATTACAGCACACAACACCGTAGTGTCCAACAAAGGCTGCTTACCAGAGCCAGATGGATTCTAGGGCATGTAGATAGATAATCAGATGTGTTCAGATGAGGGATCACCAAACTCCACTCCTCTACAGATAATGCTAAGGCCTTGAAGATAGCGCCTTAGCACTCAGAGATGGAAATGCCACCATCAAAGAAAAGCAACAAAGCAGCATATAGTGAAGGTCTGTATGTACAGCATAGGAGTTAATTAGAAAGATACTTACAATGATAAAAGATTCACAAACGTCAAAATGTACATAAGAAGTTGCCATGGCTCTATAGCGTACAAGTGTCTGAGCGTCCCTCCTGGCGCGTTTCATCCAATTCGATTTTTTCAGAGGCAATTAGTGCTTACAATAATTCAAGTTATTGTAAGGCTCCGTTCACATGTAGGCGTTTTGGGGCGTTTTTGGGGTGTTTTTCTGCTCTAGGATCAGCTCTCAAAATGCCCAACAAGACAAATCCTATTCATTTCAATGGCCCCTGTTCACATCTGAGCGTTTTGACGCTGTGAGCAAAACGCCCAACGCTCAAAAAAGTACATGAGCTTCTTTTTGGGCAGATTACAGACGTTTTCCATTGGTCTCTATTCAATCTAAAAACGCCTGCACAACGCCTGCGGTAAAAATTGCGGTAAAATCGCGGTAAAAACGCGCAAAAACGCTACGCTCAGGTGTGAATGTAGCCTAAATGATCACCTTGTAAAACAATCCATTCCGTTTAAAATAGATTATACATTTTTGTATACATATAAAAAAAAACAAACAAACATTATAAATACTTTTTTTTCCTTTTTTTATAAGTGATCACATTCCCTCTATTCTCGGCTGCATAAGGGCTTGGGGGGGGGGGGGGGGTGAAGCAGCAGCACACTGAGCTTGCCAGTGAATGGCTGTGCAGCAGGTGCATGTCGGGACAAATCTGGTCATTGGAGGAGAGCAGTCTGAGTTCCAGCATAGCTAGAGAACTGACCATAGTGTGCTCTCCTGCTTAGTGTGGTCAGTTTAATAGGAAAGCAGAGAGATTGGCAGATACACCAGGGATTTCACACAAAAGAAAAAATAGAAAGAAAACAGGATACTTTCTCATACCAGTACATGGTACAGCAGGCACATATTAGGAATATGAAGTGTTGGGGTAACATACGCTTTAAATGAATAGCGCAACCCTATTTACTCAAGTAATTAGCGTTGCTGATCACACTGTAATGTGTTTCCCACATGCCCAATACCCAGTGTATCAAATAGTGCCCTAAATGAAGGCTTGCAAAAAATGTGCATCTGCTGGCCACATTTGGGGTGCCCTTAAAGCAGAGTTCCACCCAAAAGTGGAACTTCTGCTTTAAAGCCTCCCGAACCTGACATGCCACATGTCATTTTTTTGGGGGGCTGCGGGTACCTAGTTTTGACTGGTACCTAGGCGGCCCTCCCTCCCTGCAATCTTCTGGGACACATCATAGGTCCTAGAATATTGCCCAGCCATTCAGGACGCACAGCGCGACTTGCACATGCACAGTGCGCACCTGGCTGTAAAGCCACAAGCTGTTACAGCCGAGTGCCCGTACTACTGATGCCGGTGCCGGGGAAAGCCGACGGAGAGAACCGAGGCTTCGGGCAGCCGCATGGCTGGATCATGGGACAGGTGAGTGTATGTTTATTAAAAATCAGCGGCTACACTTTTTTGCAAATGCAACCTGCGTTTTTCATACCTTTATCAATCTCGCAGGTGTGAATGCGGCCTTAAATCCCCCTTTTTTATGTGTTTCTTTTTCTTTGTAGGAGGAGGAGACTGGTTGTTAACCTCTTCCGGACTGTCCGCTGCAGATATGCTGCGGCAGGCTGGCCCTCCTGCGCGAACCAATGTAGCCCTACGTCGGTCGCGTGCCTGCAGCTAGGGGGGAGTGCGCGCCGCACAGGCGCGATGCACGGGGCTGGCAGGTCCGATTGCCACCTGCCACCCACGAACGCTCCCCCGCTGAGAGAGAAGGACAATCAGCTATTGTAAACACAGCTGACCGTTCTTCTCTCTGGAATGATCACAGAGCGCCTGTGATCCTTCTATATAAGATCACAGGTCTCTATGGTCATTTCAAAAGCCCGACCCCCATACAGTTAGAAACACTCCCCTAGGCTTACATTAAACCCCTTGATCACTTACTGTGTTAACCCCTTCCCTGCCCGTGTCATTATTACAGTAACAGTGCATATGTATAGCACTGATTACTGTAGTAATGTCACTGGTCCCCCCAAAAATGTCAAAAATGTCAGTTAGGGGTCCGATCTGTCCGCCGCAATGTCGCAGTCCCGCTAAAATCACAGATTGCCACTATTACTAGTAAAAAATCAAACAATAAAAATGATAGAAATCTTTTCCGTAGTTAGTAGATGCGATAACTTTTGCGCAAACCAATCAAAATATGTTTATTGCGATTTTTTTTGTACCAAAAATATGTAGCAGAAAACAAATTGGCCTAAACTGATTACAAAATTTGATTTTTAAGTTTTTTTTGGGAATGTTATATAGCAGAATGTGGAAAATATTGTTTTTTTTTTCAGAATTGTCGCTCTTTTTTTGTTTATAGCGCAAAAAATAAAAATCGCACAGGTGATTAAATATCACCAAAAGAAATCTCTATTTGTGGGAAAAAAGGACTTCAATATTAATTTAGGTACAGCGTCGCACGACCGCGCAATTGTCCGTTAAAGTAGCACAGTGCCGAATCAACAAAATATGGCCTGGTCATTAAGGGGGCAAATCCTTCCGGTCCAGAATTGGTTAATATTGCTTTCTTACCCTATATTTGTGCTACTGTTGAAAATGAAACCCCTATCTAATTTTTGGTGGCACTATGCTGTTTTAGATGTGAATGAGATTTGTATGTAAAACTTAAAATGAAACAAGACGTGCTGTCTCATTGTCACTGACTTGTTAGTCAAATGAAGAACACAGTGGCAAGGATGTCATTGTGGCTGCCTACATCCACCCTCTATTTTTTATTTCCATCTATTCTTCCTGTTCTGGTGCAGCTTCTTTCTCTGATCATCCAGAAAGAGAATTGTGACTCACATGAAATGAATACTTAGGATCCTACTTTTTTTTTTTTAACTTATACAGACTTAACTTCCATGTTCTCAAGTTAACCTATTAATGTCAGAAACCTGCAGCACATTTTGGAAAATATGATACAAAAAAGTGATCTTCGTATTCTAAAATACATGTGATGTTAAAGGACTTTGATGGCAAAGAGCAGGGCCGGCCTTAGGTGTTCAGGCGCCCTGTGCGAGCGAATCCTTTTTTATGATCACTAATAACGCCCCCCTTACATTAGAGACCCCTCACAGAGCCCCCCTTACATCAAATGCCCCTTTACATTAGAGATCCCCACAGAGCCCCCCCCCTTACATCAAGACCCCCTTACATTAGAGACCCCCACAGAGCCCCCCCTTACATCAGAGACCCCCCTTACATCAGAGAATCCCCCCACAGAGACCCCCTTACATCAGAGACCCCCCCACACAGAGCCCCCCTTACATCAGAGACCCACACACAGAGCTCCCCTTACATCAGAGACCCCTCCACACAGAGCCCCCCTTACATCAGAGAGCCCTCCACACAGAGCCCCCCTAACATCAGAGACGCCCCCCCTTACATCGGAGAATCCCCCCACAGAGACCCCCTTACATCAGAGACCCCCCACACAGAGCCCCCCTTACTTCAGAGACCCCCCACACAGAGCTCCCCTTACATCAGAGACCCCCCCACAGAGCCCCCCCTTACATCAGAGAATCCCCCCACAGAGACCCCCTTACATCAGAGACCCCCCACACAGAGCCCCCCTTACTTCAGAGACCCCCACACAGAGCTCCCCTTACATCAGAGACCCCTCCACACAGAGCCCCCCTTACATCAGAGAATCCCCCCACAGAGACCCCCTTACATCAGAGACCCCCCCACACAGAGCCCCCCTTACATCAGAGACCCCCACACAGAGCTCCCCTTACATCAGAGACCCCTTCACAAAGAGCCTCCCTTACATCAGAGACCCCTCCACACAGAGCCCCCCTTACATCAGAGACCCCCCCACAGAGCCCCCCCTTACATCAGAGACCCCCCCCCACAGAGCCCCCCCTTACATCAGAGAATCCCCCCACAGAGACCCCCTTACATCAGAGACCCCCACCACACAGAGCACCCCTTACATCAGAGACCCCCACACAGAGCTCCCCTTACATCAGAGACCCCTCCACACAGAGCCCCCCTTACATCAGAGACCCCCACACTGAACCTCCATGCCGCGGTCGCTGCTTACCTCCACCAGCTTGCCTTCTTCCCATTCTGCATCCTACATTTTTCTCAGGTAAGTGATGCACACACAACTGGTCATTCACATGTAAAAGGAAACATGATTAATCAGACCAGGCCACCTTCTTCCATTGCTGTTTGGTCAAGTTCTGATGCTTATGTTCCCATTGCTATTGCCCGCTTTTGGCTGTGGAGACAGGTCAGCATGCAACGGTGATCAGTCTGCAGCTATGCAGCCCCATACACAACAAACTGCGTTGCCGCTTTTTTCTGCTTTCAACACATCAATTTCAGGGTCAACACATTTACTTGCTGCCTAAGGCCCCTTTCACATGGAACGGATCCGTTTTGACGGACTCCCCTTGCTCAGCCGGGATCGCTCCGTTAAACCCAGCTGAGCAGGCGGATGACAGGTCTGTCTCCGCTCAATGTGCAGAGACTGACCTGTCAGAGTCCTGCTCTTCTCTATGGGGAGATCAGATGAAAATGGACAGCCTGTCCAGATGCCAAGCGGGTGTCAGCAAACACATGTCCACTGACATCCTACTCCCCATAGAGGAGAATAGGTGGCCCGATCGGGTCCACCTGAAAAACGGACAGGCGGACCGATTGACCTGATCGTGTGAAAGTGGCTTTATACTGAATACTGTATATCAGATAGACTTTAGGATGCCATTGTAACAAGGTCATAAAGCTATGGCTGATTATTATTATATAGGATTTATATAGCGCCAACAGTTGATCGGTGTAAACTTCAATATGTAATATTTATGTATTATCCTGTACATTATATACTCCACAAAGTGCCGCTCTGTACCTTACCGTGTATATTATATATTCCACTCCAAGCCAATCTGTACCTTGACCTGTACATTATATACTCCACATTGTGCCAATATTTAATATTTATACATTAACTTGTACATTATATACTCGACACTGTGCCACGCTGTACCTTGACGTGTACATTACATACTCCACACCAAGCCACTCTGTACATTATCATGTACATTATATACTCCACACTGTGCCAATATTTATTATTTATACATTACCTTGTACGTTATATATGCCACACTGCGCCACTTTGTACATTACCTCTTCTACAATGTACCATGCTATATGTTATTGTGTACATTATATACTCAACACTTTGCCACGCTGTACATGATCCTATACATTATATACTTCATACTGTACCACGCTATACATTATAACATATATTATATACAGTACTCCACACTACATTACATTATACTTTACAGTATATATTCCACACTGTGCCACTGTTTATATTATACTGTACATTGTATACTCCGCGATGTGCTATTCTGTACATTATACACTCCACACTGTGCTATTCTGTACATTGTATACTCCGCGATGTGCTATTCTGTACATTATACACTCCACACTGTGCTATTCTGTACATTATTCTGTACATTATATACTCCACGCTGTGCTATTCTGTACATTGTATACTCCGCGATGTGCTATTCTGTACATTGTATACTCCGCGATGTGCTATTCTGTACATTGTATACTCCGCGATGTGCTATTCTGTACATTATACACTCCACACTGTGCTATTCTGTACATTGTATACTCCGCGATGTGCTATTCTGTACATTATACACTCCACACTGTGCTATTCTGTACATTGTATACTCCGCGATGTGCTATTCTGTACATTATACACTCCACACTGTGCTATTCTGTACATTATTCTGTACATTATATACTCCACGCTGTGCTATTCTGTACATTGTATACTCCGCGATGTGCTATTCTGTACATTATATACTCCACGCTGTGTTATTCTGTACATTATTCAGTACATTATATACTCCACGCTGTGTTATTCTGTAAATTATTCAGTACATTATATACTCCACGCTGTGTTATTCTGTAAATTATTCAGTACATTATATACTCCACGCTGTGCTATTCTGTACATTGTATACTCCGCAATGTGCTATTCTATACATTATATACTCCACGCTGTGTTATTCTGTACATTATATACTCCACACTGTGTTATTCTGTACATTATATACTCCACGCTGTGCTATTCTGTTCATTATATACTCAACGCTGTGCTATTCCTTACATTGTATACTCCGCAATGTGCTATTCTGTACATTATATACTCCACGCTGTGCTATTCTGTACATTATTCAGTACATTATATACTCCACGCTGTGCTATTCTGTACATTATTCAGTACATTATATACTCCACGCTGTGCTATTCTGTACATTATTCTGTACATTATATGCTCCACGCTGTTATTCTGTACATTATTCAGTACATTATATGCTCCACGCTGTGTTATTCTGTACATTATTCTGTACATTATATGCTCCACGCTGTGTTATTCTGTACATTATTCAGTACATTATATGCTCCACGCTGTGTTATTCTGTACATTATTCTGTACATTATATGCTCCACACTGTGTTATTCTGTACATTATATGCTCCACACTGTGTTATTCTGTACATTATTCTGTACATTATATGCTCCACGCTGTGTTATTCTGTACATTATTCTGTACATTATATGCTCCACGCTGTGTTATTCTGTACATTATTCTGTACATTATATGCTCCACGCTGTGTTATTCTGTACATTATATGCTCCACGCTGTGTTATTCTGTACATTATTCAGTACATTATATACTGTACTTCCCACTACTCTGCTCTGTACATTATCTTTTATATTACATAATGTATACTACTCCCCTCTGTACACTATACTGCACATTGCTCCTTTCTATCCTCTGTAATGTCATTGTGTACTCCATTGTGGATTGTACTGTAGACAATACTGCACACTTATCGACTTTTTGTGTCCATGCTATTTTTAATCATTTTGAAGAACTCCGATTTAAAAAAAATAATAGTTAGTGCAATTTTTTTTTAACAGAAGTTGTTTTGTTATGGACAGGAAAACTTCTGCTAAAACATAAATCTAATATTTTGTTAGATGCCTATTTCAGAATTAAATACATTTTTGTTTAATTTTAAGATTATTAGAATGAGAAGAGAATAAGACTCCATTCACACTACCGCTACTTGTCAGGCGACTGGTCAGCCTGACAAGTCGCGGTCCATTGTGTGCTACGGGAACCGTTCTAATAGGAGCTCTGACTTAGAGAAAGGGTCCTGTACTACTTCGGGGCGACATCGGGGCAACTTGCATAGACATTCATTATATGAAGTCCGTGCAAGTCGCGCCGAAGTTGCGGTGCACGCGACTTCACAGGTCGCCCCCCTAAGTCGTGCCGCGTTAGTGTGAACCGGCACTTAATATTCAGGAAGAGGAGAACTAAGTTACATTAGTTCTCCTCTTCCTGAATAATAACGACTAAAACTACACAGTAGTACACAATATTAAGCACTGTTATCTTAAGTAGTTTATAACGTGTATAAAGTGAAGTCTGTAAAAGTGTTCTCGCTTTCCTATACAGGCGGTCCCTGGGTTACAAACAAGATAGGGACTGTAGGTTTGTTCTTAAGTAAATTGGAACAGGTACATTTTTTAAAATTAACTTCAGACAAAAAAAATATTTTTAAGTTTTTTTAAAAGCATAGGGAAGGGTGAACACCCCTGTAATGTTTGTTTTGCCGTCTGTACCCCTGTTCAGAAGATTTCACCTCACTTTCTGTCCCTGTGACAATTGGATGTAGAAGATTTTGGGTTGTTGTGGAAACAACGGTTGGTGATAAAGCTTTTTCCCAATGATAACTCTTACAGGGGTGAATTTCCCTTCCTAGGGGGAGATTTCCTCTCACTTCCTGTTGTCTCCCTCCGTTTGTAAGTAGGAGTCGTATGTAAGTCAGATGTATGTAACTCGGGGGCTGCCTATATACTGTAATTTCAGTGAATGCAAACCGGTCACATATTGCTTAGTAATCAGTTGCAGGAGCAATCGGTCAGCACTGCTGTAAGGCTGGCCATACATTATACAATTTTCTTACAATTTTGTTAAAATTTGCCTTCAACTATGTAGTACAAAGGCCTGCCTAATTGGATACAAGTGAAAGTGTTGTTTAGCTTTGACCTCATATTATATGGTTTTTGGTAAATCTAACAGAAAATTGTACAAGGAAATTGAACATGAATGGCCACCCTAAGGCTAGTTTCACATTTCTAACATGTCGGGAAAACATGCAATCGCATGCATTCCTGAAACGTGATAGAAACGCACTGATCTTTTAACTCTTTATTACACCCCCCTTGTACTGGCAATTTTAATAATTGTAAAACTGCATGGTGGGGGTCAGGATCTTTTTCTCCATTGAAATTGATGGGCTGCCCTACATGAAGAATGCATCCAGCAGCGATGTGAATGGAGCCTAAGCCTGGACATCACAAGGAATTATTCAACATGGTGTTGGCCAGAGCTAACATTTTGGTTTGTGAAATTAATCTGGACATGAACAAAAAAAGTGACATTCTTATGTTTAATCCGAGTTTCTTTTGGAAGTGATTTAGTCTCTATAGTGCACTTTGCAACGGTGCGCAATAATGCACATTAGTCAGTTAAAAGTCGCCTTTCACTGGCTAGAATAAAGGTAAAAGAATTTCCAAAGCTAAAAAACTCTCCTGCGCTCAAGTGGTATATGATGAGGGAAGGATTAATGTTCAATGGTCTTAGTTGGCATCACTTATGGTCTTGCTGCCCCCTCAGGACCAAGGGTATCCAAAAAGCACTAAAAAATAACAATAAGAGAGGGGCGCACCGACCTTGTACATTAGCACTAAAAAGGTTTATTAAAATACAAAATAATATACATTATACTCACAAACAATTGTAGATAGCACACATGTAAACATGATCAGACAAAAGATCTCCAAGGTAGCCAAGGCACTCCACGGTGCTGGATAGCGTGCTAGTGTCGGCACGAATCTGCTATAGCTGACACGTTTCAAGGGTGAACCCTCTTCCTCAGGGCCAAAGAATGCACACATTTCCTCATTGATATTGAATATTGGTTCTTGGTTTTGTTGCACAGAGATTTCTAACACGCTGGAATATCTCTGTGTAATTGTAAATACTTTTGACAATTGGAAGACATGCCTCAGAACATGAGAGTTTGCCCCATGTAATTACTCCTTAAAGCGGACCTTTGTCTTTGACAGTAACTCAATAACCTTACGGGATGGCAGGCAGGAATTAAAACAATATAACGTCCTTAACCACTTCTGGCCTGGAAGATTTTCCCCCTTAACCGGTTGCCGACCGCCGCACGACTATATACTGTGGCGGTCAGCCCCGGCCAGGCAGAGTGACGTATCGGTACGTCACTCGCCTGTCACTGACTTGCGAGCCTATCGCGGGCGGGCGCGCGCCCGCCGAGGCGCGCGCCCGCCGCGGCTCGTTCACAGGCAAGTCAGTGCGTGTGACCGGCAGACTCGATGTCCGCCAGTCACACTGCGATCGCTCCTGTGAAGGGAGAAAGACAGAGCAGCTTGTGTAAACAAGCTGCCTGTCAGTTCTCGCTGTGTAAAAGTAAAGATCTGACCGTTCTACTATGTAGAACGGTTGATCTTTGCTTTTACACCAATAGGAATGTCCCTACACAGTAGAAAGCACGCCCCTAGGACACACTTAACCCCTCCCTGTCCAATAAAGTTAACCCCTTCCCTGCCAGTGTCATTTTTGCAGTAACAGTGCATATGTATAGCACTGATTACTGCAGTAATGTCACTGGTAACCCCAAAAGTGTCAAAAATGTCAGTCAAGGGTCCGATCTGTCCGCCGCAATGTCGCAGTACCGAAAAAAAAATCGCAGATCGCCGCCATTACGCGTTAAAAAAAAAACACCAAAAATGACAAAAATCTTTCTCTTTGTTAGTAAACGCGATAACTTTTGCGCAAACCAATCAAAATACGCTTTTTGCGATTTTTTTTACCAAACATAGGTAGCATAAAACAAATTGGCCGAAAAATGTTAAAAAATTTTGATTTTTACTTTTTTTTTTGGGGAATTTCATATAAAAAAATGTGAAAAATATTGTTATTTTTGCAAAATTTACGCTCTTTTTTTGTTTATAGCGCGTGATCAAAAAATCGCACAGGTGATCAAATACCACCAAAAGAAAGCTCTGTTTGTGGGAAAAAAAGGACGTCAAATTCGTTTAGGTACAGCGTCGCACGACCGCGCAATTGTCCGTTAAAGTCACGCAGTAAAAAATCGCAAAAAAACCCCTGGTCCTTTAGCAGCCAAATCCTCCGGGGCTTAAGTGGTTAATGACCAGGCTATATTTTGTGATTCGGCACTGCGTTACCTTAATGGACAATTGCGCGGTCATACGACGCTGTACCTAAATAAAATTGATGTCCTTTTTTTCCCACAAATAGAGCTTTCTTTTGGTGGTATTTTATTTTTTGTGCTATACACAAAAAAAGAGCGACAATTCTGAAAAAAAAAAAAAAAAAACAATATTTTTCACATTCTGCTATATAACATTCTCAAAAAAAAAAATTAAAAATCTAAATTTTTTAACATTTTAGGAAAATTTGTTTTCTGATACATATTTTTGGTAAAAAAAAAATCACAATAAGCGTATTTTGTTTGGTTTGCGCAAAAGTTATCTCATCTACTAACTACGGGTAAGATTTATGTCATCTTTATTGTTTTTTTTTTATTTTTTTACTAGTAATAGCGGCGATCTGCGATTTTTAGCAGGACTGCGAGATCGGAGCCCTAACAGACATTTTTGACACTTTTGGGGGGACCAGTGACACTACTACAGTAATCAGTGCTAAAAATATGCACTGTTACTGTAATAGAAAAAAAAAATGAGATAGAAAAAGATGGGGCTTTGCGGGCCAGTGGGAGTAGAAGGATCAGACACAAAACCAATTTATAAAACCATAAACCATTTTATTAATTTAGAAGTAAAAAGCATGGGCAACCATGCACATGTTCACAAGGACAGACTAACATGAAAGGAAAATTCCTATAAAATCAATCGATGTGAGTCATTAAACAATATAGAAATACATCCCATGAGGGATAAGAACCAAAAGCCTGTGTAGGATGGAAGGTAGGTCTCAGAATGGAATGCGGTCAATGTAGGTCCCCAGCAAGCCGACGCGTTTCGCTCAAGGCTTCCTCAGGGCCTGAGAGACCATGACAGACCGGTATTTCTTTGTTTGTAATGACTCAGGAGGTGACAAGTTGTAGTGACACATAGACTGGTAAATATCACTGCTGGCAGGCTTGCTGGCGTTTTCCACATAGAGGACCTGTGGAGTCGAGGACATATTGTCCTCTTTACCTATCTGAAATAGGATGCTGTGATGTGTACCTCTCCCTGCCTGAAGCTACCCTTGCACCATAAATAGGCTATAATCACTGTATATCGCTAAGTGTATACCAAACTATTATTCCACTGGGCTTATCTAAGAGAAGAGGAAACTATAGGTGGATATATGAAGTGCAGCTTTTAGTGCTGGTCACCTATACCCTCAAAAATATCCGAATATATCGGAGAACTTTGGCAATCAAGCTCTAATAAACTACCGTGTTAATATATAAAAAGCATTGCTCTTGCGGTGTTTGAGGGGCCGGACATTTGAACTTAGACTAATATATGAATGTAGGTACAACATGAAGGCTGTATTTGAATAATGAAGCAGTGATACTGGTAAACTCAATTTCACTTCTTACCGAGTAACATAATTAAGCTGGGTACATACAATCCGAAAACCAGCCGACTTTCGGCCTGTGTGTAGTGAGCATGCTAGGAAAACAAGCATCCAATCAGCGCTGGTGGCCAATGTGGGAGGGGGGGGGGATCTCTGCAAGGGAGATTCCTGTATTAACATTGCTTATTTAGTACGGCCACCTCTCAGCCCACTGGGTTGAGCAAAAAAAATCCTCTGCGTACATAGCATTAGTCTGGTTGAAAAAAGACCATTCAATTCAACCAATAGAAAAAAAATATACACACACAAAAATAGAAAACCTTCATATACACAATTGTATACCCACAGTTGATCAAGAGGAAGGTAAAAAAAAAACCTTAAAAAGGCAATCAACCTGGATCAATTACCATTGGTGCAATAAATATACCTGTACCCCTGGTACCTATAACTATAAGTATTGAGTTTTATTCTGTGAAATTAGGAAATAATCCAGGCCTTCTAAAAACAATCTACAGAGCTGGCCAGAACCAACTCTTCGACCGCGCAATTGTCAGTTAAAGTCGCACAGCGTCGAATCGCAAAAAGTGGCCTGGACGTAAGACAGCAAAATCCTCTGGTGGTAAAGTGGTTAAACTGAATAACTCAACACCAAGTTCACTATATGGACCACTTATGTATTTAAACATGTTGATCATATCGCCACTTTATCGCCTCTTTTTAAGAGAAAATAAATTAAGTTTAGCTTTCCCCATAGCTGAGCTCCTCCATGCCTCTTTTCATTTTGGTTGCCCTTCTCTGTACTTTCTCCATTTCCCGGATATCCATTTTGTGAACTGGTGCTCAAAAATTAACTGCATATTCCAGATGAGGTCTTACTAATGATTTGTACATGGACAGAATGATCTCTCTCTCTTTCTCTCTCTCTCTCTCTCTCTCTCTCTGGAGTCTAAATTCTTGCATTTTGCTAGCTTTTTTTTGCAATTATTAAGCTTATGATCTACCAGAACAACCAGATCTCCACCATTACTTCCCCCAGTCCTCCTCCTAGTATGTATGATGCATGCATATTCTTAGGTTTCAAGTGCATAACTTTACATTTATCAACATTAAACCTCAGTTGCCACATATTTGCCCAATTTAACAGTGCATTGAGGTTGGCTTGTAGGTTGGAGACCTCCTGTAAGGACCTTATTCCACTGCATAGCTTGGTATCATCTGCATAGATTGAAATGGTACTTTTAATCCCAGACCCTATATCATTTATTAACCACTTAAGCCCCGGAAGATTTTACCCCCTTCCTGACCAGGGGGTATTTTGCGATTCGGCACTGCGTGACTTTAACGGACAATTGCGCGGTCGTGCGACGAATTTGGCGTCCTTTTTTTCCCACAAACAGAGCTTTCTTTTGGTGGTATTTGATCACCTGTGCGATTTTTTGATCACGCGCTATAAACAAAAAAAGAGCGTCAATTTTGCAAAAATAGCAATATTTTTCACATTTTTTTATATGAAATTCCCCCCCAAAAAAATGTAAAAATCAAAATTTTTTAACATTTTCGGCCAATTTGTTTTATGCTACCTATGTTTGGTAAAAAAAATCGCAAAAAGCGTATTTTGATTGGTTTGCGCAAAAGTTATCGCGTTTACTAACAAAGGGAAAGATTTTTGTCATTTTTGTTGTTTTTTTTTTAACGCGTAATGGCGGCTATCTGCGATTTTTTTGCGGTACTGCGACATTGGGGCGGACAGATCGGACCCTTGACTGACATTTGTGACACTTTTGGGGGTCCCAGTGACATTTCTACAGTAATCAGTGCTATACATATGCACTGTTACTGTAAAAATACACTGGTAGTGAAGGGGTTAACTTTATTTGGGAGGGAGGGGCTGTGTGTGTCCCTAGGGGCGTGCTTTCTACTGTGATTGGCTGTGGCTTCAGCTGTAAGGACACTGATCAACGGATCTACATACTAGATCCGTGTGATCAGTGTCTTTACAGCGAGGAGAATGACAGGTGGCTTGTTTACACAAGCTGCCTGACATTCTCCCTCTCCCCCGCCGATGGCCGAGTGACCGGCGGACATCGGGTCCGCTGGTCACACGCGCGGGGGGGTCCGTGACCACGCGGGAGCGCGCCTCCGGCGGCGCGCGCCCGCTCCCTAGACCCTCACAGGCAAGCGACGTAGACCTACGTTAGTTTGCAAGTGGTTAATATGTTAAAAAGTAAGGGTCCCAACACTGAACCTTGGGGTACACCACCAACAACCCTAGACCATTCAAAGTATGAATAATTACCCCTAACTCTTTGAATACGATCTTATAGCCAGTTTTCTATCCATTTACAAACTGAATTTTCTAAGTCTCTAGACTTTATCTTGCACATTAGCCATGTGTGGGGAACTGTGTCTAAAGCCTTTGCATAATCCAAGTATACTTCATCCACAGCCACTCCTTTGTCTAAGTTTTTGCTTACTTCCTCATAAAAAGAAATCAGATTTGTTTGACAACTTCTGTCTTTCATGCTGTCTATTGCTTAAAATATTTTTCTAGCAAAAACTCTTCTGTGTGATCCTTTATTTATTTTTTATTAAGAATATGTTTATTGAAAGATAAACGCGATGCACTTTTAGGTCAAACAATAGGCGTATTTTGTCAGCAATAACAGTTTGTTGAAAAATAAAAAAAATGGTGCAATCATCATGTCACATATACATAGTATGTGGGAAAAAAAATAAAAATCAAAAGAAAAGGAGGGGTACACTGACCATGACTGTATGGTTAGCAGTACTTCACTGGACTTGCTGCTATGGCTAACAGAGGGTGAAATCAGGGAAAGGCTGGATAAAATGAACACAAGTAAATCACCAGGCCCGGATGGTGTACATCCGAGAGTACTCAAAGAACTCAGTAAGGTTATATCTAGACCACAGTTCCTGATCTTTGCAGATAGTATTTTGACAGGAAATGTACCGGGGGATTGGAGGAAAGCTAATGTGATACCAATATTCAAAAAAGGGCAGAGGCATGTCCCGGGAAATTATAGGTGTCAATTGTATGTAAACTTCTGGAGGGGATGATAAGGGACTATATCCAAGAGTTTGCTAAAGAGAACAACATCATCAGCAGTAATCAGCTCGGGTTTACAAAAGGGCGTTCTTGTCAAACCAATCTCTTAACATTCTACGAGGAGGTGAGCTGTGAGCTAGATAGGGGGAGACCTGTGGATGTGGTGTACCTGGATTTTGCTAAGGCGTTTGATACAGTTCCCCACAAGTTATAAAATAAGGTCTGCAGGCATCGACCACAAGGTGTGCTCTTGGATACAAAACTGGTTAAAGGGGCGTGTCCAAAGGGTGGTAATAAATAACGCGTACGCAGACTGGTTTGGGTGGTAGGTGGGGTCCCCCAAGGCTCAGTCCTGGACCAATATTGTTCAATTTATTCATGAATAGCATTGAGGACGGGATCATTAGCTCAATCTCAGTTTTTGCAGATGACACAAAATTAAGCAAGCCAATAACTTCACATTGTGAGGCAGAAATCTTACAGAATGACCTGAACAAAATAACAGGTCAACTACATAGCAAATGAGGTTTAATGTGGAGAAGTGTAAGTGTAAGGTATTGCACTTGGGGACTTAAAACATAAACGCCCAACACATTTTGGGGGATGTGTTGGAACTGGAGAGAGTCCAGAGGAGAGCAACTAAACTGATTAGGGGATTGGAGGATCTTAATTATGAAGAGCGCTTACAACCTTTTGATTTATTCTCCTTGGAAAGGAGACGCCTGAGAGGGGACATGATAGCGATATACAAGTACCTCAACGGTGATCTCAGCATAGAAAAAAAAACTATTCAGTCGCAACGAATGCATGAGGACACGTGGCCATACAATGCGATTAGAGGAGAGAGAGAGATTTAACCTTAGGCTATGCAGGGGTTTTTTTTACAGTAAGGGCTACAAGATTGTGGAATTCTCTACAACAAATGGTAGTTACTGCAGGGAGTATGGCTACTTTTAAAAGACTCTTGGACTTACATCTCAAGGATCAAAACATTCAGGGGTATGTGAAATAATTGCGTTCACACACACCTACACTGGTTGAACTGGATGGACTATTGTCTTTATTCAACCTCAACTACTATGTAACTATGTAAATTATGGCCTACCTGCATAAAAAGAAACATAATCTACAGTAGAAATTACATACTTATAATTAGCGTGGAATAATACCCTTACAAGAGGACATTGCTGGTTAAAGAAGTCTGTGGGTTATTAAATCTTGCAGACTGACAGAGTCTTGGTTTGTCTAGCCATCAAATCCATATTTTTTCAAATTTATCAGGACACCTGTGCTGATAGATATACTTTTTCCAGCCTAAGCCTGTCTCCCATGTAGCCTATCCATTCCTTGCTCATGGGTGGGTTGGGTGCCTTCCAGCAGGTTAAGATCAGTCTACGTGCTTGAAATAAAGCTCTGGCTATTGGTAGATGAAGACCATCCAGAACCCCTAAAGCACATTGTTTGAGATCCATCTGGATTGTCATCTGAAAGACTATGTTGAGCAATTGAATGAACTCTGACCAATATAGATGAAGTTTCAGGCATCGCCATAATAAGTGAATTAGGTCACCATGGTCCCTGCGATATTTGCTACATAAGGGGTATTTCAGAATACCCAATCGAAACAGTGTTTTGGGGGTATAGTATACTCTAAGTGAAAAACTAAAGCTGCATATGCGTCTGGTTTACATTGGGGAGCTCTCCTAAGACCACCTGTAAGGCTTCCTCCCACTGCTCTTTCTCTGGGCCAATATCCCTAGCTCAATGATTCTCCGCCCTAAGGGGATACCTCTCAAGAAATATAGCTATCAGCAAGGCATAACACAGAGGAATAAATCCCTTGAAGGAGGTAGTGTTTTGCATCATATTAAAGATAATGTGTTACATATAGTTAGTCAGGTTGAAAAAAGACACAAGTCCATCTGGTTCAACCAACAAAAAATAAACAGTATTGAAAACCCAACCGTACAATCCCATATACACAATCCTATACCCCCAGTTGATCCAGAGGAAGGCGAAAAAACCCAGCAAAGCATGATCCAATTTGCTACAGCAGGGGAAATAAATTCCTTCCTGATCCCCCGAGAGGCAATCGGATATTCCCTGGATCAACTTTATCTAAAAAAAAAAAATTTAGTACCCACTTACTGTATATTAAGTACACCCAGGAAGGAATCCAGACCTTTTTTAAAGCAATCTATTGATCTAGCCAGAACCACCTCTGGAGGGAGTCTATTCCACATTTTCACGGAAAAGAAAAAACCCTTCCGTATTTGGAGATGAAACCTGTTTTCCTCTAGACGTAAAGAGTGCCCCCTTGTCCTCTGTGTTGACCTTAAAGTGAACAGCTCAACACCAAGTTCACAAGTTCACTATATGGACCCCTTATGTATTTATACATGTTGATCATATCCCCCCTTAATCTCCTCTTCTCAAGAGAGAATAAATTCAGTTCCTCTAATCTTTTCTCAAAGCTGAGCTCATCCATGCCTCTTATCAGTTTGGTTGCCCTTCTCTGCACTTTCTCCAGTTCCCGATATCCTTTTTAAGAACTGGTGCCCAAAACTGAACTGCATATTCCAGATGAGGTCTTACTAATGATTTGTACAGGGGCAAAATTATATCTCGCTCTCTGGAGTCCATGCCTCTGTTAATACAAGAAAGGACTTTGCTTGATTTGGAAACCGCAGCTTGGCATTGCATGCTATTATTAAACTTATGATCTACCAGAACACTCAGATCCTTCTCCGCTATGGATTCCCCCAGTTCTACTCTACCTAGTGTGTATGATGCATGCATATTCTTAGCCCCAAAGTGCATAACTTTACATTTATCAACATTAAACCTCATTTGCCACATAGTTGCCCAATGAAACAGTGCATCAATGTGTGGAGGACTGGTGCCAATTGGTTGCATCACCCGTGGCCCCAACTACATGTTGTAGCTGGTAAAAACAAAAAAGCATGGAGGAGGGTAGAGTGATTTGAGTTTGCAAGGTAACAAGTGTATAAGTGTGTTACACCAAATTCTTTCCACTCATTGCTAGTTGAAATTTTAACCAATTCAGAGTAGGAGGCAGTGCCCCAAATAGGCTGTATCTGGTTAAGCCAGTCACTGATTTACTTTGTTCCATACTTTCTGCATTAAGGCATACGTGAAGAAAAGTTTGATATATTTAATATGTTTCTGCACCTCTAATACATCTGGGACATCGTTTACCTCAATAGTATTTTGGATAATTAAAGTTGTGGAGTCCATACATGTAGCGGGGGCATTGGTGGGTGACACCAGGTGTTGGAACTAGGTGCTGCAGTTGTGAGGCCAGGTAATACAGCCATGGGTTCGGCAAAGACATCCGTTTTGGCTCTTTGCAAATATTCTAATTAAATTCTAGGGTCTTGTGATGCCACACGAGGGATCGGAAAATAGAGTTAATATCACAAAATATTTTAAGTGGAATAATTACTGGGGAATTATCGAGTATGTATAGAAGTTGGGGCATAAGAATCATTTTATTTATGTTTATTTTACCAACCAGGGAAAGCCAGTCTGCTCCAGATCTTGATCTTATCCCTGAAACATGTAAGTAATGGGAAGAGGTTCAGTTTACTAAAGTCAGTAGGTGTTAGGGTGACTATCATACCAAGGTATTGAAAGCTAATGACAATAGATATTGAGAGAGTTGGAGGCACTGAATGGGAGGAATTATTGTCCAATAGCAACAATACAAACTTGGTCCAATTACTTGTGAGCCAGAATACCTTCCAAAAGTTTGATGTGATCTTTTATTAAACTCTCCAGTATCTTTCCAACTATAGAAGTCAAACTAACCAGCCTGTAATTACTTGATAGAGTTTGATCCCTTTCTAAACATAGAAACCACATTGGCCTTATGCCAATACAGTTCAATGCCAGTCATTAAAGAGTCCCTAAAAATTAGAAACAATGGCTTTAAAATAACAGAGCTCAATACTTTGGACACGTGAGTATTTGCCATCTGGTCCAGCTGTGTGTTTTTTTTTTTTTTTTTTTACCTTTATTCTGTCAAAATATTTCTGGACCATATCAATTTCAAGTCCTAGTGGTTAATTTGGGGCTATGTCAATACCATCCCCATTATGGACTTGAGCTCCCCCATGCTCCTTTTTATACACAGAGGTGAAGAAGGTATTTCATAAATTTGCCTTCTCTTTGTCCCTGGTCACCAACTCTAAATTTTTTTTTAAAGGGCCTACATGTTAAGACCTGACCTTTTTACTATTATTATATTTGAATCATTTTTTTTTGTTTTTCCTACGCTCTTGAATTTCTGTGGCCTTGTTTTCCTTTTTTCATATTATGTTATATTCTTTCTAACTTTAACATGATGATAATGTCCCTTCATTTTTATATTTTTATGCTCTTTTTTTATTATTTATAGCTTTTTTAACTTTAGTCATAAGCCACATAAGTTTCATTTTTAGCTTTTTAAACTTATTGCCCATGGAAATATACAGTATTTTGCAGTGTTATTGCATGCAGTTGTTTCGAAGCATTGCCATTTCTGTCTGTGTTCTTCTATGCTAATATTGCCTCCCAGTCTAAGTCCCGACTCACGCTGGTGTGATGCGGGAAACCCTGGGAATAAGTGTCGGTTCCCGCATCGCACCAGAATTGCACAGTGATTCCCAGATTTGTGAATTGCTGGGGGTATCAATGTAAAGTTAATGACAACCCCAGATTGGTTCGCAGATCGCAGTGCGAACTGTGAAATGGTGCAGGAATCGGATCGCATAGGTGTGAACACCCATGTGATCTGATTCCAGTGCAAACCAAAAAAAGGGTCCTGCGCCATTTTGGTGTGAATGCAATGCGATTTCAGCCATATGTTTTGTATGGCTGAAATCGCATCACACAGATATCGCATGTGATCTGCACAGCAATGCTGTGCGAATCACATGCGATGTCTGGCATTGCACTAGTGTGAACCGGCGCTAAGTCTTGGAGACCAGCCTTTCACCTTGGAAGATTTGCTCTCTTAAATGCCAGGTGGGGGAACATTGGTACTCTATAGGGAGAGAGGGGGCACTAGTGCATTATGGAGGGAGGGGTAATATTAGTACCCTGTGAAAGGAGAGGGGGCACTGGTACTGTGTAGGGACATGAGGGAGGCACTGATGTTCTTGTGGAGGGGGGAACAGATTTAGTGAGGTTAGATTTGAGATCAGTAGATTACTTACCTATCCCCTCACTCTGCGGCCCACTCAGCTGCCTCCCTCTCCTGGAACTATAGTGCTCATGTCGGAGATCCTTATGTCCGACAGAGCAGCAATGGAGTTGAACTCAGGAAAGAGTGTTCCAACACCTTGCCAACCGTGTGACATAGTCGGGATCAGTGGGACGGCAGTATTTTGTTAAAGTCCAGGATTGATGGGAGCATATTTGCTTGTCAGAAAGGAAGTATTGCTTAGTTTGTTTTAGTTTTCCCACTACTACAATGTGTTTTGGTTCTGCACTCATTGATTTATGTGAGTGGGACTTCTAATGATAGGTTTTACAAATCATGGCCTCTGTTGAATACATATGCAAATACATGTGAAGACTGACAACATTTTTTTAGAAAAAAAGATCTGCCAAAGCAATGTAAACACAAATATTAAGTCTGTATACAGAAGATGAGATTTCCTACCTGTACAAACTGGTTTAGTTATGACTTTCACAATTTGGATGTTAATGGAAAAGGCGGCACACTACGTAAAGTATACACAAGCATTGTCATTTTGAGGGTAGATTGTATGCCTTATTTGCAGTGTTTATTATGGCACCTTGCTGACAAAGAGCACCAGGGAGGCAGGGACTGATACTGTCAGACATTTACTTCTTGTACGTGGATGTAACAGGGTCCAAACAACAGGCCAAAGCATAAAGTAGAGTCAAACTGAATTAGGATTACTTACCTAAGCCAGAGAGATTTGTTCCATGCCCCTGTGCGGTGACACTGGTGCTGTGTATTTTTTTTTCGGCCTGGCGATCACCCCACCCAATTGTGCTACTCTTGAGAAAGAGAGCCAAGTGCTTTAACAAGGCCCCGTACAGCGGGACCTCAGAATTATGGTAAAATCCAGTGACAGTCCTACAGGATCTGGTACAGTTGGGAAGTATGGGAAAAGATCCTTATTCCCCCCAAAGAAGTCCCATACATTTTTTTCTTTTTTTAGCTGGTTACCATTAGTTTTTTTGTGTTCTTTGAACTGTGCTTTGAAAGTTAGTAAAACCCCTCCAAAGATCTTTACGGTCGTTCTTGCAGATGCTGCTACCTAGTAACTCTCTTGATCTAGCAATCAACTGCCTTACATAGATTTATGCAGGAAAGCCCTATTTTGAGTCCATTAACGTTTCTAACTTAACTGTAGCTATGATTAAGGAGGAGGGGGAATTTTTTTTTGGCCCCTGAAATGCATTAGATAAAATCAATTCAAAGTGTATACATAATATAGTCAGAGACAAGAGATGAACGCATAGTAGTTGACGCGTTTCACGGATAAACGTCCGCTTAGTCGTAACCATGGTTACGACTAAGCGGACGTTTATTATGGATACACTTTGAATTGATTTTATCTTTTGGATACGAATAAAACAGATTTTATATTTTTCACCTTCAAGTTGGAGTGCGGCTATTTCTCTCTATACATTACAGTTGCCTGGACTGCGGATCCTTGCTGCACCTTATTTTGATGGTTGGGATTACCTTATCACTGGAGCGGTTCTTTTGCCCTTTCTGCTGATCTGTGACCCTGAAATGCATTGGTTGTAGTTTAAGGGCAAACCAATAAATCATTTTGGACTCTATCACTTGGTCTGGTGCTCCTCCTATTGGTATATATACATTTGAAATGGCAATTCAGTTGCATCTTGGGAACCATCTGTTTTGTGGTGCACTATGTTGGTAACAAATTTTCATGTTTGTGTGTTTTGGTGTGCCTGCATCCAGTTCAAAATGAATGGGCTGCCTTAACACAATGCACACTACTGCACAAAATAACACACATTGAGGTGACACTATACCTTTGTCCTGAATGGGCAAAGTGACAGCGTGTGAAAAGGCCCCAACTGATTGACTCAAAGCTTTCCAGCAATCCCCTGCTACTACTTCCTCCATCACTGCTGCCACCAAAATACCTGGTTATTGTCAGAGCATAGAGGGAGTGGCGGAATCTCCCTCTCCATCATGTGAGAGTGCTCAGTATTAGTGATTGGCCACTAAACCCACCATCACATGCTACCCTATGTACACTGGGTATTTTGCATTTTGTGCATTGCAATAGTGTCTGATAAAGCACAAATCACACAGCATTGCATGTACCGTGCTGCATTACAGTACATCCCAGTGCACTCAGACAGTCGTGATCAATGTACTTAGACTGCAGTACACCATGATGCATGTGTCACAGTGCACTACATGGTGCAGATAGTGTGCGGTTGATGCCGTTCACCTGCACCTGGGACAAGTAGCTGTGTCAGTGCATCCCAATAGACATGAATGGGCTGCCTGCATGCAGCATCTGGCAGCTTAAGCTGCATCAACAAGTCACGTATTTACATACTGTAGGTGTCAGCGCTCATCTGAATGAGATCTCAATAAAACAACGCTAAAGCCTTCAACTTTATACAAATTGGCCAGTGGCAAACAGTTCAGGGTTTACCGCACATAACCACAAATGGCCATATAGCGTAGAAGTATGGGCCTATTTTCTCCACGAGGAATGACAGGTGCAACTTATAGCTGGTGGTGGTGGGGGGGGACTCATGGTTCTCTAATGTGGGCAATATTTGACACATGGGGTCTTTATGCTCAAATGCCTGCACAAAGACTCCAGTATTCGGGTAATCAAAGAGGAGAACCACTTTTTGGTTGACACATTATTAGAACCCTATTACAAGAGTAAAATGACCGATCTACTGCCACCATCCCAGGCAGAGCACAAAATTCAGGATTTGGAAGAGTGATGTATAAGAACCTCTTTGTTGCATTGCCTGTTGGTGGCACGATCCTCTCTGATGACCAAATATGCTTCCAATCCTTTGTTACCTGAAATGTGTTTTTTTTTCAGCTACATTTACCACACCTGGCAGCAGGCAGAACTTACAGGCAACTTTGGAACCAAATTGCTGACTACATTAGAATATGAGAAGAGTTAGTGCCGGTTCAAACTAATCCGACTTGCTTCCAATGCTGTGCAATGGAACCATTCTAATCAGAGCGACTCAAGTCGCTCCGACTTAAAAAAAGGTTCCTGCACTATTTTTTGGCAAATTCGGAGTGACCTGCATTGAGTTCTATTATGAGAAGTCGTTGCAAGCCGCGCTGAAGTCGCGCTGCACGGGTGACTTCATTAGTTGCCCGAAGTCGTGGCGACTTGGAATCGGATTAGTGGGAACCGATTCCTAGAGTAAGTGCTGGTGGTGAGGAGAAGGAGGAAATAGGGCAGGCTTCATCTTATTATTTATTTATTTATTTATTCCATTAAAGTCAGGGCACTAAAGGTATAGCTGCAGGGGAAAGCCCACAGTCATGTAGGCGGAAGGGCAGGCAGCAGAAAAATTAGGCGGGAATTTCTATGGCCAGGGCAAAGCTTGATGATAAAGCAAACGAGAAGCAGTCTACAGGAGGACATCCACTGTCATAGACTGGAGGTTGGGTATGTTCTCTTTGTGGCAGGTATATACTTTGTTACACATTTTATTATATACAAATTTTCAAACATATTTCAAACTTTTTTTTCGCATTTTCTTTGGTTATAAGACCATCTCTTTCCTGGTCAAGCAAATTCAGGTAGGAATGGCAATGCAAACTGGGCACTACTTTAGGCAAGAAGGACTTCCTAGGCCCCAACACCACCTTGTCCCTATGCAAAAACAAAAAAAGTTTTTTTCCAAGATGAGGTTGTCAGCTGACACTCACCTAGCAGAAGTAACAGCTACAATGAATACTACCTTTAATGCGTTCAAAAAGTGATTTCTGAAGCTCACACAAAACCAGATTAGGTTTTAATCAGTGAGAGGCCAATGGTCTCTGAAATGAGATAAAAGGAGCAGAAACCCAACCTTTGATAGTGCCAAGAGTCCAAACACAGCCATTTTCCCACCTATCATTACTATTTGTGTTTTTGAAGATTATTTATATATTTTAGTTTTTTACCCCCTTCATGACCAGCCAATTTTTTGCTATTTAGCACTGCAATACTTTATCTGGTAATTGCGTGGTCATGCAACTCTGTACCAAGACAACATTGAAATAATTTTTTTCACACAAGTAGAGCTTTCTTTTGGTGGTATTTGATCACCACTACTACTGTTTTGCGATATAAAGAAAAAAAATTTAGAAAAAAAAAAAAATATATATATTTTTTACTTTCTGGGAACTGACTAACGGCCTCTGAGATCACTAGAGACATTTATACAGTGATCAGTGATAATAGTATACACTGTCACTCTACTAATGACACTGGCTGGGAAGGTGTTAACATCCTAGGGCAATCAAGGGGTTAAATGTGTGCCTATGTATAATGTGTGTAAAGTGTGCTGCATTTACTAATAGATCTATAAGTTTCTCATCACTGCAAAACAGAGGTATCGTTTTCTCTGTGTACAGAAAGTCAACAGAGTTCGGGGCTGTGATTGTACACAGCCAATCAGCATGGTTCACGGCTGGGACTTGCTGACAGGCTCCCCCTGTGTACAATCACAGCAGGTGCCTCCCAGGGGGTCCGCCTGAATGCGTCCTAAACCCAGAAGTAGACAGCAACGTACAGGTATGTCGCTTTACCTACACCGGCCACCCATCTGCAGTACATTGCGGGCGGTTGGGAAGTGGTTAACCTCTTTACAACCGCCCGCCGCAGATGTACTGCGGCAGGCAGCCGCTCCTGCGCGAATCGCCGTAACTGTACAGCGGTCGCGACCAGGGAGCTAGGGGGCAAGCGTGCGCCGCTGGCGGCACGCTCCCACCCCCAGTCGGCAGCGGGGAAGCCGATGCACGGGGCAGGCGTCTCCGATTGCCGCCTGACACCCACCATCGCTCCCCGCTAAGAGAGAAGGACGGTTGGCTGCTGTAAACACAACTGACTGTTCTTCTCCCTGGAATAATCATAGAGCCCATGTGATCCTTCTATATAGGATCACATGTCTCTATGGTCATTTCAGAAGCCACACCCCCCCTCCCCACAGTTATAATCACTCCCCTAGGCTAACATTTAACCCCTTGATCACCCACAGGGTTAACCCCTTCCCTACCAATGGCATTTTTACAGTAACAGTGCAAAAATGTCAGTTAGGGGTCGTATCAATGTCGCAGTCCCGCAAAAAATCGCAGATCGCTGCCACTACTATTAAAAAAAAAAAATAAATCAATAAAAATGACATAAATCTTTTCTGTAGTTAGTAGACACAATAACTTATGCGCAAACCAATCAAAATACACGTATTGCGATTTTTTTTTTACCATAAGTATGTAGCAGAAAACAAATTGGCCTAAAATGTAAAAAATTTAGATTTTACATTTTTTTTTGGGGAATGTTATATAGCAGAATGTGAAAAATATTGATTTTTTTTCAGAATTGTCGCTTTTTTTGTGTATAGCGCAAATAATAAAAATCGCACAGGTGAACAAATACCACCTAAAGAAAGCTCTATTTGTGGGAAAAAAGGACATAAATCTCGTTTGGGTACAGCGTCGCACGACCGCGCAATTGTCAGTTAAAATCACGTAGTGCCAAGTTGAAAAAAGTGGCCTGGTCATTAAGGAGGCAAATCCTTCCGGTCTTAAAGTGGTTAATCATTTAAAAAAAAAAATGTGTTACATAGTTAGTGAGGTTGAAAAAAGACATCAGTCCATCCAGTTCAACCTATGATGTGTGTGTGTGTGTGTGTTTGCTGTTAACCGTACATTGTATACCCCTGTATGTTGTGGTCTTTAAGGTGCCCCTCTAATAGTCTTTTGAAACTATCGACGCTCCCCACTGACACCACTGCCTGTGGAAGAGAATTCCACATCCTTACTGCTCTGACAGTGAAGAACCCCCTACGTATTTTAAGGTTAATCCGTTTTTCCTCTAGTTTTAATGAGTGGCCACGTGTCTTATTGTATTCCCTTTCTCTGAATAGTTTGTTCCTTTTCTAGGGTCGCCAGTACAGTATTTGTACATTGATATCATATCCCCCCTCAATCGTCTCTTCTCCAGAGAGAATAGGTTCAGTGCTTGTAGTCTTTCCTCATAGCTGGTGTCCTCCATTCCCCTATTTTTTTTTTTTTGTTGCCCTTCTCTGGGCTTTCTCCAATTCCAGCACATCCTTCCTGAGGACCGGTGCCCAGAACTGGACAGCATACTCCAGTGTTTTTTGTTTTTTTTTTCCTTTGTAAGGGTGTTCTTGCTATGGTCAAGCAAACACAGGAAAGGACAGCAATGGCAAAGCTGTAACCAAGCACTTTAAGTGATCATATTCATGGACTACTGGGTATCAAGGATATACTCCTGGGTGGAGGTGGCCCAATATGCACTCAAAGTACTAGTCTGCCCTGCTGTCATGTCAGAGAGGATGCTCTGGGGGGGAATTTGAATCAGACCTGGGTCACAGAGGTCTTCCAAACACCCACTGCACGTTACAAATAAATACTTTTTCCTATATGTTTAAGGCTGAACGGTAAAGAAATGCCTTTACAGTGCGCAATCCCCCCATCTCACACTGCAATGTTTGTTTAAATGCTTGTTTTTGCCAAGGGTATCAGTAGAAAGCACATTTACTTACCTTTACCCTTGCCCCCGCAGATACTTCCTTCCATGCAACTGGCCCTTCTCCGATCCGATCTAGCTGATCCTCGCAGATGTGACGTCATTACGCACAATGCAGGAATAATAGTCCTGCATTCCAATTGAGGATACCAAGGGCCTGCTCACAAGCCAGAGCATCAGAGAGAAGAGGTGAGTGTTGGCTATCTGGTAAGGAAGTGATAAGATACATAAAAATGCTAGGGAAAAATGAGCGTTTAACCTTTGGAGTCCTACTGCAAGGGTAGTTTTCATTTTCCTGGAGTTCAGTTTTTACTAATAAAATACTTTTAGGGAATATGGGGATACAACAGGGGTTTTCCGTGCACCTGGGGTGAGGGTGTACAGCGTTTTCATTTTTTTTTTTTAAAGGATGTCGTGAGGCGCTGTCAAAAAGGCAGCAACAACAGTCTGATATGCTGTAATCACCCCAATGTAAAAGTTATAATTTGAAAATAAAGAAGATTCCCAAGTTCCCAATTAATAAAAAAGTAGCTAAAGTGTTGATAGTTGAAGAGTTAGCTATCAATCAGTTGTTGAGGACATATGTTGGTCCTTAGAAAGATTTTTAAGTGCACAGATCAGGCTAAAAAAAAAAAAAAAAATAATAGTACAAAAAATCAAAAAATCTAGTTAGGGTATTAACAATTTATGATCTAGCTATGAATCTGTTGCTAAGGACAAATATTGTTCCTTAAAAATTTTTTTTGAACGTACAGATTTTTGCGCACAGGCAGGGCACATAAGGAAATGTTCAGCCCTGCAATTCTAAGAACTGAAGCATTGTTTGTTAAAGTAGAAAAAACCTGACCACTAAAATCCCAAAAAGCTTTTACATGGTACTATCACTTGGAAAACCATATTTTGTAATCGCTAGCTATTTTCCGTTAAAATAACTGCTGGTGATATCCTGATTTAAAGTAGGAAACTTGAGTGCTTGGGATTCGCATTTCAATTAGTGGCGAGCAGGGCACCATCAGTAGCAAGGTGAGAGCTCAGCAACTGAGGGAGACACACAGTGATATGCATCTGAAGCCTTCTAAGCATCTAAGCATCTAAGTTTAATTAAGTAAATACAAAATTTCTTTAAAAATAATTGTCAAATATTGAATGAAAATAGTATAAAAAATACACACATATATAAATACCCTTGTTCCACCAATAAAAAATACAAAGTTGCCTTTTATATTGGTGGAAGAAGAATATTAAAATATACTGTATGTGTGTAATTTATTATACTATTTTCCCCAGGTAACCTCTGGAGGAACCCTAGAGTTCCAAGGAACCCTGGTTGAGAAACCCTGCTTTAAAGTCATTTTTGCTGTGAAGTCTTCAAAAATCTGGCAAAATGAGAGTAGAAAATAAATATATTTTTAACTACATTTAATGGTTTGGATTTACTAAATGTAATGGGGTTGATTTACTAAAGACACATAGACTGAGGACTTTACAAGTGCAGGTACTCCAGATCCTAGTAAATGAGGGGGATCTCTGCTGACTTCCATCATCCATGTGGTATTTGTGGTGCCTCAAGTCAGGGTGGGATTTTAAGGGTAGGAGTAAAGGGGATAATCGAAAGTAGTATAGTAGGTAAAATTTATTTACAAAGTATGAATATAAATACAAACATTCATAGTGAAAATGGGTAAAGGCCCATTGTGCCAGACTTCTATCATCCAATCATGTGCAAGCATAAACGCATTTTTTCTATTTTCCTTGCATGTGATTGGGTATTCTTTGTGTTTAACATCTTTTTATTGATTTTCAAATAGTGCACACTTCCACAACCATTACATACTTAAAACCATTACATACTTAAACATTCTTTGTAAAGTGGAAGCTCTGGAGCAATTTGCAAATTGCACAGTCTATTTGCCTTAAAGTAGAACTATAGGCACAACCTTTTTTTTGTTCATTTCGTATAGAGTAAGGGAGAGCTATAACTTTTTTTTTTGGCCATCTGTGTCCCCTCTATTATTTTTCTGGGGACAACCCAAAATTTGGATTTTCTTTTACTTTCAATGATAATGGTAAACAAGGAAAATAGAGAGGGCGAATCTCCCCAATTATTATTATACAGGATTTATATAGCGTCAACAGTTTGCAAAGCGCTCTACAATATGAGGGAAGACAATACAGTTACAATACAATTCAATACAGGAGGAATTAGAGGGCCCTGCTCGCTATAGCTTACAATCTAGTAATGGGGGCACAGTCAACAATAAAAACCTGACAGGTTCTAACCATAAATACAAAAAGGCGCAAAAGATGTTCACAAGATATGAACTCCAATCACACTAGCAGCGCTTGCATGACCTTAAAACATCCAAATGACTGGAAGAGCAAGATGGTATAATTAACATGCACACTTGTAGTGACTGCCTCAAATAAAAGATAATAATAATAATAATAAAGATAATAATAGTCAATAAGGGATCCTCCAATATCCACCAGACCAGTATCTCCAAAACGCCCATAAGCTCCATTAGATCAATAAAACCAAGGTTTATTAAACATACATTCCCCTTCCCTGCTACAAATGCACTCACATTTCAAAATTCCAAATAAATCATGTAAAGATATAACCTGCGTCCTGAACAGAGACGTCCTCCGTAGAAGTCAGTGATGACGAAACGCGTAAGTGCGCGAGCACGCGGTCACCTTGGATACAGGACGTCTGACGTCACACCCGGAACTTGCTCGCTCTAGGTACCGAGCGGCGAGCTAGCACCAGTAGGGTGTCTCTGTTCAGGACGCAGGTTATACCTTTACATGCTTTATTTGGAATTTTGAAATGTGAGTGCATTTGTAGCAGGGAGGGGGAATGTAGGTTTAATAAACCTTGGTTTTATTGAATTACACTATGGGTCCCTTTTCTCTGCTTTCCATGCTATTATTCATCTAATGGAGCTTATGGGCGTTTTGGAGATACTGGTCTGGTGGATATTGGAGGATCCCTTATTGACTAACAGAGCGTATTCCCTTTGATATGGGACACCCATATATATTTCATAAAGGCTCCATTTACCTTATGTTCTGTTGAGTGTTCATTACCACGGGGGATTCACTCTGGTGTGGTAAAGGTGGTCCAGCTAACTTTGACATTGCACCGTGGTGAAGAATTCGTTTCATCTGGATTTATTATGAACTTTAAATTAACTCTGGTTTTCATAATTTATCTTTCATTTGAGGCAGTCACTACAAGTGTGCATGTTAATTATACCATCTTGCTCTTCCAGTCATTTGGATGTTTTAAGGTAATGCGAGCACTGCTAGTGTGATTGGAGTTCATATTTTGTGAACATCTTTTGCACCTTTTTGTGTTTATTGATCTTCATAGCAGCTGCTGCAATATACGTACATTATTTATATATATTTATATATTTGTGTTAGCGCTGGGTGAGTGGGTTTTATATATTCTTTACACCTTCTCCTTTTTTTCATCAGGTGTTCTAACCACCTCCACTCTATTCAAAACTAAAAAAAAAATGCCTTTAGCTATACTTTAAGTAAATTAACCTGAATGATTTTCATATTTAGGTTTCTATGCATTACTGTTAAGAGAACAGATCCAAAATGGTAGAGACTACTGTAAAATGGGTTTTTATATTTTTACATTAAATACCGCATACCATAAATCACTATTTAATTACTGCATGCATTTAGTTACTTATGTCATTCTGTTAACTGGCTTTAACCACTTTTAATGTGGTATTTACTGACAGTTTTGAGCGTTTTGCTGTATATACTGCATAATGGTAGAGGGAATTGACAGTTGCAGGATCACATGTGATATTTAGGAAAAATGTGTCCAGACACCGACATACTGCATGCGATCTGTTTTTTTTAATGGAGACCACTGTGTCTTATTCTTATATTTATTTTTATATTTATTATAGCAAAATACAGACATTTTTGTGAAATGACATAATGCTTATCACCACATTCTGTTATCCATTCATTTTATTTCAATTTGCTTATTCTATATACTGTAATACTATTTCTCTTTGTGGTTGCCCAAAGTATCTTTTTTCCCTTCTTGTTTAGGCTTTGGGCAAAGATTGTTTTCCTTAAAGCGGAACTTTACCCATAAAAGTTTAATTAAAATCAATGTTCTTTTACAACATACATTCCACATTATTAATTATTCTACCAAAATGACTGTGTGCTGTAATTTGCCTCCAGCATTGCTATTGTTTCTTCTTGCTGGAAGCCACCATTTTGTTGAAGTCCAGAGCAGTCATTTCCTAATTGGAAACTCTCTCCCTCTTTATAGTCTCAAAAACGAAATGCCACCTTCTGCGATTGAAATGTGTGCATTTCCAGCCTTTTTTGTAAGTGGTGGCTAAGTGAGAAAGGAAGGCTGACAGAAGCTTACAGTGCTAAAGTTCACAGACTGCTACTAAGGGAGAAAGGAGAGAAAATCAGGGAGATAAGATTAGGCACTATCCTTGTAAGTTTCTTTGGCTTTCCCGAACGCTCAGTACTGTTGACTACAGCCAGCAACACTGAACCTTGCTGGCGAGGAAGGCTACCCAGTGGCAGAATACAATAGCTCAGCGGCAGTGATCCACAGGTGTGGATTGGGAATTGGTTCTGTTCTGTTGTTCAACACCCTGCAGCTGTATATCTTGAGGTGGTCAGCAGATCAGCCTTTAGTGACTTGCTGATTATCGGCACAGTGCCGAGAATACAGGACAACTGAGGCTGTGAAGGATGAAACAGTTCTTTGAATTTTAAACACTACAGCCCCTATTTTTAATGTTTACATAGCTATAACTGCAAAAGGGACCAGCAAGAGGTCATCTATCAGGACTTTTTTTGATTAAAGTTCCAAACTAAATGTTTCTGTGGAAGCCGAAGAAAGTCACTTTTCCTAAAGTGTATGTTTAAAGCAAAGCTACATACAGTGAATAAAATCTGTATTTATTGCATTGTTATTATTTCCAAAATTATGTAGACAGCAATAGTTTCACATCACATTTGTGAACTTTATGTACATGTGTATATTCATATTCCACAGCTTCCTGTTCCCTTTTTTTTTTTTTTTTTTTGCCTGCCACATAAACCATACTCATGATAAGCATTATTATTACAAAATTTCAACAAAATTTTAGAATGTCTTTTTCCAACAGCTGCCTAAATTTTCAGTACAAGCCTTATCAACTTTACATCTTATTTGTTGGATGAAATTATCTAGAATATGGTTAAATAATGACGTGTAAACCTGCAGTATCTTGCAAGGGACATTTATTGTCTTTTAGTATCTTTAGAAAAAGACAATTACTGATTTAAAGACTGTCAATTAACACCTGAATATGACTATATAAATATGAAAAACAGGGGCGTAACTACAGGGGTTGCAATTGCAACTGGGCCCCATGCTCCAGGGGCCCTGTGCGGCTCCCCTGTACACCTGGATAGGAGGAGTTGCGGGGGCAGCATGTAGAGAAATCACTTTCCTCCTTTTTCCCCCTGTAGCTGCAGGAAGAAAATGGAGGAGAATGGTTTCTCTGTATGCTGCCCCCCCCGCCACTTCTCCTATCCAGTTCACTTGTGTTCTGCTGTATCTGGGCCCCTGTGTGCTCTCCTGGTCCCCCCCCCCCACTGTGCTCCCTCCCCTCTCCTGCCAGCTGCTGCAGGGCATGTGTCACAATAGAGAGCCAGGAATGGGTCGGTAAGCATGTAATTTACCAGCTCCTTCCTTTTCTGAATGGACAGAGTCATAGTCAGTGACATTGTAAAAAAAAATAAAATAGAATGATAAAAAATAATACAATTAAAATACCAAAAAATAAAAACTAATGACACCAGTGGGTGAACTTCCAGGATCGCAAAGGTCACACTTGCGACCAGGCCCTGACATTCCACCACCATGGTGAGGCCCCAAGATGGCAGGAAGGGGGCCCACTGCAGAACTTGTGAAAGGGTCCCGCGGGACTGTAAAAAAGGGCCCTGCAATGAGAGTAAAGGGCCCTAGGATCAGTGGGAAGAGCCCCAGGCTTGAAGGGAAGGGCCCCGGCCAGGTGTCTGGGGGGGGGGCCCTTCATGGTTTCTTGCACCGGGGCCCTGAAGGCTCTAGTTACGCCTCTGATGAGAAACAAATGTGTTTTATAGATATATTGTGATTTTTTCATACCATTGCATAAGAATCATCGGGGGGTAGCACTGAGCGCAGGAGGGGGGGACGGGACACAGGGGATTGATACTGCAGAAATGTTGGTTCCTGCACAGACTTCTGCCAAGGATTCCTTTTGATCAAAATGGCATTGAGCAGGGTGGGCACTAGAAGATGTAAGTATTTACATTCTTCTTAAAGGTAGCGTTATTTTACATAATCAGCTTAGCATCAAAGTTGGTTTAAAATATTTTTTATTTGGTTGTATGTATGCTTCTTTAGGCATACATTCAATTAAAATGAAATGACTTTATGAGTGAAATCTATATTTCCTTGATTGCATCTATATAGTTTTAAGCATCATGAGGGCACTAATACAAAAGTTACTAACAATGCACCTAATTGCTCTCTATAGTAATTTATTGAGAACTGCCATCAGGGGCACAGGAGCGTAGTGAAAATGGGAACTTAAAACCCTTCACGACCAGGTGGATGACACCAGTGTATTCTTTCACTATGGTATCTCACCACTAAAGAGTCTGGTGTCTGGCTACCAACATCCCGTATGGAATCAAAACAAAATGATCCCCCTAAAACTTGGGACTTTAAGGACAGACAGCACAAATGTGGTTAAAAAAATGAATACATTTATTCAATCATGTTAATATATAAGTAACATACAATGTTAACACAAATACAAAAGCCAAAAAACAATAGTTCAAATATGTTTAAAAAAATGACACATCCTGATTATGTTGAAACGTTGGATGTACACATGTCTCTATAGAACCCATTGGGTGCTATGGAGACGTGTACTTCCAACGTTCAACATAATCAGGATGTGTGATTTTAAACATATTTGAATTATTGTTTTTTGTCTTTTGCATTTGTGTTAACATTGTATGTTACTTATATTTTAACATGATTGAATAAATGTATTATTTTTTTTACCACATTGGTGCTATGTCTGCCCTTGAAGTCCCAAGTCTCAGGGGGGATCATCTTGTTTTCAGTGTATTCTTTCCACCTACTGCCTGCTGATTGCACAGTTAAGCTGCTTGCTCCATTGCAAAACCGGGGTAAAAACACATTTTATATATATATATATATATATATATATATATATATATATATATATATATATATATATATATATTTTTTTTTTTTTTTTTTTTTATAATGTATATTTGATAGTTTTGGGGTCCTTCTGGTGTTGTGTTTTTTTTTTTTTTCATATGACATTATTCTTAACATGACATTAAAGGTTTATATATTTAATATGTGTTTCTGAGTGTGTGAGAGATCCTAATACATGTTTTGTGAAAGACATGAAAACAAAAAGTGAAAATACCCTATAGTTTCCCCATATTTCCTTTCAGTCATTCAGTCACCTAGTTCCTTCTGTAATTGTTATCTTTCTGCTTTGTCATGACTTCTGTGTCACTACTGCCCTCTGATCGCTACAGTAAGTTTTGTGCCTTTTGTGACTATTTTTTGCCCGTATCTTATCCCCCCAAACCATGTGTCAGCTAGCTGGAAAGCTTTTTCTTAGAAGTTCCTTACACCCTTACCCTAGTAACACCCAATTTTTAGCATGTGGGCCCAAAATAAGGCATTGCGCCAGTCATTTAGCAACCTAAAGGTACCCCAAATGATCATGATTGCTACAAAGTTCAGATAGTAGTTTTCACAGTTATTTAGAGAAGGTTTGTGTAGCTGTCATCCTGTTGTGAATGCCATCGCACATACTGGCAGATTAAATGTTTACTTTTAGTGCAGTACGCCAGCCCGGTAAAAATTAATTTGACACATCCTGTATTTACCCTCTGCAATATGTACTTATGTCCATACTAATGAAAAATCAGAGAAGACAAAGAGAAGACAACTTGATGTATTTTTCTGGGGGAGGTACTTTGTTGACATTTTCAAGGGCATACACCATACGCCCTACATCCTTAAAGCAGTATTAAACCCAAAACCAAAAATTTAATACTGCTGTATTTGGCAGCTTACTAATCATTAGATGCGGCTCCTGCAAAAATGTTCTCCCCCCCCCCCTCCCCGCCCCCTCTGTTTTCACCTGGTGATCTGACCAGCAACACACCTCCTTTATTGCTGTGCCCCCACTCTGGATTAAAACCCCTTCATGCTTAAGCATTTTTCCTAAACTTGTTGCTTACAAGTTAAAATTTTTATTTTTTGCTAGAAAATTATTTAGAACCCCCAAACATTATATCTATTTTTAGCAGAGACTCTAGAGAATAAAATGGGGATCAATGCAATATTTTATGTCACACTGTAATTGTGCAGCAGTCTTTTAAATGCAATTTTTTTGGAAGAAATACACTTTCAAGATCTAGAAAAAAAAAAAACAGTAAAGTTAGCCCAAATTTTTGTATAATGTGGAATGTGATGTTACACTGAGTAAATAGATACAAAACATATCATGCTTTAAAATTGAGCACACTCGTGGAATGGGGACAATCTACAGTACTGAAATATTTCCATAGGGGACACTTTAACATATTTTAACAGTTATCTGTTTGGAGTAACAGAGGAGGTCTAGTGCTCTTGCTCTAAAGATCTTGGCGATACCTCACATGTGTGGTTTGATCACTGTTTACATTTGCAGGTGCGACTTAAGTATTGCTTCTGCGCACAAGCATGGATTTTTCTTTTTTATTTTATTGTATTTTTTTATTTTTGCACTGTACCTTTAATTTTTTTTTTTTATCACACTTATTGCTGTCGCAAGGAATGTAAACATCCCTTGTGACAGTAATAGGCAGTAACAGGTACCCTTTATGGAGGGATCTGGGGTCTATAAGACCCCAAATCCCTCATTTGTACATAAAAGCATTCAAAACACCAAGTTTGGCTGTTTTGAATGCTGTCATTTTATTTTTAATCTGGTGCCTTTAAGGCTCCAGTAACCGCAATTGATATGACATCTCTTCCGGTTTCATAGATCCGAGACCCGATCAAAGCCAATTCCGGCTTTGTTCAGTCTCCGGCCAGCCGGTGGAAGTGCCAGCTAGTCGCTTGGGTCTCCCGGTGGGACAGGAGACCCAGGCAGAGTGGGGAAAGGCGGCGGATGGGGGGGGGGACATCTCCTCCAGCTGCTTGTGATAATGACCAAGTGGCTGATTAGCAGACCACAAGTAAGCCAGCTATTCACTCTAAAAAAACGGTACCGGGGTAATGCTTGCAGCTGCAGGCATCACCCTGGTACATCCCCTTGAAGCTGAAAGGCGCATATTTGCGTTAGTTCGGCGTTAAGGGGTTAAGGAGCATAGGGGCACCTTTGGACAGCAGCATTGTCAGTTTGGGAGGAAGGTAGTGCTAGATGTACTAGATGTACTAGCATATTTAAATGCAATAACAAATTGAAGCTGAACTCTGGCTAATACTTTCTAAGCAATTACAGCTGTTTTTTCCTTTTAGGATAAAGGTTTTACATAAATAAATAAAAGCTGATCATTATAAGCACCCCTATCAGTGTTAAACGGTTTGTCTCATCTCTTTAACTGATACATTTGCTATAGAGCTTCTTCTTAAAAAAAAAAAAACTGACTTACTGGCCAGATCAGCAGGTAAAAATAGAAAAAAAAAGCCTAAAAAGAAAAAAGGTGCATCCATCACATCTAATTAATGGTAAGCTGCATTATAATAAATGTTTGCGTTTGGATTTAATTCCGCTTAATTAGGCACTGGGCTATAGGTCTTAAAATAGCTCACAATTTTTAATTAAAAGTTCTCTACTGCTATGTTAGTTTTTAAAGGACAATAAATATCTTGTGTTTTATATATGTATATTTTTTTATTCTTTATTTAGCAAAATGCATCAAAATACAAAAACATGACTTGACAAATATATTAGGTAAAGACAGACCTTTGGAGTATTTTATTATTTTAAAAGGAATTCTCAGAGTTCTAATATACACTACTTTTGACACACTAATGGAAAAGACATAACATACCCATCTAGGACAAATAGTTTAGTAGCGATCTGTGGTGCCTGAGGCCCCCATTCACACTTGGTGATTTGTAAAAGCCACCAGAATCCCCACGATTTTGCCCGCGATTCCAAATTGCAGTAAAATGCATGACACCCATTTGGGTGACATTCACTCTTAATTCTACCTCAAACACTTCGCCAAAAATAGAGCAGGAGCTTCATATGGGCAACAAACACACATAGGACAACCCATTGAAGTGAAATGGCTGCCATTTGCGTGATATACAGAAAGGTGTAAAAATCGTGCTTGAAAAGTCGCGAGCGAGAGCGCTGGTCCTCGCTATGCGAGATGGGACCGGAGCCTACAATTTCACAGGACATTAAATTGCTACATGCCCATATTTTTTGTAGTCTATTCAGTGTCATTTAAAATGTAAAATGAAATTAGAATATGAGGTGGTAGTATAAAGGTGAAGCCACATTTTTAATATTTCATTCATGAGCACACACAACAGAGAGGATATCGGAAAAGTCAAGGCAGAAAAAGGGTTTTATTTACAATGCTTTCTCCTGGTGTACTCCATGAACTCAGCATAGATTTGAATAATTGTTCAGATTTCCCTATTGAGCAACTTTTTGATTTATTCAGTCTGCACTACACTTATTTGATGGAAGAGAGAAATCACCATTTAGGTCAGCACTAGGTTGATCCAGTTCCCCATGGGGAGGCACGCTTTTCTTTTTTTTAATTTCTAAGCAAAAATGTAGTGTTGGAAGACTGATCCAAATGCGTGAAGAAACTTTATTTGTGTATGTGTCCTGGGGCGCGAATAAAAACATAAACCTGAATGCCCCTACATCAGTTTTCTACAGTAGACATCGAGAACTGTAGATAGGTATAGAGGTGTAGACAAACATTAGATGTGTAAAAGATTCTTCTGATCATGACTGTTAAATCAAAGCCTGTGCACCTCAGCCTATGACTGCAGAGGTCAACTGCTTCTATTATAAGTTGTGACAAACAGCCCCTTTGGATGCAGGACAAAGTCATGGGAGGTTTACCTGCCACCCAGATGGCCTAGACCAGACATTCTCCACCAGGGTTCTGTGGAACCATAGAGTTCCTCCAGAAGTTGCTACTTGCTAGGGGTTCCTTGAGCTGTAGCTGATTGACCTCCTGTTTGATGGTGCCCTCATGGTTTTAGGGCCAACACCCCTAGGCAGTGTTAGCAGCATAACACTTTTTAGCTGTCTTCAGGGGGTATTCTGACCACCACTTTGAGGGTAGCGATGTCGCGAACCTAAAATTCGCCGTTCGCGAACGCGAACATCGGCAAATGTTCGCGAACCGGCGAACCGGGCGAACCGCCATAGACTTTAATAGGCAGGCGAATTTTAAAATCCACAGGGACTCTTTCTGGCCACAATAGTAATGGAAAAGTTGTTTCAAGGGGACAAACACCTGGACTGTGGCATGCCGGAGAGGGATCACACAAAAAAAAGTTCTTAAAAATTGTAATTTTTTGATAGAGAGCCAATTATTGGAAAAATTAAAAAAAAAAAAATTTCTTTGGATTTAGCATCTGGGGGGTCTAAAAAGTGTACCTGTGAAGTTTCAGCTCTGTAGCATGTCCGGAACCAGAAAAAAATATGAATTAGGGTTAGGGCTAGGGTTAGGCTTAGGGATAGGGTTAGGGCTAGGGTTAGGTTTAGGTTTAGGGTTATTTTTATGGCTAGGCTTAGTGAGTTAGGGTTAAGGTTAGAGGGTTAGGGTTATGGTTAGAGGGTTAGGGTTAGGTTTAGTGTTAGGGGCTAGGGTTAGGGTTACGGTGAGATACTTAGGGTTAGAGTTAGTAGCCCTACCCCTACCCCTCTAACTCTAACCCTCTAACCCTAAGCACTAAAAATAACCCTAACCTTAGCCCTGACCCTAACCCTAACCCTAACCCTAGCCCTAACCCTAATTCTATTTTTTTTCTGGTTCTGGACATGCTACAGAGCTGAAACTTCACAGGTACACTTTTTAGACCCCCAAACAATAAATCCAAAGAAATGTTTTTTTTGTTAAGTTTTTTTTTTTTTTCCAATAATTGGCTCTCTATCAAAAATGACAATTTTTAAGAACTTTTTTTGTGTGATTTAGTGTATAGGGGGTCTAAAAGTGTACCTGTGAAGTTTCAGCTCTGTAGCATGTCCAGAACCAGAAAAAAAAGATAATTTTTCAGTAGAGCAGGGATGGTGGGAACACCTATATGAATTTTTTTTCTGGTTCTGGACATGCTACATATATATATATATATATTAAAAAAATACTCAAATACCAGCCCTCAAAGGGGCTTTTGGGGACAATATTTATATATATATACATATATATATATCACAGAACAAAATAAATTACACAAATACCAGCCCTCAAAAGGGCTTTTGGGGACAATATATATATATATATATATATATATATATATATATTGTGACAGGAAGTCAGCTAAATCTGGGAATGTAGTCACAGGAAGGAGATACATTTCCACCTGATTGAGAAGTCCATTAATTAATTTAGGGTGTTGGCTACAGAGCTAGCCAGCAGGAAGTTGAAAGGCCTTCACCTGTTCAGAATGAGGGAGTTAAGGCTCTATAATTTGTTCAGAGAAATTCCTGTTGTTTGCTGCCTCCAGAAGCTGCATCCTGAAGCCATGTGGGCTGGGAGCAGGAGGACAGTCAGCGTGTGCCTCCCGACAGGATGTGTGGGCCTGGGAGAAGACCCCCCGGAGTGATGTGTGCCCGGGACGGTAACCAAGGGTGAATACGTCTCAAAGGTGAGAAGACGAAGTGTTTCTGTGTGAAAGAAACAAAAGGACTGTGTTGCCCTGTGAAGCTATAGGTCCACTGTAGGACAAGGAAGTCTGCCCGACGGTAGGTTGGAGACAGACACTTAGGCAGGTTCCAGTTGTGAGAAGGTAGCCGCCCACAGAGGCAAGGATTTATTTTCTGTTTTATTTTATTTTGGATGTTTTGCTGCATACAGCCTGGTGAAGAAAACACCATTTAATAAACCACACTGTTTGTTTGCAAGCACTTGTCGGCTACCTCTCTGGGAAAAAACACCCCCCAAGGGGTCATCCACACCCGCCACCGAGCTAATCCCTCACATATGGTGGAGGTATGCAGTGGGCAGAAGCAGCAAGATCCCTGCAAGGAAGTGCAAATGTTTGATGAACTTTGTCTGGTGCATGAGATTGCACAATCTATGTGTGCAGGAGAGAAGATCCTGACAGAAAAAAAAAAAAAAAAGTGTTTTAAAGAGACAGCGGTCTCAAAATTATTTGATGAACTTTGTTGTGTCTGGTGCAAGTGACTGCACAAACTGTGTGTGCAGGAAAAGAGATCTTGCAAGAGAGAGAAAAACTACATGTGTTGAAGAGACAGTGGTCTGAAAATTGTTTGCTGGACTGTGAAAAATTTGTTTGTGGAGTTATTGAAGATGGGGCGATCCAAACGCCTAAAAAATGCAAAGATAGATGAAATGAGAGACCGAATTCTATGGATGGAGGGGATGCTACCATTTGAACCAGCCCCATCCATGCCTGAACGGAATCGGCTAAAGAGAAAAGTTGTTGTCCCTAGCAACACTGGGGCAAATGAAACTGCTTTGGAGACGCAGGGTTCTCAGATGAAAAGTAAACCCAAAATGGGGGAGATGCTGAAACAACGGAGCTTTGCAGCTCAACAAAAGGATCACCAAGAGAGCATGGCAGGCTGGAAACAGAGACGCCAGCAGCCAATGGAGGCCATCGGTTTGGAGGAAACCGAGTATGTGTGCAGGGCTGAGTTGGATGCCTTGCAACGGAAAATGGAAGAAAAGGAACAAGCCTTGGAATTGCTTAAAATGGAGCATAGAAACTTGCAGGAAACGAATGAACTACTCAAGTCTCATGTGTCACAGTGGGAAGAATCCACTGCTCTTCTTTTGGTCGAGTTGCAAAAACGCAGAGAGACTATAATGGAGAAAGATACCATCCTCATGGAAAAGGAAAGTGAAATTCAGACTTTGCAGAAGCAAAGTATGGTTGATATGTTGGAGTTGCGTAATCAGCTGGAAAAAAGTCTTCAGTGTTTGGAAGTTACAAAAATAGACCTGCAGGAGTCGCAGGAACAGAATGTCGCTCTGAAAACGACATTGTCTCTCAGCGACAACGAGAAAAGTGAAAGAGAGGCTAAATTACTGAGTACTGTGTATGAGCTCACCACTTTGAGCAATGTGGTAGATGAATTACGTGCAGACTGTGAAAGTTGGAAAGGTGAAGCCCAACGTTTCCAGCAGCAGTTAAAGGAGAAAGAAGCCTGTGTGGCAGAATTACAATCTCATTCCCAGAAACTAGCCAATGAGGTGAAGGCTCTTATGCAGGGAAAAGGAGATTGTGAACATAAGAGGGAAAAAGTAGAGGCACAGCTTCTGGAATCGCAAGTGAAGGTGTCAGAAGGTGACCGATTGTGTGCTAAGCTGTCAGAGAAGGCAAACCGACTGCAGGTTGAGCTGGACAATGTTATAAATCAGCTTTCTCAAGCAGACAGAAAATCTAGAGAAATTGCGGAAGATTTTTCTATCTTGGAATCGCAGCTGCAAGACACGCAGGAACTCTTACAGGAAGAGAGGTGTCAAAGGCTGAGTTTTAGCACAAAGCTCAAACAAATGGAAGATGAGAAAAATGGCTTCCTGGAACAATTAAAAGAGGAGGAGGAAGCAAAGAAAAAACTATCAGAGCAAGTCGCAACATTGCAAGCTCAGATAGCGGATATGAAAAAACGCATGGAAGAAAGCGTTGGTTCATTACAGTGTGTTGAAGATGTGAAAAAGAAGTTTGATCAGATGCTTGGTGAAGAGAAGACTGTGTCTGCAAAATATGCAGAAGAACGCGCACGTGCAGAAACGGAGGTGCGTGATAACGAGAGCAAAGCCCTGTTCTTGGCTCGCTCTTTGGAGGAAGCTCTAGAGTGTAAGGCTGAACTAGAAAGTGTTAAACAGCTGCGTACAGAAATGGAAGAATTGGTCAGCTCCAAGGATGATGTTGTGAAAAGCGTTCAGGAGCTAGAAAAGTCTAAGCGAGCCTTAGAACAGCAAGTAGAAGAGATGAAGATTCCGTTGCAGGAACTGGAAGAGGAATTCCAGGCAACAGAGGATCTGTCCCAAAGAGGGGATAGTGTGCCTGATGCAGTTTTTAAAAGGATCAGTGTTTTGGGGTCTGTCCTGAGTGAGCCTCAGAAATGTGACGACATGTGGCTTGAATCACCCCTTTGGAATAAACCGTTCCTTCAAAAACTTCAAGCATTGGAAAATGTATCATTAGAACTTCAGCAAACAAAGGAGCTGAGTAAGAAATGTGGTGATTTCTCAGTTCAGGCTGAAAACCTAGTGGAGAAAACTAAGGCTGTTGGTGAAAACGTGAAGCAAATGAATAAGTGCCTTTCAGGGAGTGTTTCCAAAATGGAACTGGTGAAAGACGGGTGGCAGAAGTTTGATCGTGATCTTGAGATGCATTCCATGTGGAATTCAGATAGAGAAAAAGAACTAGGTGACCTTGAGCGGTCAAATAGTTCAGCAGAAAGTGCATTGAAGAAACCTGTAAAAGAATGTGTTGCAGTTCCATGCTTCTTCACTGATGCAGAGAGGAGGTCTATAATGGATACCACCCAGATCGCTGGGTTCAACTGTGTTGTTGCCTTTGACCCCTATGTTGGTGGAAGGAAAGTTGATGATGTTCTGGTTGGCTTCTTCTGTGAAGAGTTTGGCAAGAAATATAAACTGAATATCAAATCAAATAGTAGGCCTTTACTGCGACTCGCTCAGGAGGGCGAAAAGTTTAAGAAGTTGATGAGTGCAAATGCTTCAGATCTGCCTATGAATATGAAATGTTTGGTGAATGATATTGATATCTCTGGGAAAAGGAACAGGGGTCACTTTGAAGAAATGTGTGACAGCCTGTTGTCTCAATTGGAAAATCCTCTGCACAGCATCTTAGAGCAAGCAAAGCTCAAGAAGGAAGATCATTCCCTTTTACAACAAAAAGTCAATGATTGTGTACAGATGTATGGAGAGGCAACTCAAGTCACAGAGGGATGTCAAGAGTCCCTACTTGGAACAAAGCTTAGTGAAGCAAAGGTTCTCAAAGTTTTGTGGAAAACATTTATGGATTGCAGAGAGAGGCGTCTTAAGAATGTTGAAGACATTAAGACTAGCCCAATTGAGTTGCCTATGGATCACGGTCCTCCATGGTGGATTGGACAGACGGTTATGAGGGACAAGCTGTCTGACATTTATGAGAAAGCTGTCAATGAAGATGACAGAAACGAGAAGGAGCGAAATGATGCCAAAAATGCAGTTGAAGAATGTGTATATGAGATGAGAGACAAACTGTGTGGCATTTATGAGAAATCCGTCAATGAAGATGACAAAACAGTTTCATCCGGAAGCTTGAGGATAATAGGAGGCTTATCAGTGAGTCAGCAGTGCCTGACACATGCGTGCCTGGAAATATGTGTCCCAACCCTAGGGTTGAAACAAGAGGGGGGGGTATGTGACAGGAAGTCAGCTAAATCTGGGAATGTAGTCACAGGAAGGAGATACATTTCCACCTGATTGAGAAGTCCATTAATTAATTTAGGGTGTTGGCTACAGAGCTAGCCAGCAGGAAGTTGAAAGGCCTTCACCTGTTCAGAATGAGGGAGTTAAGGCTCTATAATTTGTTCAGAGAAATTCCTGTTGTTTGCTGCCTCCAGAAGCTGCATCCTGAAGCCATGTGGGCTGGGAGCAGGAGGACAGTCAGCGTGTGCCTCCCGACAGGATGTGTGGGCCTGGGAGAAGACCCCCCGGAGTGATGTGTGCCCGGGACGGTAACCAAGGGTGAATACGTCTCAAAGGTGAGAAGACGAAGTGTTTCTGTGTGAAAGAAACAAAAGGACTGTGTTGCCCTGTGAAGCTATAGGTCCACTGTAGGACAAGGAAGTCTGCCCGACGGTAGGTTGGAGACAGACACTTAGGCAGGTTCCAGTTGTGAGAAGGTAGCCGCCCACAGAGGCAAGGATTTATTTTCTGTTTTATTTTATTTTGGATGTTTTGCTGCATACAGCCTGGTGAAGAAAACACCATTTAATAAACCACACTGTTTGTTTGCAAGCACTTGTCGGCTACCTCTCTGGGAAAAAACACCCCCCAAGGGGTCATCCACACCCGCCACCGAGCTAATCCCTCACAATATATATATATATATATATATATATATATATATATCACAGAACAAAAACAATTACACAAATACCAGCCCTCAAAAGGGCTTTTGGGGACAATAGATATATATATATATATATATATATATATATATATATATCCAAAAAAAACTCAAATACCAGCCCTAGGAAGGGCTTTTTGGGGTGCTGTCCTTACAGCAGGAGTGTACCAAGAATTAACAAGACCGGGAACTGTCCCCAGCTATAACAGCAGCAGCAGCACCAGCACTTTCCCTGCTCTCAGTAACACAGAAATGATCTAAGATGGATGCTGCCCTTGCTTATTTATAGGAGGTGGGAGGGTGTGGGAGGGAGGTATGCTGATTGGCCTGGAATGTGTCTGCTGACTGTGATGTTCAGGGTCAAAGTTTGCCTCAATGATGATGTATAGGAGGCGGACCGAACATCGCATATGTTCGCCCGCAGCGGCGAACGCGAACATGCGAAGTTCGCCGGGAACTGTTCGCCGGCGAACAGTTCTGTACATCTCTATTTGAGGGTTGCATTCTTTCTCTTGACCACCAATGCAAGGGGCATTTTCCCATTTGACCCCAGATGAATTGGTTTTAGTAAGGGTTCCTAAAATTATTTTAGGGGATCCTGTAGGATAAAAAGAGAAAGGCTGGCCTGGACTGTGGCATTTTAAAAGATATATTTGTTGAAGGAGTAGGTCCATCTAGCAGTATGCAGAGGGGGTTAGATACTGGCCACACTCTTTTCCCCACCTGGGACATAATCTAAGTGGGATGAACAGTGTGCGTGTTGTAGTGTGTGTATTGTGTAATGCCTGGTACACGCTATCAGTTTTTTTTTTTTTTTTTTTCAACCCAGCAGGCAGGAAAATAGAAGAACTCTGGACATCTGATGTTAGTACAACAATCTCCCTGCTGAGCTATTGTGTTCTGCCAGGGGGACTGCCATTGGCTGCCTTTGCTGATCGCATGCTGGTTTTCCAGCAAGCCCATTCAACATAAGCCGGCCATTTGGCTTGCTTCTGTTGGACAGGCTGGTGTACACACGGGCTGAATGTTGGCCAGTTTCTGTTGAACCAGCCGATATTCGGCCCGTGTGTATGGGGCTTTTGAGAGAAACTGCATGCAGGCTATCCTATAAACATCTCCAATGATTATTTCTTCTCTGTGATATAACTGTCCCCATTGCTATGTTCATACATGTGGGTTGTAGCAAGGTGTCAGGCCCCAAACCTCTTTAATGTTGAGAGATACTAATGACTAGGGATGGGCAGAAACCCCCCCCCCCCTCCCCTCCTGTTCTGTTGACAGCAGAACTCCTGAACAGGGGAAATGTTCTAACCCGAACAACGAACCCCATTGAAGTCTATGGGAGCTAAACAGGAAAAATCAAAAGTTCCTATTTTGAAGGCTTATATGCAAGTAATAGGCCATACAAGTGGGGGTCTGGGTACAGCTCTTGGGGACATGGATCAATTAAAAAAAAAAATTATAAAAAACATCTTTTTTCAGGAGCAGTGATTTTATTGATGCTTCAAGTGCAACAATATAAAGGAAAAAATCCTTAAATATAGTGCCTGGGGGTTCCCCTTCATGTGCCTGTAAAGTGGCTCATCTGTAGCATGCATTAAACATGCTACAGCAAAAATGAAATTTCTAAAGAAAAAAAAAAACAAGTCAAATCCCATTTAAAATTACTTGTGGTTACAATTGCCGGCTAAAAGAAAAAAAAGGCATGGGGTCCCCCACAAAATCCATACCAGACCCTTATCTGGGCATGTAGCCTGGCAGGTCAGGAAAGTGGAGGGGACAAGCGATATCTGCCCCCCCCTCCTTAGAGCACCTTGTCCCCATGTTGATAGGGACAAGGGCCTCTTCCCCACAACCCTGGGCTATGGTTGTCAGGATCTTCGGGTGGGGGGGCTTATCGGAATCTGGAAGCCCCCTTTAACAAGAGGGCCCCCAGATCCCACCCTATGTGAATGGGTATCGGGTACATCGTACCCCTACCTATTCACCAAAAAAGTGTACAAAAAAAAATAAAAACAGGTGACAAGTCCTTTATTCAAAAATAGTGTCCCCCGATGTAAATCACCACAGGTCCACAGGTGACGTGGTCCCGCCCCTTCGTGACATCATGGACTGGTGCATGCTGGGTCGGTGATGTCACAAGGGGCAGGGCCGCCAGGTGACGCCCATCACCTTTATAAGAACTGTTAAACTGCGAATGGGCAGACCGCGGAAAGCGTTCCACGAGAGCGGAGCTTTTTTTTTCGACTCGGCGGGTGCTTTGGGCAGCATGATCGATTTATATTGGGGGACACTATTTTTATTTTTTTAATAAAGGACTTGCAAAAACTGCTTTGTGTGTTTATATTTTTTGTACACTTTTTGGTGAATGGGTACCGATAAGGGTCTGGTGTGGATTTTGGGGGGAACTCCCACCATTTATTTTTTTAATAGCTGGGAGCCGGCAATTGTAACCACGAGTTATTTTAAATGGGTTTTGACTCATTTACTTTTGCTTTAGAAAGGTCATTTTGCTGCAGCATGTTTAATGCATGCTACAGATGGGCCACTTTACAGGCACATTAAGGGAAATCCCAAGCACTATACTTAAATACATTTTTTTTTTTCTTTTTAACCGCTACCTAATTTTTTGTGTTCAACTGTAAGCTGGAAAACCCATTGACAGCTGATGACTCGTCGGTTGTTAAGGACACCGTGGACGGCCTCCTGGTCCCGCTTCTTAACAACTAGTTTATACTGCGCCCTGTTTTTTAATTAGTTACAGTGTCAATTAGTGTCAGTGTCAGTGTGTTTTAGGTAGGCTAAAAAAAGCAAAATGCGCACTATTGTTTCTGAGCTGTACTACGGGTACAAACAACAACTAACATACACATATGTGGTATCACTGTGATCATCAGGAGCAGAAAAATTTATTTTGGGTTGTTTTTTGGTGGTAGGTTATAGTAGTAGCAAGAAATATTCAGCTACATTTAAAAAAAAAAAAAACAGTTTTAAAACTTTTTTGGGCCAGCTTTCCTTAGATGATAAAAAAAAATCAGGAGATATCCATTACCATTTACCACATAATAAAAACCCATAAAAAAACAAAGTATAATACACCTGGATGCACAAAGTAGTTGTGATGGTATGTACGGTTTTACTAACACATGTCCATGTTGTTCTTAGGCACGAAGAGGTTAACTACCTTTCTGTGAGTTCTGCATTTGAAGCTGGTCCCTACAATGTACATAGACTTCAATAGCAGATTACTAACGCACCCTATTTTGGGTGTTTGGAAAAGTTTTCAGGTTCAGATTGTTACTGTAGTTTACTTGCAGCAAAATCTTAAATTTTTTCAGCTTTGTCAAGGGTATTGATAGTATTGTGTTTGCTTTTAACTTTTGCTGTGCTTTATTGTAGGTCACACTACATTTATCACTGACTATGCTCAAACATGGTTCATACTTTTTACACATATATATATGTATTTATGTGAACAAGCCCCTTGTAACAGCTTTTGGCATTGACAGGCACTCTTTATTGTGACATTAGGGGTCTATTAGACCCCTTATATCTCTCCTGTCCTTCACAGCATCTGATCAAATACAGATCATGCCAGCCAGGGAATGACAGCACTGAAACTAAAATTGACTAAATCCTTGTCGCTTCTGGCTTCCTCCATCTTCTATGTGGGCAGCTGACCCAAGTGCTTACACTGCAGGGGTGTCCAAACTATGACCCTCCAGCTGTTCAGGAACTACAATTCCCATGAGGCATTGTAAATCTCTGACATTCACAGACATAACTAGACATGATGGAAATTGTAGTTCCTGAACAGCTGGAGGGCCATAGTTTGGACACTCCTGGCTTACAGTGATCCCAGGCTGCCCAGTTTAATGGAAGCATGCAGGAACAGAAGCGGAAGGGTGAACCCCCTTCTGAGCATTTTAAAAGTAATCGGGCATATGTAAAGCTGTAGCCCTGACCCTGGTATAACCACTTGCTGATGTTGAAATATGTACGCTGGGCAGCAAGCACTTATTTAAAGAAAATATATATATATATATAATGCATTTAACATATTTTATGTATGTTATTTACCTATATGTGCCTTCTGTAGACATCCAAAAGCTGTGAGACTGCTGCTGGGTGCTGTCATCATGGATTTAGGGAATTCAGCTTATCTTTAAAAAAGAAGTTCATGAATGAAAAAAAAACATTTATACTCACCTATACAGTACTTACATCAATCTAATGCTGCATCTGTCCCTTGCTGCTTCTACAACGAGAACTGAGCGATCAAAGACCGCTGATTGCTCGGTTCTCAGTGTTCAATAAGCAGAAAGCTGGTTAGTGTCAGTCACTGGCTCTCTGCTCTGCCCCTGTGCAGGGACAGTGCAGAGGGTGGGAGCGGCTGGTTGGCTGGAAGCAGTTTGCTGAGAGGCTGAGACAGCTGCTGGTCCAGGTATCTGGGTGGATCCTGACATTAAAGTTGGGATCTCTCTAGATTTTGGATGGCTGTTGGCTGAATACAAATCACAAGAGTGCACTTGGGTTTATATCCCCAGGAGAAGTAGGACCAAAAAAGCTTTGGCCCTACTTCTCTATTAAGCAGGATTCCAAGGTTATATGCCTGTTCTCACTACCAAAACCTTTATTACACCCAGGTAGTATATATTTATTAAACATAAGTTTCTATAGCAGTGGCAGAACTACTGTGGCAGATGTGGGGCCTGGACCTTGGAAGGCCCCATGGCTGAGGTGCATTGGGCACCTATGTACCTAAATTCCTTATTCAGACCTCTGTCAGTAAAGAACTGCTGAAGCAGTGACAACTCAGGCAATTGGTGCTGTCAACTTTAAACAAAGAGCTGGCAGAGAAGTGCTTCCACTACTTGCCACCTTTGCTGGGCTGTGCATTAGATGGTGTCATCAGTCAGAGACCAGCAGATGAAGTGAGATTGGAAGCCCAGTGTACCTGGGGTGCACTTTGTACAGCAATGATTAGCCTGTTTCCACTGACTGCCATTAACATTACTGTTTCGTTACTCACTACTGACCCCTGCACTCTATGCCCTGGGTTGTACATTACATACTTCTAGACACTGCACTTTATATGCTTGATTGTAAAATACATACTCCTTACCACTGCAATCTACACAATGACATCACTACATTTTTCTTTTTTTAGCCCTTAATCATCTCCTCTGATAATTAAGGTGTTGTACAATGGTGTTTTTTTTTCAGTGGGGGGGGGACTTAAAATTTTTGCTATGGGGCCCTGTGCTTTCTAGCTACACATCTGTTTTAGAGCACTGTAAAGCAGGGTGACAGTATAGAGGCTCTTAGCTGGTCTTGCACTAAGAAATCACTGCCTTGTTCAATGGCTAAAAAATATGTAGGAAAAAAATTTACATTAGTAAACATTTAACGTAAATACGATAGATTGTACAAAGTTAAAGGCTAAGTTCACTTTTGGACCATGTTACACGTTACATCTTTTTTTAGAGTAAAATATATAACATGCTCCAGCACCTTACCCTGCACACCCCACCTTGACAGCAGGCAGGGGCTCCTCATCCCAACACTCACTGTCACAATCAAAATGGGCTTGGCTGTGCTGGACTCCGGGGGAAAATAATAAATGCATATCTTTTTCTGCAAAAATATGTGCGTTTATTATTTTTTCCCCAAAGGTAAACTTGTCCTTTAAATCATATATATTAAAATTCACAGAGGTCTGGTCAGTAACATTTTCTTTCTGCAAAGGTCCGAATCTCATTTTTGTTCTATGACTCCTTTACATCACTGCTCTGCTCCACCCCCCTTTAGATCAGTGTATTTAGTCCTCTTCTTCAAATCATAATCCCCTTTCACATCACAGCTCCCCCCCCCCCAACACCCAATACCCCCATTAAACCATAGTCCCCAATGCAGTTACAGCTCTTCCCCCTTCCTAGTTCTACCACAGCACAGCAGGGTGGAATCCTCTTATGTATACTATGTACTCGCCTGCCTGCTGATCCTGCTGTTAAACTCACATTATCTGGGAGATAAGAAAGATCTGCACTGGGGGTGGGAGCTGGCCAACTCTTTTTGTTAACAAGTGAGTGATTGGTTGTTGGGACTGCCTTGTGTCCTAGCAACCCCTCACTCGCTTGTTCATTTAAAAGGTTGGGTAGCTCCCGCTCCCCCCGTAGACCTGTCATACCTCCCACCTTCTTCCCTGCTCTGAGTTTAACAACAGTGGTGGCGGTAGGCAGGGGAGTACATACAGAAGGGGAGTCCACTGTGCCGTGCCTCCCGCCCTCTGCCATGCTGTGAGTTTTAACAGCAGTCGCGGAAGGAGAGGTATCAATTGAGGCTGCTAAGTGGTGCCGTCGCTGTCTGACCAGGACTGTCATTCAGTCCATGACTGGACCGCAGTCCGCCATTTAATGTTTTACAGCTTGCTTTAAATAGAAGGCTGAGATGGAAAGAAAGATAGATAGATAGATAGATAGATAGATAGATAGATAGATAGATAGATAGATAGATAGATAGGAATTACATCTGAGGCTTTCTTTCTACTGTGGAAGACCAACAAAATGCCTCCAGCAATGTTTGTAGGTAGATACATAATGCTGGTCTTGTCATAATACCTGGCTTTAGTAATTTAGTCATGTAATGCTAAAGGTATCTGGAATGCATGGTATTATCTTTCCATGGGAGGAGAAATACCATAGGCCAGCCCAAAGCTTGAATATCTTTTTCGTTATAGAATGCTCTGTTAATAAGTTTGCTATTATGTTGACAAAACTAAGATTTTCACTGAATTTATTGCTAATATACAGTCGTTACATTTTAGTTTTTGATTCCAGTTTGTATACGAGTCAGTTCACACTGAGGCGACACGACTCCTTACTACTTCGGGGGCGACTTGTGCATTACATTGCACCACGACTTCGGAGCGACTTGCAGGGACTTCACACAATGGAAGTCTATGCAAGTTGCTCCGAGGTCGCCCCGAAATAGTACAGGACCCTTTTTCTAAGTCGGAGCTCCTATTAGAACGGGTCCTGTAGCGGTCAATGGACCGCGAGGGAGCGCGACTTGTCAGGCTGACAAGTCGACTGACAAGTCGCGCTAATGTGAACCGGCTCTTACTGTATTGAGATATAAAAAGGACCAGATCTTCCAGGTGCTATAATGGCATACTTTTACATGTACTTTGGGAGCCATAATAAAATAGTTAATGTAACTGAAATTAGTGGTAATAGTTTGAGAAGGCAAATTAGGCTTGCGTGTCATTTTTTCAGGCGGACCTGATCGGAAGGGCCATGGAGCTCTATGGACAGGCAGATGTAAATGATTTGTGTCCTCCATGTGGAACAGGCCTAAGGTGGACTTTCCCTCTTTTTGTAATCTATTTTTGATCACATTTCATTACATTTTTGTATATGTTTTACTGTATTATGCATAAATTGCTGTGGCTCTGTTTCTAGTAATATTAGAAACTTGAAGAAGAACTTTAGGCAAACATAAAAAGATGTTTGAAAATATATTTGTGAATCGGATCCCGGAACAGGTTTTTTTTATTTTAAATAGCTAGGCATCAGATGAACCTTGGGAATCTGCTACACCTATTTGTATGGAGAGAAGCAGCTTGATAATCCCCATGATTTCACAGAGCGCCATTTAAATATCGTTCTGGTAAGATGCCATCTTGGTTTCTGCACGTATGGTGAAGAGCACGTTTCTTTTGTGTGGTCACAAGGAGTGGTTGTTTGTAAGTAACATTATATATTTTGCACTTACCCGCCCGGTAAGGAGGAATTTCACCAGGTGGAGGGATTTCAACATTATTATTTGAAGCATCACCTTAATTCACACCTGTTTTTGTGTCACCATATTTTATAATCAAAGGAGTTTCATCACTTTGGACTTTGGGACTTTATGATTATATTTGCTTTGGTCACATTAATTTGTTTATGTTTTATTGGATTTAGCGCACCATCCATATTCACAAATAGCTAGGCATACCATTTCTTGATTCCGCATTACTGTTCCCTGAGATGCTTGCCTGCTAATTGGACATTGGTGGAAATGTATTTTTTCCTGTGAACTAGCTGGAGGGGGAGAGAGGCAGAACTGGATGCTACAAAGCTAAATCAGCAAATAAGGTTGCTATCTGCCTGGCTCTGCAAGGTGTCAGGGCCACGTAAATTATAAGACAAGCTGAACAAAATCATATGATGAACCACAAAGCTCAGGCAGCAGCAGGAGAGGTCCATGTGTGAGAAAAGGAATCCAGAAGCACACGGTATGTGTGACAATCCCTCCACCACTAAGATGCTTGCTCGCTCACCTTAAGGAAGGGACTCCTGAACTAACAGAGAGTCAGTGGTGCGTGTCCCCTTTGGGGTCATTTAAAACCAGTGCAGTCAGCAGCAATCTCCCAACAATCCACACAGGCACATGTAATAAAGAAAGACTGCATTTGAGGTTTTCTGATCACCTTTAAGTGTTCAGCTGGCAATCCATTTTTTTATCAATATTTGTAATTGTATATTACTTATCAATAATTATGTGTCTGCGCTAATTGATTATTATTTTTTATTTAAGCTGAACAAAATAACGAAACCTCTGGAAGATAAAACAGTTCTATATATTTGAAGTGTATATTTAGCTATTTGCCTTTGAGTTCTGCTTTAAAGCATAGAATACTTGTGCCAGTAATTAAAACTTACCTTTGATTTTCACTTGTCTCCTTCAAGATACACCGTTTTCCAAAAGTACATTTTCCTGTTTAGGTTTTCTTTGTTAAACCTTGTATACACATAGTTTAAAAAGGGCTTGGCACACATTCCTTACAACCAAAGCCAGCACTCCTTGTATCAATAGTGTATTAGGCTAAATGGCTCAGTACACACAAGCCAAGTGTAGACGTACACTGAAATGTTAACGAAAGGTGTTAAAATTCTTTATGTAATGAAACCTCTATAACCTTATAAGCTGGTCACATAAACTAGTTCGATATTTGCATGTTTCACCTGCACATATTTCCTAAACAGACACCATGAACACTAGTGTTTTCCTAGTTGTTAGCCATTTAACTCCATTTTGTTGATGTAGTTAGTCAAGTTGAAAGAAGACACAAGTCCATCTGGCTCAACCAATAAAAAACAAAGAAAAAACAGTATTGAAAACCCAACCATACAATCCTATATACACAATCCTATACCCGCAGTTGATCCAGAGGAAGGCGAAGAAACCCCAGCAAAGCATGATCCAATTTGCTACAGCAGGAAACAAAATTCCTTTCTGATCCCCCAAGATTCCGTGTATCAACTTTACCTATAAATATTAGTACCCATTTATATTATGTACACCCAGGAAATAATCCAGGCCCTTTCAAAAGCAATCTAGTGAGCTAGCCAGAACCACCTCTGGAGGGAGTCTATTCCACAATTTAGCCCATAGGATGATGGGCTGGTTGTACTATATCTACTTATCTTCTTATGTGGTTTTACTATTTACCTTTCCTTTCAATGCAGGCCATAGACATAAGATTACAGGCACTCAATCCAAAATTCGGAAATTATTTCATGTGTGCGTCAGCATCCAACAACTCCCTGCCAACTGGCCTCAGCAAGTTGGATCTATATCGTTCACTTTCTTCATAAGTGGCAGCAGAAATGAATAATGTAATACACTCCTTTTTCCCTGGTTAAAATATACACACGGGCAAACTAAGTGTGCATTATAGGAGGACCTGCTAGATTTTGTTCCGGGTGTTCGCACTGTGGCTACACAACCAACCACCCACACTATTAAAATCAGAGATGCAAACAGACTTGTGTGATGATTGCAATGGATTATTATGTTGCAGCTACCAGAGGCTCTCCAGGAGAGTTTATTTCCTCACTCACCCACATCTGTTACCTGTAAATCTTTTGCATATCTAGTAGCTGTGAACTTTGCTACTGCAAACAGAAAATGGATAATGCACGAGGAAAACAAGGATGGGCAGGGAAGACGCGTTAAATTATAAAAAAATAAATTGTTTAAACCACACAGATTCACATTGTAGAGTTTACAGTCAGCAGAAGGAAGAATGCTGTGTATTCATCATTGATAGGTAAAGGGTATCTAAACCATAGAACAAAAATGTAATTTATTGAAACTTACTAATCTGCAGATGTGATGGCTGCATTCATTTTCAGGCTTTTTTCCTTTGATTTTCACCTGATGATCCTGCCAATAACAGACTCTCTGCCAGTGGAGGTTGGTTCTCCATCAGTTGGGGGGGGGGTCGGCGGGTGAACCCCCCCAATCACTTCAGCCCGCACCACCATATCCCCCCGTGCCAGTTTATTACCTTGCTCCGCGGGACTGAGAGGTGGCTTCCCCCTCAGTTTCTATGTTCCCTCTCGGCAGCCGTCTCCTCCCTCCTTCTTGGCCAATAAGATGACTTCTTCTTTCGGCCAATCGGGAAACAGGTTTCAGGACCCGCTTCCTGATTGGCCGGGAGGAGAATCAGTGTGGCAATATCGACTATTCATTCGCTTTTGTCACACAACTGGGTGGGCTCAGGGCGCAGTGCTCTGCGCCCCGAGTCCACCCTTTTTTAAAGCCTATTAGAGCCTCTGGCTCTAATCACGTGCTTCAATAAAAAAATGCATGTAAATTAGGGGGCCAGACGCATGGATGGACATGCCGCCACTGCTCTCTGCCCTGAGGTGACAACACTCACATATCTATGGAGGAGCAGCGTTGTCAACCAAGGCTGCTTACTCCTGATTTAGAGTATAAACACCTCCGACTCCCTCAGGAAGGGGGGACGGAGGTTCTGAAGTTCATAAAAAACTGTAAAGGCTGCTAACATTGTTTATTATATTTATTATTATTATTAGTATTATTATACAGGATTTATATAGCGCCAACAGTTTGTGCAGCTCTTTACAACATGAGGGCAGACAGTACAGTTTCAATACAGAAGAAATCAGAGGGCCCTGCCTTTTTAAGCATTCAGTTCAGTGCGCAGAAGGTTACAAGGACACTTGATTTCTATGAGGATTAACATTTTTTATCTGGACTTGCAGAAAATGTACTTAGTCTTAAATAGGAAGAAAAATGCAACTACCACATCTAAGGACTTGTAAGCTGCAATATTTTATATTTTTGTTGTTGAGTTTAGATACACACTTATCAAAAAAATTAAAGGTGGCCTGCGGCCCAGCTCCATCACTTTCTTCAATCCTTGCCAGCCCCGGACCTCTTTAACCGGGAATTAACCCCCTATGAGGTTCTGTGTGAAGGAGAGGGGGACCTGCCCCACACGCTATCTCAAACTTACCGTCTCCTGGTGTCCCCAGAGGACGAATTTACTCCTCATTTTCTTTCCAGATGGGAACGGGACCTTCAAATATTATTTACCCCGACGCAGAAGCTAAACCTATGCACTATTGCACTGAAAACACCAACCTGTACAAAACTCCAGGAATCTAACTATAAACTTCTCACGAGATGGTACAGGGTACCGTCCCTATTGAGCAAGATGTTTCCAGGGACCTCGGACGCCTGCTGGCGGTGTCAGGAAGAGAGGGGTACCCTTCTCCACATATTCTGGTCGTGCCCTAGGCTTCGGGACTTCTGGTCCGTTGTGGGCTCCCTGCTACGGGATCTCACTGATCATGCTATTCCAGACTCGCCAGCCTTCTTTCTTTTGCAACTGTCCAGCATACCGCTGAAAAAATACAAAAAATCGATTGTCCCACACGTCCTATGCGCGAAGTCTTGTATTCCGTTGTATTGGAAAACATCCCGGTCACCTACCATCAAGGACTGCATGCAGAGATTAGTTGAGATAAACAAACTGGAGGATCTGACTCTCACAGCACTCCACAGACATGATAAATACGAGAAGGTCTGGGGATACTGGAAGGTTTTCGTCCTCTCTGATAGAGGGGAGTCCCTGCTGTGTTCCTGAGCCCAGGTGCTGTGACTGCTTGGGGGGGGGGGGGCGCGGGGCCCGACACGGAACTGTTCTCCCTCCCTTTTCGCCCCTTTTGTCTACCCTATCTTGTCCGTCCTTATTTCCCCTCCTTTCTACTCTCCCTACTCCAGTTGCGCCATATGCGATTACAATTGTGGGTTAATTGCGAAGAACCTAATTTTATCATAAATGGTGCTTCCGTCCGGGTGTTTACATAAGCACCTTCGAGTGCCTCAGATACGACTTAGTGCCTTTGACACTTAAGCTGAGTTTGCTGTTATTTCAATGAAGTTGATGATGCTACAGTTTCTAATGGACTTTCTGTGTTGGCATTTTCCCTACACGAGGTTGTAGTTTCTTTGATTGGTGAATACCTTTGTAACTTGCCTGTTTTGATTACCCTTTACTGTAATTGTCTTTTGTTCAACTTTAAAATAAAATATTTGAAAAAAAAAAAAAAAAATTAAAAGGAACACTTTTTATCAGAGTATAGCATCAAGTCAATTAAACTCCACTCAACTCATAGGATATTGATCTGGTCAGTTAAGTAGCGGAGGGGGTTGTTAATCATTTTCAGCTGCTTTGGTGTTAATTAAATTAACAACAGATGCACTAGATGGGCAACAGTTAGACAACCCCCAAAACAGGAATGGTTTTACAGGTGGAGGCCAATGAAATTTATTTTCCCTACTCATTTTTTCGGACTTTTTTTCACTAGTTTTGCATTTGGCTAGGGTCAGTGTTACTACTGATAGCATGAGGCCATACCTGGACCCTATGGAGGTTGCATAGGCAGACCAGCTCCTCCAGGATGGCACATCAATACGTGCCATTGCCAGAAGGTTTGCTGTGTCTCCCAGCACAGTCTCAAGAGCATGGAGGAGATTTCAGGAGACAGACAGTTACTCTAGGAGAGCTGAACCCATCAGCAAGACTGATATTTGTTCCTTTGTGCACAGAGGAACAGGATGAGCATTGCCAGAGCCCTACAAAATGACCTCCAGCAGGCCACTGGTGTGAATGCCTCTGACCAAACAATCAGAAACAGACTTCATTGGGGTGGCCTGAGGGCCCGATAACCTCTAGTGGGCCTGTGCTCACGGCCCGGCACCATTGAGCTTGATTGGCATTTGCCACTGAACACCAGAATTGGCAGGTCCGTCATTGGCGCCCTGTGCATTTCACAGATGAGAGCAGGTTCATCCTGAGCACATGTGACAGACCTGAAAGGGTGTTGAGAAGCTGTGGAGAACATTATGCTCCCTGTAACATCCTTCAGCATGACCGGTTTGGTCGTGGGTCAGTGATGGTCTGGGGAGGCATATCCATGGAGGAATGCACAGACCTCTACAGGCTAGACAATGGCACCATGACTACCATTAGGAAATCCTTGAAATCATTGGACCCATTGTCAGACCCTACGCTGGTGCAGTGGCTCCTGGGTTCCTCCTAATGCACGACAATGGCTGGCCTTATGTTGCGAGAGTATAAAGCCAGTTCCCAGAGAATGAAGAAATTGATACCATTGAATAGCCCACACGCTCGCCTCACCTAAATCCAATAGAACACCTCTGGGACATTATGTTTCGGTCCATCCGAAGCCACTAGGTTGCACCTCAGTCTGTTTAGGAGCTCAGTGATGCCCTGGTCCATATCTGGGAGGAAATACCTCAGGACACCATCTGTCATCTCATTAGGAGCATGCCCCGACATTGTCAGGCATGCATACAAGCACGTGGGGACCATACAAACTACTGAATACCATTTTGAGTTGCTGCAATGAAATTTCAGCAAAATGGACTAGCTTGCTGCATCATTTTTTCACTTTGATTTTTGGGGGTGTTTTTGAATTCAGTCCTCTGTAGGTTGATAATTTTCATTTTCATCAAACCATGTGGCTTCCTTCCATTCCTAACACATTGCCCAGTCCATATCAGTGTAGATATCCAGCATGATATCTTTCCCCATTGAGATCTGATGTGTTTTGGAAGTGTTCTTTTAATTTTTTTTTTTGAGTAGTGTATTTTAAATCCCATATATTAGCCATCTTACCATAATCAAAGACATATTGTCTCTGTATGTTTTATGATGCATGATGGTATGTACTTAAACTGAGCCTAGACTGACATAAAAATATATTAAACAACATTTCTTGATAGTAGAATGTGTCGGGACATACCATTAGCATCACCAATTGTACCTGTATAGCATCACCAAGAGCATCCCAGATTGGCTTAACAAACACAAGTTATCTCACATGGCAGTGCAAGGGCCTCTTGATAGATTCCTCAGTTCTTGTTAACCACTTGCCGACTGCCGCACGACTATTTATGTCGGCAGTCAGCCCCTCACAGGCAAAGCGACGTAGGGCTACATCGCTAGCCTGTAAGGGTTTTGGGAGCGAGCGCGCGCTGCCGGATGTGCGCTCCCGCTCGGTCACGGACCCCCCCGCGCGTGTGCCCGGCAGGCCCGATGTCCGCCGGGCACTCCCGATCGTCCGTGACAGCGGGAGAAAGGCAGGCGGCTAGTGTAAACAAAGCCGCCTGTCATTCTCCCCTGTGTAAGAATGGAGATCAAACGGTTCTGCTATGTAGGACCATTGATCACTGTTCTTACACATCAAGCCACAGCCAATCACAGTTAGAAACACACCCCTAGGGACACACTTAACCCCTCCCTCTCAAAAAAAGTTAACCCCTTCACTGCCAGTGTCATTTTTACAGTAACAGTGCATATGTATAGCACTGATTACTGCAGTAATGTCACTGGTAACCCCAAAAGTGTCAAAAATGTCAGTCAAGGGTCCGATCTGTCCGCCCCAATGTCGCAGTCCCATAAAAAAAAAATCGCAGATCGCCGCCATTACGCGTTAAAAAAAAACAACAAAAATGACAAAAATCTTTCCCTTTGTTAGTAAACGCAATAACTTTTGCGCAAACCAAACAAAATACGCTTTTTGCGATTTTTTTACCAAACATATGGTAAAAAAAAAAAAAAAATTGGCCTAAAATGTTAAAAAATTTAGATTTTTACATTTTTTTTGGGGAATTTCATATAAAAAAAAATGTGAAAAATATTGTTATTTTTGCAAAATTGACGCTATTTTTTTGTTTATAGCGCATGATCAAAAAATCGCACAGTTGATCAAATACCACCAAAAGAAAGCTCTGTTTGTGGGAAAAAAAGAAAGCCAAATTCGTTTAGGTACAGTGTTGCACGACCGCGCAATTGTCCGTTAAAGTCACGCAGTGCCGAATCGCAAAATAGGCCCTGGTCAGGAAGGGGGTAAAATCTTCCGGGGCTTAAGTGGTTAATGGCATTGTGGCCAGGAACATGCTTATGCACCTGCTAATAATGAAATCACTATTAAATAATGTACTTTCTCCCTGGGTACTCGAAGAAATTTTTTTTGTCTGCTGTAGGGGTAGATGGTGAGAAAACCATCTTGGATTCTCTGTCAAATTTTTAGACAGGAACCGATAAACCAACTGGCATGTCTTTGTAGTGTGGGAGGAACCCAGAGGACAACTACACAAGCAGAACATGGAAATTCCATACAAACAGTGTGCTTCATGGGACTCAAACCAAGGATGCAAAGCAGAAGTGCTAACCACTAAGCCACTGTGCTGCCCTTTTATGAGCTTCTTACGACAGCAGACTGGATTTGGCTGGTAATAAAACAACAAGGACAATAAAGGTTATATTAAAGTAAATCTAAACTCTAAGCCCCCGTTCACATAGGGGCGACGCTACTTCGCACCGCGACCTCCGAGGTCGCGGTGCGAGCAGCGTGCCGCGATCTCGGAGCGGCCGCCACGGACTTCATAACATTGAAGTCTATGGCGGTCGCCTCCTGGTCGCCCCAAAGAAGCTCCGGACCCTTTTTCTAAGTCGGAGCGATTTGTGTCGCTCCTATTAGAACGGGTCCGCAGCTTCCCTATGGGAGGCGTCCTACGGCGACCTGTGAGGCGACCAGGTCGCCTCACAGGTCGCCTTAGTGTGAACGGGGGCTAAATGGATGACATATAGACAAAAATCGAAAAAGGAAGTTAGTATAGTTATAATGCCAAATATAAACTATAGTTATAGTGCCAAATTTTAATATTCTAAAAAAAATATGAAAACAAATCTTCATGATGTTCAAAACTCAATGGGTAAAATGTTAAAAAAAAAGTCCAATATATGTTAAACTAAAGTTTCCAAATCCACCATGAAAAGTGCAAAATAACGCACACTTGTGGCACCACCTCTTAGAAAGTAGTTCACTGTATAATTTTTATCTCCATAAATAGGTATGCCTAAATCCACTTAAATAAAAACAGGACGACGATCCAAAATATAGAATTTTAATAGTTGGTGTTTTTTCCATGTCTGGATATACACAACAGTGAAATGCGATTTGCAAAATGTATTAACCACTTCTGGACCGGAAGGATTTTCCCCCTTATTGACCAGGCCATATTTTGTGATTCGGCACTGCGTTATTTTAACGGACAATTGCGTGGTCATGCGACGCTGTACCTAAATAAAATTGATGTCCTTTTTTTCCCACAAATACTAGTGAATACTATTAAAAAAAAAAAAAAAAAAACAATAAAAATGACAAATCTTTCCCGTAGTTTGTAAACGCGATAACTTTTGCGCAAACCAATCAGAATACGCTTATTGTGATTTCATTTTACCAAAAATATGTAGCAGAAAACAAATTGGCTTAAAATGTTTAAAAATTTTGAATTGTACATTTTTTTGGGTAATGTTATATAGCAGAATGTGAAAAATATTGTTTTTTTTTTTCAAAATTGTCGCTCTTTTTTTGTTTATAATTAATAAATTAAAAATCGGCAGGTGATCAAATACCATCAAAAGAAAGCTCTATTTGTGGGGAAAAAAAGACATCAATTTAATTTGGGTACAGAAATAGATGGTTGGAATTGAGGCCCCACCCAGAGAACACAGTGATTACTGCTAGTAGCTAAAATCGACCCCTGGCTGGAGGAATGAAAAATCGCTCTATCTATGGCCTGCTTTTTTTCTGTGCTGCAATTCTGTAACACTTACAGGTCTCCTCCCCACCCCTTACTTATGATTTGACATGGAAAGGAGAAGCATCAGACTGAGGAGCTCCTCTCTCATGACTGGCCATGCAGAGAGCCGCCAATAGCTGTGGCACTCGGTGACCTGTCATTATAGTAAACAGGGTCAGCGGCTGCACCTAGCCGCCCATATCTGCAGCTGTAAACATAAGATTAATGCCGCTACAGTTCATGTGAATGTAGCCTAAAGCCTTGTACACACTTCTAGTTTCCTTTTATTCAACCTAGTGGGTTGAAGAAAATAAAAAATGACAGCTCAGGTCAGCGCTGCTGTACTAACAATCCGACATTAGTACAGCAATCTCCCCTGCTGTGCTATTGTGTTATGACGGGATTGGTTCCCCCGCCAGAACACTCCGGTTAGCCTTTTTTGGTCATGTTTGGTTGTCTTCCGTCAGGTGTGGCCGGCTTCTGTCGGACCACTCCAGTACACACGGGCCGAATGTCGTCTGGTTTCTATTGAACCAGCCGATGCCGCCCAACATTAAGCCTGTGTGTACTAGGCTTAAGGATGTCATTTTGAATACAGAACTGCATTCATTTGTGAATTTTATATTTACATAGAGTTCAGCATTTGGACCACATGCATACAGCTCTAAGAATGTTACTGATCATATAGGCAAGGTTTTTCTGGAACAAAAGTTGCGTAAATGATCAGTAAACATTTTTTTGCCTTTAGATATGGTTTTAACCACTTGCCGACTGCTCACAGTATATTTACTGCGGCAGTCAGCCCCTCACAGGCAGAGCGACATAGTACTACGTCGCTAGCCTGTGAGGGCTCTGGGGAGCGAGCGTGCGTCGCCCGAGGCGCGCTCCCACGCCCGCGCGGTCACGGACCCCCCCGTGCGCGTGTCGGCGATCGTCGGTGGAGAGGGAGAAAGGCAGGCGGCTGATGTAAACAAGCCGCCTGTCATTCTCCCCTGTGTAGAAACAGTGATTATACGGTTCTACTATGTAGGACCGTTGATCACTGTTCCTACACCTCAAGCCACAGCCAATCACAGTTAGAATCACGCCCCTAAGGACACACATAAACCCTCCCTCTCAAAAAAGTTAACCCCTTCACTGCCAGTGTAATTTTACAGTAACAGTGCATATTTATAGCACTGATTACTGTAGAAATGTCACTGGTAACCCCAAAAGTGTCAAAAATGTCAGTCAAGGGTCCGATCTGTCCGCCGCAATGTTGCAGTACCGCAAAAAAAATCGCAGATCGCCGCCATTATGCGTTAAAAAAAAACAACAAAAATGACAAAAAACTTTCCCTTTGTTAGTAAACGCGATAACTTTTGCGCAAACCAATCAAAATACGCTTTTTGCAATTTTTTTTACCAAACATATGTAGCATAAAACAAATTGGCCGAAAATGTTAAAAAATTTTGATTTTTACATTTTTTTGGGGGGGAATTTCATATAAAAAAAATTTGAAAAATATTGTTATTTTTGAAAAATTGCCGCTTTTTTTGTTTATAGCGCATGATCAAAAAATCGCACAGGTGATCAAATACCACCAAAAGAAAGCTCTGTTTGTGGGAAAAAAAGTACGTCAAATTTGTTTAGGTACAGCGTCGCACGACCGCGCAATTGTCCGTTAAATTCACGCAGTGCCGAATCGCAAAATAGGCCCTGGTCGGAATGGGGGTAAAATCTTCCGGGGCTTAAGTGGTTAAATGCACACAATTTTAGTTCTACTGTATATCCTCCTGATTTTTTTGCAATCCCAGAATGCACTTTTTGCAACTCTGTATATGTATAAATATGCGTTCACACGCATTTACATGCATATGCACGTGAAGTGCATGTCCTCAGATGCATTTTTTTTTATTTTTGTTTACGGATCTGAACGCAGTGCATGTTTACGCGCTTGTGTGCATATCCATGTGGAAATTCTGCTTTGGTTCATACTGTAATCAGTCTTTATCATTTCTGATACTGCAAAATGTATTGTACCATGACTTGAGAAAGACGACATCTTAAAATTTCCTGCTATGGTTTCCTGCACTTGTCATAGTATGACATACAGTAGGTGTGTTTGGGAGTAAAATTTCTTTAAGTGTTAAATAAACATAGGTGCAGTTATAGAGACATATAGAATGACTGACATTAGTATTGTGAATTTCAAAGGGAAAAAAAAAATCAAACATGCATGACTAGAAAAGTAACTAAGATTAAAAGAGTGATTTGTGTTATAGAAAAGCTTCCTCCTCTCCAGCAAAGTTTAAAGAACAGACTGGGCGATATGTGCATGGCAGAGGAATGCAGAAATACCTGCCGCTCTAAAAAAGAATAGAACAATGCACCCTCCCTTTCAGGTTCAGGTGCTTTGTCACATACACCCAGAGAAAATGGCAGCTGACCTGCCCTGAGCCTTTCTGTATTATAGGGCTCAGGGTGACATAGCAAATGTATTCAATAGATAAGCTATTGTGTGATGTGAACAATTCAGTAAGGAGCCTGTGCCAAAGTAATAGATCCTGGAGTGTAGACAAAGATATTTACTTTTCTCTCATCCTGGAAAATCAGTGAGGTGTTTCTAAGCACAGACATTTAATAACACGTTTTTTCCTCTGAAATATATTTTTACCAGTGGAACAAACTTCAGTCTCATATGATGAAATATGTAGCCATTCCGCAAGCAGTTGTAGATCTTTAGTAGAGAATTACCAGATGAAGCCAGTCATATAGTCTTCTATCATAAGGCTTGCTGAGGCATACAAAAAAGTGAGGTCGTTTTTTTTTTTTTTTTTTTTTTTTTTTTTACCAAATCAGTCGATTTTCATTTAAATGATGACTTTTATCAGTTCTGGTTTCCAAAGGATGGAAAACCACAGTATTGTTGCCAGTGTTGGGGTAGTTACTAAAAAAATGTAACTAGTTACTAGTTACTTCTGTAAATTGTAACGAGATTACTTTACCAGTACTGTATTCAGGCATAGGCCAACAAGGCCCAGGCCTAGGGCGGCACTTTGCAGGGGGGCAGCAAAAAAATATTTAATTATTTGTATAATGACTATGGGCTTCCTATTTAATATACAAATAAGTGAAATAATCCTATAATTACAATCAGTGGCAGCAAACACAAGTCCAAATATCTTAAAAGAGTAATGTTACTAATCCCGTGACATAAGGCTGTACTAATGGGCACTGATAAGGCTGCACTGGTGGCCACTGATGGGGCTGCACTGGTGACCACTGATGAGGCTACACTGAAATGCTGCACTGATGGGCAGTAAACAGGTGGCACTGATAAGGCTGCACTGATGAGGCTGAACTTATGGGAACTGATGAAGCTACACTGATGGGCACTGATAGACTGTGGTTATGGTCTGTGGTTTACAAATGACAGGGTGGGTCATAATCAGGAAAGGGTGTGGCCTTTACAGGAAGGGGTGGGTCATATTTAAATTAGGGAGTGCACAAGTTTAGTCAGGCCTAGGGCAGCATAAAACCTAAATACGCCACTGTACTTTACTAGTTGCTGCATTTGAAAAGTAACTTCACTACTTATTGCTTTAGAGCCTGTTCAGACCTCGGAGCGACTTGCATAGACTTCCATTATGTGAAGTCCCTGCAAGTCGCGCCGAAGTCGCGGTGCACAGCGGTGCACGCGACTCCACAGGTCGCCCCCCGAAGTCGGATCGTCTCAGTGTGAACCGGCTCTTACTTTCCTCTTTTTTAATTGACCGTGTAGAAGAAGATACATGACATTCTTTCTGCATAGAGTTTATTGTATAAACACAGGCTTTGGGAAACATGAGAACAAAACCTGAAAAAACAGAATAAAACATAAAGTGCAACAAAAAGTCATAAACTTCATCCCTCTCTATTCTTCGAAATAACAATTGTATCGCACAGCTTGGGTAACGCAGGAAAGCTACATAGTTACATAGCTAGTGAGGTTGAAAAAAGACATCAGTCCATCCAGTTCAACCTATGATGTGTGTGTGTGTTTGCTTTTAACCGTACATTGTATACCCCTGTATGTTGTGGTCTGTAAGGTGCCCATCTAATAGTTTTTTGAAACTATCAATGCTCCCTGCTGATACGACTGCTTGTGGAAGAGAATTCCACATCCTTACCGCTCTTACAGTGAAGAACCCCTTACGCACTTTAACCACTTGCCGACTGCGCACAGTATATTTACTGCGTCAGTCAGCCCCTCACAGGCAGAGAGACGTAGGTCTACGTCGCTAGCCTGTGAGGCTCTGGGGAGCGAGCGCGTGCCGCCGGAGGCGCGCTCCCGCTCCCGCGCGGTCACGGACCCCCCCGCGGGTGTGACCGGCGGACCCGATGTCCGCCGGTCACTCGGCGATCGTCGAGGGAGAGGGAGAAAGGCAGGCGGCTAGTGTAAACAAGCCGCCTGTCATTCTCCCCTGTGTAGAAACAATGATCACACGGTTCTACTATGTAGGACCGTTGATCATTGTTCCTACACCTCAACCCACAGCCAATCCCAGTTAGATTCACGCCCCTAGGGACACACACAGCCCCTCCCTCTCAAAAAAAGTTAACCCCTTCACTGCCAGTGTAATTTTACAGTAACAGTGCATATGTATAGCACTGATTACTGCAGAAATGTCACTGGTAACCCCAAAAGTGTCAAAAATGTCAGTCAAGGGTCCGATCTGTCCGCCGCAATGTCGCAGTACTGCAAAAAAATCGCAGATCGCCGCCATTACGCGTTAAAAAAAAACAACAAAAATGACAAAAATCTTTCCCTTTATTAGTAAACGCGATAACTTTTGCGCAAACCAATCAAAATACGCTTTTTGCAATTTTTTTTACCAAATATATGTAGCATAAAACAAATTGGCCGAAAATGTTAAAAAATTTTGATTTTTACATTTTTTTGGGGGGGAAATTCATATAAAAAAATGTGAAAAATATTGTTATTTTTGCAAAATGACGCTCTTTTTTTGATTATAGCGCATGATCAAAAAATCGCACAGGTGATCAAATACCACCAAAAGAAAGCTCTGTTTGTGGGAAAAAAGGACGCCAAATTCATTAAGGTACAGCGTCGCACGACCGCGCAATTGTCCGTTAAAGTCACACAGTGCCGAATCGCAAAATAGGCCCTGGTCAGGAAGGCGGTAAAATCTTCTGGGGCTTAAGTGGTTAATTTCTTATTTAATCAAGGCTGTAGCAGACAAGAGAGCAAGGGCAGCACAGCTGTTCCTTTTAGGAGAGCTTTCATCCAATAAACTGGCAAATACAGTTACACTTGAATGTTCTTCAAATCCATTTCTGAACAGTGAGGAACTATTAATAGCACACATGTGTTCAAGACAAGGATATAGTTCTTATGTACAAAGCCTTCACAAAGCATACCCTCCTTAATCTCTTGAGAAACTGGTTTGATTTCCAGACATAACCTTGCTAATAACTGAACAGCTCTTCTGGTGGGTGGCAGTAGAATAGTCCTCTCATAAGATATCCAGCACCTCAACTCAGAGTTCCCAGGACTCCAACCTGCTCTCAGCTGAGGGGATGAGACCTAGCTATTCCTAACAAATGGCTTCTTGTTCCTGTCCACTTACTTCCCAACCCGGGGCCCTTTTATGATGAAGATTGTGCTACTTTTAGTACATGTGCACCCAAAATGTCCACCAAAATCTCACAAGAGTTCAATATCTAAACTAGGCAATGGCTCTCCCAAGATGCCAACCAGAGCCCATGACAGAGGACACATTGCTTCCCTTAGTGCTAGTAGTACATAGGAAGGAAAAGGGAAAGTGACTTGAACTCAGTGGATTGCTGCATCACTTTCCAACAGTTAACCCGAGGGAGCTATTTCTTCACTGCTTGAGTATAGCGATAGGCCGAGTCCGAACCCTGCCTACATACAAGGCTCAATTTTATAAAGTATAAACTCTTTATTTTATCAACAAAAAGTGTTCCCGTTTAGTCCCCGTTCACATTAGGTCGCTCCGACTTAGGGGGCGACCTGTGAAGCCACATGCAGCGCGACTTCGGCGCGACTTGCACAGACTTCACATAATGGAAGTCAATGCAAGTCGCCTCCAGGTCGCCCCGAAGTAGTACAGTTCCCTTTTTCTAAGTCGGATCGACTTGTGTCGCTCCTATTAGAACGGCTCCTGTACTACACAGTGGGAGCGGGAGGACCACGACTTGTCAGGCTGACAAGTCACCTGACAAGTCGGATCAATGTGAATGGACTCTTAAGAATATTTTGTTTTTGTTTTTTAGAAATATTGTTCATTTGTTGACATTTAAGGAGGGGAAAGTAAATTGTGCTTATTTTTTCATAAGTTGATTTTTAGTTAGAAATACAGTTATGATCATAAGTTTACATACCCTGGCAGAATTTATGATTTTTTGGCCATTTTTCAGAGAATATGAATGATAAAACAAAAACCTCTCTTTCACTCATGGTTAGTGTTTGGCTGAAGCCATTTATTATCAATCAACTGTGTTTAATCTTTCTAAATCGTAATGGCAACAGAAACTACCCAAATTACCCTGATCAAAAGTTTACATACCCCAATTCTTAATACAGTGTATTGCCCCCTTTAACATCAATGACAGCTTGAAGTCTTTTGTCGAATTTGTGGATGAGGCTCTTTATCTTCTCAGGTGGTAAAGCTGTCCATTCTTCCTGGCAAAAAGCCTCCAGTTCCTGTAAATTCTTGGGGTGTCTTGCACGAACTGCACGTTTGAGATCTCCCAAATGATATTGAGTTCAGGAGACTGAGATGGCCACTCCAGAACCTTCACTTTATTCTGCTACAGCCAATGACAGGTATGCGTTCCTTGATGAACCAATCGAGGGCGAATACTGCTGTGCAAGATGTGAGCGACTTGTTGCTCTGGTAGACCAGATCCTGGACCTACAGAACACAGTGGCAACACTGCGTGGCATCAACAACCTAGAAAGGAGCTTGGACATTACCTATCAGGCGCTGGCAGGGGCCAGCATAGAGGAGGGAGGAATAGAGGGGACGCAAGCAGCAGAGGTACGCAGCTGGGTGACTGTTAGGAAGGGTAGAGGGAGGAGTGCCAGGGAGGCCAATCCTGAGTTGATAGACCCTAACAAATTTGCCGAGTTGCAGGTTGAGGGGGATATCAAATCAGGGGTGGCAGAGCTGGAGCATGCACCCTCCCCCAGCTGCCAGGGGAGGGACGGCTCCAGGAAGAAGGGGGGCCGTAACTCAGGAAAGGTTAGAAAGGTTGTGGTAGTTGGGGACTCAATTATCAAGAGGACAGAGAGGGCAATCTGTAAAAAAGATCTCGTGAACCGAACAGTATGTTGTTTACCGGGCGCCCGAGTTCGGCACATCGCAGATCTGGCAGACAGATTGATGTGGGGGGCTGGGGATGACCCAGCGGTCATGGTGCATGTGGGCACTAATGACAAAGTTAAAGGTAGGTGGAGGATCCTTAAGAACGATTTCAGGGACTTAGGTAATAGATTGAGGAAAAGGACCTCCAAGGTGGTTTTCTCTGAAATACTGCCTGTACCTCGAGCCACACAGGAGAGGCAGAAGGAGATTAGGGAACTTAACAAGTGGCTGAGGAATTGGTGTAGGAAGGAGGGGTTTGGGTTCCTGGAGAACTGGGCTGACTTCTCAGTCGGCTACCGGCTCTTTAGTAAGGATGGGCTGCACCTTAATGGGGACGGTACAGCTCTTTTGGGGAGAAAGATGGCCACCAAGTTGGAGGGGCTTTTAAACTAGGAGACGGGGGGGAGGGCTCAGAAGTAGAATCAGTCAGGAGGGAGCAGAGGACTGAAGGCAGTTGTAGGGTCAGCAGCGACAGTAGGTCCACAACGCCAATCGGTAGGTCTGTGCGGGAAAACCTCAGACCAAACAGGAATAAACATAACCACCAATTGCGCTCAACTTCCGTAAAAATAAGAGGGGTATATGCTAATGCCAGGAGCCTAGCTAATAAAATGGATGAGTTGGAAATATTAGTACATGAGGAGGACATAGACCTTGTGGGAATAACAGAGACTTGGTTCGACCCCTCACATGACTGGCTGGCCAATATCCAAGGGTATTCGGTTTACCGGAAGGACAGGGTAGGAAAAAGAGGGGGAGGGGTATGTCTCTATGTCAAGAACAATATAAAGGTGATAGAAAGGAGTGACATTACGGAAGGGATGAGTATGGAGTTAGAATCGGTGTGGGTTGAACTCCATAGGGAAGGAGAAAAGGGGAAAGTAATTGTGGGGGTTTGCTATAGGCCACCTAACCAAGGGGAGGAGGTAGAGCTGGAATCCTTAGCACTAATGAGTAAAGTGGCAAAATTGGGATCAGTCATCATATTGGGGGACTTCAATTATCCTGACATTGACTGGGATGAGGGGACTGCACACTCACAGAAGGCCCGCCTATTCACAGAAACCTTACTGGATAATTACATGTCACAGTTGGTGGATTCTCCGACTAGAGAAAATGCAGTCCTGGATCTATTTATCACTAATGACCCAGACATAATCTCGGAGGTAGTAGTCCAGGACAATCTGGGCTCTAGCGATCACAGGATGATCACATTTAGTATAAATAACAATATAACAAGGCAAGTGGGGATCATAAGAACCCTAAACTTCAGAAGGGCAAACTTTCCAAAATTGTACTCATTGATGGAAAGGGTAAACTGGGACCAAACCCTGGGATCCCTGACCACAGAGGAAAAATGGGAATGCTTTAGGAACATATTAGGCAAAGGCATCTTGCAGTGCATTCCTATGGGAAATAAATTTAGAAGAGACAAAGCCAAACCTGGCTGGCTAAACCGTAGCGTTAAAAAACTTATTAGGGGAAAAAAATTGGCCTTCAAGAAATATAAATCAGAGGGCACTGTATTGGCTTTCGAGCAATACAAGGAGGCAAATAAGAAAAGTAAACACGAAATCAAAATGGCTAAAATCACTTTGAGAGACAAATAGCGGAGGATAGTAAAAAAAACCCAAAGAAATTCTTTAAATATATCAACAGCAAAAAAACTAGGGCAGAGCATATTGCACACATAATTAGCGATGATGGGGGGAATGAATGCTTTTTTCTCGTCAGTCTTTACACAGGAAACGGAGGGATACACTGACCATGACTGTATGGTTAGTAGTAATACACAGGACTTGCAACTATGGCTAACAGAGGGTGAAATCAGGGAAAGGCTGGATAAACTTAACACAAACAAATCACCAGGCCCGGATGGCGTACATCCGAGAGTACTCAAGGAACTCAGTAAGGTTATATCCAGACCACTGTTCCTGATCTTTGCTGACAGTATTAGGACAGGAGATGTACCAGGGGATTGGAAGAAAGCTAACGTGATTCCAATATTCAAAAAGGGCCAGAGGCATATCCCGGGAAATTATAGGCCTGTCAGTTTGACATCAATAGTATGTAAACTTCTGGAGGGGATGATAAGGGACTATATCGTAGAGTTTGCTAAAGACAACAACATCATCAGCAGTAATCAGCACGGGTTTACAAATGGGCGTTCTTGTCAAACCAATCTCTTAGCATTCTATGAGGAGGTAAGCTGTGAGCTAGATAGGGGCAGACCAGTGGATGTGGTGTACTTGGATTTCGCTAAGGCGTTTGATACAGTTCCCCACAAGCGCTTAATTTATAAATTAAGGTCTGCAGGTATCGACAGCAGAGTTTGCTCTTGGATACGGAATTGGCTTAAAGGGCGTGTCCAAAGGGTGGTAATAAACAGCGCATACTCAGACTGGTCTGAGGTTGTAAGCGGGGTGCCCCAGGGCTCAGTCCTGGGACCAACCTTGTTCAATTTATTCATAAACAGCATTGAGGACGGGATCAGTAGTGCGTTATCAGTTTTTGCAGATGACACAAAATTGGCCAGGGCAATAACTGCACAGCATGAAGCAGATATCCTACAGAATGACCTGGACAAAATTACAGAGTGGGCAACGACATGGCAAATGAGGTTTAACGTGGAGAAGTGTAAGGTTTTGCACTTGGGGACTAAAAACATAAAAACACAATACACGTTAGGAGAGGAACCCTTGGGGGAATCAAAAATGGAGAAGGATCTGGGAGTCTTGGTTGATGATAGATTAGGCAACAGCATGCAATGTCAAGCGGCAGCTGCCAAAGCCAGCAGAATATTAGCATGCATAAAGAAAGGGATGTATTCCAGAGATATGACTATAATCCTTCCACTTTATAAAACTCTGGTCCGACCGCATCTGGAGTATTCTGTCCAGTTCTGGTCGCCAGTCCTCAGGAGGGATGTGTTGGAGCTGGAGAGAGTCCAGAGAAGGGCAACTAAACTAATTAGGGGATTGGAGGACCTTGACTATGAAGAGCGTCTACAATCGCTCGATTTATTCTCCCTGGAGAAGAGACGTCTGAGGGGGGACATGATAGCAATTTATAAATATCTTAATGGGGATCCCAGCTTAGAAAAAAAGCTGTTCATTCGAAGGGATTGCATGAGGACTCGAGGGCATACAATGCGATTAGAGGAGAAGCGTTTTAACCACAGGCAACGTGGGGGGTTCTTTACTGTTAGGGCTACAAGATTGTGGAATTCTCTACCACAAGAGGTGGTTTCTGCGGGTAGTATGGTGGCTTTCAAAAGACTCTTAGACTTACATCTCAAGGATCAGAACATTCAGGGGTATGTGAGATGAGTACAGCCACACTCACCTACACAGGTTGAACTGGATGGACTATTGTCTTTATTCAACCTCACCTACTATGTAACTATATGTAACTTGGCCTTGTGTTTAGGATCATCGTCATGTTGGAATGTTCAAGTAAGTCCCATGCACAGCTTCCGGGCTGATGAATGCAAATTTTCATCCAGTGTTTTTTGAGAACATACTGCATTTATCTTTTCATCATTTCTGACCAAATTTCCTGTGCCTTCGTAGCTCACGCATCCCCTAAACTTCAGTGACCCACCTCTGTGTTTCACAGTAGGAATGGTGTACCTTTCATCACAGGCCTTGTTGACTCCTCTCCAAATGTAGCATTTATGGTTGTGGCCAAAAAGCTCAATTTCGGTCTCATCACTCCAAATTAGTTTGTGCCAGAAGGTTTGAGGCTTGTCTCTGTGCTGTTTGGCGTATTGTAAGCGGGATACTTTGTGGCATTTGCATAGTAATGGCTTTCTTCTGACAACTCGACCATGCACCCCATCTTTCTTCAGATGCCTCTTTATTGTGCATCTTAAAAAAGCCACACAGAGAGTCCTGTATTTCACCTGAAGTTATTTGTGGGTTTTTCTTTGCATCCCGAACAATTTTCCTGGCAGTTGTGGCTGAAAATTTAGTTGGTCTACCTGACCGTGGTTTGGTTTCAGCAGAACCCCTCATTTTCCACTTCTTGATTAGGGTTTGAACACTGCTGATTGGCATTCTCAACAACCTGGATATTTTTTTATATTTCTTTCCTGTTTTATACAGTTCAACTACCTTTTCCCGCAGATCCTTTGACAGTTATTTTTCTTTCCCCATGACTTAGAATCCAGAAACATCAATGCAGCACTGGATGAAAGATGTAAGGGTCTGTCAGGAGTCCAGAAATTCATTGACCTTTTATACACACACACTAATTACAAGAAAACAGATCACAGGGGAGGATGGTTACCTCTTAAAGCCATTTAAACCCATTTGTGTTAACTTGTGTGCATGTTATCAGGCCAAAATCACCAGGGTATGTAAACTTTTGATCAGGGTCATTTCGGTAATTTCTGTTGTCATTATGATTTAAAAACAGTAAACACAGTTGATTGATAATAAATCACTTCAGCCAAACACTGACCATGAGTGAAAGAAAAGTTTTTTGTGTTAATATTCAATTTCTCTGAAAAATGGCCAAGAAATCATAAATTCTGCCACTTATGAGCACAACTGTATGTGATGGGGTGGAAGAGACTGCAGAGGGAGAATCTGCATGCTAGAAGAATAAACTTCCATTTGCTTCGAAGGAAGCTTGTGCTGGGACAAATGAAGAGGTTGCCATTCATAATCTATTTCTAAAAATGTTATTTTCCTGATAACCATGAATATCCTTAGTATTAGAACCCAAATTAACCCTAAGCCCAAATATAAAAAATTGAAATCTGCGTTTAGCAAAATCAACCCCCCCGGTAAGTCAGACTTGTAGCTATTCCATCAGCAATGCTTGTAAAACGAGGAATTTGGAGAAGGCTGAGAGCAAAAGAAGGTACTTTTTCACTTAAAGCGGAGTTCCAGCCATTTACTCACCTGTCCAACGGTCCAGCGATGCGGCCGCCGGAAGCCTCGATCCTCTCCCTCGGCGCCGGCATCACTGCTGTGGGCACCCGGCTGTTACAGTTTGCGGCTTCACAGCCGGGTACCCACTGCGCATGCGCGAGTCGCGCTGCGCGCCGTGATTGGCCGGCAATCTTCTGGGACCTCTGACGTGTCCCAGAAGATTGCAGGGAGGGAGGGGGAGAGGAGAACTTCCGCTCAGGGCGCCGCGGCGCTCCGAGCGGAAGTGGGAGCGGGTACCTGTCAAAACTAGGTACCCGCTCCCCCCCCCAAAAAATGACATGCCAAATGTGGCATGTCGGGGGGTCAGGACTCCCTAAAGCGGAAGTTCCACTTTTGGGTGGAACTCCGCTTTAAAATATAACTAAAGGCAAAACGTTTTGAATATAAGGGAGAGGGATTAGAATGTTTGTCAGTTTTGTATTGCTGTCCGTGTCCCTGTTAAGGAGATTTACCCTCTCTATTTGTCCTGTTTATCATTCGCATTAAAATTTAAAGTAAAAAAAAATCCTAACTTTTTGGGTTGTCCCTAGAAAAGTAATAGAGGGACACTAGTTCTGGTGACCTGGGGGGTCCCAAAGAAATTCCATTAATTTGCAGATTTCATCTAACTTCCTGTTTGGCTGTGGAATAGGAAGTGAAGGGAAATCTCCGCTATAAGACACAGATGGCGAAAAAAATCTGGCAGGGGTTATAACTGTCCTTTACTCTATCCAAAGTGAAAAAAAAAAATTGCCTATAGTTCTAATTTTTTTAACCAGTTTAGTGTCACTTTAATGATGTACACAGATACACACACACACACACAGTCAACTGCTGGATTGTTGATCATTGATATTACCTGTATAAATAATTAAAAAAGCATTAGTATACATCTTCTGGCACCAAACTGCATTACTTTTATGGCTGTTATCTGGAGGATCACCACTAGGAGGCAGTTGTTCACTTTGCAGCACACAGGTTAGAAATACTTTGAAAAGGCAGATGTGAATGGAAATAATATAAAACAGGAAAAGAACAGACTTTGCCCATAATAATGGCTCAGGATTAACCACTTAAGCCCCGGAAGATTTTACCCCCTTCCTGACCAGGGGGTTTTTTGCGATTTTTTTACTGCGTGACTTTAACGGACAATTGCGCGGTCGTGCGACGCTGTACCTAAACGAATTTCACGTCCTTATTTTCCCACAAACAGAGCTTTCTTTTGGTGGTATTTGATCACCTGTGCGATTTTTTGATCATGCGCTATAAACAAAAAAGAGCGTAAATTTTGCAAAAATAACAATATTTTTCACTTTTTTTTATATGAAATTCCCCCCAAAAAATGTAAAAATCTAAATTTTTTAACATTTTCGGCCAATTTGTTTTATGCTACATATGTTTGGTAAAAAAAATCGCAAAAAGCGTATTTTGATTGGTTTGCGCAAAAGTTATCGCGTTTACTAACAAAGGGAAAGATTTTTGTCATTTTTGATGTTTTTTTTTTAACGAGTAATGGCGGCGATCTGCGATTTTTTTGCGGTACTGCGACATTGCGGCGGACAGATCGGACCCTTGACTGACATTTTTAACACTTTTGGGGGTACCAGTGACATTACTGCAGTAATCAGTGCTATACATATGAACTGTTACTGTAAAAATGACACTGGCAGGGAAGGGGTTAACTGTATTGGACAGGGAGGGGTTAAGTGTGTCCTAGGGGCGTGATTCTAACTGTAGTGGGACATGGCTACTAGTGTAAAAACAGAGATCAACGGTTCTACATAGTAGAACCGTCTGATCTCCATTTTTACACAGGGGAGAATGACAGGCGGCTTGTTTACATAAGCCGCTCTGCCTTTCTCCCGCTCTACCGACGATCGTAGTGTGACCGGCGGACATCGGGTCCGCCGGTCACACGCCCGCACTCCTCCGTGAACGAGCCGAGGCGGGCGCGCGCTTGCCCGCTATTGGCTCAAAACCCAGTGATAGGCGAGCGACGTAGAGCTACGTCACTCTGCCTGGCCGGGGCCAGTCTTTATTTTTTGTCTGTGGTGGTACCTGGCCTTATTATTTGCCATAGGGACTATTGCCATCATTTTCAGCAGTCACTGGAACAGGGGGTAGAGAGGAAATCTCTAAGTGGCTACTGGAAGATTTTCCCTTGCAGTGACAATTGTCAAAGCAGTGATTTCGCAACACATGAAACTTCCACTCAATCGCTGTGGCCCTAGGCCGTGTAGATTGGTTTAAAAATCTAAATGCCAGCTACTCACCATCTAATCATCTTCAAAACCACTTCCATAATATGAAGCTGTCCATTGATTGGAGGCTTCACATACACAGTGGCCCAGATCATCCCTCTGTTCCATATCACGTCCTACCTGTTGTTTGGGACATAAAAACATGCAGGAAATCTGTCACAGCATTAAAAAGCTACCCATACATGGTTTGATTTTTATTAATTAGCCCATAAAAGCTAAAGCTATCTCCTACAAGGAACTTGTTTGGGATAGCATGATGGCAGGACAATATCTTCATTTTGGTGAAAAGAAGACATCATCCTAGGAAAGAAAAAGGACATTATGTGAAGCACAGCTTGTTCTTATGCAAAACCAAAAATGGATGCTAGCAAGACAGGACTATCTAGGAAAGAATCAACAAAGTGATGTCAAGAGGGCTGTATATAGAATAGGGTCCAGTTATCATCTAAGGCCAGATGAACTAGGCCTGTTTACCAACCCAACAACACCGGAATGACCAGAATCCCTTTGACTTTGACTCTGCAGAGCATTGTGGCTAGAAGCTTTATCGGAGAAAAAGCATAAATCAGAGATTAACAATCCCAAAGAGACACCAATGCCTTGTTGCCCCTGCCCAGGGATCCTTAGTCCTGGCTACAAATCTGTCCACTGTGCTGTTAAGGCAAAACACAATCACGTATGTGCGACTATCCCCACCACAGACATAATTAGAGAAACATTTTCTAGTGGAGAGACCACTCTACTTGATCTAGGCCCTGGGAACTTAGATGGTCATACTGCCCAAATTTCATACCTACATTGCATAACATGGGAGGAGTGATTTTTATACCCAGTGTAAAATGCCTACATCTCCAGGGATGCAGTCACCCTTTGTTCCTCCATGCTGGTTGATGTACACCACCACCATGGTGTTGTCAAACTTCACCTATACTGGATGTCCTTCCCAAGGACTTTTCCAGTGCAGTGGTGACAATCTGATTGCACACTGATAGTAAAGTGAGCCTCCCTCTGAGACCAGAGACTCTTAATAAAGAGATGATCTAGTACACCTTCCCAACCTAGTGGTCTGGCATCCATCCTCACAATCTTTCATCAAAATGGAAGGCAGGCCTTCCCAGCACTCAGCAGCGGTGAGCAAAGCCACCAAAGTGGAGATGCATTTGATAATATGGTAGAAAACTTGGCTGATCTCCCTGTTCAGGGAGTATGTAGACTTGTTCCACTTGGAGAAAATCTCCCTGATAGATTCTAGTGCGGAGTTGTGTTTACGGGTTTGCCTTGAACAAAGAGACCATGAGACTCAGAACTTGCATGCATCAATAAATAGATGTCAACCTACCTACGTTCAGGAGCTGAACTTCAGACTGAAGCTTCTCAAAAAGGAGAAATACTTTGGCCAACCTGATAGGCAGGAGCAGATCCATGTACATGCATGTGACAAGAACAGATTTCTTGAAAAGCCAATTCCCCAAGGTCCAATGAATCGTGAGTTTCATTCCAGGGCTAAAACAGACTCGAGATATTATATCTTATATATATTTTCGGTGAAGCCAGAGCCTGGGTTAACACCTTGATTATTATCCAGGGGTTAGACATCAAGGTAAAAAGAAAGACCACAATCTGATCATAGTCCTCTCCATTGCAAAATGGAGGATGCACTAGTGACCGGGGCAAATGAGTACAGTCAATTAACCAACCTTGAAGCTGATTAGGGCAAACAGGTCCTCCTGATGAAGAAAGAGGCCACCGCCGATCAGACTCTATCCTGAGTTTGCGCACTCTAATGAAGTAGTTGAGTCCTTTGAGGTCCAGGAAGGGCCAAACCCAATAGGCACGTTACTCTGTGTCTGTCATCAGATAATTTACATCTTCTTGTCATCATCTTTTCCTTTGTCCTCTTTTCTCCCTCTCCCCTCCCCCTCTATCTCCCCAGCAATTTGGTGGCTACACACATCCCCCCTTCAATCTCACATGGCCTGCTCTGCTCTCCGGCTGGCTGCACAGATATCCTCATTCAGTCTCACATGTCCCACTCCATCTTCCCCACTAGCAGCACACTCATGTGGACAGCTGACCCCAGCTCCGATGTCACCCCCTCTGATACTTATGTGAACAGGCTCCCCTCCCTTTGCTATAGTGAATGACAGCCCCCTTCTCCAGGGGAGCCTGCTTCAGCACTTCTGGGTTCTACAAGATATTCACAGCGTTAGTGAGCGTTGGCTGGCGCCGGCTGGCGTCAAGGAAGCGCCAACGGGCATTTTCAGGAGTAACGTCCCACATGTAATTAGTTCAAGCCTCAGTGCCTGTTCACACTTCCGCGTGTGCGGCGATCGCATGTAATATCGGAGCCCACTGCTCCTTCATTACATGCGATCGGATGTGCAGTGCAAATTCAGCCATACACTTTGTATGGCTAAATTCGCACCGCACCCGCACAAAAGTCGCACATGAGGCATTTTTTCAGCCGCATCAGGATCGGATCGCACAGTGGTTCACACTTGTGCGATCTAATCCTGTGCGAACTGTCAGATCGCACTGCGATATGCGATCAAACTGGGGGTGTCGTTAACATTTCATTGACACCCCTAGTGTATTGCATATGGCAGTGTGAACTGCCAGATGTGCGTTTGCGATGCGGGAACAGGCTGCGAATTCGCAGCCTTCCCGCATCGCACAAGTGTGACCCGGCACTCAAGGAGTATCCCACTCATTCCCTTCTCCCATCCCCTTTAAACCAAATAAAAAAAACAATAAACAAAGTTGCCGGAGTTGTCGCTGCTTCAGTTATCTCACCGAGGGTCGCAGCTCACATGGGCTGGAGAGAGTTACGGTACTAATGGCAGACCCACATCAGGTCACAGGCCTGGAAACCTTGCTACATGTATATTTGTTAATTTTTTGGGGTTTTGGTTGAACTTGCATGTTTATGGTTTGAGCAGACATCCATGCTTTAGGCCAGTGCCATATTAAACTCTGTGGAGGCCCTAGGCAGTCAAAATCTTAAAGATTCCTTGCAGGTTTTAGGAGGTTTTTGAGCTTTTTATGCTCTAATGAGATAACATTGGATTAAGTAGTATGCACGTCAGTCACTAGATGGAGATGACTATCGCTACTGTACATTACACGTATGTAGATTGCATCAAATTTTTTTTTACAAAGTTACAGCTGAAAGTAGATGAGCTTTTAAGAGACAAATTGTAATGTCAACCTGATGTGTATGGTTTATTACTGTAAGTTGTTATTGGGTACATTACATTAATACAGTATTTTCTCTATAGTCTTTAACGTAGAATTTTTGTTTCTTTGAAATGATTCATTTTTTCTATCTTTTGTAAACAATTTAGGAAAGTTTTGTTGTAATTTTATTTCAAGATCAAAAAGTATTTTGATTTGTTGTTGTGGAGCCCTTAAACAGTGTGGAACCCATAGGCCAATGCCTGCTTTTCCTATTTGGTAATCTTGCACTGCTTTGAGCAGACATTTATTATGGAGAAGAAACAACAACTGTTCTAGAAATGTATTCTGTTCAAGTGTTTTTCCCCAGGATTATTCAGACATAATGCAGCTGCAGAGCCTGCAGTGCTTCCATAGACCCATAGACATGCATAGACATTTAATCTGAATGAGCAAATAGTGGTACTGCTGCCAGGCTGTGTGGATGGCTGGTTCATGGACCAGCTTTGGGTGCAGAAGGTTCAACAGATACACATCTTACTCCTGAGAAGCACAAAGCACGAGATGTGGGCTGCACTACTGATGTTGGTGTGATTTCAACAATAAAAAATTACTAAAGAAAATAAATGGCAAAAGTGCAGCCTGCAGCTTGTATCTAAAGCTGAAGTTAAGGTATGGATATTTTTAAATAGCTACATTGGTCCAGCTTGAACTAATGTATTTAGGAACTGTTTGCGCCATACCTGGCCAATCGCTGTGGAAGCTACAAATTACTGTAGTAGACACTGCTACAACAGTGGTAGCTGCTAGCTTCCAGTTCATGAGTTGCCCTGACGCTTAGTGAACACTGGATTCTGCTCCCACTACATGAGCGCACATTTCTGAATGAATGCAAAACGTCCTCTGATTAGACAAAGTGGAGAGATGGGGGCAGTGACATCATGATCTCCACCCCATCTAATCAGAGAATACTTTGCAATTACTGAAAAAATGCAAAGCGTTCTCTGAATGGCATCGTATCAAGCAGCTGCCATGCTACATAATAACCACTGGGGGGTCACTCACTCAGCATGGGTTGGCAATAGTCAGAAAATGATCATCTCATATTTACACTGCATTATTTAAAAAACTGGCATATCTGTTTTTGTGAAAAACATATAGAAAGTTTACAGTTATAAGGTTTCTCCTTCTTTCTTTTTTTTCAGGTGATAATGTTGCATATGAGCTTATGAAGATTTGCAAAAACGTCTCACTTCAGGATGGTAAACTGCATAAGAAACAACCAACTTTTAATGTGTGGATTCCTGCATTAGAAATGGGGTTATATCAGGAAGAACACAGCTGCAGAAGACTTGTGAGATGTGTATTTAGGGCTCTAAGCAGAATTAACATGTAAAAACCCCCTACGGTAGAAGACATGATGCATATGCCGGGTTTCAGGGACTACCTAAAGGGTCCTCAAGCACAACTATTTCTGGTGAACTCTCTAACATGTGGTCTGGAAGTTTGTTTGGCAGCTGGGGTCTCCTTTGTGCCACCATTGCTTCTTGAAGCTGGAGTGGAGGAAAAATTCATGACCATGGTACTAGGTATGTATACCAGGTAACCTATGCACAATTTGTAATTGTAGAGTGAAGTCACACCCACCTTGGACAGGCGTTATCACAATAAAAAAGGAGGATTTGTTTGGGACTTTTTATGTGTTATCTCAAGTAGATAAAGAACATTCTTCTTGTTAACCAATTACTTTTCACTGCTTATTAGCTACAACAATAAACAATGAAAATGCAAAGTAATGTAAATGAAACATTAAAGGGGAGTTCCAGACTCAAAACGAAAATTTGACATCCGCTTGCTCTAAGCAACCTGAAAAAGAATTGGATAATCACGATTTTTTTTTTGCTTTACTTACCTTGTTTTTGAAGAAATTATACTTACCTTCCTTCCTCTTCCTCCCTCTGCGGCGGCGCCGTGACTTCCTGCTTGCATTGACTCCTGGGAGCTGAACGTCATCGCTCCCAGGAGTCAATGCGCCTGCACCGGCCCCGCTCGTCACTTCCGGTGCAGGCGCGTCATTCCCTGCTAAATAGCTTCTGGGCACGCCCAGAAGCTGTTCAGGGATGACGCGCCTGCACTGGAAGTGACGAGCAGGGCATTCTGGGACTCCGACGTCACCGAAAAGGACGCTCTGGCTTCAGCTGCCCACACCTGAGATGGCAGTGCTGAAAAAGACATTTTCAAGGTAAGTATTTCTTCTAAAAGGTAAGTGAGCCCGGGGACGGTTCAGAGGCTATCATTGTGAAATGCACTAGCCCAGACTGTTGCGGGGCTTTTTTATCGGAGAAAATTTTCTGAGGCCGGAACTCCGCTTTAAACAGGTCCAAATGTTGCAATCTACATTCATTGACACTCAAAATCCAGGTAAAATGCAAAAGTTCCTTAAATAAAGATTAAGCTATCCTTATCATACTTAGAAATCTCAAACTTGTAATTTCTAGTTAAATTACAAGTCTGCACAGCAGAACGTTACCGATTCCTTTCTCGTCATTTACCTATACAAAAATCCTGTATAATAATAATCATCACGTCACTGTGTCCAACTTAGCAGAGGAGTTGTTGGCCAACAGATACTTTACTTGCTGCTTTGCCGCTACTCCTAGCCTCTCAGCATCAATAGATCCTGCCAACTGCCCCCACAAGAAGAAGAGTAATAAAGGTTTCTGTGCTCACGTGGCAATAATGAATGGATTCAAAGTTATTTACAAGGGTTTTCTATATGTAAATCATGGATAGCTGAATACCAGTACAAATTGCAAATTTAGTGATATATTGATGGAATGGAGTTTGTAAAAGCCTATCTTCTACTTTAACTACTTTAGTCCCAAAAGGTTTTGCCCCCTTAATGACCAGGCCAATTTTTGCGATTCGGCACTGCGTTACTTTAACGGACAATTGTGTGGTCGAGCAATGCTGTTCCCCAATAAAATTGATGTCCTTTTGTTCCCACAAACAGAGCTTTCTTTTGGTGGTATTTGATCACCTGTGCGATTTTTATTTTTTTCACATTCTGCTTTTTAACATTCCCAATAAAAAAAAAATGTAAAAATCAAAATTTTTCATCATTTTAGGCCAATTTGTATTCTGCTACATATTTTTGGTAAAAAAAATCCCAATAGGCTTATTATGATTGCTTTGCGCAAAAGTTATCGCGTCTACAAACTAGGGGAAAGATGTATGTCATTTTTATTTTATTTTTTTTTTTTTTTACTGGTAATGGCGGAAATCTGCCATTTTTTAGCGGGACTGCAACATTGCGGCAGACGGATCGGACCCCTAACTGACATTTTTGACACTTTTGGGGGGACCAGTGACATTACTACAGTAATCAGTGCTAAAAAAATGCTCTGTTACTGTAATAATGGCACTAGCAGGGAAGGGGTTAACCCAGGGGCCTAGGGGGTGTTTTCTAACTGTATGGGGGAGGGACTTGTGGATCCAGCACAGAGACCTGTGATCCTAAATAGGAGGATCACAGGCGCTCTGTGTTCATTCCAGAGAGAACAATGGTCTGCTGTGTTTACAACAGCAGACCGTCACTCTCTCTCCATAGGGAGTGATCGCGGGTGCCTGACGGCAATCGTGGCCACTGGCCCTGTGGATCGGCTTCCCCGCTGCCTAATGGGGGCGCGCACATGCCCTCAGGAGCGCTCCCGCGAACCGATGTACCTATACGTCGGTTCGCACAGCCGAGCCAGCCCGCCGCAGTATATCTGCGGCGGGTGGTCGGCAAGTGGTTAAATAAATGATTTGCTGACTGTTTGTCTATACTAAACTACTTAATGTGTTGTTTTATACATGGAGGGGTTAATTTACTATTCTTTTAAACAAACTGATTTTAATATATTGTGTGATAAAACTATGAATTTACTATACATTACAATGATTCAAACCCCTAATACTATACAGCATCACACCAACAGGGCACACCAGCAGGCATTCATTACAAGCAAACTACTTTATGAATAAAAGCAAAAAGTACTATTTTCTCCTTTTTCAATTTGGGTCACATGCCTTTTTTTTCCCCCTGCAGCACAAACCAGCTTGGGGCAGGGCTAAGCTAAAGCGGGTCAAAAGTCTTGCAATGTCACCAGGTTCCTCCCCAGGCCATGCAAATCCAGAGTGGAAGTTGTCAGTCAAGGAACTAATCCACCCACCATTGCCTTACGGTGGTGAAATTCTTGACTGACAGTTCCAATCCACTTTTCACAGTCTGGGGTGGAGGGCCTGGTAATGTCACAGGACATGTGACCTGCTCCAGCTTAGCCCGGTCCCCAGCTCGGCAATTGTGAAATGCAGTTAGTGGATTTTCTTACTAATTTAAAGAAAGGAAGAATGCAAACTAGCTGTGGCAACGGCCGCTCTACACAATCACAGGCTGCCGAAGGGACACAGATGGGTGGGAGGGACAGCAAACGGCATGATCAACAATTTTTTTGCAGCATAGAGAAAAATAATTCTCTAGTACCTGAATGAGTATGAACAGAATGTAATGCAGCATATATTGACAGTCTTTTATTTATTTGGTTTTATTGACACTTTAACCACTTGCCTACAGTGCACTTTCACCCCCTTCCTGCCCAGACCAATTTTCAGCTTTCAGCGCTCTCACACTTTGAATGACAATTACTCAGTCATGCAACACTGTACCCATAAAAAACTGTGTCCCTTTTTTCACACAAATAGAGCTTTCTTTTGATGGTATTTTTTCACTACTGTTTTTTTCTTATTTTTTGTGCTATAAATAAAAAAAGACTGAAAATATTGTGAAAAAACTAATTTTTTCTGTCATAAAATTTTGTAAATTAGTAATTTTTCTTCACAAATTTTGGCCAAAATGTATACTGCTACTTATCTTTGGTAAAAATAACCCAAATAAGTGTATATTATTTGGTCTTTGTGAAAGTTATAGAGTCCACGAGTTATGGCGCTAATCATTGAAAATTGATCACACTTGATCACACCTGATTTACTGTACTCATTTCTTGAGACACTAAAAAGTCAGGAAAGTACAAATACCCCCAAATGACCCCTTTTTGGAAAGTAGACATTCCAAGGTATTTAATAAGGGGCATGGTGAGTTTTTTGAAGTTGTAATTTTTTTCCCACAATTCTTTGCAAAATTAAGATTTTTTTTTTTACAAATTGACGTATTAACAGGTTATTTCTCTCACACAGCATATGTATACTTGCAACTACACCCCAAAACACATTCTACTACTCCTCCTGAGTATGGCAATACCACATGTGTGAGACTTTTTCACAGCCTAGCCACATACAGAGGCCTAACATTCAAGTAGTACCGCCCGGCAAATGACCCCATTTTGGAAAGCAAACACTGCAACGTATAATTTTTGAGGCATAATGAGTCTTTTGAACGTGTCATTTTTTTCCACACGTTTTTGGAAACTGTGGAAAGAAAATGAAAATGCATTTTTTTTTACACAAAGTTGTCCATTTATGAAATATTTTCAACACATAGCATGTACATAGCAAAAATTGCACCCCAAAATACATTCTGCTACTCCTCCTGATTATGTCAATACCACATGTGTGAGACTTTTTCACAGCCTGACCACATACAGAGGCCTAACATCCAAGTAGCACCGTCCGGCATTCTAGGAGCACAAATTACACATATAATTTCCTGACAACCTATCGCACTTTTGAAGGCCCTGTAGCACCAGGACAATGGAAACCTCCATAAAATGACCCTATTTTGGAAAGCAAACAGCCCAACGTATAATTTTTGAGGCATAATGAGTCTTTTGAATATGTCATTTTTTTTCCACTAGTTTTTGGAAAATGTGGAAAGAAAATAAAAACGCATTTTTTTTTACACAAAGCTGTCCATTTATGCAATATTTCTAACACATAGCATGTACATAGCAAAAATTGCACCCCAAAATACATTCTGCTATTCCTCCTGAGTATGGCGATACCACATGTGTAACACTTTTACACAGCCTAGCCACATACAGAGGCCCAACATCCAAGTAGCACTTAACACAAAGTTGTCCATTTATCCACTTTAAGACTGGGCCTATTTTTGACACTTGGTGTTTACAAGCTAAAATCAATTTTTTTGCTAGAAAACTACTTAGAACCCCCAAACATTATATATTTTTTTTTAGAAGAGACCCTAGAGAATAAAATGGAGATCAAAATAATGTGGGTTTGTGGCGCGCTTCAGAAGTGAAAATATAAATTATTTATAAAACGATGTGAATATATATATTTAATAATTGGGTAAAACCGTGTTCTTTTTTGCTGGGAGTAGGTGGTCACTTAAAAGTATAAACGTGATTATATATAGTGCAAAATATAAATAAATAAATCCAATATGCCTCTATATTGTGTTGACTATATATGACAAAGTGCTGGGTGCTTGTATTTCTTAAAGATGTCAATAAATAAATAAAAAAAATGTAAATATTTCTTCAGAATCAATCAAAGGTGCTGTGTGCTTTCACTCTTCAATCTAAATATTTATAAATTAATAAAGTGCAGTGTTCATAGTGTCCATATAAAAGAATCCGAAATAAGGTGCAATTCCATTCAATGTCTTCAAAGGGAATAAAAGTGCTCTCATGCAAAATAAGGGTGTTGTGACTTGCTGCCTCTACCAGGTGTCACATCTAGGTGTTCTAGACTCTCACCTTAATAAGGTGTATATTGCGCCTGTTATATAGCTTAGCCTCCGGGTAAATGGTTAAGGGCTTTCGCTCATTCCGATATCCTGTTATAGCCTCCGGGTATTTCCTGTCCTGTCCGTTGTTCCCTGAGGAAGTCACGTGACGTGACGTGACGTAACGCGTAGGAGGAGCCGTCAGACTACCGGAAGTGACGTTAGAGATCGGAGCGAAGCACTCCCAACGCTGCATTTGTACATTCTTTGCGAACAAAATACCTGCTAAATGTAAGTGCAACTAACTTTTTTAACAATAAACTGGTTTGATATACTGCACCATGATGTCCCTTTATGCTTACTGAGCCCGAGGTACGATAAGGAGTTAAGGACGCCATAAAGTGTTAACACCCCAGAAACGGACAGGACAGGAAATACTACCCGGAGGCTATAACAGGATATCGGAATGAGCGAAAGCCCTTAACCATTTACCCGGAGGCTAAGCTATATAACAGGTGCAATATACACCTTATTAAGGTGAGAGTCTAGAACACCTAGTAGAGGCAGCAAGTCACAACACCCTTATTTTGCATGAGAGCACTTTTATTCCCTTTGAAGATATTGAATGGAATTGCACCTTATTTCGGATTCTTTTATATGGACACTATGAAAACTGCACTTTATTAATTTATAAATATTTAGATTGAAGAGTGAAGAGTGAAAGCACACAGCACCTTTGATTGATTCTGAAGAAATATTTACATTTTTTTTATTTATTTATTGACATCTTTAAGAAATACAAGCACCCAGCACTTTGTCATATATAGTCAACACAATATAGAGGCATATTGGATTTATTTATTCATATTTTGCACTATATATAATCACGTTTATACTTTTAAGTGACCACCTACTCCCAGCAAAAAAGAACACGGTTTTACCCAATTATTAAATATATATATTCACATCGTTTTATAAATAATTTATATTTTCACTTCTGAAGCGCGCCACAAACCCACACTATTTTAACCTGTATTAACTGGTTCCTGGTACCAGTACCGTGGTGCAGCAGTAAGAAGAAAAATACACACTACCTCAGATAGCGCAGGAACCACCCATACATATAATAAAATGGAGATCGTTTCAATATTTTTTATCACACTATATTTGCGAAGCAGTCTTCCAAATGCAAAATAAGGGTGTTGTGACAAATGCAATTTTTTTGAAAAAAATTCACTTTTTTTAATTAAAAAATAAGAAAACAGTAAATTTAGCCCAATTTTTTTCCATAATGTGAAAGATAATGTTACGCCGAGTAATTAGATACCCAACATGTCATGCTTTAAAATTGCGCATGCTCACAGAATGGCGCCAAACATTGGTACTTAAAAATCCCCATAGGCAACATTTTAAAAATTTCTACAGGTTACCAGCTTAGAGTTACAGAGAAGGTCTAGGGCTCAAATTATTGCTCTCGCTCTAACGAACGCGGCGATACCTCACATGTGTGGTTTGAACACCGTTTACATATGTGAGCGAGACTTGCGTTTTCAGTCGCTTCTGCGCGTGAGCTAACGGGGACAGGGCGCTTACATTTTTTTTTCCCCTATTTATTTTATTTATTATTTTTTTATTTTTACACACTTTTAAAAAAAAAAATGTTTTGATCATTTTTATTCCTATTACAAGGAATGTAAACATCCCTTGTAATAGCAATAGGCATGACAGGTCCTCTTTATTGTGAGCTCTGGGGTCAAAAATACCTCACACCTCACAGCTACACTAAAAAAGAGAAAAAAATTGTTGAAAAATAAAAAAAAAAAATTGCCCTTTTAACTGGTTGCTAGGCAATGACTTTTGACGTAGCTCCGGTCCTCCAAGACCATAGAGTCGAGTGAGGGCCATCTTGCCCTCACTCGACTTCCTGTCTCTGAGGATCCGGGTCCGGATAGTTTTCCCCGCTGCCGGCGGGTCCGGTAAGCTGAGAAAACATCTGGGACGTGGCGGGAGGGGCACCTTTTCCCCTGCACCGTAAAGGTAATTCCGCGGCGAATCCGCCACTGGGACCACCCTTATCTGAAAGCCGACCGCCCGCCGTTTAAAAAAATACCGGGGTTATGGCAGCTATCTGCTGCTATAACCCCAGTATTTAGCTTTTAATGGCCAACGTATATAGTCGTTAGGCGGTCGGTAAGTGGTTGCATGTATATAGCAAAAATTGCATCCCAAAATACATTCTATAAAGGAAAGTGTACAGGAATAGTCCGAGTCCATCTCCGATCCGCTACTATTAGCGATTTCAAATTCCGTATCGGATTCGGAATTGGATTCGGATACTGATGAGAGCTCCCCGGTGCTCTCATCAGTCATGGAGAGGACCTGAAGGGCCTCCTCGCTGCTGTACATCCTTTTTGACATGCTGGCTGTGATGGCCTGTGCGACGGGTGACGGTTGACTGCGGATGATCACTGATGGGTGGAAGGTGACTGATAGGTGGCAGGTGACGGGCACCTAAAGGGCTGACAGATGACGATGACTGATGGGTTGACAGATGACGATGACTGATGGGTTGACAGGTGACGATGACTGATGGGGTGACAGGTGACGATGACTGATGGGGTGACAGATGACGATGACTGATGGGGTGACAGATGACGATGACTGATGGGGTGACAGGTGACGATGACTGATGGGGTGACAGGTGATGATGATTGATGGGCTGACAGATGACGATCACTGATGAGGTGACAGGTGACGATGATCGATGGGGTGACAGATGACGATCACTGATGGGGTGACAAGTGACGATGATTGATGGGGTGACAGATGACGATCACTGAAGGGGTGACAAGTGACGATGATTGATGGGGTGACAAGTGACGATCACTGATGGGGTGACAGGTGACGATGACTGATGGGGTGACAGGTGACAGTAATTGATGGGGTGACAGGTGACGGGTGATGGTCACCGATGGGTGACAGGTGATGGGCGATGGTGCACGGCGGTACTGATGGCAGTCTCTGGTGACAGGTGCACTTTAGGCTACGTTCACATGTGAGCGTAGCGATCGCAGGCAGAATAACTGCGATTCTGCCCGCGATCCGGAAATCATTGTAAATCGTGGGACGCCTGTGCGTTGCCCGTGATTTGCAATAGCACCCCAAACGCTGTGCGATGTTGCCGCGATTTCCGCCTGCCAAATCGCAGTAACATCGCGCAAACAACGCATGATGCCCCAAAGAAGCTCTTGTACCTTTTTTGAGCATCATGCGTTGTTTGCGCGATGTTGCCGCAATTAAGGTTAATAAAAGGATTATATTTATTATTTGTAGAAAATAGTTTGTAGCAGCCTTCTAGTCAGGTGCCAGATAGGCAGTATAGTTTTTGGTTCTGGCTGCTTATAAGCAGAATAACAGCCTAAAGGTATGTGCTTTCTGCTTATCAGGGAGCAAGATTTACATTTAGGCCTGTTCCATGTGCCCTGTGTGGGATTCAACTGGGCTGAGGGAGTGTCCCCACTGTGTCCAATAGTAAGGCACGTTGGACAGTGGAGGAAACCCAACCAGTGACACAGGCTTTAATATCTATCCCATGAGGGATAGGGTAATAAAAGCCAAGGGCACATGTGGCAAGGCGTCTTTGGGCGGAAAGCCAGGTCCCAGAAGGAGGGTGACTGCTGTCTCTCCTTCTGTAGCTGTAGATGGTGGTCACAGGCAGTCGGTCTGGTGAACCAGAGTGTAGGGCTGAATCCAGAGGTCCAGAAAAGCTGACTGGTGGAGTTGGAGGCAACAGTGACTCTGGAAAAACAGTGTCCGTGAGTACAGAACAACTTGCCCGGGGGTCTGCCCAGGAAGGGGACCACTCCAGAGGATAGAGTCAGTGGACGGGTGTCAGCACACACAGTGAGAGAGAAAGGGGTGCCGAGTTTAGAACCCTGAAGAGAATGGGGGGAAAAGGGGATATGCCTGTATTAGGCTCCCCTTTTCCTTATGGGATCGTGGCAGTTAAATAATAAGATGATAACTCAGGTAGTTAAAGGTTTGAAAATAGCAGTATTTGATTGGCTAAATTTAATTACTAGTCTAGGATAGGGCATTAAGAATTAGCCAATAAAATCCCAAAAAATTCCAATAATTTCCCTATAAATATGGGCAGCACTCCAACGGTTTTTTCAGTTATCCTGGAGAGGACATCACATCAGCACTGCCTACGATCCCATTACAAGCAGGAACACTTAAAGTATCTTCATTTCAGTGCAGAGTGAAGCAGCAGCCTTGCCGCATCTTAAAGTCAGTTGTCCTAAATACTGTGAATAGTTATTAGTTGGAGTGTCTCACTCATCCCTTCTCCTATCCAAGTTCTAAATAAAACTACAAAACAACATCCCCTGGACTGATCATTGACTGAGCAAAGTACCTAAAGTGATACGTTTCTGCAACCAGTTGCTACGGGTAAGCCAGGGGAATCCAGAAAGTGTTATATCCAGCATTTCTTTAGGGGGCAGTGCTACATAATAATACATTTATTTTCCAGATTCATCCATAAATATATTTGATACTGTTCCTTATATTACCCTGACATAGAAGCTGACAATGCAAGGACTAGGGAAAAATCCAAAATGAGTAGTGATCTTCCACCAGCAAGGGTACTCAGTTTATTGAGTCTAGTTGAAAAAGTAATATCGAGTTTTTACTGATAACACAAAATAAAACAAACGTTTTACAATTTAAAAATGTCTAAATAGGTAGTTAAAAGGCAAGCAAAGTGAATGTTGAAAAATGTAAGCTTGTGCATCTTGGTCACAGTATATAAAGTAATCCGATATGCATTAGATAAAATACAGTTAGACAAAAAACCTTGAAAAACTGGTTAGAAGTTAGCTATGCACCACCGCTTACTATCAAGTAACAGCTGCAAACATAGACAAAATAATAAAAAGATATAAAATATAAAGATAAGCAAAATCAGTCATGGATTTTAATTTGAAAATATGTCCCGTTGGCTGGTTTTGATTTGTTCTTACAAAAAAAAAAAGCTATCAACTTTTTTTTAAGTGATTGTAGAGTCTCTGTTGTTTTTCATGTTATAGTTACCTGCTCTGTGAAGTTGGTTTTGCACAGAGCAGCCCAGATCCTCCTTTTCTTGAGTTCCTAGGCTGGCTCTCTTGGCCCCTCCCTCCTATCGAGTGCCCCCACTGCAAGCAGCTTGCTATGGGGCACCCGAGCCGAGCCACAGCTCTGTGTGTCCAAACACCTTCACCGCAGCTCCTCTAAAAGATCTGGCAGAACAGCACATAAAACAAAAGAAGAGGGTGCAGATTCAAATGTACTATACTCGAATATGCACCTTCTTCTTTTGTTTTATGTCATCTGTACCCTGCCAATCATTAGCAACTGAGGCATTCACCATCCCGGAGCCACATACATAAAGAGTATGTGAATGCTGCCCTGAGACACTTATGATTGGCCAGATACAATAAATCCTGGTGGGATCTCTCAAGTGGGTTTGGAATCAGATCTGAACATGTCTGAGCTCATCCCTACTAACCAAATACACTTAGGTTACCTCCCGGCTCAGAACCTGTGACTGAACAGTTTAAGGCAAAGTTTACATTTTTACCATGTTCAGGAAGGAGAGGGGGGAAGGGGTCAGTAAATATGTCATGAACGACATACTTAGTGTTCAGTACCGATCAACCACTGTTTTAATTTATAACTGAAGCATAGAAAACTGTGTTTACTATGCTTTAGTTTGTTAATAAAGCTGTGTACAGAGCTATTCCTGTTTATTAATTCTGTGCACCTGTGTCCTCAATCTCCTTTCTCTGTCTCAAAGGTTCTGTTTACACACCTGATATCCCACCAAAGCCCTCCAAATTGTAAAAAAACATTATTTTAAAAAATTAAAATAAAGAACTACTGACACTACCCTCTGCCCTACTAACACCAACCTCTGCCCTACTAACACCAACCTCTGCCCTACTAGTAGCATCCACTGCTCTACTAACATCATCCACTGCTCTACTGACTGACACCATCCACTGTCATACTGATATTGTCAACTGCTCTACTGACACTGTCCTCTGACCCCACACACCATTCACTGCCCTACTAAACACTGTCCACACACCATCCACTGCCCTACTGACACTGTCCACACATCATCCACTCCCCTACTGACACTGTCCACACACCATTGACTGCTCTACTGACACTGTTCATACACCATCCACTGCCCTACTGACACAGTCCACACACCATCCACTGCCCTACTGACACAGTCCACATACCATCCACTGCTCTACTGACACTGTCCACACACCATCCACTGCCCTACTGACACAGTCCACACACCATTCACTGCCCTACTGACACTGTCCACATACCGTTCACTGCCCTACTGACACTGTCCACATACCGTTCACTGCCCTACTGAAACTGTCAACACACCATCCACTGCCCTACTGACACTGTCCATACACCATCCACTGCCCTACTGGCACCATCCACACACCATCCACTGCCCTACTGACACTGTCCACACACCATCCACTGCCCTACTGACACAGTCCACACACCATTCACTGCCCTACTGACACTGTCCACATACCGTTCACTGCCCTACTGACACTGTCCACATACCGTTCACTGCCCTACTGAAACTGTCAACACACCATCCACTGCCCTACTGACACTGTCCATACACCATCCACTGCCCTACTGGCACCATCCACACACCATCCACTGCCCTACTGACACTGTCCACACACCATCCACTGCCCTACTGACACTGTCCACACACCATCTACTGCCCTACTGACACTGTCCACACACCATCCACTGCCCTACTGACATGGTACGCACACCATTCACTGCCCTACTGACACGGTCCACACACCATTCACTCACTGCCCTACTGACACTGTCCACACACCATTCACTGCCCTACTGAAACTGTCCACACACCATCCACTGCCCTACTGACACTGTCCACACACCATTCACTGCCCTACTGACACAGTCCACACATCATCCACTCCCCTACTGACACTGTCCACACACCATTGACTGCTCTACTGACACTGTCCACACACCATCCACTGCCCTACTGACACAGTCCACACACCATTCACTGCCCTACTGACACTGTCCACATACCATCCACTGCCCTACTGACACTGTCCACACACCATCCACTGCCCTACTGGCACCTTCCACACACCATCCACTGCCCTACTGACACTGTCCACACACCATCCACTGCCCTACTGGCACCTTCCACACACCATTTTTATTTTACCAAAAATATGTAGCAGAATACAAATTGGTCTAAAAGGATGAAAAAATAAGATTTTTACATTTTGGAGGGATAATATATATATTAGAATGTGAAAAATATTGTTTTTTTTTTTCCAGAAATGTCGCCAATTTTTGTTTCGAGCGCAAAAAATAAAAATCGCACAGGTGATCAAATACCAGCAAAAAAATCTCTATTTGAGGGGGGAAAAAACATCAATTTTATTTAGGTACAGCGTCGCGTTATTTTCCGTTAAAATAACGCAGTGCAGAATCACAAAAAATGGCCTGGTCATTAAGGGGGCAAATCCTTATGGTCCAGAACTGATTAAATAAAAAAGAGGTTTATACCTACAGTATCTCGCAAAAGTGAGTACTCCCCTAACATTTTTGTAAATATTTAATATATCTTTTCATGTGACAGCACTGAAGAAATTACACTTTGCTACAATGTAAAGTAGTGAGTGTACAACTTGTATAACAGTGTAAATTTGCTGTCCCCTCAAAATAACTCAACACACAGCCATTAATGTCTAAACCACTGGCAACAAAAGTGAGTACACCCGTAAGTAAAAATGTTAAAATTGGGCCCAATTAAACATTTTCCCTCCCCGGTGTCATGTGACTCGTTAGTGGTACAAGGTCTCAGGTGTGAATGGGGAGCAGGTGTGTTAAATTTGGTGTTATCGCTCTCACTCTCTCATACTGGTCACTGGAAGTTCAACATGGCACCTCAAGGCAAAGAGGATCTGAGGATCTTAAAAACAAATTGTTGCTCTACATAAGAATATATAAGAAAGTTGCCAAGACCCTGAAACTGAGCTGCAGCACAGTGGCCAAGACCATGCAGCAGTTTAACGGGACAGGTTATACTCAGAACAGGCCTCGCCATGGTTAACCAAAGAAGTTGAGTGCACATGCTCAGTGTTATATCCATGAGTTGTCTTTGGGAAATAGACAAATTAGTGCTGCCAACATTGCTGCAGAGGTTGAAGGGGTGGGAGGTCAGCCTGTCAGTGCTCAGACCATATGCCGCACACTGCATCAAATTGTTCTGCATGGCTGTCGTCCCAGAAGGAAGCCTCTTCTAAAGCTGATGCACAAGAAAGACCGCAAACAGTTTGCTGAAGACAAACAGAATAAGGACATGGATTACTGGAACCATGTCCTGTGGTCTGATGAGGGCAAGATAAACGTATTTGGTTCAGATGGTGTCAAGCCTGTGTAGTGGCAGCCAGGTGAGGAGTACAAAGACAAGTGTGTCTTGCCTACAGTCAAGCATGGTGGTGGGAGTGTCATGGACTGGGGTTGCATGAGTGCTGCCGGCACTGGGGAGCTACAGTTCATTGAGGGAACCATGAATGCCAACATGTACTGTGACATACTGAAGCAGAGCATGATCCCCTCTCTTCGGAGACTAGGCTGCAGGGCAGTATTCCAACATGATAATGACCCCAAGTACACCTCCAAGATGACCACTGCCTTGTAAAAAAAGCTGAGGGTAAAGGTGATGGACTGGCCAAGCATGCCTCTATTGAGCATCCTCAAACGGAAGGTGGAGGAGTGCAAGGTCTCTAACATCCACCAGCTCCGTGATGTCGTCATGGAGGAGTGGAAGAGGACTCCAGTGGCAACCTGTGAAGCTCTGGTTAACTCATTGCCCGAGAGGGTTAAGGCAGTGCTGGAAAATAATGGTGGCCACACAAAATATTGACACTTTGGGTCCAATTTGGAGGTTTTCAATTAGGGGTGTACTAAGTTTTGTTGCTAGTGGTTTAGACATTAATGGCTGTGTGTTGAGTTATTTTGGGGGGACAGCAAATTTAGACCGTTATACAAGCTGTACACTCACTACTTTACATTGTAGCAAAGTGTCATTTCTTCAGTGCTGTCACATGAAAATATATAATAACATATTTACAAAAATGTGAGGGGTGTACTCACTTTTGTGAGATACTGTACCTGCTTTGTGTACTGGTATTGCACAGAGCGACCCCAAACCTCCACTTCTTGGTTCCCCACTGGCGCTGTCCACTTCTTCTCTTTTGTCTCAGCTGCTATGGGGGCAGACATGCGGGCTCACTCCCTCCATAGACAAACAGAGCACAGTTCAGCCCTGAACGCCACTCCCTCCCTACTGGATTTAATTGACAGCAGCAAGAGCCAATGGTTCCCACTGGTATCAATCTGCCCTGTGAGACTAGGGAGAAAGAGCAGTGCGCTGTAGACAGGCACAGCGCTGGATCAATAAAGGACTCAGGTTAGTATTTAGGGAGGGAGGGAAGCAGACAGCGAAAGGTTTTTTACCTTATGGCATGTTTTGCATTAAGGTAAAAACCTTGTGAATTTAGAAGCACTTTAAAGCGACCCAACCACTCTAAAAGTAACTCTGAGGGATACACATAAAATGTTAATAAGACAACCTATAATGTCAGTTATGTTTGGATTGACTGCCTAAATTTAAAGTTCGTTTAAATTCAAAACCCTTTTTTTTTTTAAACAGCGTGGGAGGGATTAAACCCATGTGGTTTTTTTTTTCCTATCCCATTGGGAAAATTTCTTATCACTTCCTGTACTTCTTGAGCCAACTCCTTTGTTGCCTTGGCGGTATGTTTTGGGTCATTTTCATGAGGAAATACCCATCCAGGACCCTACTTTAGAAGAAGGTTCTCATCCAAGATTTTACAATACATGGCCCTGTCTATTGGCCCCTCAATGCGGCAAAGTCAGGCCTGTACCTTTAGCAGAGAAACAGCCCCAAAGCATCATGTTACCACCACTGTGCTTGAGTGCAGGGATGCTGTTCTTAAGGTCATAGTCAACATTTTTCTTCCTCAAAACAAAGAGTCGAGTTAATGCCAAAGAGCTTAATTTTGGTCACATCCAACCACAGCGCTTCCTCCCAATCCTTCTCTGAATAATTCAGATGTTTATTGGCATGACTGTGCAAGTGAACTCGACGTGTTTGGAGGAAGAAAAATGCTGATTATGACCCTAAGAACACCATCCCTACAGTCAAGCACGGAGGTGGAAACATTATGCTTTGGGGCTGTTTCTCTGCTAAAGGTACAGACTATTGTAAAATCTTGGATAAGAACCTTCTTCCCTCAGCCAGAACACTGAAGATAGGTCCTGGATGGGTCTTTCAGCATGACAATGACCCAAAACAATGACAGCCAAGAAACCCTAAGGATTTAGAGAAGATCTGTAAAAAAGAGTGGAACAAAATCCCTCCAGAGATGTGTGCAAACCTGATCACCAACAACAAGAAACGTCTTACCTCTGTGCTTGCCAACATGAGTTTCTCCACCAAGTACTAAGTCATGTTTTGCTTAGGGATCAAAATACACCTGTAATAAAATGTATAGACCCATTTCCTTTTAAGTGGGCAAACTTACAAAATCTGCAGGGGGTCAACTATTTATTTTAACCACTGTATCTACAGTATATATTGGCTTAGTTGTGACAAAGTGATGCATGTTCATATGCCTAAATAATATGATGAATGTTACAATTTTCTTTTTCAGGTATTGGCCCAATTTTTGGTCTTTTAGTTGTACACCTGATTGGTTCAGCCAGTGATCGGTGGAACAGCAGATATGGCCGTCGCCGTCCCTTCATCTGGATTCTTTGCTTTGGAGTTATGTTGAGTCTCATTATTATCCCATATTCCAGCTATCTGGCCAGTTTTACCGGTCGCCATCATGCTGGCATGGAGGTGGCCTTCCTAGTGTTTGGAATTGTCCTCCTGGATTCCTGTGGACAGGTCTGTTTTACTCCTTTGGAAGCCTTACTGTCTGACCTTTTCCCAGAAGGAGAGGCTTGCAGGAAGGCATTCTCAGTCTATGCATTAACAGTTGGACTAGGTGCATGCATCGGTTATTTATTACCCTCTGTGGACTGGAGTGGCAGCTGGCTGGCACAGCAGTTAGGAGGGCAGGAACAATTTCTGTTTACACTCCTGCTTATTATATTTTCTGGATGTGTATTTGCTACATTCTTTGTCTCAGAAGAGATCTGGACGAATTCAGTACATCAGGAAATCTCTTTGGAGCACACAGGAAGATGGGGGACTTGCCTGAAAGTGTGTCAGCCTTGGACTCTGCCATCCAATCTTTGTCGTTTGGTTGTTGCATTCAGAAGTACATGTGCTTTGGTTCCACGATTGAGGAGATTTTGTTGCGGGGTGCCCATTGCTCTGTCGCGCCTATTTGTGGCACAACTATGCTCTTGGATGGGCCTTATGACATTTATACTGTTTTATACCGATTTTGTTGGAGAAGGACTGTATCATGGTGTACCAATAGCAGAACCAGGCACAGAGGCTAGACTTCGTTATGATGAAGGTCAGTAAAATGATAAATCAGAAACAAATATTCACAAACCAAAACTTTCTTAATCTATTTTATCTTTATTGCGTATTTCCTCTTCATCCTGCAGCATTATCTTTTCTAGAAATTGCTCTTAAATCGGTATATATTAATTCTCACAAGCAGCATGGCATTTGCTTTATTTTTGTTGTTTTTCTAATCTCAACTAGGAGTCAGGATGGGAAGTCTGGGCCTCTTTCTTCAGTCTGTGATATCAATAGTCTTTTCAGCCTCTATGGATTACCTGGTTAGGACATTTGGAACAAGATTTGTCTACCTAGCTGGTGTCTCTTGTCTACCTGTTGCTGCAGTCGTCATATGCTTTTCTAGTAATGTTATCATGGTAACCGCATCAGCTGCCATAACAGGAATCCCATTCTCTGTGCTTCAGATCCTGCCCTATACTCTCACTTCATTATATCACCATAACCGTCAGGTAAGTCACCAACATGTTACACCAAGTCTCTGTGCATGAAGCTATACTTTTCAGTGTCCAATAATTCATGGTTTGCCTTTTAAATAAAGTTCATACAATCATCATCAGTAAAAACAATCCCAGCACCATTTAAGAAAACCTAGACATGTAAATGATTGTTATAGCTCATAGAGTTTTAACCTAAGAATTCAAAACGCTGTGGAAATCTGTCATCTCCCATGCTTGATATATCCCATCTACAGGCACATTTGATCCATCCTTATACCTAATAAATTTTAAAGACTGGTAGTTCAGAACATTTAAATACAGCAAAAGTAATTTCTGCTAACAATATTGCAAACTACCAAATGAGCATCATGCCAGGGATGTTTTTAATAATATGAAGGATATTAGCTTAGTGATGCAATAAGACAGCGCAAATCAAGTAGGAAATATAAATCAGGATGAAGAAGTCAAAGCCCAACCTTTTAGTTTTGGTAATAGGGAAGATATAAGGCTCATGTCAAAATTTTGTTCCAGTGTTTATCTATTTGGGAGATTTAGCCTCACTTTCCTTCAGGACAGGAAGTGATGGGACATCTCTCCAGTGAGAAGAAGTAAAGACTGCAAAAGAACACATTTTTTCAGTAAAAAGTGAAAGGATTGGGATCTCTGTCAGATTTTATATTTTTTTCTGCCTGAGGTTATCGTCTCCCCTTTTTTCTTTTAAAGCTGTTAAAGGGACAGGATGGAAGGGGAAATCTTCCCATTTGGGAAACAGGCAGCAATAACAATTTTACATAATTATTTACTTTTTCTAAGACTATCCAGATCCCAAAAAATAAATACATAAATAAAAAAAAATATTTGACTACAGTTATAAAAGGTCAGTTCACCGAAATTTGACTTATTAGTTGTTGGCAAAGGCTGTTGAGCTGTTCCTAGAAATATTTGCATTCTATCTTTATTTCAGCTCTTAGAAGTTCATATCACCTTTGCACGTTCCAGTAAGTCTTGTAGGAATTTCCTTTAATATAAGCTAAAAAAAACATCCAGTGGGAAGAGTGGGATCGCCCTCCAATGGTCAGCACAGACACATAAACTTAAAACGAAACCAGCTTTAGTTTCAGTTTAAATAGTTTGTTTGGACCAAGCTGGCCCAAACAAACTATTTCCCTCACTAGCATGTGCAGGCCACTGGATGTGCTGTATGAACTGTATGTAGCTGAGGCTACATACAATATACATCACTGTGTTCCGGGTGCAAAAAAAGACCCTTCCTATCTCATACCTGGAACAAAATAGTGTTGTTCTGGGTGGTGCTTAGTTTATAGGCAGCTTTGTATTCTATCAATGAGTCAGAGAGATGTGCTGATGATGTCACAATCTCCAACTAACCAATAATCTCAACAAGTCCTTGGGAGATTTAAATAATGTCATATGTTTTAAACCTTCATCATCAAGCAAAAACTTAAATACTTTTGGGTGGACTGATAATTTTAATGTTTAGGATTACATTTTTAAGATGAAAATACCTATTTATTAGGTTTCTCTAAATGGTCTATTTTTTTTAAATATTGTTCTAGTGTATATTTCTTTATATATATATTATTCTTCATGGTATATTTTCTTCTTTCATGCTATCTTTGGACAACCTCTAATGCTGGAGTGCAGAATGTTTCTTCTGTTCTGTAATTGTCCCAGGTACTGAACTGCATGTGCTTTATTTTGGCATTTATGAAGAAATTTACACTTAGGCACCTCTTCTCTATGAAGAATACGTTTAATTGTTGTAGTTGTTCCTCATAACTGAGGTCCTCCAGCCCCTATTGCTTTTGTTGCCATTCTCTGCACTCTCTCCAGTTCAAGGACATCCTGCCTGAAGTTTGGAGATGAAAATTGGACTGCATACTTACAATATGGCTTAAAGTATCAGAAGTCCTACTTCTTCCATTTTAATAACCAGACTTCTAGCATTTGTGTGCAAAATGTGCATAAGCACATATTATTTTATCCTTGGTTGCTCTTGGGTTAGTTAGATTTCGCAAACCTGCTTCGGTTTTTGATGTTTTAGTTTCTCTTCCATCTTTGCCCACATCTACATTAGGTGCACACGTTGATCCTTGTGCGATGCACGGTATACCTCTCCCACCCCAAGGATGTTCAGGGATGCATAGATCACTGAAAAAGTTTTCAGGGCACTAGGGAAATGCTGGCATATGTGTTCAAAAGCCGTTTTAAGCCATACCACAGTGAACAAGAACATAGAAGTCATGTGAAACACATCTACTGTCCTACCCTGCTGTACCTTGTACCACTTATGTGAATAAAGGAACTTTTCTTCATTGGATTCCATGGTGGTGTGCGACCATTTTCTTCTTTTATGAGGAATTTAATATACAGTGCCTTGAAAAAGTATTCATACCCCTTGAAATTTTCCACATTTTGTCATGTTACAACCAAAAACGTTAATGTATTTTATTGGGATTTTATGTGATTAGACCAACACAAAGTGGCACACAATTATGAAGTAGAAGGAAAATGATAAATGTTTTTTAAATTTTTTTTTACAAATATCTGAAACGTGTAGCGTGCATTTATATTCAGCCCCCCTGAGTCAATACTTTGTAGAACCACCTTTTACTGCATTTACAGCTGCAAGTCTTTTGTGTTTGTGTCTCTACCAGCTTTGCACATCTAGAGATTGACATTTTTGCCCATTCCTCTATGCAAAATAGCTCAGGCTCTGTCAGATTGGATGAAGAGCCTCTGTGAACAGAAATTTTTAAGTCTTGCCACGGATTCTCAAATGAAATTAGGTCTGGTCTTTGACTGGGCCATTCTAACACATGAATATGCTTTGAACTAAACCATTCCATTGTAGCTCTGGCTGTATGTTTAGGGTCTTTGTCCTGCTGAAAGGTGAACCTCTGCACCAGTCTCAAGTCTTTTGCAAACTAACAGGCTCTCTTCTCAGATTGCCCTGTGTTTGGCTCCATCCATCTTCCTATCAACTTTGACCAGCTTCCCTGTCCCTGCTGAAGAAAAAAATGGTGTGTTCAGGGTGATATGAAGTGTTAGTTTTCCCCCACACATAGCGTTTTGCTTTTATGCCAAAAAGTCAAAATTTAGGTCTCATCTAACCAGTGCACCTTTTTCCATGCTTGCTGTGACCTCCACTTGGCTTCCTGCAAACGGGACTTCCTTTGTCTTTCTTTCAACAATGGTTTTCTTCTTGCCACTCTTCCATAAATCCCAAATAAAATACATTTACATTTTTGGTTTGTAACATGACGAAATGTGAAAATTTTAAGCGGATGAATCCTTTGTCAAGGCACTGTATAGCACAGTATACAGTACATACAGCAGCAGTTTGTTATATGTGGTGTCCTGTTTCAGTTGTGATGCTTATTGGAGAATTGTATGGGTACAGTGATGGTCAGTTGAAGTGCATGGGGGCAGTGGAAGTGCGTGGAGAAGTGCAGAGTGCAGTAGAGGTGAATTAAGGAGTGCATGGGGGATGAGTAAAATTGTAATATTCAGTATCTGCCATTGAAGAAGTACACGGACCCAGTGGTGGTCAGGCAAGAAGTGCATGGGTATAGTGGCAGTCAGTGTGGTGCACATGCGTAGTGGTGAAGTGGGGACACATCATGTTAGTCAGTAAGCATTGCATACTTATAGTGGTGGTAATGTAATTGACATTTATCTCTAAATAACCCAGTCATCCTCCATTTTACTGGGGACAATGTGTTGGCAAAAAAATAAAAACCTCTATGTCCAGCCTGTGCCCTACACTATGTTGTGTATTTAAAACAAGGAGCCATAAAAAGAGTGAGCGAGCTCTGCCTTTGGCTATCACCAGAGTGTGTGGCAGGATTTGTACCTCTGCTTTCTGCTAAAAGCCCAAAAAGTTAATGAAAGTGCAGAAATAGCTTTCTCACATGTCCCAATTCTCGGTTTAAATCATTATAGAAGATATATTTGACACTGCTCTATAAAATGCTAAGGAAAAATGTATTGTTAGTCTTATACTGTGCTACTTTATAATATGCAAATGAAAACATGTCCTGTTCTATTCAACAGGTGTTTCTCCCCAAATATAAGGATGTGGCAGAGGATGAGACAGTACAGAAGGAAAGAAAGCCTGCATTCATCAAAGAAGCAATGGACAGTAATGGTGTTTTACTTTTCTCTGCAAATCCTTCTTCTTTGTGTCTTGGTCCTTCCTGTGATGGGTCTCTTACAGTTGGAGAATCACTTGCACCAAACCACGGGATCTGCCTAGACATAGCCATACTTGACAGTGCCTGTCTGCTCTCACAGGTGGTCCCTTCTCTTCTAATGGGTTTTATTGTACAAAAGACACAAACAGTCACAGCTTATATTGCCTTTGCAGCAGTCTTTGGATTGATAGCTGTATATTTTTCAAATAAGGTAATATTTGACAAAAACGATATGGTGAAAACAACGGCTTTGTAACAAGAACATCAAAAATTACTTAAAACAGAACTATAGGCAAAACTTTTTTTTTTTTCATTTTGGATAGAGTAATGAAGGGTTATAACAGTTGACAGATTTTGTTTTTTTTTGGCCACCTGTGTCCCATTGCGGAAATTTCCCTTCACTTCCTGTCCCATAGGCAAACAGGAAGTGAGAGGAAATCTTTGAAAATTAAGGGAGTTCCTTGGGGATCCTTAGGTCACCAAAACTAGCGTCCCCATTGGAAGATTATCTCTCTATTACTTTTCTTGGGATAACCCAAAGTTTTGGATTTTCTTTTACTTTTACTTTCAATGATAATTGTAAACAGGACAAATAAAGAGGGTGAATCTCCCCAATGGGAGCACAGACAGCTTCAAAAAACCTGAATCTCACTGCACCAAAACTAAAGAAAAAGTTGTGCCTTTAGTTATACTTTATGTATGACAGGTTTGAAATATGAAATATAAATGTAAAGGTATAAATGAAGGCTGGATATTTACATGAAGGCTTGCTTGAAAGGAGAATCTGTGTTTTTACTGTGAATATTAAAGTATGTTACATATTAAATGAATGCCACTTTGCAGATTTAATATATTATTAAAAATTTCAACAACTATATGTTTACCAAGTTTTTATTTTGCCATTGGTAATAAGAATTTATGATGTGTTGAAGTAAACACCTCCTTCTAAAGTATTAATAAAGTGGAATAATTATTGAATACTGTTATGGATTGCAGTGAACCCTCTGTATCTCCAGCAGATGGCTCTTCAAAAAGCAGACTCAAGTAATGTCTGGTCTTCTTCAAAGCCATTGACCTTGCATGGCAGACAGCACCACTGTGCAACCCTCAGGAAAGTGGAGGTCACGTCAGGAATGGCTGGAGATTCAGCTTGGTAGCAAACAAATATATTCACAGAGCAAGCAGAAGGTCAAGACAAAAGAGTTGTAAACAGTGGCAACCAAATAAAAGCATATATATAAAAACATAAGCGGTAATAAACCTAAAATCAAACATTTCATATATTGCAGCTTGTGGTGGCTGCAATAGTTTTCTTTCTTTCCTTTATATTCACCTGATATAACTGTAAGAAAAAGTAAGTTGTTTTTTACCAGAATAAGCTGTTCGGGAGATGTAGCAGTTAGAGGGTTGAGACAAACCCATTTACTACCGAGAAGGGTGCTTACAATGATCAGCCTTTATTTATGAAAATCTTTTATCTAAAAAGGGAAAAAAAAAAACCTGTTGTAACTGTTGGACCAATGCAAGTATGTACAGTATGTGCCATTCCTGTGCGATCCCCGTAAAAGCTGTAAATCACTGTAGTAGGTTCTGCTACTACAGTGATTCCTACTAGTTTCCAGGTTCTGTGCCAAGCGACTGCCCTGCTGCATCGTGAACACAGGAGGCTGGTTGCTCGTGATGGGCGGGGTTCTGGGAACACATTGCATTTTCTCAATAAATGTAAAGCCTTCTTTGATTGGACAGGCTAGAGAGGTGGGATGGTGACATCATAATCTCCACCTTGTCCAATCAAAGAACACTTTGCATTCATTGAGAAATGCAAAGTGTTCTCTGCAAGGCTCTCCTGCCGCGCAAACAACCTCCTGTGTTCAATGAGCCCCAGGATAGCCGTTCAGGCACAGGACCCAAAATACCAGCAGCAATCACTGTAGTAGTGGTTCCATTACAGTAATTTCCATCTTCCTTGAGGATCTCACAGGTATGGCATATACATATATACATTGGTCCAAGCTTGAGAAATGTAACTATGTATAAATTGCCATACCTAAACTTCAGCTGTAAGGCCTCATTTAAGCAGGTGTTCCTATCCATGCACCCAGGTGAAGGGTACAGTGTCTGCATTAGGGGTCACGAAAAAAAAAAATCTGATAAAATTTCCGTTATTGGGAGATTCAGATGTATCCAAATTTCCAAATCACAATGGAAACAAATTTCAACGAATGCAAAATAAATTATAAAGAATTATTTGAATTTGAAAATAAATTCAAATTCGAAAATGAATTTGAAATGGAAACATATTGCAATAAATACAGTAAGGTATAAAAGTGAAATAAGATGACTATTCCTACTTGGGCTGCTTTATAGAACATAATATAAAAAAATAGAACAAAACAAAAATAGAAAAAATGGAATAGAATAGAAAAAAATGGAATCGAAAATGAAAAGAATTAAATAGAAAATAAAGTAATAGAATAGAAAGAATATAGCCATCTTCAAAAATTCAAATTTCAAATAATATAAAATAGAATAGAATAAAATAGAATATAACAGTCTTCTGAAATGTGAATTTTGAATAATATAAAATAGAATAGAAAAAAATAGAAAGAATATACGTGTCTTCTGAAATGTGAATTTCAAATAGAATAGAACCAGTTATTCTTCACAGTGACGTTGAATGGATTTAATATTCTCTATTCAAATTCGATTCAAATTTGATCTAAAACAAATAAATGAAACAAAACTAAACAAAATAAATTTTGTTATTAATTCAACAAAAAAAAGGATTAGTAACTTAACAAATGTATACGAAATAAAACTAATATTTTTGTTCTGCACATGTCTACTGTCAAATTAGGACCAGTGGCTGTATCCATTCATTAAATGGGACTGTCTGTGCATCCTGTGCTGATGAAGACAACCTTTCGCATGGGTGTATGGATAGGTGGGCCTAAAGGAATTACGTAGTTAAAGTTTGGGGTTGTCATTGTCATTCTTGTTCCTAAGAATACTAGTTGCTGGCAATTTTTGACTTTGTTACTTTTAGTCACAGGTCTGGAATAAGCATGCATATTTGTTTCAAGTCAGTGACTCAGCAAATGGTGTGGACGTAGCACATGTGATTATTCCAGGAAGGAGATGTAAAATAGAAATGGCAGCAAGGAGCACACAGTCTACCAGTGTTGTACAGCTGTTGTGGATCACTACAAATAAACACTATAAAAACGGCAGTGCACTCTGTAAACCCTCAATCCTGGGACACAAGCTTTGTGCAATTACTGTTTTTTTTTTTTCTTTTTGGCATTTAGGCATGCTGAGGAAGGAGGGGATGCCTAGATGCCAACTTAAAAAGCAGCTTTTGAGCCCTTAACTTCAGATTAGATGGCTCTCAGAGTGCACAGAAACTTCATATATACAGTGCCTTGCGAAAGTATTCGGCCCCCTTGAACTTTGCAAACTTTTGCCACATTTCAGGCTTCAAACATAAAGATATAAAACTGTAATTTTTTGTGAAGAATCAACAACTAATGGGACACAATCATGAAGTGGAACGACATTTATTGGATATTTCAAACTTTGTTAACAAATAAAAAACTGAAAAATTGGGCGTGCAAAATTATTCAGCACCTTTACTTTCAGTGCAGCAAACTCTCTCCGGAATTTCAGTGAGGATCTCTGAATGATCCAATGTTGACCTAAATGACTAATGATGATAAATAGAATCCACCTGTGTGTAATCAAGTCTCTGTATAAATGCACCTGCACTGTGATAGTCTCAGAGGTCCGTTTAAAGCACAGAGAGCATCATGAAGAACAAGGAACACACCAGGCAGGGCCGAGATACTGTTGTGGAGAAGTTTAAAGCTGGATTTGGATACAAAAAGATTTCCCAAGCTTTAAACATCCAAAGGAGCACTGTGCAAGCGATAATATTGAAATGGAAGGAGTATCAGACCACTGCAAATCTACGAAGACCTGGCCGTCCCTCTAAACTTTCAGCTCATACAAGGAAAAGACTGAGATCTACAGCTGAGCTGGGAGACTCTGTCCATAGGACAACAATCAGTCGTATACTGCACAAATCTGGCCTTTATGGAGGTGCTCTGGTCAGATGAAACCAAAATCAAACTTTTTGGCAACAATGAAAAACGTTATTTTTGGCGTAAAAGCAACACAGCTCATCACCCTGAACACACCATCCCCACTGTCAAACATGTTGGTGGCAGCATCATGGTTTGGGCATGCTTTTCTTTAGCAGGGACAGGGAAAATGGTTAAAATTGATGGGAAGATGGATGAAGCCAAATACAGCACCATTCTGGAAGAAAACCTGATGGAGTCTGCAAAAGACCCGAGACTGGAACGGAGATTTGTCTTCCAACAAGACAATGATCCAAAACATAAAGCAAAATCTACAATGGAATGGTTCACAAATAAACATATCCAGGTGTTAGAATGGCCAATGACCTGAATCCAATCGAGAATCTGTGGAAAGAACTGAAAACTGCTGTTCACAAACGCTCTCCATCCAACCTCACTGAGCTCGAGCTGAGGGCAAACATTTCAGTCTCTCGATGTGCAAAACTGTTAGAGACATATCCCAAGCGACTTACAGCTGTAATGGCAGCAAAAGGTGGCGCTACAAAGTATTAACTTAAGGGAGCTGGATAATTTTGCATGCCCAGTTTTTCAGTTTTTTATTTGTTAAAAAAGTTTGAAATATCCAATAAATTTCGTTCCACTTCATGATTGTGTCCCACTTGTTGTTGATTCTTCACAAAAAAATTACAGTTTTATATCTTTATGTTTGAAGCCTGAAATGTGGCAAAAGGTCGAAAAGTTCAAGGGGGCCGAATACTTTCGCAAGGCACTATATATATATATATATATATATATTAAAAAAACAATTTGTATCAGCATATTACTCTTCGTGATAATGTTATTTTAGTAAGAGTTTAGTAGGGAGTGGTTTACTTTACATTAGACCCTGCAGATGTTGAGTAGTACTGTAGTGGAGCCATTTGGTAATTTGGTTTCGCTGTTCTGCACTTCACCTCCAAGAACAGCCTCAGCTGCTCTGACACACCTGGTTGAATGAAGTTACTGCAAGCACAGGAACACAAGTGTACATACCCGTAATTCGGTTGTGAATTATCACCAGGAAATATACACAACTTCCGTTTAGGGGTACATTACCTCAGTTTATTGGTATGGGTTACAATAAATGGTGTTTTGAGCATAACACACAGAAGGTAGGTTCAGATGTAGTCTGCTAGAAAGTATAATCACTAAGCCAAGGTAACTTGGAATAGAGCTCTCTTCTGCTAGACTAGGATTAACTCATAAATCAGTATAGTCAACAGAAACCAGTGCATATAAGCATTAACTGCACTGTGAATAATAATAATACTCGAACCAGTCTAGAGAATTGCTAGGATGTGGTGCAATGTCCCCTGAGAGATATCTCTTAGTATAAGCAATAGGTGAAAGTCTCTGTGTAGCAGCTGTAAAGGAACAGTCTTTAGTCCTAACTCCTCAGCCGGCTAGTGTTGGGATCCAGTTGTACCATTGGTGCACATAAGAATAGCCCCAGTTAAGCCTTCAGGCAGCAATAGGGCTACTAGAGGGTTGTATGGTTAGTTCCTAAAGGGCTTAGCCTCTCTAGTAGCAGATTATAAATGCCCACAGCAGTAGCTTACCAGGCCCAGTGTTATTGCAGTTCACCATCAGGTCACACATACCAATTAGTCCACTCTGCATCTAGAGTCTCAGCACTCCAAATCCTGCTCAGGCCCCCATTGTGCAGGAGTGATGGTGCAAACTGCACATCAATATGCACTCTCAGGGCTCCCCCAAGAGGAAGTTGTGTCTTCTACAGCCTGAGAAAATGCATTTCTTCCCCCTTCTCCTGGCAATCTCTCTCTGGGAAATACAGTTGAAATGTTCTTTATTACGGTAGTCTCTCTTCTCTGAACTACAGTTCCCACAGTGCAATGCTGCCTGACTCAAGTCTATTGAACTCTCTCTGCTCTGCAACTCCCTCCTCTTTCTGATACAGCTGTTAACCAGTTCAGCATGCAGGGCAGCAAAACAGAGAGCAGCTGCAACCAGTGTTTCTCTCACTCTCCATTCTTAGCCAAGCCCCTGGCTACAGTATAAAAAGTCTTAAACTAAATGTATAAGATTAGTGCAATCACATAACTACCTTGTTGCTATTATGTACCTGCTTGGGTCCTGGAGCATTCCTATGTTGCTTCCTGCAGAGAGCACGGAAAGTGCTAACTTCCACATAACCCCATGTTGTGTACAGGTGTATTTTGTAAATCATAGAAAATATAAAAGTGGAAACCCTCTTTTGATAGATGCAAGGTACCATCCCTGGATTGACATTTTTTGTAAAAGAAAAAAAAGTTTCCAATCTATCCATTGGAAGATTGAAAAATGAGGATTTTTTTTATGAGACAACCAAACCAGTATCCATGAAAAACAAAGTACAAATGTTATTTATATATTAAAATGCAACATATGAAACACCATACCTCTGACAAAGGGAACGAGACAGGGCTGCCCCCTCTCCCCCCTCCACTTTAATATAGCGATTGAGCCCCTCTCTAGACTCCTTAACTCCCCCTCTGGTGTGAGTGGCTTTACTATTGGTGACCAATCTCTTCGATCTGCCCTTTTTGCAGAGGATTTCCTCTTATTCTCCACCAACCCCTCTTCAGATGGCAATAGACTTAAAGAACACTTTACCACCTTCCGCCTCAGTTTGGGTTTCAGGATTAACTTTGATAAGAGTGAGGTTCTAGCTCTACATCCACGTCTGTCCACTACATGGCTCTCGCCCTCCCCATTTGCCATAGCTCCGCAACATATCACATAATTAGACATGCGCATAGGGCATGAACCTTCTTCTCTATACAACCTTAATTACCCACCTCTCATATCCAAAATTACTAAGGAGTTGGAAGCCTGGGTTGCCCTCCCGCTCTTTGGGAGATGTCATCTCTTCAGGATGGTGTCCTTTGCACGCCTACTGTACCCATTACAAACACTTCCACTTTTGATGAAACATGCTGATATACAAAAAATCCAGAGAGCGCTTACTACTTTCCTGTGGTCTTCTATAAAGCCATGCATTGCTATCCAAAAACTATGTCTCCCCAAGTTCGAGGGTGGAACAGGCCTTCTCAACATACATTTTTATAATATTGCATGTTTGCTTAGACAGAGCTTAGATTGGATCTCTGGGTCATCGCGCTACTCCAATCTCCTCCTGGAGGGTGCACAGGTTTCTCCGTACTCACTTCAGGCTGTCCTGCACTCTTTATTTAGGGCCCTACCACCCCACCTTAAATCCAACTTTCTGATCAGAGATAAAGTGATAGCCTGGAGGGAGGTGTGGAGATTGCTGGGGCTACCCTCAAATATATAAAACAATTTGTGTTGCGCTAATGTACATGGAAAATGGGTTATAAACCAAAAAATTACTGTAGATAAATGAACACCAAAAATTTGAAAAAACATATAATATCCAGTGACTGTGTGATAAACCTTCAAAACCATATATAAATGTTCATTGTGAATAACAAGGAATAAAGTCCTCTAATGTGAGTGAACAAAAGAAAAAAAAAAGAAAATGTGTTCAAATTAGAAGTGAAAAGAAGCACCACATAATCCCAGTGAGATCCGATGAAAAACGATCCCTGTGTATCACCCGTGGAGAAATGATATATAGAACTGCTTACCAGACCCTTAAGGTCTTCAGGCATATAGGCAACCACAGACAGGTGGATATCACAGGTATGAAGCTCATCAGGAACACACTTCTCCCACAAAGGCACCAGGGTCCAATATTAGGAGGGTGGGGGGTTGCTCATATAGATATAGCTAGATAAAAGAATTGTATCAGCGTGTAACAGCATACATTGTAGCGTGTAACAGCATGCACAGGGCTGCGGCGTCCCGCAGACACAATGAAAGCTCGGACTGAATGTTGGGGGCGTGGCTGCGTCACGTCTGGAAGCACCCGACTAGTTTAGTCATAGGTTGACTTCTTCCGGGGCGTGGCTCCAGACGCGACTATCACGCCCTTAAATCCCCCATAGAGAACAACACAGCTGACACCGGTTTCCCAGCAATCATACTTAAGGGCGGAAGTGCACCGCTGCAAGGTCAGCAAGCTAAGGGCGGACATAATACCATATCGTAGCTTAAAGACGGCATAAATTTAAACGAAAAACACATATTGAGCAAGATAAAAATAATGGCACTCTTAATGGACAAGGTCAATGGATAAATTTATCTCATAATAAACGATCAAGTATTAAACATAGGGTGTCCGACTTCCGGGATGTGAGGAGCGTTTCTAGAGAGCTCCGCTGCCACTGACTAATCCTTTCAGCAATCCTGCTCCATCCGCCGATATACTTACCTAGATCGGCCTCTCTTCTACTCCTGGAACCACCCGGACCTGTGCGGAGATGGTAAAATACGGCAGGGATGTGCCCCCGTCCCCGGCAGGCTGCAGCTCGGACCGTCCGGAGCAGGCCCAAGATGGCGGCCACCCGCGGTCGCCGGGCCTGGAGGCCTCTAATAGCCCACTCCTGCCGTGGTCGGATGAGGGGGGTGATTGGCCGGCACTGCCGCCTTCCCCTGGCCTTCCGGGGGGGGGGGGGCGAGTGGCAAGTCATCTGGACGGTCGGTAGAGCCAACGTTGCGCCAGATCATGGACGCTATTAAGGGGTGCCAGGCCTCCCTGACGTCTCAGATAGACACCCTCCGTGTGGACTTTTCGCTCCTTAAAGAAGACGTGAGTAAAATTAGGCAGAGGGTGACGACCGCGGAGCAGAGGATTAGCGCTGTGGAGGATGATGTCTTCCCCCTCCCCGCTGCCATCCGGGATCTACAGCATGAGCAGAGGGCGCAGGCTGCGAAGCTGGGCGATATGGAGGACCGCCTGCGCCGTAACAACCTCCGCTTTTTGGGATTTCCTGAGGGGGCTGAGGGGGGACAGGCAGTGGATTTCCTGATGGACTGGCTGCGTAGGTCCCTGGGTCCTGACACTTTCTCCCCGCTTTTTGCAATCGAAAGGGCACACCGGGTCCCCTCCAGGGCCCCTGTCCCCGGGGCTAGGCCCAGACCGTTGCTGGCACGTATCCTGCACTTCAGGGATAGAGACGAGGCCCTGCGCAGAGCCAGGGACCTTCCTGATCTGAGATTCAACAACAATATTATAACCATATTCCCTGACTTCTCTGCTTCTACGCAAAAACAACGTGCGGCCTTTATGGGGGTGAAGAAAAGGCTCCGGGACCGTCATCTCCCCTATAGTATGCTTTATCCTGCGAAGCTAAGAGTGGTGCACAGAGGCAAAGTGCATTTTTTCCTGGATCCTGCTGATGCTGACCAATGGTTGGATTCGCTGGGTAGAGCCTAATCCCTTGCTGATTGTCATGCGATACCTACTGTGCTGTGTTTCCTCCCTTGCTGGGAGGCTTTGCTGCTTCAGGAGATTCGTTGCCCAGGTTCCTTTTCCACAGTCTTGTTGTTTTTGGGACATTAATGAGCACTGAATTTTGTATTATTATTCTTTTTCGGCTGCTGGAACCAGTGGACTCCTGTGTTTGAGGCTTCTATACTCCTGCAAGCTGGATGATACATATCCGTGAACTTCACTGTGGCCCCGGAGGTCCACTTGATCTATGAGTATTCGTGTACTTTTCCTACGGTTCTACCTTTGGTTTGGTTTGGGGTGTAGGTTTGTGACAGTTGGGGTCATGAACAGGGTGGGGGGAGGGAGGGGTTTGTTCTTTTTTGGGGACTGTTATCCGACCTATGTACTTTTGTGCTGTACCAGTATGCTTTTTTTTTTTCTTCTCTATCTTGCTGACTTCCCGGAGGCCTTTATGGAGAACTCCTACTATGGTCCCCGTGGGGGTGCTGCCTTCCCTGGCGGGGGTTGTTGTTGTCTCATCTGCTCGGATGGCTGAGGAGACGCTGACACTCCTGTCCTGGAACGTCAGGGGACTGAATGACCGTGTTAAGAGGGCTTTGGTATTTAATTATATTCAGAAATACAAACCGCATATAATTTTTTTGCAAGAGACTCATTTGACTGGCTCCAAGACTATGGCTCTTAAACGGGCCTTTGTGGCGTATACCTTTCATGCCACGTTTTCTACTCATGCTAGGGGAGTGTCTATCTTGGTTGCTCGCTCCTTGGGTTGCTCGGTTAAACATGTGGTCACTGATGTTTATGGTTGATATGTAATTTTGCTGTTACTCATTAATGGGGTGGTGTATACCTTTGTATCTGTCTATGTCCCCCCTCCGTTTACCATGGGTTTCTGGGACGCCTTGATGTCCCAGCTCCTCCAGGTGGCGGAGGGGCCAGTAATAGTGGCTGGGGACCTCAACTCTGTACTGTCTTCTGGGTTAGACAGGTGTCCTGGAGAGGATGGTCCTCCTTCATCGTTAGCAGCTTCTCTAGCCAGGTATAACCTGGTGGACTGCTGGCGTTGGAAGAATCCACTTGGGAAAGAATATTCCTGTTACTCTGCCACCCATAAAACTCTGTCTAGGATTGATATGTGTTTGCTGTCTCCGGATTTGCTCCCCAGACTCGTGGCTGTCTCCTATCTGCCTAGGGCCATTTCGGACCATTCTCCTGTGTTGCTACGATTTGGTCTTTCTGTAACACGTGGCCTCCAAACATGGCGGCTCAGCCCCTTGTGGCTAACGGAGGAGGTCTTTTTTAATGCTACGGCTAAGGAGATTGCCCACTTCTGGCGGGTTAATCCGGAGACGGCTTCTGGGGACATTGTCTGGGATGCCTTCAAGGCTTCTATGAGGGGTACGGTTGCAGGGATTATCCGTCAGTTGAGAGAGGATAGGGCCTGGTGGGTGGAGTCTCTGCAGGAGGAAGTGACGGCTGCGGAACTAGAATATGTTCGGAACCCTTCCTCCTCTAATTACTCCCTCTGGCGAGACAGTGCGAGACAACTAGACCTGGTACTCCTTGAAAAAACTCAGAAAAAACTTCTCTATCAAAAACAACGTGTATTTGAATATGGGGATAAAAATAGTAAAATTCTGGCTTATCTTTCCCGCTCTGAACACCCTGTTACGGCCATATCTGCTGTGTATGATGCGGAGTCTCACTTGTGCACATCTAGGGAGGATATCAAGACGGCTTTTGTGGCCTTCTTCGAGTCCTTGTATACCTCTCAGGTTTCCTATACCACGGCGGAGCTGGACGAATACTTGCTGCAGGTACAACTGCCTGCATTGGAAGCGGAGGACAGGTTGGCACTAGATGCTCCGATTTCTGCTGAAGAAATTGGGGCCGCGGTTGCCTCTTTTGCTGCCAATAAAACTCCGGGCCTTGATGGATTTCCGGTTGAGTGGTACCGCGCTTATTCGGAACTCCTCACTCCGCGTCTGTTGAACATGTATAGGGAGGCTTTCGAGCTGGGTGAGCTCCCTCCCTCTCTCCGGGAGGCCCTTATTGTCTTGATTCCAAAGCCGGGCAAGGATCCCACACACTGTGAGTCATATCGTCCTATTTCCTTGATTAATGTGGATGTTAAAATCCTAGCCAAGGTGCTGTCCCGTAGAGTGAACTCGGTTATTTCTAAACTTATCCACCCGGATCAAACCGGCTTCATTCCCGGGCGCTCTACGGCGATAAATTTGCGCAGACTCTTCACGAATCTCCAGATGCCTTCGGAGGCCGTGGACACTAGGGTGGTGGTGTCCTTGGATACTCATAAGGCGTTTGATTCAGTGGAATGGCCTTACCTGTTTGCGGTCCTTGTTCGGATGGGCTTTGGCCCTACATTTATAGGATGGGTTAAGATATTATATAACTCACCAGTGGCGCGGATTCGGGTTAATAATGTTGTTTCTGACTCGTTTTCCGTGAGCCGTGGCACTAGGCAGGGGTGCCCTTTGTCTCCCCTGCTGTTTGCCATGGCCATTGAACCTTTGGCGGCCCTACTGAGGGGGGATGGGAGGATTAAGGGTTGTAGGATAGGGGATCTGGTTGAAAAAACTTCCCTTTATGCTGATGATATGCTGCTCTATCTGGCAGATTGTAATGATTCACTGACAGCTGCGTTACAGGTGATAAACGATTTTGGCCGATACTCCGGGTTCAGGGTCAACTGGACCAAATCGGTGATTTTTCCATTTGATCCTACCATTGTCCCTACGATCCACACTCCGCATCCGCTTACGGTAGTCTCCTCATTTAAATATCTGGGGGTGACGGTTCAACAGCCGGTCAGCTCCTACGTGGACCATAATATTACTCCGCTGATTCAAAGACTTAAGTTGACGCTGTCCACCTGGACCAAGTTGCCCCTGAATTTGATGGGGAGGGTCAATATTTTTAAAATGGTATACTTACCCCGCTTTCTGTATCTATTTTGGCAGGCTCCGGTGTACCTACCCAAGTCTCTTTTTAGGGTTATAGAGTCTCTATTACTAACGTTTATTTGGGGGGGGAAGCCGGCGAGGATATCACTCCGGACTCTGCAGCTCCCTGCTACTGCTGGTGGGCTGGCGGTCCCTGACCTTCAGGCGTACTATCTGGCGGCCCAATTGACCCATGTGCATGCTTGGTTCTTCCCGGACCTCCCCAATGCTGCGGTTACGACCGCGGCAGCGGTGATGGGTTCCTATGAGGCCCTTCTCAACTCGTTATACCGGAGGGGTCCCTATCCTTCGGGGGGTGCGGAGATTCTGAAGCTTTCATATAAAATCACAATGATCTGCAACAAGCGTATTGGGGGTTTCTCCTTTAATAATTCGCCTAATGCTCCGCTGTGGTATAACCCTGGTCTCCCTGAATTGTACAAGCTATCTGATCCCCGCAGGTGGGCGTCCTTTGATCTGAAGTATGCTCATCAACTGTTCGAAGGCCATGAGTTCAAGTCATTCCCAATCCTGAGGCTGGAGCTGGGGGTTCCCTCTTCTTGCTGGTTCCTGTACCAGCAACTTAGGCATGCAGTGGCGGCACAATTTGGTCTTAGAGGGGTGCACCTGGCCGTGGCCCGCCTGGAGAAGGAGCTCTTGGCTGACGATCACTGTAAGCTTATTTCCAGATATTATGCTCTGATCAGTCTGGATAGAGACGGTAGGATGGCCAAAATTAGGGAAAGGTGGGGCAGGGACCTGCCACAGTTGGAGGTGGAGGCGTGGGATGAACTACTGGAATCCCAGTTTGAAGGGATTATTGCGGCAGGTGATAGGGTGATTCAGCTTAATTATTTGCACAGGATTTATTACACTCCGCATAGACTACACTGTATGGGTAGGCTCCCTTCTGCTGCATGTTCCAGATGTCAGGCCCCTAAGGGGGACTTTTTTCATATGGTGTGGACCTGCCCTATGATTCAGGTCTTTTGGAAAGGGATCTGTTGTCTAATGGAGGAGAAATTGGCTCTTCCGAATATTTGTTCTCCGGATAGGTGCCTCCTGGGCAACTTGTCAGAGGAGAGCCTTGGCCAGTCTCAGAGGGTACTGACTAGAATTTTGTTCTTTTATGCCAAAAAATTGATTGCGCTACGATGGAAGAGTCCTGACCCTCCCTCTGTGGAGGCTTGGGTCTCTATTGTCAATGGCGCTCTACCTCTTTATAAACTTACCTATCTAGCTAGGGGTTGCCCCAAAAAATTTAACAAGCTTTGGTCAGTATGGGTGAACTCGGTCTCAGGCTCCTTGGAGGTGTAGTTGGGCGGTCCGCCATGGTGAGCCTGTGTTACGGGGGTTGGCCAGACATTGGCCTAGTCCTGTGCGATGTGCTATTATGCTGGTACTACTGTTAGATTCTGGTTCCATATGGTCGGATGGTTGGGTAGGGAAGGAGGGGGGGGGGGGCGGGTTTGGGTTGGTTATTTTTCTGTTGATTCCATTCCCTGCTGTTTTATTGTGATGGCTGTTTGGATGGTATGTACTCCTGGTTTTTGTACCTGCTATCGTTTATTATTTGATGTACCTGTTATTCGTTGTCATTGGTTTGGAATTACTGTTTGTGTTTTTTTTTTTTGTTTTTTTTTTGCAAATACCAATAAAATACCTTTAAAAAAAAAAAAGTATTAAACATAGGAATACATATTAGAGATATTCCATCTATTCAAAAACGGAACACTCCATCTAGTGGCCAATAAATATATACAAGGTTTAACAAATGCCCAATATATGTTTATCTACAGGGAAACCTCTCTAATATTAAATGGATGTTGATTATTACATATCCGATATATAGAAAGGATATATGTATATTTATATGCGTACTTGCAGAGGGGCATCTCCAATTACATCACATGTGCTAGTATGCTCCAACAACATATGAATAATGAAAGAAAATTTAAAATACATAAAAACAAAATACCTTAAAAATCATATTAGACCAAAAAAACTAAAAAGGAATGTCAAAAGCAAATTGTGCTTATCATTATCAATTGATTAACAATTATTGATAAAACAATTGATGTCCCACTCCACGTTTAACCCATAGGGAACGACAATACCTCCCCCCTATTGTCGTCATGGACAAGACCGATTATAATCTGGAAATGTGCAATATTTTAGGAGATAGTGACACTTATAAAATTTTAAAGGGCAATCCCACTAACACTTACAAAAAAGAACTCCAATTAATAGTGGAGAAAGCCTCCACGGAGGGGATTTTAAACAAAAAGGAGAAAGCATATCTTATTCCTTTAGCTCCACGTTTACCAATAATATACTTTCTTCCTAAAGTCCACAAAAATCCCATCAAACCTCCAGGACGCCCCCATCATCAGTGGGATATATTCCCTGTGTTCACGCATTGGAAAATATGCTGATGAGTTTTTGCAACCCCTTGTTCTTAAGATGCCATCATATCTTAAGGACACAACTCATGTTTTAAACATCTTACAGGGAATCACTTGGAAAGATGGGTATATTATGGCTACAGCTGACGTCAGGTTGCTGTATACCATCATTTCCCATGAGCAAGGACTGGAAGCAGTCAAGTATTATTTGGACTTAGAGAATTCATTGGAAATGGAACAAAGGTCTTTCATTTTGGATATTTTGAGGTTTGCCATGACACACAATTTTTTCTGGTATAATAACACCTATTACTTACAAAATCGCGGTGTAGCGATGGGAGCAAAATTTGCTCCAAGTCTGGCAAACCTCTTTATGGCCAGGTGGGAGGAGGATGTCGTCTTTAAAGACCGTCTGCCACAGCTCATTCTGTGGCGGAGGTATATAGATGACATCCTCCTCCTATGGGATGGTGATCAGTTTTCCCTCGATTCTTTTATGCAGGATCTTAATATAAATGATAGAGGGATCAAACTGGATTGTTCTAGTAGCACATCTCAGATTACATTTCTAGATTTGAATTTGATGGCATGTGGAGACAAGTTGATAACCACTACACACTTTAAAAAGACCGATCGGAACGGTTTTATCTCTATGGACAGCTGTCATCATGTGTCCTGGCTGAGGGCGGTCCCTAAGGGACAGTTCCTGCGACTACGCCGGATATAATCATGACAGTCTTGACAATGCCATCAAAGAGGTGGCCAATGTAGACAGATCATCTCTGTTGGTACCAAAAATGAGGGGAAACAAAAACCCAGATTCCTTTAAAAATTCATTCATCACCTCTTTCTCGACACAACATTATGCCATAAAGAACATCATTAAAAAGCACTGGCCGGTCGTTAAGAACGACCGTGTATTAGGTCCTGTATTACCAAGCCACCCTAAAGTCATCTTTAGAGGTGCAGCATCCCTCCAACACACAATAGCTAAGAACGTTATTGACAGACCCCCTCAGACCTATTTTCTTCCCTGAATTGAAGGGATTTTTTCCATGCCGCAGATGTAATATCTGTACGCTCAATTCATTCAAGGATAGGAGAAGAGAAAAATTTTGGTCAGAGAAAACGGGGAAGGAGTATACCATCAATTCATTAATTACGTGCTCTTCCAGAAACGTTGTGTATATGCTTCAGTGTAAGTGCGGCAAACAATACGTTGGCCGCACTATGAGGACTATGCAGATACGTTTGGGAGAGCACGTGGGGAACATTAAAAAAGGTTTCCCAGGCCATAGTGTGTCTAAACACTATGACCTGTGTCATCAAAAAAATCCACATGGTACTCTTTTTGTCGCTATTGATAAATTTGTACCCCATTGGAGGGGTTCAAATGCCAGGAGAGAGATCTCTCGTATCGAAACACGGTGGATCTACTTTTTGAAAACATACGTTCCCTATGGGTTAAACGTGGAGTGGGACATCAATTGTTTTATCAATAATTGTTAATCAATTGATAATGATAAGCACAATTTGCTTTTGACATTCCTTTTTATTTTTTTTGGTCTAATATGATTTTTAAGGTATTTTGTTTTTATGTATTTTAAATTTTCTTTCATTATTCATATGTTGTTGGAGCATACTAGCACATGTGATGTAATTGGAGATGCCCCTCTGCAAGTACGCATATAAAATATACATATATCCTTTCTATATATCGGATATGTAATAATCAACATCCATTTAATATAAGAGAGGTTTCCCTGTAGATCAGGGGTGGGGAACCTTTTTTCTGCCAAGGGCCATTTGGGTATTTATAAAATCATTCGGGGGCCGTACAAAATTATCAACTTAAAAATGTGCCTGTTATATTTGGTCAAAAATGTAATTAACTCACCCCTAATGTGATGGCTGCAACTACTTCTCTTTGGTGAGGTGTGTGATGTTAGCTGGTATTGATGATGTTGCTACTCGCAACTGGTTTTCCAGGTTTGCGTCGGTCAGTCTGGAGCGCAGTCGACTTTGTGGTGGTAAGCTTTGAAAAGAACTGCTGGCGGGTAATGCTGGTGGGTATAGCTGGCTGGTACTGCTGTGGGTATTGCTGATTCAGGCTGGTACTGTGCTGTAGGTACTGCCTTGTGTACTGCTGGCTGGTACTGTGCTGTGCGTACTGCTGGCTGGTACTGCTGGCTCAGGCTGGTACTGCTGTGGGTACTGCTGACTCTGGCTGGTACTGCTGTGGGTACTACTGACTCTGGCTGGTACTGCTGGTACTACTGTGGGTACTGCTGGCTCTGGTTTATACTGCTGGCTCTGGCTTATACTGCTGCGAGTACTGCTGGCTCTGGCTGGTACTGCTGTGAGTACTGCTGGCTCTGGCTGGTACTGCTGTGAGTACTGCTGGCTCTGGCTGGTACTGCTGGCTCTGGCTGGTACTGCTGTGTGTGCTGCTGGCGGTAAATTCTGGCTAGCAGCGGCGCCGCACTGGAGGAAGAGGCGATGTTTCCTGTATTGGTCACAGGTGGAGTGCATTTGATATCACTCCGCCTGTGACTCACTCAGACTGTCAGAAGGGAGCCGGAACTATACAGGAAGCATTGGCTCTGTTCTGACAGATCAGCTGATAGACACAGACTCAGCTGCATGGGGGGCCGGACCAAATGACTTTGAGGGCGGCATACGGCCCCCGGGACGTAGGTTCCCCACCCCTGCTGTAGATAAACATATATTGGGCATTTGTTAAACCTTGTATATATTTATTGGCCACTAGATGGAGTGTTCCGTTTTTGAATAGATGGAATATCTCTAATATGTATTCCTATGTTTAATACTTGATCGTTTATTATGAGATAAATTTATCCATTGACCTTGTCCATTAAGAGTGCCATTATGTTTATCTTGCTCAATATGTGTTTTTCGTTTAAATTTATGCCGTCTATAAGCTACGATATGGTATTATGTCCGCTCTTAGCCTGCTGACCTTGCAGCGGTGCACTTCCGCCCTTAAGTATGATTGCTGGGAAACCGATGTCAGCTGTGTTGTTCTCTTATGGGGGATTTAAGGGCGTGATAGTCGCGTCTGGGGCCACACCCCGGAAGAAGTCAACCTATGACGAAACTAGTCGGGTGGTTCCAAACGTGACGCAGCCACGCCCCCAACATTCGGTCCGAGCTTTCATTGTGTCTGCGGGACGCCGCAGCCCTGTGTATACTGTTACATGCTACGATGTATGCTGTTACACACTGATACAATTCTTTTATCTAGCTATATCTATATGAGCAACCCCCCACCCTCCTAATATTGGACCCTGGTGCCTTTGTGGGAGAAGTGTGTTCCTGATGAGCTTCATACATGTGATATCCACCTGTCTGTGGTTGCCTATATGCCTGAAGACCTTAAGGGTCTGGTAAGCAGTTCTATATATAATTTCTCCACGGGTGATACACAAGGATCTTATATGTATGGGTGGTTCCTGCGCTATCTGAGGTAGTATGTGTTTCCCTTCTTGCTGCTGCACCACAATACTGGTACCAGGAACCAGTTAATACAAAGTGTACAATTTGAGTGGGTAGTGCGCTTCAGAAGTGGAACTATAGCTAAAAATGGTGAATATATAAACTGAAGTAATAAAACGTGTTCTTGTGGTAAAAAAGTGTTGTCACTGAATTATAACATGGTGATCAAATTAATTCCATCATATAAATAAATAGCAATATAAATAAGACGTTTCAATGTATCTTCTATACAATAAAAGTGCTGGGTACTTAGATTTCTTAAAGATGTCAATAAATATGCCGTAGACAAAATATAAATATATAAATAAAACTTCAAAAAAGACTAAAAGTGCTATGTGCTTTTTTTCTTCAATCTAAAATAAATAAAGTGCAGTGTTCATAGTGTCCATATATAAAAATCCAGAATCGGGTGTCATTCCCTTCAATTCCGGTATCTTGTTCCAACCTCCGAGTATTTCCTGTCCTGTCCTGCTAGTATTTTGGGGTGTATAAATTTTGTCCCTGAGGAAGTCACGTGATGTGACGTAACGCGTAGGAGGAGCCGCCAAACTACCGGAAGTGACGTTGGAGATCGGAGCGATAACACTCCCCACGCTGCATTGATACTTTATTTGCGAACAAATGATCTACAAATTGTAAGTGCAACCATGTTTTTAATAATAAATCTGATTTGATATACTGCACCATGATTGCCCTCTGTTTTCACTGAGCCCGAGGTTACGTTAAGGAGTTAAGGACGCCACAAAATTTATACACCCCAAAATACTAGCAGGACAGGACAGGAAATACTCGGAGGTTGGAACAAGATACCGGAATAAGAAAAAGCCTACATGGTACCCGGAGGCTAAAGCTTTATATACAGGCGCAATATACACCTTATTGAGGTGAGAATATAGAACACCTAGATGTGACACCTGGTGGAGGCAGCAAGTCACAACACCCTTATTTTGCATGAGAGCACCTTTTTTTCTATTTGATGTTATTGAAGGGAATGACACCCGATTCTGGATTTTTATATATGGACACTATGAACACTGCACTTTATTTATTTTAGATTGAAGAAAAAAAGCACATAGCACTTTTAGTCTTTTTTGAAGTTTTATTTATATATTTATATTTTGTCTACGGCATATTTATTGACATCTTTAAGAAATCTAAGTACCCAGCACTTTTATTGTATAGAACAGTGGTTCTCAAATCCGGTCCTCGGAACCCACTAACAGGCCAGATTTTAAGTATTACCTTGGGGGATGCAGACTAGAATACTGCAATCACTGAGAAGCAAATGAGATCACCTGTGATGTAATTTAGTTATCTTGCAAACCTGGCCTGTTGGTGGGTCCCGAGGACCGGATTTGAGAACCACTGGTATAGAAGATACATTGAAACGTCTTATTTATATTGCTATTTATTTATATGATGGAATTAATTTGATCACCATGTTATAATTCAGTGACAACACTTTTTTACCACAAGAACACGTTTTATTACTTCAGTTTATATATTCACCATTTTTAGCTATAGTTCCACTTCTGAAGCGCACTACCCACTCAAATGATACACAAGGATCGTTTTTCATCGGATCTCACTGGGATTATGTGGTGCTTCTTTTCACTTCTGATTTGAACACATTTTCTTCATTTTTTCTTTTGTTCACTCACATCAGAGGACTTTATTCCTTGTTATTCACAATGAACATTTATATATGGTTTTGAAGGTTTATCACACAGTCACTGGTATATGTTTTTTCAAATTTTTGGTGTTCATTTATCTACAGTAATTTTTTGGTTTATAACCCATTTTCCATGTACATTAGCGCAACACAAATTGTTTTATATATATTGTTTGGACTTTTTTCTATGGGTCTGTGTTAGCTGCTTTTGATTCACTTTCCATTCACAAATTCTTAGTGCAGAAATATTTTTGAATTATACTCTACCCTCAAATATATCATGCCATCTCACTATCCATATAATGTCTTCAATTTTTGGCAAACTCGAGGTCTCACCAAAGTAACCTACTTATACCAAGAAAACTCTACAGCCTTAAAATCTTTCCAGTCCATTGTACGGGAATTTTCCATTCCACCATCACATTTCTTGCACTACCATCAACTTGTCACATACCTCCGAACCTGCTACGGGCCACAAACAGACCCTCTTCAATGATCCTTTATTGATACGGTGCTCCAACACAAAGACTACTCCATCTTTATCTTACACTCTCACTTAATCACACACCAGTCGGACAAATACCGCCTGACCCCAGTTAAACAGTGGCCATTAATCTTCAAGGACATTACTCTTCCTGAGAAAATTCTTAAAAGTTACGGTCATAATCCGGAAACACATTATCTCAGAGACTTGGCGAGAGAGGCAATTCAAAATAATCCATTGGGCCTACCTCCCCTTCCGCAACAATCCGTCGGACCCCTCCCAAGCGCACTGCCCTTGGTGCAAGGTAGCACGTCCAATTCTATTACATCAACTGTGGGAATGTCCGATGATCCTCTCCTACTGGGACACTATTATTGTCTACATATGGGCATTATCTGGAATCCAACTACCTAAGGACCCTTTTCTCTGCCTTTTCGGATGTGAATGTTCAAGCTCCCCATCCACCTCAAAACCAATGCAGTACCCTCCTCAGTGGATACAAATTTGCCTGATGATTGCTCCCAGGGTCATGTTGGCGAACTGGAAAAATCTCACACCCCCTGCCTACAAGCTGTACAGCGTTCACTTACATCCTTATTCCATATGGAAAGACTAGATACTATCTTGCTAAATTTCCAACCCACTCAATGTTTCTTCTCCAGGTGGCGAAAGTTCATGGAATATTCCTTATCTAAAGACGACATGGCCTCTGCAATCCATCCTTTCAGATTCAATGATTGGTACCTAAAGCGTGAACTTACTAACTCTCTTGGCAAACTCAAATCACATCACTTTGACGAACCAGGTTAACGCCTCTGTTCCTGACTTTCTACCCTAACCAACCACTCGCTACTATTTTCACCATTGACAGGTTCTGCTGTTATTTTCTTTCAGCATATGTTCCTTTCTCCATTGTTATCACCAGGTATATTGGTATTAATATTCGGCTTCCACTCCAACTGAGTATATGATTCTCTTATTCCATCTAGGTTATCCCATAAGCTACACACAGGTAAACCTCTCTTTCCCTTTCCCTCCTTTAATGTGGATACATATCCATTTTGCAATACTGTGATCAATAAATTAATTTAAATAAATAAATGGTGAATTCTAGGATAATATAACAGGCATATAGCCTCACTGTGTAAATATCCATATAACGCGATGCTGTGATCAATTGAAAAATATGAAATTAAAAAATAGTGATGTACCATGCATTAAGCCTCTCTGTGTAAAAATCTGTGTGTCGTGCTGATATCTCCAGTACAACTTAAAATGGAACACAAATAAAGTGAAACTAGTGGAATTAGGAATAAAACTGCATTACAACATCCCTATGTTAACTTCCATATACAATGATGTTGTGATACATTAGTAACAATAAATAACAAAGTTTCAAGTGTGTATCAGGAGTCCTTGATGTTGATTAATTCCAATCACCAGAGTTCTATTAACACTTTACTAGATGTTCCGCTGCTGCAATCCTGTGAAATGGTTTTACGTGGCATTCTACCTTTCTTCCTGAATGGGTGTAATCTCTTGGATTAAATCGCTTCCATGCCTGATTTCCACTGAGAAACACTGGATCGTTTCCTCCGAAGTGTAGGCTCCCAATCTATAGGTGACCCTCTCAGCCATCCACTGGGGTGTGATATCACGTTGGAGGTATGGTCAATGCCAGCCTGGATTCCCACCGTAACACTCTGGATGATTTCTTCCAAAGTGACAGCTCCCAATCACCAAGTGTCACACTCAGCCATCAACATGTGGGAAAAAGATGCAAGAATCCATGGTGCAAGTACTATTGATGTAAAGGATATTTGTTAAAATAAATTAAAATCACTCACATGGTTCTGGTGCGACAGTGCACCAGTCTATACAAACAGGTAAGAAGATCCGTGAACGAATATGCCTCTGCTATCACATTTATCAAGTTCCTCACTGTTTGATACAGAGTTCACTGACAGTAGCCTGGCCCCTCCCCTACGCGTGACAGCACCGGGACTGCGTGCCTACCTCAGGGGGATCAGAAGTATAATGTACAAAAATATTGTGTGCGAGGAAAGAGGACTTTCTTGGTACTCCCAAAAAAACTTTTTAAACACGATGTTAAAAAATATTACAAAGGAAAGAAAAATTATTACTAGATAATATAGTAAAAACATCAAAATTATGCAAGGGTCATGCCTACAAAAAACTCCAACATTTGCACGATGCTTGCTGCATTTAATTTCTGAACTTTTAGAAGCCTGCTCTGGTTCCGGCCACAAAGCTGGACTATCTGAGCTCGACTCTGGACTCGGCCTTAGCCAGAGTGCTCCTTCCTCTGGGCAAACTCCAAAAAATGCAGGCTGCAATTCGCCTCCTGCTGTCCAACAGATTGTCGTCCCTCTGGACTTGCATGCGGGTGCTGGGCCTGATGGTGTCTACCTTTGAGGCGGATCCGTTTGCACAGTTCCATACGAGGTCCCTGCAAAGGGAGATTCTGACCAAATGGGATAAGACACTCCAGTCACTGGAAAATCAGATCCGGTTTATTCGGGCTATGAGAGATTCCTTGATATTGTGGCTTTATTCTCCGGCGCTTCGGCTGCGAAAATCCTTCATCCCCTTGTATTTGACAGTGGTCACCACGGATGCCAGCCTGGCCGGATGGGGAGGAGTCCTCAGCAAGCATTCTGCTCAGTGGATCTGGACACTGGAAGAGTCCAGACTACCGATCAATGTCTTGGAACTCCGAGCAATCAGACTGTGTCTGGATCATTGGACGGATCCTCTTCAGGGTTGTCCCGAGCGCATTCAATCGAGCAATGCCATGGCGGTGGCTTATATCAATCATCAAGGGGGCACAAGAAGTTTCCTTGCAGCTCTGGAGGTAGCCGGCATTCTAAGGTTGGCAGAACTGTTCGTTCCAGCCCTCTCCGCCCTACACATTCCCAGGGTAGAAAATTGGCAGGCGGATTATCTCAGTCGGCAGGCGTTGGACCAAGGGGAGTGGTCTCTTCATCCGGTGGTGTTCATCATCTGGGTCTCTGGTGGGGCACCCCCGAGGTGTCTCGGCTCACCAGAAAAGTGCAGGAGGTTTGTAGCTAAGTCATGGGATGCTCTGGCGGATGCCACAGAGGCACTTGGTGTCCCCGTGGGGTCAGTATCGGCTGATTTAGGTCTTCCCTCCTCTCAAGCTTCTGCCCAGACTTCTACGCAGGATTGAGGCAGAAGGGATTCTGGGCATCTTAGTGGCTCCAGACTGGCCTCGCTGGGCTTGGTATGCCGATCTGGTGCGGCTGGTTGCCGACGTTCCTTGGAAGCTTCCTCTCAGGGAGGATCTTCTGTCCCAAGGGCCGATCTTCCATCCTGCTTTACAGTCCCTGGCTTTGATGGATTGGCTGTTGAAAGCCAGGTGCAAAAATATAGGGGTTTATTTGAGTCTGTGATTCCTACAATGTGGAAAGCTAGGAAATATACTTCTAGTAAGATCTACCATCATACATGGAAGACATGCATTGCGTGGTGTGAGTCTCTTGTGGTTCCTCCTCACTCCTTCTCGATGGCTCGGATCTTAACCTTCCTTCAATGGGGGGGGGGTTGAACAGAAATTTGCCTTGAGTACCATCAAGGGCCAGGTGTTGGCCTTGGCAGTCTTCTTCCAACGACCTTTGGCCACACACTCCCTGGTGCGTACCTTTATTCAGGGTGTCCGACATTTGGTACCTCGTTGCCGCCTTGGGATCTTAATTTGGTGCTTTTAGCTTTGCAGATGCCTCCTTTTAAAAATATTCGGGAGATTCCCCTGCTTACGTTGTCCCAGAAGGTGGCCTTTTTAGTGGCCATCACTTCCGTGCGCAGGGTGTCGGAACTGGCGGCTTTATCCTGTCATTCACCTTACTTGGTGATTCCCGGGGATGAGGTGGTTCTTTGCCCCTGTCCGTCGTTCCTTCCTATGGTTGTCTCTGATTTTCATTTGAATTAAGACATTGCGTTGCCTTTCCTGTGTCCAAGGCCTAAACATCCGAAGGAAATTGCCTTGCATTCCTTGGATGCCTGTGGATACTTAGTGCCTCGTGAGCTTCATCAGGCATCAGTGATGCAGTTTGAAGGCAGCCACCTGGTCGTCAGTGCACACTTTTACAAAGTTTTATAAAGTGGATGTGTTGGCATCTGCGGATGCTTCTTTTGGCCGCAAGTTTTTTCAGGCTGCTGTTTAAGAGGACCTGATCCTCTTTGAGGGTGTTTTGTTTTTTTCAGGTGGGCTCCGGTTGTTTGGTTGAGCCGCTGTTGCCTGGTTAGCTATTGTTTAGCCTTGATTATTTGTTGGTTGTTCCTACCCCTCATGTTTAAACACTGCTTTGGGACGTCCCAATGGTTACGAATACCAGGAGCTGTGTCCGTCAATGAACAAAAGAGAAAATGGGATTTTTAAATAAACTGTAAAATCCATTTCACTGATGTTCATTGACGGACACAGCCCCCACCCCTCTGTGAAGTTATTATTCTCCTGACACTGCTTGTTACAAAACGGAGTGGTTATAGCAGAGAGAGGGAGTACACCCCCTGGGACTGCGCATGGGTGTAGCCCAAAAATTTTTTCCGCCTAGTGTCTTACTCCTGTAGGGGCAGTATAACCCAATGGTTATGAATACCATGAGCTGTGTCCGTCAATGAACATCAGAGAAATGGATTTTATGGTAAGTCAAAAATCCAATTTCTGTGTGGCCACCATTATTTTCCAGCACTGCCTTAACTCTCTTGGGCATGAAGTTCACCAGAGCTTCACAGGTTGCCACTGGAATCCTCTTCCACTCCTCCATTACGACATCATGGAGCTGGTGGAAGTTAGAGACCTTGCGCTCCTCCACCTTCACTTTGAGGATGCCCCACAGATGCTCAATAGGGTTTAGGTCTGGAGAAATGCTTGTCCAGTCCATCACCTTTAGCTTCAGCTTCTTTAGTAAGCAGTGGTCATCTTGGAGGTGTGTTTGGGGTCGTTATGTTGGAATACTGCCTTGCAGCCTAGTCTCGAAAGGAGGATCATGCTCTGCTACAGATGGTCACAGTACATGTTGGCATTCATGGTTCCCTCAATGAACTGTAGCTCCCCAGTGTCGGCAGCACTCATGCAGCCCCAGACCATGACACTCCCACTACCATGCTTGACTATAGGCAAGACACACTTGTCTTTGTACTCCTCACCTGGTTGCCCCCCACACACGCTTGGCACCATCTGAACCAAATAAGTTTATATTGGTCTCATCACACCACAGGACATGGTTCCAGTAATCCATGTCCTTAGTCTGATTGTCTTCAGCAAACTACGGTCTTTCTTATGCATCATCCTTAGAAGAGGCTTCCTTCTGGGACAACAGCCATGCAGACCAATTTGATGCAGTGTGCGGCATATGGTCTGAGCACTGACAGGCTGACTCCCCATCCCTTCAACCTCTGCAGCAATCCTGGCAGCACTAATACCAATGAGTCAGCTCCAATGCTGATTCTGAAGGTTCAGGCTCCAATATAACCCACTTAGGAACTATCTGTATCACATTACCAGTCAATACTTGTGCTGACTGATTCCTCAACAGGAAATTGTCCAGACATGTCATAATGGAGATGCCCTGGCAATGTAATATGGCAAGCACTGGTACAAAAACCTTGGCGAGCACATCAGGTGCAGGAGAGAGGCTAAATGGGGCCAAAGTGTTGGGGTACCACAGCAAAGCCAAGGAATCAATGATATGCTGAAGTATGTTTCCTTAATGTTTATGGAGGTCAGAAAGTATTCCTAATGGAGGGAGAGTATGAAAGACCTGGCTGAACCCAAGCAGAATTCTGGGACTGAATGAATTCTGATCTCAAGGCTCTCTTAGAGCCTTGAGATCTAAGATGGGACGAATGCCCCCTTTTTGGTTTGGAAACTGTAACAAAGGGTTACATTTCCAGTTACATTTATTGACAGGTTCATATGTTTACCCTTCCAGATTTGTGGATGTAGTGCAATAATTAACACAAACACACAAGTAGCATAGTAATAAAAAAAATTGTACTTGGCTTTGGTTAAAGATGGAATACAGATGATAATCAAGATAAATACAGCCTAAATTCAGTCCAGGGAACTTTTCTATTTCTGCAAACATTCAAAATTCCTGTAGACGACAATCTTACAAGTTGTAGGAAAATTCACCAGTCTGTCCTAGACAAAGCTCTGAGGGTCTTCTTTGTTTTCTGGTGTATACATTAAAGGGGGATCCAACTAGTTTTAACCAGTTCTAATAAATGACTGGTTTTAACCAGTCTGGTCATAATGGTTTTGAGGTAACGAATGTGACCATATGTGGTAAGGTCAGAAAGATCACAGTATTCAGGGAATGACATAGTAACCACTATATAGATATTTATATACACAGAAGTGATTAACTTTATTCTACCATAAATAAAGCAGAGCTCCATCCAAAAGGGGAAACTCCCCTTGTTTGCTTCCTTCCCCCCTCCGCTGCCATATTTGGCACCTTTCGGGGGGGAGCGGGTTGCCATGTTTTTATTGAACACACCATGTAAACATTCACAGTGCAGGTGGAAAAAGTATGTGAACCCCTAGACTAATGACATCTTCAAGAGCTAATTAGAGTGAGATGTCAGCCAACTGGAGTCCAATCAATGAGATGAGATTGGAGGTGTTGGTTACAGCCCTGCCCTATAAAAAACACACACCAGTTCTGGGTTTGCTTTTCACAAGAAGCATTGCCTGATGCGAATGATGCCTCAAACAAAAGAGCTCTCAGAAGACTTATGATTAAGAATTGTTGACTTGCATAAAGCTGGAAAGGGTTATAAAAGTATCTCCAAAAGCCTTGCTGTTCATCAGTCAACGGTAAGACAAATGGTCTATAAATGGAGAAAGTTCAGCACTGCTGCTACTCTCCCTAGGAGTGGCCGTCCTGTAAAGATGACTGCAAGAGCACAGCGCAGACTGCTCAATGAGGTAAAGAAGAATCCTAGAGTGTCAACTAAAGACTTACAAAAGTCACTGGCAAGTGCCAACATACCCTGTTAGCGAATCTACAATACGTAAAACACTAAACAAGAATGGATTTCATGGGAGGATACCATAGAGGAAGCCACTGCTGTCCAAACAAAACTTTTCTGCACTAGATTGCAATATTAAAACAGCGCTACCAGGTAGATGAGAATAAATAAATATAAATATAAAGTGCACTAAAGTAGTCTAAAATGTTAATATAAAAGGTGCATCAGTGCTGAAAAAAATTATATGCTCATAAACTCACAAAGATATGTGCTAATAATGTGCAACATACATGGTTAAACGTCCAGATAAATATGCAATAAATATAAAGTGCCAAGATGTGCAAAAACATTTTTTTTTTAATATAAAATAAATAAGGTGCAGTCCAAAAAAAGGTGAATAGTCCACTTATAAATGAAGTGCTGAATATCGTGCTCCACACAAAAAAAGTGCCCAGTGCTTCCAACAAGCCCTCTTGGGGATCCACTCACCAGACTTAGGAGAGTCAAGAGCATTATGTATGACAAGCAAACACCTCCAGATCAGTCTCCAGCCTCAGAAATATGATGCTATAAAGCCTTGGTGTCCCCCAGGATAACAATGGGAATAAGCCTCCAAGGAACCTTCAAATGCCTCCAAGATACCTTTGCACACAGGGTCTCAGACAAAAGAAGGAGAAGGAGCCAAAAATAGTGAAGCCCATAGGGTAATTTTATTATAAAAAGGTATAAAATTTTACTCACAAACATACGAATTTTCTGAGCATTGTAATAATCGGTAGTCACAATCAGCCGATACACTTCCGGGTACGCTGTCGGCGTGCATGCCACGGTGGTTTGCGGAAGTGACGTGGTGTGACGAGTAGCTAACAGGAAATTACAACAACGCGTTTTGCCTGCCTATCATGGGCGTCATCAAGGATTTACACATATGTATTCAGCGCAGGTATTTTAATATTTTTTCACAAAACTTTTCTGCACATTTACAGTTTGCACAAGAGCACCTGGATGTTCAACAGCAGTACTGGCAAAATATTCTGTGGACAGATGAAACCAAAGTTAAGTTGTTTGGAAGAAACACACAACACTATGTGTGGCGAAAAAGAGGCACAGCACACCAGCATCGAAACCTCATCCCAACTGTGAAGTATGGTGGTGGGGGCATCATACTTTGGGGCTGCTTTGCTGCGTCGGGACCTGGACGGATTGCTATCATTGAAGGAAAAATGAATTCCCAAGTTTATCAAGACATTTTGCAGGAGAACATAAGGCCATCTGTCTACCAGCTGAAGTTCAAGAGAAGATGGGTGTTGCAACAAGACAATGACCCAAAGCATAGAAGTAAATCAACAACAGAATGGCTTAAACAGAAGAAAATATGCCTTCTGAAGTGGCCCAGTCAGAGTCCTGACCTCCACCCAATTAAGATGCTGTAACATGACCTCAAGAAAGCGATTCACACCAGACATCCCAAGAATATTGCTGAACTGAAACAGTTCTGTAAAGAGGAATGGTCAAGAATTACTCCTGACCGCTGTGCACGTCTGATCTGCAACTACAGGAAACGTTTGGTTGAAGTTATTGCTGCCAAAGGAGGTTCAACCAGTTATTAAATCCAAGGGTTCACATACTTTTTCCACCTGCACTGTGAATGTTTACATGGTGTGTTCAATAAAAACATGGCAACATTTCATTCTTTGTGTTTTATTAGTTTGAGCAAACTGATTGACTATTGTTGTGACTTAGATGATCAGATCACATTTTATGACCAATTTGTGCAGAAATCTATATCATTCCAAAGGGTTCACATACTTTTTCTTGCAGCTGTATAGTAGATTACCTTATTTCATTATTTTTACATATTCTTATATACGCATCCGTTCCAAAAAATGGACATGTAGGGAAGCGGATGAAAACAGATGGTAACCACTTGCCGACTGCCGCAAGTACATATACTGCGGCGGTCAGCCCCGTGCAGGCAAAGTGACGTATCCCTGCGTCACTAGCTCCCGCCGCTCTGGGGCACGCTCCCGCCGCCGAAGATGACCTGAGACCTGATTGGGTTCAGGACCGATCAGTGATCAGGTTCAGACCAATGATTTTTGGCCTGGACTTGTTGATCGATCCTGCCCAATCAGATTCTATTCTGAGCGTGTGTAATGTTAACACAGGCTCAGAAAAGACCCGCTCTCCCCTCCCATAATCCTTTTGGATTAATCGAGAGGAGAGAGCACATCTAACTGCAAGTACTGCACCAAGCGCACATACACACACTTAGATAGGCACACTTAATCCCCGATGGTCCCCCCAGTTAACCCCTACACCCCCTGTCACAACACACACTGTATACAGTATATAGCATTTTCCTATATACCCGTATAAGTGTGATTTGTGACCAGGTTTAGCTTTTGCGGCCCTTCCATTTACACTTATCTCAGTATTTGCGGATGATACTAAACTAAGCATGCCAATATCTTCTATGCAGGATGTGGAAACCTTACAAGCGGACCTGAACAAAATAATGGGGTGGGCAACTACATGGCAGATGAGGCCTAATGTTGAAAAATGTAAAGTAATGCACTTGGGTGCCAGAAACCAGAAAGCATGCTACTCACTGGGGAAGGGGGGGGGGAACCTCTGGGTGAGTCTAGGATGGAAAAGGACCTGGGGGTACTGGTAGACAACAGGCTTGGCAGTGGCATGCAATGCCAAGCCGCTGCAAGCAAAGCCAACAGAATACTGGGATGCATAAAAAAGGGGATTCACTCCAGAAATAGAGATTATTCTCCCACTCTACAAGACTCTGGTCCGGCCACATCTGGAGTATGCTGTCCAGTTGTGGGCACCGGTCCTCAGGAAGGATGTGCTGGAACTGGAGAGAGTCCAGAGAAGGGCAACAAAAATAATTAGGGGAATGGAGGACATCAGCTATGAGGAAAGACTACAAGCATTGAACTTATTCTCTCTTGAGAAGAGACGATTGAGGGGGGATATGATATCAATGTACAAATACTGTACTGGCGACCCTAGCAAAAGGAACAAACTATTCAGAGAAAGGGAATACAATAAGACACGTGGCCACTCACTAAAACTAGAGGAAAGGCGGTTTAACCTTAAAATACGTAGGGGGTTTTTCACTGTAAGAGCAGTAAGGATGTGGAATTCTCTTCCACAAGCAGTCGTATCAGCAGGGAGCATCGATAGTTTCATAAAACTATTAGATGGGCACCTTAAAGATCACAACATAGAGGGGTATACAATGTACGGTTAACAGAAAACACACACACACATCATAGGTTGAACTGGATGGACGGATGTCTTTTTTCAACCTCACTTTGTAACTTAAAATACCCGCCAACCCCCCCCCCCAATAAAGATTTAACCCCTTGATCCCCCCGATCACCCCCAGTTAACCCCTGTCACATTGCACACTAATACACACGTAATATAGTGTCTTACTGTATTTTGTATTAGTGCGATTGTGACTTGAGTTAGCGCTAGCGAGTTAGTTTCTGTCCCAAGGAGGTTTAGGGTCCCCGCGAGCCCCCCAATAAAGATTATATCCTATATACTCGTATAAGTGTGACTTGTGACCAGGTTTAGCGCTTGCGGTCGTTCCTTTTATCCTTAGGATACCCGCCACCCCCCCATAAAGATTTAACCCCCTGATCCCTCCTGATCCCCCCCGATTACCCCTTCCCCCCTATCACATTGCACACTAATAAACAAGTAATATAGTGTTTTACTGTATTTTCTATTAGTTTGATTGTGACTTAAGTTAGCGCTAGTTAGTTTCCCAAGGAGGTTTAGGGTCCCCGCCACCCCCCCAATAAAGATTTAACCCCCTGATCACCCCTACACCCTCTGTCACAACACACACTGTATACAGTATATAGCATTTTCTATATACCCGTTTAAGTGTGACTTGTGACCAGGTTTAGCATTTACGCCCTTCCTATTACACTTAGGATACCCGCCACCCCCTAATAAAGATTTAACCCCCTGATCCCCCCCTGATCACATCCAGTTAACCCCTTCCCCCCCTGTCACATTGCACACTAATACACACGTAATATAGTGTTTTACTGTATTTTGTATTAGTGTGATTGTGACTTGAGTTAGCGCTAGCAAATTCGTTTCTGTCCCAAGGAGGTTTAGGGTCCCCGCCACCCCCCCATAAAGATTTAACCTCCCGATCACCCCAATTAACCCCTTCATTGCCCTTTCACATTGTCACTTTTATAGTGTACAGTTTTTTTTCTGATCACTATTATTAGTGACACAGGTGACATTAGCTAGTGATAGCGTCAGTCTAAAATAGCGCAGATCACCGGCGCATAGTTAGAAATAATCCCTTGATTACCACACACACACACACACACACACACACACACACACACACACACACACACACTTCCATTACTAGTATAATGTTTGAACAGATCAATATCTGATCTGATCAGAACTATACTAGCGTCCCCATAGTTTAGGGTTCCCAAAACATGGTGTTTGCACGATCAGCACTGATTCCTGCCAGCACCTGCGTTTAACCCCTCCGCCCAGCCCACCCCACCCCACCCAGGCAAGTTTAGTAATCAATAGATTACTGTCACTTCCAAAAAAACACAACACACAAATCCGCTGTGTTAGCAGAGTCAGGCCTGATCCCTGATAGCATTAGCAGTTTTTTTTGGTAGCAGTTGAAATAGTCCTTGACAACCAGGTGCTTTTATTACCTGTGAGTCACACTACTGTAATGGTAAATTTAGATAACTAAAATGACCAAACGTTGGTACAGTAGTGCAGAGGCTTACAGTATACTGACCATGTCAGATGAGAGCGATGGGGAAGCCTCACTGGCAGAATCAGGGTCAGTATATGAACCTGATGACAGCAGCGGCTCCATGACAGATAGCTCAGACGACAGAAGGGTCCCCGTTAGACCCAGGTGTACCCGACCCCATTCTGGAGTTGTTGAGATGCAGGAATCGCAGGGTGCTCGTATGGAGCAGAGTGTCGGTACTAGTGCCACTCATCCTTCTGGTGGCCTGGCAAGTGCCAGCGGCCTAGTACACCCTGGACCTAGTACAACCAGCACTGCAGTAACACTTGGTGATGTGGCGAGTCCCATAAGTGCAGTTGAAGCTGGTGCGGTGGCTAGCACGAGTAGTGGCCCGCAGCCACCGCGTATTCGAAAACAGGCCCGTAGAGCCCATAGTGCCCTCCCTGATGTGCTGGCATATCCCAATTGGCAACCCACTGATACTTCAGCGCCAGTACTTCCCCCATTCACTGCCCAACCTGGAATCCACGTGGAGACAGCTGGTTTTACACCCCTGAATTTTTTTGAGCTGTTCTTCACGGAAGATCTTTTCGGATCTATTGTGGATCAATCAAATTTATATGCACAACAATTCATCGCCGCCAACCTGAATTCACCCCTTGCCAGACAATTTGGCTGGAAACCTATAACGGTTCCCGATTTTAAAATCTTTCTGGGCCTTTCCCTCAACATGGGCATAACCAAAAAGAGTGAATTGCGGCTATATTGGTCCACTAGCCCACTTCACCATATGAGTGTGTACTCTGCCTCCATGTCCAGGGCGAGATAGGAGCAAATTCTGCGATTTATGCATTTCAACAATGAAATCTGTCGCCCTCGGGAAGACCCTGAATATGATTGGCTCCACAAAATTTGGCCCTTCGTAGATCACTTCAATCAGCGGTTTGCAGCCTTGTTTACCCCCGAACAAGTTGTCTGCGTTGACGAGTCCCTGATTAAATTTACTGGCCGCCTTGCTATGAAACAGTACCTCCCCAGCAAGCGCGCCAGATGCGGGGTCAAACTGTTCAAGCTCTGTGACAGGGCCACAGGCTATACAGTTAGCTTCCGGGTCTATGAGGGAAAAGATAGCACTGTGGAGCCCCCCAACTGCCCAGACTACATAGGGAGCAGCGGCAAGATAGTTTGGGACTTGGTGTCACTCTTATCCAGAAAGGGGTACCATTTGTACGTGGACAACTTTTACACAAGCGTGCCACTATTAAGTCACCTTCTTGAATTACAAATTGGCGCATGTGGCACTGTGCGACCTAATCGCCGGGGGTTCCCCAATGGCTTGTAAATTCCCGTCTTATTCGGGGGGGAGAGAGCCTGCTTCAAAACGGACAAATTGCTTGCAGTGAAGTGGAGGGATACACGGGATGTTTTCGTTCTGTCCTCCCTTCACGCAGCCACGATGATCCAAATTTCTACGGCAACTGGCGTTATGGAGAAACCCCTCTCTGTCCACGAATACTACCTTAATATGGGAGGAATAAAAAGACACACACTGACCTAGGTCAGTGAATCAGCGCTCACTGGACCATTTTGGAGAGGACCACATGACCAGTGGTACCACAGATGAATCACCAATATAAATTAAAAAAAAAAAAAAAAAAAAAAAACCAAAAAAAAAAAAAATACACAAAAAAACATAATTTAAAAATATAAATGGATAAATAATTAAATTAAATTGGGTAACAATGAAAATATTGAGAATATTGCAGGGCAAACAAGATACAAGAACCTCAAGTGTGTAGAAGTCCTAATCAATCATGCGATGATCCCGGATGGATCCTTGCTGATGAAAGAGTACAAAAAGTCCAAATCAGGGTACTAGGGTGAAGATTGGACAGGCAGCTCCTCAAGAGGTAGGGATACCCTCCAAACATGTAACAGAGAAAAGAAACAAGGGCGCCAAGTCATAAAGGTAGATGAACAGCTGTGTAATTTAATGTAGTAACTTACATGTTAAAAACAGGTATTCCAATGAAACAGCATGCATGGTGTAAAAAGACAGTCCCCCTTCATTTGCATCTTCCATCGGATCTACTGTGGGGACTGTCTTTTTACACCATGCATGCGGTTTCATTGGAATACCTGTTTTTAACATGTAAGTTACTACATTAAATTACACAGCTGTTCATCTACCTTTATGACTTGGCGCCCTTGTTTCTTTTCTCTGTTATTATGGGAGGGGTGGACCTTAACGACCAGCTTTTGGTGCCGTATTTAGTTGCCTGCAAAGCCAGACGCTGGTACAAAAAAGTGTCTGTTTATTTATTCCAATTGGCTATGCTGAACGCCTTTGTCCTATACAGGGCGTCAGGACAAACCGGATCCTTCCGAAAATTCCAGGAAGAGATTATCAACGTCTACCTGTACCCAGGAGTTGTTCCTGTCCAACTTCCCCTTCCAGATGCAGTGAGCCGGCTGCATGAGAGACATTTTCCACATGTCCTCCCGAGTACCCCTACCCAAAGACGCCCCCAAAGAAGATGTTGTGTCTGTAGCATGCGCGGATTTAGGCGTGACAACCGCTATTATTGTCCCAGATGTCCTGACCAACCTGGTCTCTGTATCGGGGAATGTTTCGAGCGCTACCATACACTAGTAGAGTATTAGTGTAGGGTACAGCACGACATAGTGTAGGGCACACAAACACAGGGTCTCGAAAGATGTTCAATGGCTATCGACATTTTGAGAGACCCAAGCTGGAAAAACGCAGTTCAGAGAAAAAAAAAAATACAAAAGTACAAAAACAGTTGCCGTGTCAGTCATTTTTATGTTCTTCTACTCTTCCTACTGTACTTTGTTTGTTTTTCATTCTTTTGTTAACTTGTTTCTCTTGCAGGTACCCGTCGGTTGCCACACTGATTTTATATATTCTGACACAAACAGCGTTTGCGCTCAGCATATATGGATACCTCTGATGGCAGCAGCTGTGGTAGGCTGATTTCCCCACTGCAGTAAAAATACCTTTAGGTATACGTGGAATGTTTATCAGTGGGTTTGGTTGTTGGGCGGTTAATGGTGTGTAATACTACACAATATTCCTGTGGTGATTTCTGTTAGGTTCTCTTTTTTAGTTCAGCCCACAGGCTGCATGAAAAAAAAAAAAAACCCTACACTATATGCCAAACAAGGACCAGCAATTAACTGGTACGTTGCTCGACTTTGAGTGGTTATACCAGGATGATGCCTGCAGATTTAGGCATCACCTTGGTATCGTTTTTTACAGCCAGTGGTCGGCTTTCATGTAAAAGCAATCCTAGCGGATAATTGGCCGCTAGACTGCTTTTACATGCAGTGGGAGGGGACTCCCCTCCCCCCCCTCCCGCCGCCTTCCGTGGTTTTTCTCGGGCTCTCCTGTCCCACCAGTTAACCCGAGAGTGCAGCCGGTGGTTCAATTATCTAACCATAGAGCTGATTGGAGATGAGAATGGCTCAAATCATCTCTATGGCCTAAGATACTGGAAGCTAAGAGCATTTCATGACTTCTGTTTCACCAGAAATAAACAGCGCCATTGGGAAATTGGGAAAGCATCTTATCACACCAATTTTATATATTTTTTCATGTAAACAAAAAGTCACAGAAAAGGCTTGGTTTTCAAGTGGTTCAAGTGGGTGATGTGTGGCTAAGATTCAGCATAAAATGCGGGGACAGTTCAAACACCCCCCAAATGACCCCTTTTTGAAAAATAGACACCCAAAGCTATTTGCTTAGAGGCATATTGAGTCCATGGAGTATTTTATATTTTGCCCTAAGTTTCGGGAAGGTGACAATTTGTTGTTTTTTTTTTTTTTTTTTTTACAGAAAGTTGTCACTAAATGATATATTGCTCACGGGTATATGTGGAACGACACCCCAACATACATTCTGCTGCTTCTCCTGAGTACAGGGATACCCCATGTGTGAGACTTTTTGGCAGTCTAGCCGCGTACAGGACCCCGAAAACCAATCCCCACCTTCAGGCTTTCTAAGGGCGTAAATTGTTGATTTCACTCCTTACTACCTATCACACTTTTGAAGGCCATGAAATGCCAAGATGGCACAACCCCCCCCCCCCCAAATTACCCCATTTTGCAAAGTAGACACTCCAAGCTATTTGAGTATGAGTATTTTGCAGCTCTCATTTTTTTGGGAAAATGAAGAAAAAACAGGAAAATGCATTTTTTTTCCTCTTTTTTCAATTTCCAAAACTTTGTGACAAAAAGTGAGACCTGCAAAACACTCAACATGCCTCCCTGCAAATAGCTTAGGGTGTCTACTTTCCGAAAAGGTGTCATTTGGGGGGGGGGGTTGTGCTGTCTTGGCATTTCATGGCCTCCGAAACTGTGATAGGTAGTCAGGAGTAAAATCAACAATTTACGCCATTGGAAAGCCTGAAAGTGGTGATTGATTTTAAGGGTCCTGTACTCGGCTAGACTGCAAAAAAGTCTCACACATGTGGTATCCCTGTACTCAGGAGAAGCAGCAGCATTTATTTTGGGGTGTCATTTCACATACTGTATACCCATGGCATTTGTGAGCAATATATCATTTAGTGACAACTTTGTGTAAAAAAACAAAAAAATAAATAACAGAATTTTTTGTAAAATCTTACCGTAAAATTCCTTTCTCTGAGTCCTCCGACAGTCGCCGCCCACTCATACAGTCTTCACCAATGGGTATTGACTTCCTCTACGCAGGAGTAGCTAGGCATAAGACTTGTTAAAAACAAAAGCATTTAACATAGACACACCCATGGGGGCTGTCCCACTGGTCAATACCCCCCTGCAGTAGCCATCCCAACTCAGTTTGGTAGCATAGCAGTAAGTGTACAAGAAAACCCCAAAAGAGGGGCGGGGGCGGCGACTGTCGGAGGACTCAGAGAAAGGAATTTTACGGTAAGATTTTACAAAAATTACGTTTTCTCTTACGTCCTCCGACAGTCGCCGCCCACTCATACAGTCTTCACCAATGGGATGTCCCAAAGCAGTGTAGACATGAGGGGTGGGAGACACAACCGTATAAAAGGCAACGCAGTACCCACATCAGAGAAAGGAACCTTACACGCACAGTAAGAGAACCTTCTGGGCAACAGAAAAAGCTCAACAGGAGCAACAGCCCAGGAAAGCAAATAACCCTGGAGATAAACAACCCCAACAACCAAGGACCCACAAAAAAACAAGGGTCCCCTATGGCACTGCCGCACAGAGACCTTTGCGGCCAAAGGAGGCATCAGCTGATGCCAGAACATCAACCTTATAGAATTTGGAAAAGGTGTGCACCAACGACCAAGTCGCAGCCTTGCACACCTGGGCCACCGAAGCCTGATGCCGGTAGGCCCAGGACGTACTCATCGATCTGGTAGAGTGCGCCTTAACAGGGAAGGGTGGAACCCGTTCCTTCAAAGCATAGGCCTGGACAATCGTCTGTCTGATCCATTTGGCAATGGTCGCCGCAGACGCAGCTATGCCCTTCCGAGGTCCCTCAGGAAGGACAAAGAGGGAATCCGATTTCCGAAAGGATTCAGTGGACGACAGGTAAACCCTGATCGCCCTGACAACATCCAAGGAATGCAACGCAACCTCCTTGGGATGTTTAGGCTTCGCACAGAGCGAAGGCAACACAATGTCCTCATTTAGGTGAAAATCAGACACCACTTTTGGGAGAAAGGATGGGTTAGGTCGCAAGACCACCTTAACCTTATGAACCACGAGGTAAGGGGAGCGGCAAGACAACGCCACCAACTCCGACACCCTGCGAGCCGAGGTGATCGCCACTAGAAAGACTACCTTCTTAGACAGCAGAGGCAACGATATCTCCCGGATGTTTTCAAAGGGAGAACGCTGTAACACGGACAGAACCAAGTTCAAGTCCCATGGAGGTAAAGGCGCCCTCTGGGGAGGGGCCAAATGTCGCACACCTTGAATGAAGGTGTGAATTAAGGAATGAGATGCCACAAGGCGTTGAAAAAGAACAGCCAGGGCAGATACCTGCCCTTTATCGTGGCCAGCGCTAGGCGCTGGTCCACACCAGACTGGAGGAAAGCCAACACTCTCGTCACTGAGTATGAGCGAGGAGAAAACCCCCTGGACTCACACCAGGCAAAATAAGCTTTCCAGGTATGGTAATAAATTTTACCAGACGAGGCTTTTCTAACTTTCAACAGCCAGGCCGTTAAAGCCAGCGACTGTAAAGCAGGATCAGTCCCTGAGACAGTAGATCTTCTAGCATTGGCAGCCTCCAAGGAGGTGCGACTGCCAGGTGAGCGATGTCCGCGTACCAGGACCGGCGTGGCCAGTTCGGTGCCACCAGAATCACCAAGTTCGGTTCCGAGGCCAACCTGCGAAGGAACTTGGATAACAACTGAATAGGAGGAAAGGCATACATCAGACGATACTGATGCCAAGGGACCACCAGCGCATCCGAGGCGTCCGCCAGAGGATCGCGCGTTCTTGCCACGAACCTTTCCACCTTGTGGTTTAGCCGAGACGCGAACAGATCCACGTCTAGGGATCCCCACTTCGCACACAGCATTTGGAAGACCTCAGGGCGTAGGGACCATTCCCCCTGATCCAGGGTCTGGCGGCTCAGATAATCTGCCTGCCAATTCTTGACACCCGGATTTTGAACTGCCGAAATCGCGGGGACATGAGTCTCGTCCCAAGACAGAATGTCGGATACCTCCCGGGCCGCTCGAGCACTCCTGGTGCCCCCTTGGTGGTTGATGTAAGCCACCGCGGTAGCATTGTCCGTCTGTACCCGTACAGGACGGCCCCGAAGTCGACCCGACCACTGGAAGAGACACAGTTTGATCGCTATCAATTCCAAGATGTTGATTGGAAGGGAGGATTCCTCCTCCGACCAAGTGCCCTGGGCAGACAGGTTGCCCAGGACTCCACCCCCAGCCCGACAGGCTGGCATCCGTGGGAATCACTGTCCACAGTAAAGGACGGAAGGATTTTCCTTCCGACACAGCCGGGGACTGAAGCCACCACAGAAGATCCATTCTGGTCTGGCGACTCAACGAGACACTCAGATCCAAGGACTGAGGTAGCCTGTCCCACCTGGCCAGTATCTCCGCTTAGAGAGACCGCGTGTGAAACTGAGCAAATGGTATCGCCTCGAAGGCTGATACCATCAACCCCAGGCTCGCATATAGGTCCTGAGTGACGAGGATTCGTTGTCCCTGAGAGACCTGATCTCGTTCTGAAGGGTCCGGAGCTTTTCCTCCGGCAGAAATACCTGTGCATGAGCAGAGTCCAGAACCATTCCCAAATAGGGAAGACGAACCGAAGGAGACAAAGTCGACTTCTGAACGTTGATGGTCCAACCGAACTCCTTGAGCGTCTGTACCGTAGTCGACAGATCGCGCAACAGGCTCTGACTGGCACGCGATCTTAACAGGAGATCGTCCAGATATCCCAAGACCGCAATGCCCTGTGCCCTCAACAGGCCCAAAACAGGCGCCAGCACTTTGGTAAAGACCCTTGGAGCCGAAGCGAGACTGAAAGGCAACGCTACGAACTGATAGTGGTCCTCCGATATGGCGAACCGGAGGTACCGCTGATGACCCTCGAAAATTGGGATGTTCAGGTACGCATCCTTTAGGTCGATAGAGGCCAGGAATTCCCCTGGACTCAGGGAGGCCTGATACCAAGCGGAGGGATTCCATACTGAACTTTCAAACCCGCACAAAGCGGTTCAGAGCTTTCAAGTCCAGGGTCGGACGTACCTTGCCCTCCTTCCTGGGCACAGTGAACAGATTTGAGTAAAACCCCCGAAACCTGTCCCCATGACGCATTGGGACAATCACCCCCTGGGCAAGGAGATCCAGCAGCGCTCGATGCAGGTCCTGTAACCGCCCTGGGGTCAAATGAAGATTTGAGGGAAAGAATCTGTCCGCCGGCTGCGAAAGGAATTTGATCTTGTATCCTGATCGAATGATTTCCTGAACCCACCTGTCCGGAATTCGGAGCAGCCAAGGTTGGAGGAAACCGCGCAAACGTTCCCCCACCCCTGAAATGGATGAGGGCGTCCCTTTAGGCAGAGGCGGATTGAGCCGCCGCACCGGCGTGGCCGGTCTTTTGCTTGCCCGCCCAGGGCTTTTTCTGGCCACCTTGGCCCTTGAAGGATTTGCCCTTGTTTTGTGTCTTGAAGGCATGAAAGGACTCCTGATTGGGTCTAAAGGCGGGACCCCGCTTACCGCGAAAAGGCTTGTTCTTCGGATTCTGAGGCAGCAGAGTGCTTTTGCCCCCAGTGACTCCTTTCACCAAAGTATCTAAGACCTCGCCAAAAAGGCGAGACCCTGCATAAGGAAAATAAGCCACCGTTTTCCGTGACATCTGGTCAGCCGACCAGCTCTTCAACCAGATCAGTCGACGGTTAAGCACCGCGACACTAGACAGGCACGCAGCCAAAGGGGCCTCATTCAAGGCCGCATCACACAAATACATGACCCCTTGATGAATTTGGTCCACCATGTCCAGCGTGGCAGGTGGGGCAGAATAAGACGCGAGAGTGCGTCTAAGCACCTTAGTCCAATCCGCCACCGCCTGAGCCACCATTACAGAAGCGAAAATAGGTTTGAGCATGGAACCCGTCACCATGTAGGCATGGCGGGCCAGACTCCCCAACCTCCTGTCCATAGGATCCCGGAACACCGGGGTATCCTCAGTGGGAACCAAAGTAGCCTTATTTAGTACGGCCACAGTGTGATCCACCTGGGGAGCAACACACCAGCGCGAATCCGTAGAAGGCGCAAAGGGGTAGAGCAGTTGAAACCGTTTAGGCACCGTGAAGGGGGGTTTCAAACTGCGCCATTGTTCATTCACTGTGTGATGAAACTCAGCAGGGCAGGGAAACACCTGCGCCAACTTGCGGGATCTATGCGTACCAAAGGAGGACACAATGCCCAAAGGATTGGGCTCATCCTCCAAATGTAGTGTTTCTTTAACAGAAGAAATCAACGCATCCATAGCTGCGCGTTCTTCAGGCGACCCCGGGGGAGAATCATCTACCCCCTCCACCTCCGCCTCAGACCCCAGCGGGTCCTGAGAAGAGTGAGACCCTGAAAAGGGCACGCCACCCACAGCAGCCATATCCCCATCTGAATCAGAAGAGAAAGATATCCTAAGCCTTTTTCTAGCAGCTCGTTCAGCCATCAGCAACTCCATTTTGGACACTAAAGTCGCCACCACAGCGGCCAAATTAGGTAGAATGGGGGGTTCAGCAGATCTGGGTTCCCCTACCAAGGCTGGGGGGAATTTGCTGTCCTGAGATTCCATTACAGAAAACACAATGTAAAAGGTACCGGCCCTTTAAGAGCGCTGCGGACCCCGCAGCCCACCGCTATATATACTGTGTACACAGACCCCCTACAGGGACAAAACTGAGCCAGAAAGGATAAAACAGAGTAAATATGGAAAGGACAGTCTGCAGAGCCCCACAGAGTGTTACCACACCGATCGCTGCTCCAGAGGAAAAGGAAGTGAGGTCGCCAGGGGCTGAACTAAATGCTGCAGGCTAAGGGAAAATGGCTGCCCATAGGAAGTAATAGGAGGCTTCGGTAAGATGGCCGCCGACATGTGCTCGGAACAATCGTTCTGCCACACACAAGATGGCGCCGGATGGCGCCAAAACCACTACATAGCAAGCTGTTGCAAAAGCCCACAGTGAAGCCAGACATGCTGCCCACACCTAAAATGGCGGACCGCGCGGTTTTTACCCTCAGCGGCCGCCGCACACATAGTCTGCACCTCCAAACACCGAAGTGACACAGGAGAGGGGCCCCCAAACCCACACAGCACCAGCAGTGCAATAAAAAGGCCCCCGCAGGGATCGCATCAGGGAGCCCCACAAACGCACAGACATGAGGGGACACACTGCACACAGGACTGCCACCCCAGACAGAGGCCCCACACAGAAAGTACTTACCTGTACCGGATGGTGTGGGGTGCCTCTATTAACGGAATGCCTCTGTCCTCAGATGACAGGGAATGCCATCGGCCAAAGCGCAGGACACTGCAGCACTGAACCGCAGATGTGTCCAGTGAGGTAGCCACCTCACAGGCTGCATCCCTGCTGCGAACAGGGATGGGTCGTTCTCAGTGCCAGGGCAAACCATAGCTGAACACTCGATGGCGGGCTGGGGATCCATCTGACCTGGAGAGCCAGGGCGGCCAGTCCGATTCCCAGCTCCGCAAAATCCATCTTCGTCCGAAGATCCGACTAAACTAAAGCTGACAAAAGAAACAGCTAGTAAAGCAAAGAAAAAATGACATTCTTGCAAATAAAAATCATAAGAAAAGATTAGAAGGCTGAGACTGTAGCCCCAGCACAGGGAAGCCTATCTACTCCTAACGCTAGGCAGAAGACAAACTGAGTTGGGATGGCTACTGCAGGGGGGTATTGACCAGTGGGACAGCCCCCATGGGTGTGTCTATGTTAAATGCTTTTGTTTTTAACAAGTCTTATGCCTAGCTACTCCTGCGGAGAGGAAGTCAATACCCATTGGTGAAGACTGTATGAGTGTGTGGCGACTGTCAGAGGACGTAAGAGAAAATACATTTCCCGGAACTTGTGGCAAAATATAAAATATTCCATGGACTCGCCATGCCTCTCAACAAATAGCTTTGGGTGTCTACTTTCCAAAATGGGGTCATTTGGGGGGGGGGGTGTTTCTGCTATCTTGAAATTTTAGGGCCTCCGAAACTGTGACAGGTAGGGCGGAGGTGAAATGCACAATTTACGCCATTAGAAAACCTGAAAGTGGTGATTGCTTTTCAGGGTCCTGTACACAGCTAGGCTCTCAAAAAGTCTAACACATGTGGTATCCCTGTACTCAGGAGAAGCAGCAGAATGTATTTTGGGGTGTCATTCCACATATACCCATGGCATGTGTGAGCAATTTATCTTTTAGTGACAACTTTGTGTTAAAAAAAAAATAAATAAAAAAAAAAAAATGTAATTTTCCCGAAACTTGTGGCAAATTATAAAATATTCCATGGACTCACCATGCCTCTCAGCAAATAGCTTGGGGTGTCTACTTTCCAAAATGGGGTAATTTGGGGGGTTTTGTGCTATCTTGAAATTTCAGGACCTCCGAAACTGTGATGGGTAGTGAGGAGTAAAATCAAACATTCACGCCATTAGAAAACCTGAAGATGGTGATTAATTTTCGGGGTCCCGTACACAGCTAGGCTCCCAAAAAGTCTCACACATGTGGTATCCCCATACTCGGGAGAAGCAGCAGAATGTATTTTGGGGTGTCCTTCCACATATACCCCTGTCATGTGTGAGAAATGTATCTTTTAGTGACATTTTTGTGTTAAAAAAAAAAATATCTTCCCAAAACTTGTGGCAACATATGAAATATATATTATGGGGGGGCACTTTATATACTATTCACAATACCCCTGAAGCGCATCAGCCCCCCCCCCCCCCCCATAATTTATGTATCTGTGACTGTTTTATAGTATCAGTTTATGTGACGCAGCATTAGGGTGGTTGGTAGAGAATCCAGGATAGCACAGGAACCACACTCCCATAAAATATAAAATATTCCATGGGCTCACCATGCCTCTCAGCAAACAACTTGGGGTGACTACTTTCCAAAATGGGATCATTTGGGGGGGGGGGGGTTTGTGGTATCTTGACATTTCAGGGTCTTCTAAACCGTTATAGGTAGTGAGAAAATGCAATGAAAAATGTACGCCCTTTGAAATTCTGATGGTGGGGATTGGTTTTCGGATCCTGTCAGTGGCGGCCGGTGCATTGGGGCGCAGGGGCCGCCCCCCCTATCGATGCGTCCGGCCCCCTAATCTGCATGCGGGGCGCTGGATGCATGGAGTTCAAAGAGGCTTTTTTTTTTTTAGTCACCCGATTAGAGCCAGAGGCTCTAATAGGCTTCAGCAAAGGGTGGACCCGGGGCGCCGAGCAGTGCGCCCCGAGCCCACCCATTGTGTGACAATAGCGAATGAAAATTCGCTATTGTCACACGGATCCTCCTCCTGGCCAATCAGGAAGCGGGTCCGCTACACGCTTCCTGATTGGCCGAAAGGCAAACCCCATGCCATTGGCCGAGGAGGAGGCGGGAGGACTGAGGACTCGAGGAGATGCCGGGGGACTGAAGAGAAGCCGCGCGCGACAGGTAAGTGCACTGGTCTTGGGGGTAGCTTGGCCCGCTGTTCACTCTGCATTGAAAGGGGGCACGCTGGCATCTCTGCATTGAAAGGGGGCACGCTGGCATCTCTGCATTGAAAGGGGGCACGCTGGCCTCTGTGCATTGAAAGGGGGCACGCTGGCCTCTGTGCATTGAAAGGGGGCACGCTGGCCTCTGTGCATTGAAAGGGGGCACGCTGGCCTCTGTGCATTGAAAGGGGGCACGCTGGCCTCTGTGCATTGAAAGGGGGCACGCTGGCCTCTGTGCATTGAAAGGGGGCACGCTGGCCTCTGTGCATTGAAAGGGGGCACGCTGGCCTCTGTGCATTGAAAGGGGGCACGCTGGCCTCTGTGCATTGAAAGGGGGCACGCTGGCCTCTGTGCATTGAAAGGGGGCACGCTGGCCTCTGTGCATTGAAAGGGGGCACGCTGGCCTCTGTGCATTGAAAGGGGGCACGCTGGCCTCTGTGCATTGAAAGGGGGCACGCTGGCCTCTGTGCATTGAAAGGGGGCACGCTGGCCTCTGTGCATTGAAAGGGGGCACGCTGGTCTCTGTGCATTGAAAGGGGGCACGCTGGTCTCTGTGCATTGAAAGGGGGCACGCTGGTCTCTGTGCATTGAAAGGGGGCACGCTGGTCTCTGTGCATTGAAAGGGGGCACGTTGGTCTCTGTGCATTGAAAGGGGGCACGCTGGCATCTCTGCATTGAAAGGGGGCACGGTGATCTCTGTGCATTGAAAGGGGGCATAGTGATCTCTGTGCATTGAAAGGGGGCACAGTGATCTCTGTGCATTGAAAGGGGGCACAGTGATCTCTGTGCATTGAAAGGGGGCACGGTGATCTCTGTGCATTGAAAGGGGGCACGGTGATCTCTGTGCATTGAAAGGGGGCACGGTGATCTCTGTGCATTGAAAGGGGGCACGGTGATCTCTGTGCATTGAAAGGGGGCACGGTGATCTCTGTGCATTGAAAGGGGGCACGGTGATCTCTGTGCATTGAAAGGGGGCACGGTGATCTCTGTGCATTGAAAGGGGGCACGGTGATCTCTGTGCATTGAAAGGGGGCACGGTGATCTCTGTGCATTGAAAGGGGGCACGCTATGCCTTAATTACTGAAGGCCCCTTTCACACTTTTGTGACCTCAAAGTCACGCAATTTTTTACAGCGTTTTTTGCCGCAAAGCAATGCCTATTACGTTTTTCTGTTTGTGCCCCCCCCCCCCCCAAAAAAAAATTTTGAGCACCAGTCGCCACTGGGTCCAATACACAGCTAGGCTCCCAAAAAGTCTCACATATGTGGTATCCCTGTACTCAGAAGCAGCAGAATATATTTTGGGGTGTATTTACACATATACCCATGGTATGTGTGAGCAATATATCATTTCAATGACAACTTTGAGTAAAAAAAAAAAAAAAAAAATTTCTTTTTTTTAGTCATTTTTCAAACACCTGTGACAAAAATAAAATGAAATATTCAATGAGCTCAACATGCCTCTCAGAACATTCCTTAGGATGTCTACTTTCCAAAAAGTGGTAGTTTGGGGGGGGGGGGGGGGTTTGTACTGCCCTGCCATTTTAGCACTTCATGAAATGAGATAGGCAGTCAGAAATTAAAGCTGCGTAAATTCCAGTATTTACACCATAGTTTGTAGACGCTATAACTTTTGCGCAAACCAATAAATATACGCTCATTGAGATTTTTTTTGTCAAAGACATGTAGCTAAATACATTTTGGCCAAAATATATGACATAAATTGAGTATATTGGATATTTTTTAAAAGACAAAAGTTGAAAATGTCATTTTTTCCTCAAAATTTTCGCTTTTTTAATTAATATCGCAAAAAATAAAAAGCGCAGAGATGATCAAATACCACCAAAAGAAAGCTCTGTTTGTGGGGGAAAAAAGGACGTAAATTTAGTTTGGGTATAGCATTGCATGACCGTGCAATTGTCAAAGCCACGCAGTGCCAAGTTGAAAAAAGGGGTCTGGTCTTTGAGCAGCCAAATTCTCCGGGGCTTAAGTGGTTAATGGATGATCATCCGTTTTTACATAGAGATGCATTAATGTCCATTTTTCATTCGTCAACGGATGGATGAAACACGAACAAACGGACCGTATGTGTGAAAGGGGCCTAACTGGGGGACTTCACTGCTGTCAGAAGCTGCAAATCAAAAGGTTTTTTTTTGTTTTTGTTTTTAACATTTCCATTCCCTAGAAGTTGATCTAACGATTTAATTTCTGTCAAACAGGGTCGGCCACACATGGATCAAATTTGGGCTGGTCCCTGCTTTCAGAATTTTTTTTTTTTGTATTGTTCCCTAGAAACTAGACCTAAACGAGCAATTAACCTTTGCAGTGCAGGTGCAGCCCTACCACAAGAGATATTTTTTTTATTTTTTTAGTTGCCTGCAGTGCTGTATCTTGGCCTAGGCCAACAAGGCCCAGGCCTAGGGCAGCACTTTGCTGGGGGGCAGCAAAAAAGCTGACGGAGCTGCACTGATATGCTGTCCTGATGGGCACTAATGAGGCAGGACTGATAAGCTGCACTGATAGGGCTGCACTGATAAGGCAGCTCTGATGGGCACTGATATGATGCACTGGTGGCCACTGATGGGGCTGTACCGATGGCCACTGATGAGACTGCACTGATGGGTAGTAATGTGGCTGCATTGATGGGCACTGATGTAGCTGAACTTATGGGAACTGATGTGGCTTCACTGATGGGCACTGATAGACTGTGGTTGTGGTCTGTGGTTTACAGATGACAGGGCGGGTCATAAACAGGAAAGAGTGTGGCCTTTCCAGGATGGGGTGGGTCATATTTAAATTAGGGGTGCCCAAGTTTAGTCAGGCCTAGGGCAGCACAAAACCTAAATACTCCACTGGTTGCCTGGGTTGGATTTACACTGAACATGGCTTTGAAATCATGCAACTTCATCTGAAATCACACAATTTCAAAGACATCTGTGCGGCCTAATGTACAGATGTCTATTGAAGTCACACCCGAAAAAAGCAAAAGTAGTGCAGGAACTACTTTTGCAAATTGGTGCGGCATTGCAGCAATTGTAACGGTGCCATTGCCAGCAATAGGCTGCGACTAGTTATACAATTTGACCTGTCAAATCACTTCAGTGTAAACGAGGGCTAGGACGGGATTGTAACTTACAGCTGTAAATTATTGATCGTATCTTTATTTCCATCAAGACCTCTCGTAATCTGTATTCATGAACAAAGTAGCTCAGTGCTACTGATCAATGCAAAATAATTGATCATATTCCACCTTGACCGAGTCAGTATATATCTGACCAAAATGGAGTCTATATCGATGGAAAGGGAAACTTTGGCTATTAGATCATTTCAAAACAAGAAACACATTAAGTGGATTTAAAAAAAAAAAAATCCACCACACACAACCTATGTGGTTACGCCCCGTACACACGTGCAGATTATCTGAAGACTTTTGTCTTCAGATTTACCTTTTCTATGTAGTGCAAGGGCCTGCCGGATTGCATACAAATTGAAAGTGTTTAGGTTTGACCTCATATTATATGGTTTTGGTAAGTCTACAGACAAAAGTCTTCAGATAATCTGCACTACATAGTGAGGTTGAAAAAAGACGCCAGTCCATCCAGTTCAACCTATGATGTGTGTGTGTTTGCTGTTAACCGTACATTGTATACCCCTCTATGTTGTGGTCTTTAAGGTGCCCATCCAATAGTTTTTTGAAACTATCGGTGCTCCCTGCTGAAACCACTGCTTGTGGAAGAGAATTCCACATCCTTACTGCTCTGACAGTGAAGAACCCCTTACGCACTTTAAGGTTAAACCGCCTTTCCTCTAGTTTTAGTGAGTGGCCACGTGTCTTATTGTATCTCCTTTCTCTGAAAAGTTTGTTACTTATGCTAGGGTCGGCAGTACAGTATTTGTACATTGATATCATATCCCCCATCAATCGTCTCTTCTCCAGAGAGAATAAGTTCATTGCTTGTAGTCTTTCCTCATAGCTGATGTCCTTCATTCCCCTAATTATTTTTGTTGCCCTTCTCTGGACTTTCTCCAGTTCCAGCACATCCTTCCTGAGGACCGGTGCCCAGAACTGGACAGCATACTCCAGATGTGGCCGGACCAGAGTCTTGTAGAGTGGCAGAATAATCTCTTTATTTCTGGAGTGAATCCCCTTTTTTATACAACCCAGTATTCTGTTGGCTTTGCTTGCAGCGGCTTGGCATTGCATGCCACTGCCCAGGGCCAGATTAACATAGGGGCTATTGGAGCTGCAGCTCCAGGCCCCTACCTTAATATAGGCCCCGGGTTGGCCATATTCACTGTTACCGCTCTTCTGTCACTTGTAAACACAGAAGTCTGGCTTCTATGCTCGCTTCCCCAGGCAGCTCCCTCAGAACCTCCCCACACAGCACGAAGGCCGGACAAGGAGGGACAGTTGCCGATGCATGGATGTGTTTATGGGCTTCAGAGACAGCATCCCATGTTGAATTAGGCATGCATGGCTGCACCCTTCCTCCTCTGGGTGCATGCCAAGGCACGGCCCTTCAAAATCCTCAGCACCAAGCCCATGATGATCTTAATCCGGCCCTGCCACTGCCAAGCCTGTTGTCTACCAGTACCCCCAGGTCCTTTTCCATCCTAGACTCACCCAGAGGTTCCCCCCCTAGGGAGTAGCTTGCTTTCTGGTACCCAAGTGCATTACATTACATTTTTCAACATTAAACCTCATCTGCCATGTAGTTGTCCACCCCGTTATTTTGTTCAGGTCTGCTTGCAAGGTTTCCACATCCTGCATAGAAGATATTGGCATGCTTAGTTTAGTATCATCTGCAAATACTGAGATTGTACTAGATATCCCCTCCTCTAGATCATTTATGAATAAATTAAACAGGATTGGTCCCAGGCAGGGGCGTAACTACAGGGGTTGCGATTGCAACCGGGCCCAATGCTCCAGGGGGCCCAGAATTGGATAGGAGGGGAGTTGCGGGGGCAGCATGTAGAGTAATCACGGTCCTACTTTTTCCTCCTGTAGCTGCAGAAAGAAAATGGAGGAGATTGGATCCTCTGTGTGCTACCCCCGCCACTCCTCCTATCCAGTTCACTTGTGTTCTGCTGTCTCTGGGCCCCTGTGTGCTCCCCTGGTCCCCCCCCCCCCCCCCACTGTGATCCCTCTCCCCTTTCCTGCCGGCTGCTGCAGGGGATGTGTAACAATAGAGAACCAGGATGGGGTCGGTAAATATGTAATTTACCAGCTCCTTGCTTCTCTAAATGGGCAGAATCATAGTCAGTGACATTGTAAAAAAATAAAATGATAAAAAATAATACAATTAAAATACCAAAAAATAAAAACTACTGACACCAGTGGGTGAACTTTCAGGATCGCAAAGGTCACACTTGCAACCGGGCCCTGGCATTCCACCACCGTGGGGAGGCCCCAAGATGGCAGGAAGGGGGCCCACTGTAAAACTTGTGAAAGGGACCCGCTGTGGGACCGCAATAAAGGGCCCCGCAAGCAGAGTAAAGGGCCCCAGGATCAGTGGGAAGAGCCCGGGGCTTGAAGGGATGGGCCCCGGCCAGGGTTCCTGGGGGCCCTTCATGGTTTCTTGCACCGGGGCCCTGAAGGTTCTAGTTACGCCTCTGGTCCCAGGACAGAACCCTGGGGGACCCCACTTTCCACACTTATTTTATTTTGGTCCTATTAGGACTGGTACACACTTGTGTATTTTAGGAGTAGCACATAAATAACTCGTGCTTGCTGCAGCTTTGGTGTTATAGAGAATTGGATGGTCACACACCGCACTAATGTGAATTTTCTTCCTCTGTGAACTCTGTACGATCCCTCAGCAGCAATAACAAAGTCAGAAGACACGTGGCCCTGGGATGATACGCATGCTATGGAGTTGCAGAGAAGGCGGACTGAACCCATCCCACGTCTATACGTACACTGTGACTGGGCACTCCAGGCCCCGCCCCCTCCTCGCAACTTTCCATCCGTGTATGAGTGAGCCATCATGAAATAAATCGGTTGGCCGGTTATATTCGGGACCCGTACCGACACCTCCCCGCCTCACTAAACCGTACGGCTGCCCTCTTGTTTCACCGCCACTTCTGTCCTGACGTCACAATGCAGAACGAAGTCGAGCCCTTTTAACACGGCGACCAATCAGAGGCGAATACCGCGGCCGAGCCCCCGTGCCCGCCACCAATCGGCGTGCGGGTCTGGTGATCGAGCCTCCCCCAGTCATGTGAGTGCTGAATGCCAGCATGGTAGACATGAGCTGCGGCAGCGCCATGCGGGCCCGGGGGTAGCACGGGGGACGGCGCTGTCCGACAGGTGAGAACCCGGCTGTGGGGAGAGTTTGGTGTGACAACGTTCTGGGCTCGGCCTGGAACTCCGTACTTTTTGGGGGAGAAGGAAGTTGACGTGTTGACATTTTACACAGCGCGTGCTAGTATGTGGCCACACCCACTCGTCAGTCCGTGCATGTGTACGTACCGTACCGTACCGTGTATGTGCTGATATCAGTGTGACCTGAAGGTGACATCTGCTCATGGGACACTCATAAGTGGACTCGGTAGGCCGTAGGAATGTGACTGGGTTCACTTCACATCAGTCTGGAGTCTTCTCCTTCCCTGTCTCCGGGGGAACTCAGGTGGGCGTGCCCTCACAGCTGCTCTTACCACTAAAGAGGAACTCCAGCCAAAACCTTGAAACACTGCGGGCTTGATTTACTCAAACTGGAGAGTGGAAGCCAATCAGCATCTAACTTTAGCTTGTTAGATAAGAGCAGCCTTTTTTTTACCAGGATGCCCTGGCAAAATGCCTAAAAATTGATCAACAATTGTATACAAGTCATTGAAAACCACAGGTCTTCATTATGTACCATTATGGCTTTCTAGACACTGGCGTTCGTTATGGGCTTGGACAAGTTCCGATCTTGCCCGCCAGGAAGCTATCACTGCTCTCCACCAATCATAGGCAGTGACGCATTTCCCGGCTGGGAGCTGCATATTAGGGATCGACCGATTATCGGAGGGCCGATATTGACTTTTGCCAATATAGCTGTATCGCCCCCAGAACTGACCGATATTCCAAATATTGCTCATGTAAGGGTAAAATGTCACATAGCATAATTCCGTTTACAAATGTTATTAAATATGCCACTCACATATGTATAAAAGATATAAGTAATTCCACATTCGCAGATCTGCTGGCAGATCAGTATCTCTCACCCGCTTGCTGTAAGTGATACCCGGGTGATACCATTCCGTACGGCATCCACTCAATACGGCTCCATCTCCCACCCACCCGATACCGCTCAGTCTCTCACCCACTTGCTGTAAGTGATACCCAGGTGATACCATTCCGTACAGCATCCACTCAACCGATACTGCTCAGTCTCTCACCCACTTGCTGTGAGTGACATCCGGGTGATACTGCTCCATCTGGCATAGATCTCTGAGGTCACGGTGACCACGTGACCTCCGAGTTCGTGTGCCGGACGGAACGGTATCACCCAGGTGTCACTTACGGCAAGTGGGTGAGAGATGGAGCGGTGAGAGATGGAGCGGTATCGGGTGGGTGGGACACGGAGCAGGTGAGAGACGGAGCGGTATCACCTTGGTATCGCATACGGCAAGTGGGTGAGAGATATCAATCTGCCAGCAGATCTGCTAATGTGGAATTGCTTATATCTTTTGTACATATGGGAGTGGCATACTCAAAAACATTTGTAAATGGAATTATGTTATGTGATCTCATTTTACCCTTAAGCCTCGTACACACGCACCGATTGTTGGCCGTGAATTTTCGACCGCCGCCCGATCGGCCGATTGTCGGCTTGTTAGTATGATGCTTCCGACGACCGACTGCGACTTTTCGGCCAAACAAAATCTGGTAGTGCATGCTATAAAATTTTTGTTGGCCGTCAACAGAACGGCCGATTGTTCGTCAGTCAGTACAGATTTCGGCAGACAAAAATCAGATGAGCAAGACTGGGCATGCTCAGAGAAGAAAAAACACACGGAAAGTAAACCAGAACATGACATCACTTCTGCAGTTGGTTGTTGTTGGCCGACAAAATTCGTGTGCAGTGTAGAGCACATTTCAACCAACACAACAACACTGGACAAAAGACGGCCGATCGGTCGGCCAACAATCGGTGCGTGTGTACAAGGCTTTACATGAGTATCACGACCTAATGGTTGGAGGAGGAGAAGACTAGTATCGGACCCTGACATAGGATGTACAAAAAAAAAACATACTTTTTTAAGCTTTGACAAAAAAAAAAAACCTGGCAGCTGATTGGTTTCTATGCATGCAGTGCTGCACTAGATCTTGCCCTTCCCAGTTTTAGTAAATCAACCCCTGTGTGCAGTTGCATTCAGGCATCATTTACAGTTTCCGATTTGGGATTGCAGGCAGAATCACGGCAATCGCTGCACAAAGGCTTTCCAAATGAGTTGCGACTCTATCAAAATCACATGTTGTTTTCTCCCAAAAAGGAGCAGGAGCTTCTTTTCAAGTGACAAAACACACGTAGGGCAGCCAGTTTAGGTGAATGGACTGGCCCTATGTGACACGCGGAATCGTGTGAGAATCGCAATATGTAAACAGAGCTTTAGGGAGGAGTAAGGTGAAAGCTTTTTTTGGCCATACTTCTCATGTGGATCACAGGAGTGCACTTAGTTCTGCTCTCCTGTGACCCAGATTCAGCTGAAGTTCCATGTGGTCTGGTCCAGGCTCTGGAAGCATCCCAATCATATTGTCAGGATCCACCCTGATGCCTGATCAGTACCTGGCTCAGCCTTTCAGTGTGGTGCTGAGACCCTGAGCCAGCTGCTTCTGCCCCTGCCCCTGCAGAGCCCAGCAGTCCACTGAGCACTGGAGGGGCAGTAAAGACTGAGAACTGAGTTGTCGGCGATCATTCAGTTCTTAGTCTTTGAGACAGCTGCAGCATCGTATGATTGTTTTTAAAAATTCCCTAGCTTCTCTTTTCAGCATATGTACACAGCTAAATGCAGCGTGGTAGGCAGCAGTGGGGCCCTAAGCACAGCTGTGTCTGTAAATGAAAATTAGCAGTGTATTTAAGAGCATACACAAAAAAGGTAGTACACAGCTACGTTCAGGGGCCACACACCTCTGCAGATTTTACGCATGTATGTGTGTAAAGTCATTGGAAGAACTGTATACATCAAAGCATTAGCACTGTAGGCAAGTGTTTTATGCAGGATCTTCTGCTTGCTCTGCCTGCAAGAACCTGTGCAGAAAATACACCTGTAACCAGGTGAATGAGCCTTTGGTACTCATTTACACAGGCAGAAAAAACAGTTTAAATGTCCACAGCATATAGTTTTGTGCACATCTAACCACGGCGCTATAGTAATTAATGAGTCTGTACACAACGCTGCATTTACATGTATAAAATTTATACATGTCTAGTCATTCATTGGAATGAAAGCAGAATTGTACGTTTCTAAATGTGAATATCTTAGGCCCATATTTTGTTTGCAGGATCTTCTGCTAGTTCCGTAATCAAGAACTTTTATGTGCAGAAAATATGCATATGTCCGAGTGAAAAGTCCAGGAGCATTCTTGTACTGTAAAACCTTGGATTGCGAGCTTAATTCGTCCCGGAAACATGCTTGTAAACCAAAGCACTCGTATATCAAAGCAAATTTCCCCATAAGAAATAATGGAAACTCCAGATGATTTGTTCCACAACCATTTTGTCATAAGTACTTCAGTTTAAAGTCCATATAAAAAGATTATAGTAGTGTGACCATGAAATTTTTATCCACAAATGGCAACCTCCACAAGGGGATTAGAAGCAAAATCCAGCAGGAGCTACAGAGTATAAAAGAGAAGGGAGGCACCTCTGAGTGTAGCAATATGGTTACATTTAATGAAGGTTCAACATTTTAGCAAATCACATGGTTGATGATTTAAAAGGGGCACATCTAAGGCTGGCCATACACGATATAATTTTGTTACAAATTTCTGATCAATTTTCTAGAAATGTACCTTCAAATATGTAGTACAAAGGCCTGCCTAATTAGATACAAGTGTAAGTGTTGTTTAGCTTTGACCTCATATTATGTGGTTTGTGGTAAATCTTACAGAAAGTGTACAACAAAAGTTGAACATGTATGGCCAGCCTAAAGCCTCGTACACACGCAACGAATTTCTGCCGACCGGTCGTTCTTCTTTTGTCCAGAGTGGTGTCCGTTGGTTGGAATGTGCTCTAGACTGCACACGAATTTTCCTGCATGACAGAATTCTACTTCAGAAGTGATGTCCTGTGTTGGATTGCTTTCTATGTGTTCTTTCATCTCTGAGCATGCCCAGTCTTGCTCATAAGATTTTTCCCCATCGAAATCTGTACTGACTGCACGAAACTCGGACGTGTTTTGACGGAGGACAAAAATTTTATAGCCTGCACACCAGGATTTTTTCGGCCGAAAAGTCGGAGTTGGTTGTCGAGAGCACCATACTAACAAGCCGAAAATCGGCAGATCGGTCGTCGGACGAAAATTCCCGGCCGAATTTCAACTCGTGTGTACGGGCCTTAAGAATGCAGGCAGCCGGGGTAAAGCTGTCCACAACATAGACCATCTTCCGCACCGCTGGCTTTCACCGCTGTCAGTCTGCAGTCGTGACCAGGAAACCAGGAAGACTACCCTGCAGTAGAGGGGTCTGAAAGCGAGGCTTGAATCGTTCATGGAGCGCAGTGTGGAAGGGATGACGTTGATGGCGGTGCGGAGGGTGGTCTATGTGGACAGCTTTACCTGGGATGCCTGCATACTTAGATGTGCCTCTTTTAATCAACCATGTAAGTTGCTAAATGTTGAACCTTCATTAAATATAACCATATTGCTACACTTTGAGGCGCCTCTCTTTTCTTTTATACTCAATCGTGACCTGACGCTACTTGTATATTAAGACTTCGCTTGTTTATTAAGTCAAAATTTATTAAAACAATTTGCCTGTCTTGCAAAATGCTCTCAAACCAAGTTACTTTCAATCCAAAGTTTTACTGTACTTTTTTTGGGCGACAAGCATCCCGCAATTTTGTTTGCGTGATTTTACTGCGATTCGTCGGGCAACAATCGTGGCAAAATTGCACTGCGTTTGGGGTGCCATTGGAAGTGACCAGAACTGTGTCCCGCAATTTGCAATGATTCGGTATTGTGGGCAGAATCACAGCGATTCTGCTTGTGATCTGGGACATCATTATGTGAATGGAGCCTTACTGTCAAACCATGAAATGGCTAGTGTCCTCGCTGATCACATGTGGAGCACCATGGCAACTTCAGATCAAACAAAATGCTAAGGTGGCAGCTTCCTTGGCTGTAAAGGATAAGAGGGCTTCGTTCCACTTTAAGCATTAGGTATGATCTTTATTGCATAGTCACATTGGTTCAACTTGGCATAATGTAGGTATGCATATCTTATACCTGAGGAACTTGTACAGCACAGCGTCATAGACTTCTGTAGGGCTTGTTGATCTTAAGGCCCGTACACACGATAAGAAAATCTGTAGGGAAAATTTGTCTGACGACCGATCTGCCGATTTTCGGATTGTTAGTATGGTGCTTTCGACAGCCAACTCCGACTTTTCGGCTGACAAATCCTGATGTGCAGGCTATAAAATTGTTGTCGTCTATAATGCAACGTCTGATTTTCGTCTCATTAGTACAGATTTCGACGGAAAAAAATCTTAAGAGCAAGACTAGGCATGCTCAGAGACAAAAGAACACATACAAAGCAATCCAGCACATGACATCACTTCTGAAGTAGAATTCTGTCGTACGGGAAAATTTGTATGAAAATAACCTCTTCACTTTCCACATGAGACTAGTATGCCACAAAAAACGGACAACAGATCGTTCGATAATCTGATCGTGTGTACGGGGCTTTAGTCTCTTAACTGGGAGGTGACCTCCAGCTGTCTTCGGAGTTGTGGTGTGCGTAGGCACGGCCAGGGGAGGGAGGATTTATTGAAAGGATGTAAGCAAACGTCGAAGGCCACAACTCTCAAATCTTAGTAAAAATGCATCTGGGTGGAGGTGGATGGAATCAGTTAGGTCTGAAAGTGCATTTATTCTTTAGGCCCTGTTCAGACAGTGTGGTGAATGGCGTAATTTAATTTTTCTATAGTGGTACATCAGTATGAACGCATACATCAGTATGGCAGCATACTGTATTCTAATCTTGCTATACATGCGTTTTTAGTTAGTGTTTGTCTTGTGACCCATTTACACTTTGCTGCAATGCATCAGCGATTCTGCCCGCGATCCGGGATGACAGTATGTGAACGGAGCCTTATTCAGCATTCACACCATAATAACTGAAACGCATTTCGGAGCCCTGCAGGACCCCTTCATCTGGCATGTGAACACAAAGTATATACCAGGCATCACTAAATGGCGGCCCGCGGGCCAAGTCCGGACCCAATCAATGTTCCGTCCGGCCCCGCAGCGGTCGCGCCATTTAGGATCTGTTTTTCCCTCTGCCGCCGCTGCTGCAGCTGCAGCTCTGTCTTTACAGAGCTGACATCGGAGGAGCAGCGCAGTGATTCACGGAGGACGGGGGCTGGTACAGTTAACTGATTGGTTGCTAGAACTGCCCTGTATTCTAGCAACCAATCAGTTACCTGGGGCAGGTCCCGCCCTCTGTGCATCCCTTTGAGCACTTCCGATGTCAGCTGCTGTGCCTCCGATGTCAGCCACGCTGCCCTGTTTAAGGTAGGACAGGGAAGAGGCACTGCTAATGTAAAGGGGGAAAGAGGGGGGAAATCAAAGAGGCAGAAAAGTAAAGGAGTGATACGGTATGAAGGGGGGTGGGGTTCTACAAAGGGGGTGAGGATTAGAATGTGAAGGGGGGCTGGAGACTGCAGTGTGAAGGGGGGTTTGAAAAAAAAGGAGATGAGCACAGGAACGTCTGAGGGTGCTATAAAGGGGGTGAGGACAAGAATGTTAATGGGGGGCTGGGGACTGCAGTGTGAAGGAGGGGCACAATAAAATGGGAGTGAACAGTTATATGAAGGGGTGCTATTAAGGGGATGAGGACAGTTATATGAAGGGGGGTGCTATGAAGGGGGGAGGACAGTTATGTGAAGGGGGGTGCTATAAAGAGTATGAGGACAGGAATGTGAAGGGGGGGCTGGGGACTGCAATGTGAAGGAGGGGTACTATAAAGGGGGCGAGAACAGGAATGTGAAGGATGGATGATATGAAAGGGGCTTGGAATTGCAATTTAAAGTAGGGGGTGATATAAAGGGGGGCCGCTGACAAAAATGTTATGGGCTGAAGACTGTAATGTGAAGGGGGATGATGTACAGGGGGACTGAGAACACTGATGTAATAAAGAGGATTGTGATGTGAAGGATTGTAGACTAGGTTCACATTTTTGCGTAACGCGTGTAGGCGGCAGATTTATTTCAGTGGGCTGCCTTGTAAGCAGAAACGCAGAAAAATAAGTACCTGACCTTTTTTTTTTTTTCTTTTTAATTGCAGCATACCAAGCTGCATGGTACTGCGGCACCATGTGATGTGGCACTCGTAAAGACGCGCCATGTTTGCGCATTGTGCAGAGGACGGTGCCATTGAGAGCCAAACATATGATTCGGACCTCGGTTTGAAGAAAATTTTACCTACTGGACCTTCATGAATTTTAATTCATTACCCCTGGTATATACTGTATAAGTTTGTATGTGTACATACTTGGAGGCAGCCCTATTTGTTTATACAGAACCTGTGTCCTGTATAAACAAATACATGCCTGATGAAGGGGTCCTGAGAGGCTCGGAAACATTGCTTCAGTTATTATGGTGTGAAAGCTGAATAAATCTTTGGACCCATTCTGGATATTAGTGGTGTACTGTTGACATACTTTTGCTAGTAACCAGTAGGATATATTTATACACAGCATGACCATTACATGTGTACAGACAAGTTGTTACATTGGATCTTACTGCCAGCAAGATCCTATGTAAAATCATATGTCCACTTATTCAATGCAATGCTTTGTACTGCAAGTCCAAAGCTTAAAACAAAACTGCTAGGCCAAGCCACTGACTAAACTTATGTCAGTTCCTTACTACCAAGTGGTCCCTAATGGGTTTCTCAAAACAGACAGCACATGTACCTTAATAGTGTTCTGTTAGCCCTCAGCCTTTTCACCTAGCAGCAGGCTTTCACAGCAGAGAGAATAAGACAAGGCCTCAGTCAGCTCACATAAAAAAGGCCAGTGCACAGCTGAGAATAATTGAGGCCATGCTACCAGATAAGATGAGGACCTAGTAAAAAAAAAAAAAAGGCTTTATCCCTTCAAAAGCTGTACAAAATCTTAGGACCCAGACCAGAACAAATCCTGGAGCCACTCACCATTTGTAGGTGACACATTTACACTGCCCACAATCCTGCCAGCCAGTTCCTTACAATGTTTTTTACTGTGTATGTGTGCATACATGGAGGCAGTCTAATTTGTTTATACAGAACCTGTGTCATGATTTTTGCCTTGCTGATCCTTATATCAAGCTGCTAGACAGGGTTTCTGTTGAAAAAAATCATTCTTTCCTGGTTGGCGTAAATGAAACCAGGTTGATGCAGTGGTGTATTTAGGTTTTGTGCTGCCCTAGGCCTGACTAAACTTGTGCACCCCCTAATTTAAATATGACCCACCCCTTCCTGTAAAGGCCATAACCCCTTCCTGTTTATGACCCGCCCTGTCATCTGTAAACCACAGACCACAACCACAGACTATCCGTGCCCATCAGTGCAGCCTCATCACTTCCCATAAGTTCAGCCTCATCAGTGCCCATCAGTGCAGCCTTGTCAGTGCCCATCAGTGCAACCTCATTACTGCCTATCAGTGCAGCCTCATCAGTGCAGCATATCAGTGCGGCCTCATCAGTGGCTATCAGTTCAACCCCATCAGTGGCCACCAGTGTAGCCTATCAGTGCCCAATAGTGCAGCCTATCAGTGCATCATATCAGTGCCCATCAGTGCAGCTAATCAATTCCACCTCATCAGTGGCCATCAGTGCAGCCTATTAGTGCCCATCAGTGCAACATATCAGTGCTGCCTTATAAGTACAGCCCCATCAGTACAGCTTATTAGTGCCACCTCCTCAGTGGCCATCAGTGCAGCCTTACCAGTGGCCATTAGTACAGCCTTATGCCACTGGATTAGTAAGATAACTCCTTTCTTTTAAGATATTTGGACTTGTGTTTGCTGCCACTGATTGTAATTTTAGGATTATGTCACCAATTTGTATGACTAGGAAGTTCATAGTCATTATACAAATAAGTGAAATAATCAGTGGCAGCAAACAGTCAAAATATCTTATAAGATTGGAGTAATCTTACTAATCCAGTGACATATTGCGATAGCACATATGAGGTGAGCAGGTCCAAAATATTATTGCCATCATATACAATTAAAAGTCTTAATTGTATATGATGCAATTCAATATGCTCACTCAAGGACAAGGATGTTTAATGAAATTATATTATTGACATGATGCCTGCCATACCTGGGGGTGGAGGAGGGTAGGCGAAGCATAAGGCTGCAGTGCTACATTTATTAGCATTTGCGCCCATCGGGCCAGTTGTATTAAGTGTGGTCGGCAGCCTGCTTTCTGTCTGAATGTCCTCACCGGTCAGTATTATCATACCCACAGGTAGCAGTGTAACCGCTTTATGGGGCTGCCAGACTGATTTGCCTCCTGGACCCTGCCCTCCAGTCCAATTCGCACCATAAGACTGGCACTATACTAAAAGTGTAGCGCAAGCAGGTGGGGACCCTTTTAGTGCAGGAGTCGGGAGAATGCTTTTTTTTTTTCTTGCGGGGGTACAGCTTTTTTGCTGCCCCCCTGCAAAGTGCTGCCCTAGGCCTGGGCCTTGTTGGCCTAGGCCACGATACAGCACTGGGTTGATGCCTTCCTATTCATATGTCAGCAACCCATGTGTCCTACCTCCTTGAGGCCCCATTCACACTTTGTGCAGCTGGAAATCATGTTCCTGCTGACGTCTTTGTGTGGGTGATTTTCATGCAATTCCAAGTGACATGCATAGGGCAGCCTATTCACTTCAATGGGCTGCCCTATGCGCAAATGTTGCCCAAAAGAAGCTCCTCCCCATTTTTGGGTCGATTAAGCTTTATGCGATTTATAAAGGCGCATTTTGCCACGATTACGGTACAGTTCTGTTGCTTGACAATTCTGGCAAAATTGCACTGTGTTTGGGTATGCGATTTATAATGAATGGCACCCAAATGCACGGTACATGTTTTGCGGCGATTGCCACGTAATTTGGAATCCTGGGCAGAATCATGGTAATTCTGCCCGCATTGCCAAATCCCCAAGTGTGATTGGGGCCTTAATTTCAAAACTGTAGCCTCTACCAGTCTCTTCAGCATTCAACACTTCCAAGAATGCAGAATTCTCCTATCCTTAAGTCACCCTTAGCCAGAGTCCTGTGCTAATGTAGGGGTCAATAGGAAGGAACCACAGTGTGCTGCAGGGGACGTAGGTATCCAAAAATGGTCTTTGGAAGGGAGGGAAAGTAGGGCAATCTTTTCTACAGATTAAATATAATAATGGAGCACTACATAGCGTAATTTCATTTTAAAAGCTTGGAATCCCTCACCAGCTGCACTCTGGTCCCATTTATTCTTCCTTGGGAAGAGGAGATATGATTAACATGTATAGATACATAAGGGGTCCATATAGTCAACTTGGTGTTAAATTATTCACTTAAAGGTCACCACAGAGGACAAGGGGGCACTCTTTACGTCTAGAGGAAAAGAGATTTTGTCTCCAAATACGGAAAGGTTTCTTCACCGTAAGAGCTGTGAAAATGTGGAATCCCTTCAGCCAGCTCAGTAGATTGCTTTAAAAAGGCCTGGATTCTTTCCTGGGTGTACATAATATAAATGGGTACTAATATTTATAGGTAAAGTTGATCCAGGGAATATTCGATTGCCTCTCGCTGGATCGGGAAGGAATTTTTTCCCTGCTGAAGCAAATTGGTTCATGCTTTGCTGGGATTTTTCATCTTCCTCTGGATCAACTGCGGGTATAGGATTGTGTATATGGGATTGTATGGTTGGGTTTTCTTTTTTGTTTCTTATTGGTTGAGCTAGATGGACTTGAGTCTTTTTTCAACTTGACTGTGTAAAGACGACTGCGCTATGTAATCCTCCCACTGTTCGCACACCACTAACTCCACACTATCCCGCATGTTTCCACGGGGTGACGACTTCTTCCGAGGGTGAAGCAGGCTACCTGTCTGTTGCTATTTGTATGTTTGTATGGTATTTGTATGTGCCCATACAAAGACCGTTGCCTTAAAGAAAAACTACTCCTATCGCCTTAGTCCTTAATACATCTAGATGACAATTAATTCTTAAATAAATCTCTTCTACACAGTCTAAATAAAACACTGGGCATAAAAAAATTATGAAATGAAAAAAATTCAGGGATTACCCCCATATGACAGAAAGCAGACCTTGTTTGATTAGGCAGTAATGAACACTAAAGTGATATGTTACAGTAAATACTAGTCATTGAATTTACCGCCTAAATAAATCAAATGATCAATGGTGACATCAAATATAAAGTGTTAGCGAAACCCACTGATTAATATTAAACAATGAACACATATATATTCAGTATAAAAATTAATTAATCTATACCCCAAAAATTATATATACTAGACCAGGGATTCCCAAACTACGGCCCTGCAGCTGTTGCAGAACTACACATCCCATGAGGCATTGTAAAACTCTGACATTCACATACATGACTAAGCATGATGAGAATTGTAGTTCCTGAACAACTGGAGGGCCATAGTTTGTGAATCCCTGTACTAGACCACTAACCTCTAATGTATAAATAGTAGCCACTTCCATAAATATTACGCTAAGGGAAAACTTAGTGAGTGCAGTGCAGTGAGTCACAACTTAAAGGAGCTGCAGCTCATTCATATGCAAATCTTAAAGCTTATTCCTGGGACACAGTTGTGGTGGGACAACTTAACAAAATGTTGGACTCTCCCAGCAAATCCGGGACAGTTGGTAAGTATACATTGTATATCTACTGTATGCCATCTCCATATTGTTTTAGATTAACCTAAAGGATCATACCAATGGTGTGTGTTGGATACAGTAAGAATCAGCCATTATTTTCTACAGTATTTTATTCTGTTAATGTTTCTTGGGCAGCCAAGTTTATATTTAAATGTAACTAGGTGAAATGTTATGCTTGTTCCTTAGAGAATATAAACAGCACATAGTGACAGTCAACAATGGTGAAGTAAACATTTAGAGCTGGTTCACACTGGGGTGACTTCAAAGCCGCCCGACTGAAGCCGCTCCCTGCAGCGCAACTTCAGCATAGCTTGCAAAAGACTTCTTTAAGTCTAAATAGTGCAGGAACCTTTTTCTAAGTCGGAGCGACTTGAGACGCTCTGATTAGAACGGTTCCATTGCACTGAATGGAGCGCGACTGTCGCCTGACAAGTCGCAGTGTGAACCGGCTCTAAAGGGAGTAATGACATTTTGTTCATCCATGTATCTTCCCTATAAATGCTGCTTGAAATGTTTGACATAGTAAATTCATATTTGTATTTTGGGTGGGGTGACTGTTAGATGTTCAGCAATATCTTTTCCATCAAAGCAACAAGGGCTGTATAAATAACTCCACAAGGCTATTATTTGTAAGGAGATTAACAAGGCTGACCAGCACTTTCATTAAAGAGCACTAATGTCAATCAACATAAATGGTGTTATTTCCATAGGTGCCATTAGAATTGCAGAGAAATGAGGTAGAAGCTGTAAACAAAGTAGGTTGAAGTAAGTGAGGAGGTTATAATATACTGTAAATGATATTAATGCAATTTTAATAAAAGTACTTGTCCTTCACAACTCAAAGATCACACTATTGAGAACGCAATTGGGTGAATATGTTGATGACAAAGGGTAGGTGTTGTTAGAAAATTGTTTTTCTCTTACGTCCTCCGACAGTCACCGCCTCTTCATATTCGTCACATATGGGGTATTAGACTTTGCTCCGAAGGAGTAGCTAGGCAACAGAATATGTTAACAATAAAGCTTTTAACATATCCCACCCTCAAGGGGTGGTCCCCTCAGTCAATACCCTCCTACTTCCTGCAACCATATCTCAGTTTTAATGTCTAGCTTGTCAGGAGTGGCTGGCTCTCTCTGTGCTGGGACTTTCTGTCCCAGACTCTTTCTTCTTTTTACAATTTTGTTTGAGTTTTTCTCTCTACCTTTACTTAGCTGTTATTTTGTCAGCGTTAGTTAGTTCTTCGGATGAAGAGGATCATGCGGACTGGGTCTCGGGCTGATCCCCCTGGTCGCAGGTCGTGGGTCAGTGGCTTCCCAGTCTGCCATCGAGCGTTCAGCCAGGTAACGCTCCTGGCACAGTGAACGACCCATCCCTGTTCGGTGCAGGGATGATTGGTGAGGTGGCTACCTCACTGGACGCTGTGCGGTTTCTTAACCCCCATTGTGTGCGTCTTGAATGCGACTCTCCCTGCCTCATGTGCAGCGGCTTGTTCGCCTGTGCGGGTCCCCCACGCCATGTGAGGTAAGTGTATTTATGTGGGGACCTGTCTGTCTGGGGGGGTGTCAGTCTGGGACTGTGTAACCTGCCTCTATTCACACTGCTTGTCTCCCTATCTCTCGGCTGCATGCTGTGGGCTGCAAGGGGGGGGGGGAGCTGTATGACACTGTGTGTGTCAGACTGGTCAGTGTGAGAAGCTGTGTGCTGTGGGGCATGTTTTTTTGGCATGTTTGGGCATATACAGCGATCGCTGCGGCGATCTGACATGTATTCTGATTTTGGAATGTAATGTGTGTTTTAATGCACTGTGGAGCGGCGGTTTCGGCGCCAAACGACGCCATTTTGCCTACACTCGCTCCGGCCGCATGTTTTACATGCATGGCGGCCATTTTCTTGTAGCCTCCATAGGCTTACATAGAGCGCCCTGGCAGCATCACTTCCTCTCTCCAGGAACACCGATCGAGGCAGCAGCAGCGGCGAGGGTCTCCTCAGGTTTTATCCTTCTGTTCTTGCTATCCATTGCCTGTGTTCAGTTTGCATATTCCCTGTGGGGGTCTTATTGTGCTTGAGTGTGGTGCGGTGGGCTGCGCTTGCCGCGCTTGCTTAAGAGGGGCAGTTAACCCTTTGTTGTCTGGCATTACAGGGGCAATGGATTCTCAGGAGGGCAAATTTCCTACAGCATTGGTGGAAAGCCAGGGGACCGCTGTTTCCCCCCCAGGGGGGGATTTAGCCACTATTGTGGCTGGCCTTGCTGCTCAGGTGCAGATGCTGGTGGCTGCTCAATCTACTAAAAGGCCCAGAGTTACTCTTTCCTCTGATTCTGAGGGTGAAGGTGATGGGGCTGTTATGGCGGGGGCCTCCTTATCGGGGTCCCGCTCCTCTCTTGATCTAGTGGGGTCTGAGGTGGAGGCTGAAGTTGAGGGGGTTGATAATTCTCCCCCTGGCTCGCCTGAAGAGCTTGCAATCATGGATGAGTTGATTGCTTCCATTAAGCAAACGCTGCGTTTGCAGGACGAAGTGTGTCCCCCCGCTGCCTTGGCGGCTTATGGGACGCAGAGAAAACGCAGGACGCCGCAGGTTTTTCCCTGCAATGATGATTTTCAGCGCGCTGTTAAGGATCAATGGCGCAATCTGCGCAAACCTTTTGCGGTACCAAGTAGATTCAAGCTGCGTTATCCTTTTTCGCCTTCCACTGATGAAAGGTGGTGTGCGCCTCCCCCAGTGGATCACGCAATTGCGGTTTTGAACAAAGCCACTGCGATTCCTGCAGAGGATTCCCCTGTGTTCCGTGATGCCACGGATAGGAGACTGGAGTCTCTTGCCCGTCATACCTATTCTGTTACGGGTTCTATGCTTAAGGCTCTGTTTGCTTCTCTCATGGCGGCCCAGGCGATCGCAAGTTGGACGCAGATGCTTAGGCGCGTCCTAGTGGCCGACTCGGCCTCGCCGGCGACCCTGGATATGGTGGATCAAATCCACCAGGGTGTCATGTATCTGTGTGATGCGGACCTGGACCTGGTTCCGTTGGCTGCACGTGTGCACAGCGTGGCGGTGTTGTCTCGCCGCCTGGTTTGGTTAAAATGTTGGTCGGTGGACCAATCTTCACGTAATGCCTTAGCCAATCTACCTTATGATGGGTCTCGCCTTTTTGGGGAGTCCCTGGATGTGTTGATTAAGGGGATCACCGGGGGTAAGAGCACTCTCTTGCCCCATTTCCCCAAGGCTAAGGGGGCTTCTGGGAAGAAGCATGCTAATTTTCGGCCCCCTCAGGGGTCCTTTCGTGCCTTTCGGCCGCACTACAAGGGCAAACCGTTCAAAGGTCAAGGCTCTCAGAAGAAGCCCTGGTCTGGTAAACAGAAGTCCGGCCAATCCGGATCTACAGCCCATAACAGTTCGGCCTGAAGGGGCGCCCTCACCCGGTTTTGGGGTGGGGGGACGCTTGCTCGGTTTTCTTCAGCCCTGGTTGGCCCGTGTGCGGGACAGATGGGTTCAGGAAATCGTTCGATCTGATTACAAGATCGAGTTTCTCTCTCGGCCGGAGAGCAGATTTTTTCCCTCAAATCTTCAACTGTCTCCAGAGCGCTTGCGGGACCTGCACCTGGCGGTGCGGGACCTGAGGGCTCAGGGAGTGGTGGTTCCGGTGCCTCATCGGGACAGGTTTCGGGGGTTTTATTCCAATCTGTTCACCGTGCCCAGAAAGGAGGGCAAGGTTCGCCCAATTCTGGACTTGAAGGCTCTGAACCGCTCTGTGCGGGTTCGCAAGTTCCGCATGGAATCCCTGCGGTCGGTGGTGGCTGCCCTGGTTCCGGGGGAATTCATGGCCTCCATCGATTTGAAGGATGCGTATCTTCACATCCCCATTTTCGAGGGTCACCAGAGATACCTTCGATTTGCCATTGCGGAGGATCACTACCAGTTCGTGGCGTTGCCCTTTGGTCTCGCCTCGGCTCCGCGGGTCTTCACCAAGGTGCTTGCACCCGTTCTGGCATTATTGAGGGCCCAGGGCGTTTCTGTCCTGGGGTATCTGGACGACATTCTGGTTCGGTCTGCGACCAGCCAGGGTCTGGAGGAGGACCTGTCTGTCACGATGCAAACTCTGCAGGAGTTTGGTTGGACGACTGTGTCCGTCGGTTCGTCTTCCCTATCTGGGAATGATTCTGGACTCAGTGCAGGCGAAGGTCTTCCTGCCGGAAGACAAACTCGGGACTCTCCAGGAGGAAGTCAGGTCCCTCAGGGACGTTCCGCACTCGTCTCTGCGGACGTGTATGAGATGTCTGGGATTGATGGTCTCGGCCTTCGAGGCGATTCCATTCGCCCAGTTTCACACGCGGGGTCTCCAAGCAGAGATCCTGTCCAGGTGGGACGGGCGACCTCAATCTCTGGATCTTCAAATCTCGTTGAGTCATCGCACCAGAGGAAACCTTCTGTGGTGGCTCCAGTCCCCGTTGGTGTCCGGGGGCAAGTCGTTTCGTCCGATCTCGTGGACGGTAATCACCACGGATGCCAGCCTGTCGGGCTGGGTGGAGTTCTGGGCGTTCTGTCCGCCCAGGGGACTTGGTCGGAGGGGGAGTCTTCCCTTCCGATCAACATTCTGGAATTGCGTGCGATAAGTCTCTGTCTTCATCGCTGGACGGACCGGCTGCATGGCTGCCCGGTTCGGGTGCAGACGGACAATGCCACGGCGGTGGCCTACATCAACCACCAAGGGGGCACCAGGAGTGCCCGAGCGGCTCGAGAAGTGGCCGACATTCTGTCTTGGGCCGAGACTCATGTCCCAGTGATAACGGCGGTTCACATTCCGGGGGTGGAGAACTGTCAGGCGGACTATCTGAGTCGCCAGACCCTGGATCAGGGGGAATGGTCTCTCCACCCGGCTGTCTTCCAGATGTTGTGCGCGAAGTGGGGTCTTCCAGATGTGGACCTGTTCGCGTCTCGTCTCAACAACAAGGTGAAGAGGTTCGTGGCAAGGACGCGCGACCCTCGGGCAGACGCGTCGGACGCGTTAGTGGCCCCGTGGCATCAGTACAGGCTGATGTACGCGTTTCCACCGATTCAGTTGCTGTCCAGGTTCCTTCGCAGGTTACACTCGGAACGCAGCACGGTGATTCTTGTGGCACCGGACTGGCCTCGCCGGTCCTGGTACGCAGACCTCGTGAATCTGGCGGTCGACGCCCCGTGGCGTCTGCCTCTTCGAGACGATCTACTGTCTCAAGGACCGATATACCATCCTGCTTTACAGTCGCTGGCTTTGACGGCCTGGCTGTTGAGACCGAGGTCCTGAAGGAGAGGGGTCTCTCTCCAGAGGTCGTTCATACTTTAATCAACGCGAGGAAGTCTTCCTCAGGGAAGGTTTATTACCGTACTTGGAAGGCCTATTTTGCCTGGTGTGAGTCCAGGGGGTTTTCACCCCGCACGTACTCGGTTTCCCGTGTGCTGTCTTTCCTTCAAACGGGTGTTGATCAGCGTTTGGCGCTGGCTACGATAAAGGGTCAGGTGTCTGCACTGGCCGTTCTGTTTCAACGTCCCGTGGCTTCCAACTCCTTGGTTGGCACCTTTGTTCAGGGTGTGCGGCATCTGGTTCCCCCTAGGCGGGATCCTCTGCCCCCTTGGGACTTGAATCTCGTTCTATCTGTGTTACAACGTGCTCCTTTTGAACAGATCAGGGAGATCTCGTTGTCTATGTTGTCCAAAAAGGTCGCCTTTTTGGTGGCGATCACTTCGGCTCGCAGAGTGTCGGAGCTGGCGGCTTTGTCCTCCAAGTCTCCGTACCTGGTTATTCATTTGGATAAGGTGGTCTTGCGACCTAATCCTTCGTTTCTTCCGAAACGAGTTTCGGAATTCCATCTTAATGAGGATATTGTCTTGCCTTCGTTGTGCGCGAAGCCTAAACATCCAAAGGAGGTGAGATTGCATTCTCTGGATGTTGTTCGGGCGATAAGGGTTTACCTTAAATCGACTGAGTCTTTTCGAAAGACGGACTCCTTGTTTGTTCTTCCGGAGGGTCCTCGGAAGGGCATGGCGGCTTCGGCCTCTACCATCGCCAAATGGATCAGGCAGACCATTGAACAGGCCTATGCTTTGCAGGGGAAGGTTCCCCCTGTGCCTGTGAAGGCGCACTCTACTAGATCTCTGAGTACGTCTTGGGCCTGTCGTCATGGGGCTTCTGTAGCCCAGGTGTGTAAGGCGGCGACTTGGTCGACCGTGCACACTTTCACAAAATTCTACAAAGTAGATGTTCAGGCATCGGCGGATGCTTCCTTTGGCCGCAAGGTTCTTAGTGCGGCTGTTCCCTAGGGTCCCTTGTTGGGGACTCCTGGCTGTTGGGATAAGTTTTGTATCCCCTGGTTTTTTGTCTTTTCCTGGGTTATTGCTCCTGTTGAGCACTGGTTTTTGCTGTTGCCCAGCTGGTTTCCTTCCTTTGGTAAGGTTCCTTTCTTTGATGCGGAGACTGCGTTGCCTTTCGGCGCGGATGCGTTTCCCACCCCTCATGTTTGCACTGCTTTGGGACGTCCCCATATGTGACGAATATGAAGAGGCGGCGACTGTCGGAGGACGTAAGAGAAAACGGAATTTTTGTAAAATCTTACCTGTAAAATTCCTTTCTCTGAGTCCTCCGACAGTCGCCGCCCCCGCCCCTCTTTTGGGGTTTGGTTGTATACTCTACTGCTATTCCACTAAAACTGAGATATGGTTGCAGGAAGTAGGAGGGTATTGACTGAGGGGACCACCCCTTGAGGGTGGGATATGTTAAAAGCTTTATTGTTAACATATTCTGTTGCCTAGCTACTCCTTCGGAGCAAAGTCTAATACCCCATATGTGACGAATATGAAGAGGCGGCGACTGTCGGAGGACTCAGAGAAAGGAATTTTACAGGTAAGATTTTACAAAAATTCCGTTTTTTTTTTTTTTTTTTTTTTTTTATTTTGTTCTTTTTTGAGAGGGGAGGTAAGTTGATAGTTTTCATTATAATGGCAATTGGTGAAATAAACTTTTTAAAGCATTAGACAGGCTAATGATCCAGAGTTTACCACAAACTCCTCTATATTTAATGAGTTTATATTTCCTAATTTCTAAGCATCCCCCCCCCCCCCCAAAGGAGGTTTTTTGGTGACTTGTTGGCAAATGGGAAAATAAAAGTCTTAGCATAGAAGTATTACATTACTATTGCATGAGTATTACAGACTAGACCGATGTGTCTTTTTGTAGTTCAGATGATATAGTGTGCAATACAAGCATGAAGCAAGGCACATGCATGGGTTTATGCCATTTATTGTAACACTTGTTCCACATATGCCTGACAAAGGGCACACTTCCAAAGTAATGGCAATTAACAAAGCTTCAGTCAAAATTAATGAAGTAACTTTTTTCATCCCAGTTCAACACTCAGAACTAGATTTATACAGTAGTTTCTCAAATTTGAGGATAAACATTTCAAAGTCTGAAGTAATGAGCATAGCCATTGCAAATAGTTTACAGGAACAGCTTAGAGGAAATGTCTCTTTTAACCGAACTAACATCCCCACAAACCTTTGATGTGTTTTGTAACTCAGTTTTTGTCCTCTAGCTAGAACCATCAAAGTGGACCTTAAGCCCTGGGTCAAAGAAGCGTTTAGTTGGTTGGGCTGTAACATAATGATAAAAATGAATGTTTTTCTGCAATTATATCTCCTTCAAATTCTCCCAATAAAACTCCCCGGGGCACTTCAAAAAGACTTGTGTACCCACTTCCTAAAACATACGAGGGTTGTTCAAAAAGTTTCTGCACTTTTTCAAGTGCAGAAACTTTTTGAAGACCCCTCGACTATGGGCAGGAAAAAAAAACAGGCTTATAAAATCTGTCTTAACACTTCCAAAATCTATCAGCTGAATTGGATTGCCTGATCCTGTAAAAAACTTTGTCTGGTGTACTCAAAAAGATAAAAAGCTCTGAATGGACTGGAAAAATATTTCCTCCCTAGACCAGCATTGAGAGTTTGAATTTTGGCCGATGCAGCGGGAACCGACCAAGATTCAAAACATGTATGGGCAAGCAGGCAGGCTAAATGTATCAAGTTGATCGATTTATCAACTTTGGTACAAGCAGCCTGTTTGATTTACACGCGATTACCAGCCATCAGCATTCACTGTCTTCTCCCAGTGGGGGCAGCTTCACCCGCCAGGAGAATATAATGGCTCGGCAGGAAGAATTCCCCTGTAAACACTGCGTTGATGGGGGAATCTTTCCTACAACCCGTGGTAAGCGCTCCATGTATGGCCGACATTACCCCTGTGTCATGAATAGCATCACGTTTATGTCTGCTTACACTACCGACCTGGATTTCTTGAGACGTTTCCAACTTTACTCATCTCTTTACCAGATGCTATAAAAGTGTTCTGCACTAAAACCCCATTTTAAACTCTTTGCGTTGATAAAACCCCTGTCCATCATTCTCTGTCCTTACGTTACTCACGTTTAACCAATGAGAGGCCTCAACCTGACTCTGCCTTTTCTACACAAATGGGAGGAAAATGGACCTGAAAACTAAATACAGTCCCAAAAGTATTAAATTCTGCTCTTTGCACACAGTTTCCCTGGCCAACAAATACTAAGAAAGTGGGTAAAAGTGGGCCCACAGTAAATACGTCTATAGACATACACAGTGCTGGCAAGACCCACCCTAACTCCCTCCTCAAAGGAGTTTAACTGGCGTCAGCAAGAGCCTATGTGTCTCTTTTGAGGCCAAGAAAGATAGTGCTAGAGAGTGGTGACAGGAGCCAGGTAAGTGTTTAGGGATAGGGTGGGCTAGGAAAGATAGTTGGATGTTTTATTACCTAAAAGCAGAGAATGCATTAAGATACAAAAACAGTTACACTTTAGAACCACTTTAACAGCTGGAATCAGCCATATGTTTTATTTAATGTTCACGAGTATAATTTTCTTTTTCTTCAAACCTGATAGTAGATCTAAATCTATATTGGACTAATAGACTTCCATTATCGACATGGTTTTTATAGTTTTAGTCCCTCCCCAAAAGAAGTACACAGAAGATCAGAATTCCTGATCTGCTTGCTTACTCTGGTGTCAGTGACTCTTAAAGCCGGAGGGTTAGCATGACTGCCAATCAACAAGCATTTTAAGCAAGGTTAGTCCATTGATAGGTTTTTTTTTTTTTTTTTTTTTTGCCTCCTTTCTTTTTATTTTTGTAAATTTGTTAAGTTATGTTTTCCCTACGAGTCCTTCTTACTTTCCTAGCTGTCCCAATAATAGAACAGAATTGTATCATGCAGTATATCCAATACTGTAAGGAGAGAGCTATGTATGATAAACAGCTGTGCTGCTGACATGAATGGGTTTAAATCTGTGAGACAGGAAAACAACCTGTGCCAAAATTAGTAACTTGTAGAATGCATCCACCCTAATTTTCAGAGCCTACAGCATTTAATAACTAGAAACACGAGGCACAGAGATATTGCTACGCTTCCCATTGCCATTAAAGTAACATTGAACTGAGGACACAATGTCTTCATAGGATTGGCAAATGCACTCGTTGAATCGTTGGCGTTAAAACTTCTGCAATAATTTTACAATGATGGCTCATAAAGCCCAAATAAAAATGTTAATTCCACTAGTTGTCAGTCAGTTTTCATGACTGTCTATATTTATGTGACCAAAAAAGTGAATGGTGATTGATTGTGTTCAACTCAGGCATGTATTTAATGATTGAAATCAGAACAACCTTATATCTAGACCCCAATAGATTAGGGGGCACTTTTTGCATCCTGAGGAAAAGGGATTTAAATGTCACATGCAGAAAGGCTTCTATACAGTAAGGCCAGCCAAAGATGGAGTGATTTTCTTTACCTGTAGTTGCAGGAAAGAAAATCACTTAAATCCCCCGTCTTGTCCGTGTTGACGGGGGAATCCCTCCTGTGGAGCCATCGTGTTCCCCCAGTGCTAGCAATAATCACATGTAAAATCCGATTGGCTGGTTGCAACCAAGTTGATCGATCGATCAATCAACTTGGGTACATTCAGCCTAGCCATAAATGGTTTAAATCTCGTTCCTGCTGAACCAGCCAAGATTCAAACCCTCTTTTGCCAGCTTAAGATCTGTGAAAATATGGAATAGACTTTATCAAGAAAGAGTTCTGGCCAGCACAGAGGATTATATAAAAACAAAGCGCTGTATTCATTCCTAAATGCAAAAAATGTAACTGGATATTAACATTCATATGTAACAACACCAGAGATTGTTGATTAAGGGGATCAGGAATTTTTCGTTTACTGCTGAAGAAAATTTTACAAGTATGGGTTTAGGGTCTTGTATACACTGCTCAAAAAAATTAAACACTTTTTAGAGTATAGCATCAAGTCAATGAAACTCCTGGGATATTGATCTGGTCAGTTAACCCCTTCCCATCCGCGCTACAGCCTATATACGGCTGCAGCGCGGACTCGAATTTTCGGGAGGCCGTTTTTAAACGGCCTCCAGTGACACGCCCCCCCGCGCGCTCCTGCGAGCGCGCATCGGGGGGAATCTGTGTCGGCCGTGTCCCTTGGACACGGCCGATCACAGATCGTGGTGAATGGCCAATCACAGCGGCCATTCACCACGTGATCAAGCCGTCCAATGAGAGATGATCTCATATGTAAACATATGAGATCATCTCTCATCGCCGGCGCTCCTTCCTCACACAGACACTGCAGTGTGAGGAAGGAGGGGGAGCCGACAGCCGCTGGGGACACAGACAAATGTAATCAGGGCACTGATCACCAGTGCCCTGATTACTGAAGGTAAAAAAACACACACACTGCCCCCACCATCAGTGCCCACAGTGCCCGCCATCAGTGCCCCCATCAATGCCCACAATCAGTGCCCATAGTGCTGCCAGTCAGTGCCCATCAGTGCCTGCTCATCTAGGCACTGATGAGCACTGACTGGCAGCACTATGGGCACTGAGTGTGGGCACTGATGGTGCTGCCCATCAGTGCTCATCAGTGCCGCCCGTCAGTGCTCATCACTGTCACCCGTCAGTGTCCATCAGTGCCATCCGCCAGTGCCCATCAGTGCCGCCCGTCAGTGCCGCCTCTCAGTGCCCAGCAGTGCCACCTCTCAGTGCCCAGCAGTGCCACCTCTCAGTGCCCAGCAGTGCCATCTCTCAGTGCCCAGCAGTGCCACCTCTCAGTGCCCAGCAGTGCCACCTCTCAGTGCCCAGCAGTGCCGCCTATCAGTGCCGCCTATCAGTGCCGCCTATCAGTGCTCATCAGTGCGGCATATTAGTACCTCCTCATCAGTGCCCATAAGTACCACCTCATCAGTGCCCATAAGTGCCACCTCATCAGTGCCCATCAGTGCAGCCTATCAGTGCCCATCAGTGCCGCCTCATCAGCGCACATCAGTGAGGGAGAAAAATTTATTTTCAAAATTTACTCGCAGAAAATAAGAAAAACTTTTTTTTTTTTTTTCAAAATTTTCTGTCTTTTTTCTTTTTTTTTGTAAAAAATAAAAAACCCAGAGATGATTAAATACCACCAAAAGAAAGCTCTGTTTGTGTGAAAAAAATGATAAAAATTTCATATGGGTACAGTGTAGCATGACCGCGCAATTGTCATTCAAAGTGTGAGAGCGCTGAAAGCTGAAAATTGGCCTGGATGGGAAGGGTGTTTAAGTGCACAGTAGGCAAGTGGTTAAGTAGCAGAGGGTTTTTTTAATCAGTTTCAGCTGCTTTGGTGGTAATGAAATTGACAAGAGGGGCATTAGATGGGCAACAACGAGAAGGCCTCCAAAACAGAATGGTTTTACAGGTGGAGGCCACTGACATTTTTTCCCCTACCCCACTTCTGAATCACTAGTTTTGCATTTGGCTAGGGTCAGTGTCACTACTGGTAGCATGAGGCGATACCTGGACCCTATAGAGGTTGCACAGGCAGTCCCAACTCCTCCAGGATGGCACATCAATATATGCCATTGCCAGAAGGTTTTCTGTGTCTCCCACCACAGTTTCAAGAGCATGGAGGAGACAGACAGTTAGTCTAGGAGAGCTTTAAAGGGCTGTAGAAGGTCTTCAACAGATCAGCAGGACCGGTATCTGCTCCTTTGTGCAAGGAGGAACAGGATGAGCACTGCCAGAGCCCTACATAATGACCTCCAGCAGGCCACAGGTGTGAATGTCTGACCAAACAATCAGACACCGACTTCATGAGGGTGGCCTGAGGGCCCAGCGTCCTCCAGTGGGCCCTGTGCTCACTGTGGAGCTCAATTTGCATTTGCCATTAAACACCAGAATTGGCAGGTCTGCCACTGTGCTTTTCACAGATGAGAGCAGGTTCACCCTGAGCACATGTGACAGAAGTGAAAGGGTCTGGAGAAGCCGTGGAGAATGTTATGCTGCCTGTAACATTGTTCATCAGGAGTCAATGATGGTCTGGGGAGGCATATCCATGGAGGGACGTACAGACCTCTACAGGCTAGACAATGGCACCCTGACTGCCATTAAGTATTGGGATAAAAATCTTTGGACCCATTGTCAGACCCTACGCTGGTGCAGTCCAGTGGGTCCTGGGTTCCTCCTGGTGCATGACTGCCCAGCCTAATGTGGCAAGAGTATGCAGCCAGTTTCTGGAGGATGAGAGAATTGATACCATTGAATGGCCCCCGCACTCGCCTAAACTTAATCCAATAGAACACCTCTGGGACATTATGTTTTAATCCATCCGATGCCACTAGGTTGCACCTCAGTCTGTTCAGGAGTTCAGAGATTGCCCTGGTCCAGATCTGGGAGGAAATACCGCAGGACACCATCTTTCGTCTCAATAGGAGCATGCCCCGATGTTTTCAGGCATGCATACAAGCATGTGGGGGGCCATACAAACTACTGAGTACCATTTTGAGTTGCTGCAATGAAATTTCAGCAAAATGGACTAGCTTGCTGCATAATTTTTTCACTTTGATTTTCGCAGTGTCTTTGAATTCAGCCCTCTGTAGATTGATAATTTTAATTTCCATTTAATGATGTGACATCCTTTCATTCCTAACACAGTACCTAATCCATATCAGTATAGATATCCAGCATGAGATTTTTCCCCATTCAGTGATGTGTTTTCAAAGTGTTCCTTTAACTTTTAAGCAGTGTATGTAGTTTTTTTTTTTCTATTTAGGAACCACATAAACATTGGGTAAACAGCAGATAAATCACATGTACAATACTCCCAGGACATTTTCTTATTTATTTGGTATTGAAACTTAGCCAATTTTTATTTTACAGTGCAATAAGCATACAAATGGTAACAGCACAAAAAATCAAGCAAATGTAAATCCTTAAAATGACGTGCTTATGTAAGTGACCGTGTCTACTAGGCTTAAAAAAGAACTTAAGGTACATTTTTTAATTTTTTTTTTATTTTGGATGGAGCAATTGAGAGTTATGACCCCTGTCAGATTTGTTTTCACTGTGTGTCCCAACAGGAAGTGAGAGGAAATCCCTGCAAATTAAATTAATTCCTTTGGGACCCTCAGATCATCAAAACTATTGTCCCTATTGGAAGATTTCCTCTCTATTACTTTTCTGGGGACAACCCAAAATTTGGGATTTTCTTTTAAAGTGGAGTTCCACCCATTTTCGGAACTTTAGATCTATGTAATCCCCTTTAAAATGGCTTTTACCAATGGAAACTTTTTTTTTTTTTTTTTGCTAGTAAATACCTTAATTTCGGCTTTATTCCTCCTCTCCTCACTTCCTGGTGCGATCGGCGATGACGTCATTCGGCGATCCGCAGTGTCTGCTGGGATGTATTCTATTCCAGAAATCTCGCAGTAGCTGTATCTGTACTGAGCCGTGCCTTCCCCGCCTCCGCCCCGCCTCCTCTAATTGAGTTTCATTGTATGAATGTATTAAGGCTGTTCTCTGCCCCGCCTCCGCCCCGCCTCCTCTCATTGAATTGCATTGTATGAATGTATTAAGGCTGTTCTCTGCCCCGCCTCCTCTCATTGATTTGTAAGAGGAGGCGGGGCGGAGGCGGGGCAGAGAACGGCCTTAATACATTCATACAATGCAACTCAATGAGAGGAGGCGGGGCGGAGGCGGGGCGAAGGCGGGGAAGGCACGGCTCAGTACAGATACAGCTACTCCGAGATTTCTGGAATTGAATACATCCCAGCAGACACTGCGGATCGCCGAATGACGTCATCGCCGATCGGACCAGGAAGTGAGGAGAGGAGCAATAATGCCGAAATTAAGGTACTTACTAGCAAAAAAAAAAAAAAAAAGTTTCCATTGGTAAAAGCCGTTTTAAAGGGGATTACATACAGCTATGTATTCCAACCTATTTAAAATGGGTGGAACTCCGCTTTAATTTCACTTTCAGTGATAATGGTAAATAGGCCAAACCGAGAGGGTGAATCTCCTTAACAGCAGCACAGACGGCAATAAAAATTTACAGGTGTTCTAGTCCCTCTTCTCTCTCCAAAACTACAAAAAAAGTTTTTCCTTTAGTTATACAATTCAAAAAAGAGGGTAGAAGAAACTGGATTATTGCGGTGCAAAGGAATCCACAGCAAGATTTTCTTTAGTTAAAAATACAAAACATTTTATTAGTATCTGATTAAAATATATCCTATAAAAAGGCAACGGCACAAGGCAACAGTCGCCATGACAATTTATCAGCAAAAAATAGAAAATTTGTATTTTTTTGCTAATAAATTGTCATGGCGACTGTTGCCTTGTGCCGTTGCCTTTTTTATGATATATTTTAATCAGATACTAATAAAATGTTTTGTATTTTTAACTAAAGAAAATCTTGCTGTGGATTCCTTTGCACCGCAATAATCCCGTTTCTTCACCCCCCTTTTTTTAATTCTATTATTCAGGGATGAGCTGCATATTCTAATAAAGCTACTATCTGCCCGCATAACATCTTTTTGCTAAATATACTTTAATTCAATTGAACCATGACTTGCCCAGCTTGCGATTTTGAACAAAAGGAGCAGCACACTGATGAATCATTGCTAGAGATCGGAAGGCCTGGAAAAAAAATTAATTTTTTTTTTCCAAAGCCATTTTTTTGCTTATTTCTGGAAAAACTGGGAAAAAAAAAGAAGTGTGGAATATGTTCTTTTATGTGGATAGGTAATATACCTATGACATTCCATTCAAAATCTATAACACGAAGACCTTAATGAAAAATTTCCAAAACTAAGGGGTTGATTTACTAAAACTAGAAACCAATCAGCTTCCAGGTTTATAGTCAAAGTTTATTTTAACAAGCTGAAGTTAGAAGCTGATTGGCCACAATGCACAGCTGCACTAGATTTTGCACAGTTTAAGAAAATCAACCCCTTTATGTGAAGTATTATAAGTTATCTTAGCTAAGCGCAATTCAAGCAACACTGTACTTCTCAATGCAGTTTTCAAACTAGAGAAATATGCATTTCTGCAACTAAGCAGCATGGCAGGGGAAGAGCTCCAGTTTAGTTTGCTTGTGGGCTCCATGTTGTACCTCCTACAGTTGGGTGATTGTTGGGATACAGTATATGATAGTTTCTGTCCTCTCAGGCTTTAATTGACAGGAAAGAGGGTACATTTGTCTGAAAAATTAGTGTATCTTTTTAAACCTTTAAATGATTCCTATTAATTTTCTCCACCATCACAGCATAGTGTTTACCTATGATCAGTAAATTCTGTATTTTCTGGCGTATAAGACTACTTTTGAACCTCAAAAAAATCCCCCAAAAATGGGGGGTCGTCTTATACGCAGAGTATATCTCCAAGGTAACCTAAGTATAAGTATTACCAGTAGATGTAATCTCTCAAGACGCTGGCTGTGTGGGAATCTTGTACCGGTATACCATATGTACCGTAACTTCGGCTACATACAGTGTACCGCGCTGAGCCAATCAGGGAGAGCGATGTATTCTATTATTGAATGCAAAGCCTGCTCGGATTGGCGGAGTAACATCAGCCCGCCTCTCTAACTCTGCCAATCCGAGCAGGCTTTGCATTCAATATTAGAATACATCGCTCACTGTGATTGGCTCAGCGCGGTATACTGTATGTAGCTGAAGCTACTGTACATACGGTATACCAGTACAGGATTCCCGCACAGCCAGCGTCTTGAGATTACATCTACTGGTAATACTTAGGGTACCTTGGAGATATTATGAGAGATTACATGTATTACAGTACTAGCCTACTAGGGTACCTTGGAGATCTATGAGAAATCTGATGTTTTTCAATGGTGTTGTCTTGCTTCGGAAGGGGGTAGTCTTATACGGCGAGTATAGCCCAAAACCTATGTTTTAACTTGAAAATTAGGGGGGTCGTCTTATATGCCGGAAAATACTGTAGTTTTTTCCTTCCATTTGCTCATTAAAATGGTGACCAACATCTAAAGTTTGGAAACCTTTTCATAGTGCAATGTTTCGCTGAGAGCAAAGCTTCAATTTGCAAATATTGTGAGAAGAAATATTATTTTCTAAGTGCTACAAGGATGACAAAATGCATCCTTGCATGTCAGAGGTGCCCTAAAGACATTAAAAAAGACTTTATGGAATAAAATGATGAGGACTATAATGAAAGTGCAGAAGTTCTCATTCCAGAAATACTCTTTCTGCTGCTTCTGGATCATCACGAAGAAATTGATTTACTAAAGGCAGATATTCTGTGCACTTTAAATGCATTTGCTCTAGATCTGAGGGGAAGCTCTGCCGGTTTCTATCATCCAATCCTGTACAAACAAAAATACTGTTTTTTATTTGCCTTGCATGTGATTGGGTATTCTTTGCAAGTCAAGTTTTACATCATTTACTAAGCTCTGGAGCAGTGCACATTATATTTACCTTTAGTAAATCAACCCCACATTGTTCTAGCCCAGAATTATCTTCAAGTAAGGAAATTCACTGCCTCACAAAAATATAGAGTACCTTCATTTATAGAAAAAATTAAACCTGAAAGTCAAAATCAAGCTCTTGAAAGAGCAATATATGCTTCTGGATCAGCATTGTCAATACCTGGAAATGCATATTGGCAGGATGCGTTTAAATTATGAGAGAAAGGGGGGGGGGCGGTTACCTGTTCTCACATATAGTTGGAATGTTCTTAACGTATACAGTCCTTGTTCTTTTACTTGTAATAAAAATAACATTTTAAAAAGCAAGCTTAGTTTATTTACTGAATAAGCCCAAATTTTATTTCAAACATAATACTTTTATATACAGGGCCAGATTAACGTAGGGGCTATTGGAGCTGCAGCTCCAGGCCCCTACCTTTTATATAGGCCCCGGGTTGGCCATATTCACTGTTACCGCTCTTCTGTCACTTGTAAACACAGAAGTCTGGCTTCTATGCTCGCTTCCCCAGGCAGCTCCCTCAGAACCTCCCCACACAGCATGAAGGCCGGACAAGGAGGGACAGTTGCCGATGCATGGATGTGTTTATGGGCTTCAGAGACAGCATCCCATGTTGAATTAGGCATGCATGGCTGCACCCTTCCTCCTCTGGGTGCATGCCAAGGCACGGCCCTTAAGGCCCTTCAAAATCCTCAGCACCAAGCCCATGATGCTCTTAATCCGGCCCTGTTTATATACACTGCATTTCACATTCCCAGTGTAACAAAACTACTGTCAATTTATAGAACTATTCCACACTGATTTTTTTTAAATTTTTTTTTATGTTTTTAAACATTTGCATATTTTCCAGGAAGAAACAGCGAAAAAAGTTTTCCAGAAATTTTACATCTCTAGACTCATTCTTCCTATAAAGCACGTGCTTAGTACTTTAAAAAAAAAAAAAATAGCCCACTGATTGGTATAGAGTGCATGTCTCTATGGCTGGCCATTTTAATAGATGGATTAAAATTCATCTGGCTCAGCAAGGAGCAGCAGAATTTCGATCCATATATGGCTGTTCTCTTTTGTCAGTAGGTGATCATTCGATTGACTTCTGTCGAGCAAGAATGTTGGAAAACTTTTGTTCCTTTATCAACCTCACATGTATTGATGGATGAATCTATTTACATTTTTTTGGACCAGCCCACTGGCTGATCGAAAAAACAAGTCATCTATGGCCACCTTAACAGTAGTCTGAGTCCTACTGTACACATCACTGCTGGTGAGTTATATCAAGAAAATTGATGGTATTATCTATATTATAGAATTTGTTTTCAGATGGGATGATAAAGTATAAAAAAAAAAAAAAGGGAAGGTCCCCAACAAATTTTGAAATATATAACTTCCTTCAGTGCACACAAACTCAATATGATTTCCAAATGTAGCATTAAATAAAAGCCTTAAATATCTAGACTCAAAATCAAGCGCAACAGCAAAAAAACTTTGATACGCAGAATGATAAGTAACGCCTTCCTGCTGAATGTAAACATATATGCAGCCTCACAGAAGTGGGTCTTCATCTGTGGGACCACATAAATGCGCATTTCCTTTTGTGACGGGAGCACGCTGCATGCTGGGAGCACTCTCAACTCAGACTGGGCTCTCACCAAGAGCCCCAGGTCTCGTACTAATGATCAGATTGTGGATCAGTCACTGGGAGTCCGCTCTTGTGTTTACTTCCTCTTGTGAATAAAGAGAAAGATAGATAAATTGCAGTCTATTTGCTAAAACTTAAGTGTATTTATCTTTATGTGACATGCATGGAGATACCCAAATGTTTTGAAGAAGGTATTTATGCAAGTATGCATGTGTTTCCTAAATGTGTTTGCAGAAAAAATGTGTTAGACTTAGGTTAGCCATAAAGGGGTAGCTTTTTTTTAATCGTTCAGCCAGCGGACTGAATGAAAAAAAAAAAGAACCTGACCGATTCCTCCATCCACACATGCAAGAAACATTGTATTATACCAGTGGGACTGGCCGCTGTCCGAACACACTAATCAGCAGCTCCAGCCAATTGTTTGAATCCACTGATTGACAAAAGTTTTTCAGCATGTCTCTTTTGCAGAAGTCGATCAAATGATTTATTACTGTTGACAGGGACAGCCACACACTGATCCAAACTCAGCCGGTCCTGTCTGAATTGGCCAGGAGAACAGAAGAGGGACCAGAGAAGAGGAGGATTTGGGCTGCTCTGTGCAAATCCACTACAACAGAGCAGGTAAGTATAACATGTTTGTTATTTTTACAGGAAAAAAAAACGAGACTTTACAATCCCTCCCACTGTATTATTGTATTCTGGCAGCAGGGAGACTTACTGGTCATCAGAATACACTGATCAGTTCCACCCCCTAGTGGTGCTGGTTGGGGGAAATTTTTTTCAACAGGCTGGTTGTACACAACTTGATTGATAGATTAACTTGTGTACAACCAGCCTGCCCATGCACGTATTGAAATTCAGCTGTTCCCTGCTAAGCTGACCGAGTTTCGACCCATGTATGGCTGGCTTTGGATTTTGGAAAGAGGTTGTGTGGTGCTGAGGAGGTTGCACAGCCATAATCCTGATGGATCAGTACAGGTGAGTATAAGGCTTGGCCATACATGGATCTCTTTTTTTTTTTTTTTTTTTTTTCCTCTCAACCTGCTGGGTGAACGAGTACACTGATCTGTGCTGATTGAATAAATTTTTTTTTCAAAAAGCAAGTCCAAGAGAAGACGTTTTATTATATTGACTTCACTGGAATGGGAATGGCCATAGATGATTCAAAATTTGACTGGTCCCCGCTGAACTGGCTGAATTTTTATCCATCGGTGGCCAGTTTAGGACTTGGAGAGGGAAGGGGGCACGAACACCTAAGTGTAGCTTAACTAAATTATTCTTGAAGACAATAAGAAAAAAAATGTATGTGTATATATACAGTGGGGATTGAAAGTTTGGGCACCCCGGGTAAAAATTTGTATTAATGTGCATAAAGAAGCCAAGGAAAGATGGAAAAATCTCCAAAAGGCATCAATTACAGATTAGACATTCTTATAATATGTCAACAAAAGTTATATTTTATTTGCATCATTGACACTTTCAAAATTACAGAAAACAAAAAAATGGTGTCTGCAAAAGTTTGGGCAGTTTGGGCACCCTGCAGAATTTATAGCATGCACTGCTCCCTTTGCAAGGCTGAGACCTGCCAGTGTCATGGATTGTTCTTAATCATCGTCTGGGAAGACCAGGTGATGTCAATCTCAAAGGTTTTAAATGCCCAGACTCATCTGACCTTGCCCCAACAATCAGCACCATGGGATCTTCTAAGCAGTTGTCTAGAAAACTGAAAATAGTTGACGCTCACAAAGCTAGAGAAGGCTATGGCTATAAAAAGATAGCAAAGCGTTTTCAGATGTCAATATCCTCTGTTCAGAATGTAATTAAGAAATGGCAGTCATCAGGAATAGTGGAAGTTAGAGCAAGATCTGGAAGACCAAGAAAAATATCATACAGAACAGCTCGCAGGATTGTGAGGAAAAACAATTCAAAACCCACGTTTGACTGCACGATCCCTCCAGAAAAATCTGGCAGACACTGGAGTTGTGGTACACTATTCCACTATAAAGAGATACTTGTACAAAAATGGTTTACTTGTACAAAAATGGTTTTCATGAAAGAGTCATCAGAAGAAAACCTCTTCTACGTCCTCACCACAAAAATCAGCGTTTGAACTTTGCAAATTAACATATAGACAAGCCTGATGCATTTTGGAAACAAGTTCTGTGGACCGATGAGGTTAAAATTGAACTTTTTGGCCGGAATGAGCAAAGGTACGTTTGGAGAAGAAGGGGCACATAATTTAATGAAAAGAACCTCTGTCCAACTGTTAATGGGGGTGGATCAATCATGCTTTGGGGTTGTATTGCAGCTAGTGGCACAGGGAACATCTCACGAGTAGAAGGAAAAATGGATTCAATAAAATTTCAGCAAATTTTGGATGGTAACTTGATGCCATCTGTGAAAAAGCTGAAGTTAAAGAGAGGATGGCTTTTACAAATGGATAATGATCCTAAACACACCTCAAAATCCACGGGGGATTACATCAAGAGGCGAAAACTGAAGGTTTTGCCATGGCCTTCACAATCTCCTGACCTCAACATAATTGAAAATCTATGGATAGACCTTAAAAAAGCAGTGCGTGACAGACAGCCCAGAAATCTCAAAGAACTGGAAGACTTTTGTAAGGAAGAATGGGCAAAGATAACCTCAAACAAGAATTGAAAGACTCTTGGCTGGCTACAAAAAGCGTTTACAAGCTGTGATGCTTGGCAAAGGGGGCAGTACAAGATATTAACTCTTCAGGGTGCCCAAACTTTTGCAGACACCATTTTTTTTTTTTTCTGTTATTTTGAAAGTGTAAATGATGGAAATAAAATCTAACTTTTCTTGACATATTATAAGAATGTCTAATCTGTAATTTGATGCCTTTTGGAGATTTTTCCATCTTTCCTCAGCTTCATCACTAATCTGGTGAATGTTAGAGACTTGCACTCCTCCACCTTCCATTTGAGAATGCCCCACAGATGCTCAATAGGGTTTAGGTCTGGAGGCATGCTTGGCCAGTCCATTACCTTTACCCTCAGCTTCTTTAGCAAGGCAGTGGTCATCTTGGAGGTGTGTTTGGGGTCATTATCATATGGGAATACTACCCTGCGGCCCAGTCTTCGAAAGGAGGGGAATTATCCTCTGTTTCAGTATGTCATAGTACGTGTTGGCATTTATGTTTCCCTCAATGAACTGTAGCTCCCCAGTGACAGCAGCACTCATGCAGACCATGACACTCCCACCACCATTCTTGACTGTAGGCAAGACACACTTGTCTTTGTACTCCTCACCTGGTTGCCGCCACACACGCTTGACCCCATCTGAATCAAATAACTTTATCTTGGTCTCATCAGACCACAGGACATGGTTCCAGTAATCCATGTCCTTAGTCTTGTCTTCAGCAAACTGTTTGCAAGCTTTCTTGTGCATCATCTTTGAGAAGTGGAGTGAAACCTGTCCTGGTAAATCGCTGTATGATCTTGGCCACCGTGCTGCAGCTCAGTTTCAGGGTCTTTGCAATCTTCTTATAGCCTAGGCCATCTTTATGTAGAGCAACAATTTTTGTTTCAGATCCCCAGAGAGTTCTTTGCTATGAGTTGCCATGTTGAACTTCCAGTGACCAGTATGAGAGAGTGAGAGCGATAACACCAAATTTAACACACCTGCTGCCCATTCACCACTGAGACCTTGTAACGCTAATGAGTCACATGACACCGGGGAGGAAAAATGGCAAATTGGGCCCAATTTGGACATTTTCACTTAGGGGTGTACTCACTTTTTTTTCCAGTGGTTTAGACATTAACCACATCCCGCCTGCCCTATAGCAAATTGACGGCGGGATTGTGGTTGTATTTTCCTGACTGGACGTCATATGACGGCGGCAGGATAATACAGCTCTGCGCGCCCCCCGGTGGCACGCAGAGCGGCGATCGGTGATGCGAGGAGTCGGTCTGACTCCCTGCATCTCTGATCTCGGTAAAGAGTCTACTGATGTAGGCTCTTTACCATGTGACCAGCCGTGTCCAATCACGGCTGGTCACATAGTAAACAGGAAGAGCCGTTGATCGGCTTTCCTTGGTTCGTGCCTGACAGGCACGAGTAAAGGAGCGCCGATCGGCGGCTCCCCTGACAGGGGGGGGGGGGGTCGGCACTGGTAATCAGATCATTGATTACCAGTGCAGACCCACGGGGGGGGGGGGGGGGGGTGCCACTAGAACCACCAGGGATGGCCACCCATGACCCCAGGGATGCCCACCTATGACTCCAGGGATGCCCACTATGGCCACCAGGGATAGCAATCAGGGCTCAGGGAGCCCCCCATTGCCCTCTCTATCAGTGCTGCCCACCAGTGCCCATCATTGCCATCTATCAGTGTCGCCCACCAGTGCCCATTATTGCCCACCAGTGCCACCTATTAGTGCCCATCAGTGCCGCCTATCAGTGCCCACCAATGCCCATCAGTGCCACCTATTAGTGCCCATCAGTGCCGCCTATCAGTGCCCACCAATGCCCATCAGTGCCACCTTTCAGTGCCCATCAATGCCGCCTATCTGTGCCCAGCAGTGCCCCCTATCAGTGCCCACCAATGCTGCATATCAGTGCTACTTATCAGTGCCGCCTATCAGTGCCACCCCATCAGTGACTCCTCATCAGTGCCTGTCAGTGCAGTCTCATCAGTGCAGGAAAAAAACTTATTTATTTGCAAAATTGTATAACATAAACAAAAAAAACTTTTTTTCTTTTTTTCAAGCTTTTCGGTCTTTATTTGTTTAGCAAAAAGGAAAAAACCCAGAGGTGATCAAATACCACCAAAAGAAAGCTCTATTTGTGGGGGGAAAATGACATAAATTTGGTGTAGGTACAGTGTTGCATGACCGCGCAATTGTCATTCAAAATGCAACAGCGCTAAAAGGGGAAAATTGGCCTGGGCAGGAAGGGGGTGAAAGTGCCCGGTATTGAAGTGGTTAAACTGATTATCTCCTCTTTGAATGGGATTACATGGGCAATTAAACAACAGTGTGCATTAAAAAGAGAGTATTATTTATTTTTGCATTTAAAAGAATAAAGCTGTAGAGCTATAAATCGTTTCATGAAATTCATTGTGCATAGAGAGACCAATGACAGCATAACATTGAGCTCATAAATTATTGGAATTGTACAGATGGTGGTATTTCCCAGCTACTTGTAAATAGGTTCCATCATGGTTGGATAGCAAACAGAGATGGTTCCCAGTAGATGGGAAGTATCCAATGCGTTTCAAATAATAACAAATAACATCTTCTTCAGGGATTTCATAACCACTCTCTGCAACCTAGAGTAAACTAACTTTAGAAACGAAACAGATAAAAGATTTACATTCACTTAAAGTTGCTTTAACAATGTATGCTGACTTTAGTTATAGTGCTTCCAAGGCCTCAAAAAATTTCCAGGTTCTCATTGCATAATCATATTTACGCCATATAGGACGGCTGGATACTAGTCCAAAAAAGTGTTGACACCTCAACTGAAAAAAAAGGAAAATTGCCTACTTTTAGTTGAAAGTAGATTTTCTAATCAACCCTTACAAAAAGGTATCTCAAAAAAATGGAAGATAATAAACTTACGAGGTGCCTGTGCACCAGCCTATTTGTGAAGAGAAAAGAAATCCATTCTTCCATGTAATTCCCCACCATAGTGGTAAAAGGACTCTCAAAGAGCTATATCTGTCTTCTCCCAACCACAAGTGAAGAAAATGGTGTCAAGTGCTGTCCTCGGCTTACCACACCTGTAGCGCATGCGCGTCGTAACGGTGGTCTCTCTATACACAATAACTTTCATGAAATAATTTATAGCTGCTCTACAGCTTTATTCTTTTAAATGAAAAAAGAAATGATATTCTCTTTTTAATACACACTGTTGTTTAATTGCCCATAAAATCCCATTCAAAGAGGAGATAATCTGTCAAATATCAATTCGGGATGATGACAATTACACTTTTGAGGTTTCTTGAATTTTTGCGGTTTAGACATTAATGGCTGTGTGTTGAGTTATTTTGAGGGGACAGCAAATTTACACTGTTATACAAGCTGTACACTCACTACTTTACATTGTGGCAGTGTCATTTCTTCAGTGTTGTCACATGAAAAGATATAATAAAATATTTACAAAGATATGAGGGGTGTACTCACTTTTGTGAGATACTGTATATCATGTTGATATTATACGTAATGGCAAAGATATTACTGAAGTGATAGGGCCACAGCTGAAATGTAATTTACTATAAGAGCAGAAGTGGTTAGGCAAATATGTGTACAAGACAGACAGGTACCCTTTTAATGAAATCAGTGTTCTGTCCCATGAGTTAATAGTGTTTATTTAGTATTCAGTCACAGAGTCCACTCCTGAGGTTCCAGGATGTCTGGCAAGTAACTTGTCAAACAATACACTCAGGTTCACTGCAAACAAGTCAGCTGAATTTAGATATTAACATTGCACTTAAAGTTTTTATTTTGTATCTATGCCTAAAGCTAAAGACATATAAAATAAAGGATTAATATATACACACTGCTCAAAAAAATAAAGGAACACTTTTCAATCAGCGTATAGCATCAAGTCAAGTAAACTCCTGGGATGTTGATCTGGCCAGTTAAGTAGCAGAGGGGATTGTTAATCAGTTTAAGCTGCTTTGGTGTCAATAAAATTAAGAACAGGTGCCCCAGATGGACAACAATGAGACAAACTCCAAAACAGTGGAGTGGTTTTACAGGTGGAGGCAACTGACATTCTTTTCCCTACTCCTCATTTCTGACTGTTTTACACTAGTTTTGCATTTGGCTAGGGTCAGTGTCCCTACTGGTAGCATGAGGCAATACCTGGACCCTATAGAGCAGCCGTCACTAAATGGCGGCCCGCGGTCCAGGAGCGGCCCGCACGAGGCTTCCGCCCGGACCCGTCAGGCCGCCACCGTAAGTAATCATTGGTTTGCTGGGACCGCGGGTGTCCCAGCAACCAGTGACATTCAGTGTGTGCGCCCCGCCCCCTGCTTCTTTCTTCGGCTCCCTCCCAGCCAGCCGCGAGTTGGGGCGTGACGTCACGTGCGTGCCCCGCCCCCCTGCTCCTATCTGCGGCTCCTGACTCTCACACTCAGCCTAGCCGCGGGACATCACATGCACGCCCTGCCCCCCTGATGTTCGCTGCTCCTGGCTCCCACATTTTTCGCTCCCAAAGGTATGTGGGGCACAGTTTTATAAAATGCAGACTGATGGGCATATTTTGTTAAGGGGCACACATTTGTGTCCATTAGAGTGCCCCATAAAATAAAATATGCCTATTAGAGTGCCCCCTAAGATAAAATGTACCCATCAGCTTGCGCCTTATTTTATGTTAAGGGTCACGCTGATGGGCACATTTTATGTTAAGGGGCACTCTAATGGGCATATTTTATGTTAAAGGGCACTCTAATGGGCATATTTTATGTTAAGGGACACTCTAATGGGCATATTTAATGTTAAGAGCAACACTGATAGACACGTTTTGTTTTGCCCATCAGCGTGCCCCTTAACATAAAATGGTCCCATTAGAATGCCCCCTAACATAAAATGTGCCCATCAAAGTGCCCCCTAACATAAAATGTGCCCATCAAAGTGCCCCCTAACATAAAATGTGCCCATCAGAATGCCCCCTAACATAAAATGTGCCCATCAAAGTGCCCCTAACATAAAATGTGGCCATCAGAGTGCCCCCTAACATAAAATGTGACAATCAGCGTTCCCCTTATTTTATGTTAAGGGTCACGCTGATGGGCATATTTTATGTTAAGGGGCACGCTGATGGGCAAATTTTATGCTAAGGGTCACGCCGATGGGCACATTTTATGCTGGGGGCATGCTGATGGGCAAATTTTATGCTAAGGGTCACGCCGATGGGCACATTTTATGCTAGGGGGCACGCTGATGGGCAAATTTTATGCTAAGGGTCACGCCGATGGGCAAATTTTATGCTAGGGGGCACTCTGATGGGCACATTTTATGTTAAGGGCACTCTAATGGGCATATTTTATGTTAAGAGCAACACTAATGGACACGTTTTGTTTTGCCCATCAGTGTGCCCCCTTACAAAATGTGCCCATCAGCGTGCACCCTAACATAAAATGTGCCCATCAGCGTGCCCCCTAACATAAAATGTGCCCATCAGAGTGCCCCCTAACATAAAATGTGCCCATCAGCGTGCCCCTTATTTTATGTTAAGGGTCACGCTGATGGGCAAATTTTATGCTAAGGGTCACGCTGATGGACACATTTTATGTTAAGGGGCACTCAAATGGGCATATTTTATGTTAAGAGCAACGCTGATGGACACGTTTTGTTTTGCCCATCTTTCTGAGTCATAGCACAGACTTCAGATTCGGACCTCGGCCCAAAGAAAATTTTAGCGACCGGACCTCCTTGAATTCTAATTAATTACCCCTGCTATAGAGGTTGCACAGGCAGTCCAACTCCTCCAGGATGGCACATCAATGCGTCCTTGCCAGAAGGTTTGCTGTGTCTCCCAGTACAGTCTCAAGAGCATGGGGGAAATTCCTGGAGACAGGCTGTTAATTTAGGAGAGCTGGACAGGGCCATAGAAGGTCCTTAACCGTTCAGCAGGACCCGTATCTGCTCCTTTTTGCAAGAAGGAACAGGATGGGCACTGCCAGAGCCCTACAAAATTACCTCTAGCAGGCCACTGGTGTGCATGTCTCTGACCAAACATATAGAAACTGATTTCATGTGGGAGGTCTGAGGGCCTAACGTCCTCTAGTGGGCCCTTTGCTCACTGCCCAGCACTGTGGAGCTTGATTGACTTTTGCCATTGAACACCAGAATTGGCAGGTGCTGTGCTTTTAACAGATGAAAGCAGGTTTACCCTGAGCATATGTTACAGACGTGAACTGGTCTGGAGAAGCAGTGGAGAATGTTATGCTGCCTGTAACATCGTTCAGCATGACCGGTTTGGTGGTGTCAGTGATGATCTGGGGAGGCATATGCATGGAGGGGCGCACAGACCTCTACAGGCTGGACAATGGCACCCTGACTGCCATTAGGTATCAGGATGAAATCCTTGGACCCATTGTCAGACCCTACACTGGTGCAGTGGGTCCTGGGTTCCTCCTGGTGCATGACAATGCCCAGCCTCATGTGGTGAGAGTATGCAGCCAGTTTCTGGAGGATGAAGGAATTGTTACCATTGAATGGCCCCCACACTCGCCTGACCAACATCCAATAGAACACCTCTGAGGCATTATGTTTCAGTCCATCCTATGCTGCCTGGTTTCACTGCCTATTAGGAGCTCAGTGATGCCCTGGTCCAGTTCTGGGAAGAAATATCCCAGGACACCCTCCGTCGTCCATAGTACCATTTTGAGTACTATGAGTACAATTGGACTAACCGGCTTCATAATTTTTTCACTTTAATTTTAGGGGTGTCTTTGAATTCCATCCTTTTGTAGGTTTATAATTTTCATTTCCATCAAACAATGTGGCATCCTTTCGTTCCTAACACATTACCCAGTCCATATCAGTATGGATATCCAGTATTCTGTTTCCCCATTGATATCTGATGTGTTTTTAAAGTGTTCCTTTAATTTTTTTTGAGCAGTGTATACTAAGGCAAACAAATATGCATGTAAACATAAGGAAGAAGATAAAAAGTGTGAAGAGAATTTTTTAGTTAATACAAATTTGTTAAATGCGAGCAACGACTACACAAAAAGTAGAGAAAATATTTTCAAATTGCAGCAATGACCAGAATAGTAATAATATGAATAGCAGCAATAATTCAGGTTGATGCAGACTTTCACAGCATCAGGTTAAAAAGCTGTTCCTCGGCCTGATGATCCTAGCCTTAATATTGTGTAACCTCTGACATGAAAGGTGGGGGACAAATAGCCCACAATGGAAGAATTTAGTAATTGAGATAAAAACAGAACATCGGGATCTCACTGGCAGGGTTAACACTATATCAAGTGGTAAGGTGTACCGACCCACCTGGAATGAGAGGTGAGGCACCTCCCTGTTTCACATGAACATATCAATATAGTAATAAAATAGGAAGGACCTGTAAGTAGTTTAAAAATGGTGAAGAGGGAATAGGGCAGCCAGCGGTTTCTCCTTGAAAAATCAAATAATCAGCATATAGAAAAAGTGGGAAAATTATAATCACAGTTGATAGGCAATAGACAATATTTAAAAGTTGACAATGTTGTCATGCATAAAAACATGCCTGGGTTTACAACCGCATCCAAAACCAAGCACACTATAATAGCACATAAATCCAGGGTTCCAACAATGCCAGCTCAAGAGTGGGGGACAGAGTGTGTGGGGTTTGAAGTCCCAGGTAACCGCCGTCATGTCAGCCCTTAGACGGCCGTACAACTCACACAATGGAAGAATCCCTTATGCTGGCCATGATTGAAAATTGGCCGGTTCAGCAAGAACAGATTAATTTCAATCCATCAATTGCCATTCCTGCTCAAGAGTAATTGATCTAATCATCAGCTTCTCTCGAACTGGAATGTTGGAAAATTCTCATTTGATCGGTATATAATGACAGCAGAGGAGTCCCAACTCTCAGAATACAATAGTATCACGCTTGTGTGGATGGGGGAATCCATCTACTGGCTGATCAAAAATAAATGCCTTATAATATTGAGGGCCATCTTCCTACATCTGCTGTTGTAAGTATTATTGAGGATGGGCAGATTGCTGCCGATAATTTATCTGCTGTAGTGCGGCAGCGGAATGATTATAATGCACAGAGTAAAGCCCCATACACACAGGCCAAATGTCGGGCAACAAATTCAAGGTTCAACATCCTGATTTACAGTCCTACACAGACTGAGATTTACTGTTCTTCTCCAAATGCAAGTCTATAGGGTTAATTTACTAAAGGAAAACCGGCAAAGTTTTCACTTTGCATGGAATTTTCCATTAGCTGAATGAGGTGAAGCTCTGCTAAGTTCCATCATCCAATTATATGCAAGCAAAAATACATTAAGTTTCCTCCTACGTGATTGGGTATTCTTTGCCTTTAGATTTACCAAAGTACCAAGATAGTCAGGGTAATCTAAACGAGCACCCTCTTATAGCTAATCAACAAGTCAATATTTGTAACAGAATAACATGCCTTTATCATTTACAAGCCTGTAAAATGATAAAGGCATATAAAACCTAACTTTACACTTAAAGTAAACGTTCATCTTGTAAAACAACCCATTCATATAAAAATACATTATAAATACCTTTTTTATAATTGATCACATACCCTCTGTTCTCAGCTGCATAAGAGCTGGGGGGAGGTGAAGCAGCAGCAGCACACAGAGCATCCCAGCAAATGGCTGTGCAGCGGGGGAGTGTCAGGACAAGTCTGATCATTGGAAGAGAGCAGGCTGAGTTCCCAGCACAGCTAGAAAACTGACCATGGTGTGTTCTCCTGCTTATTGTGGTCAGTTTCTATTAGGAAACCAGAGAGACTGGTAGGAGCACCAGCGATTTCACATAAAGGAAGCAATACAAAGCGAACAGGAGACTTTCTCATACATGTACATGGTAGAGCAGGTGCATATAAGGATTTTTAAGTTTTGGAGTAACAAACGCTTTAAAACTGCATTACTGTATTCTTAAAATATGCTCACTGAAAATATAGTATACTTTTCCACTGCTGTACCCTTTGACTATCAATGCCATCACCAAGTGGTCTTGTATTTTAATTGTGCTTCTGTGTTATCACTTTGTCAGAGGGGTTCAGATGGAGCCTACAAGTAGCCATTTCAAAAGAACTTCTCTTATTTGTTTAGCTTTGATCTGTTAAAGCGATGGTAAACTCCGCATTTTGATTTTTGCCTACAGGCAATATAATAAAGCATACCTGTAGGTGAAATTAATATCTCCTGCACCGTTTAGGAGATATTCTAGTGAGGAGCAGCCGGCGATGTCCCTGCCACTTGCGCGCTGAAGGAATGGCATACCTGTGCTATTCCTTCAGAGCTGTGTGCTGTGGCCTAGACTCCCGCACGCATTGGGCGGGAGTGAAGTCATCACGACTCGGCCATTCAAGCAGCCACGGGCCATAAATTCAGAACACCAGGTTAAGATGGAAGCCTCTGCCGCGGTGACAGCACACCGCTGAAGGGATTTGTTTCAAAATAAGACTTTTTCATAATGAGCTAGTACATTATGATATTGGCTTGCAGGAAGAAACATTTTTTTTTTTTTTTGGAGTTTACTACTGCTTTAAATCTACCAATGAAGGCATTTTGTTTTCTCTGTACAAAAAAGCGCAAATAAAAACCTATTGAATAAGTCAGAAATTCAGAGCTGTCCTTTGCAAACTGTGTTCTCTCAGGAGCCCTCCCAATTCTTATCTTGCATTACAGAACAATTATTCCTTGTGGAAAATATGAGAATGGTGAGATTTAGTAGTTTAACAACAGATAACTAGGCAGGGCCGACAACAAATCTTGCCGTTTTGTCATCAAAAGGCATGTGGTGTAACAACTCCACAAGTGGAAGTTAGGAGCTGAATGTATTTCTGTCAGTTTTTTGTACTTGCAAGGTTTTGATAGGATTAAAATATGGGGAAACTTGCATCTATTGCAGAGATGTGTTTTTTTAATTGCCCAGTTATACACTTTAACGCTACAAATAAATTGCTTTTCTCTTACGTCCTCCGACAGTCGCCGCCTCTTCATATTCGTCACATATGGGGTATTAGACTTTGCTCCGAAGGAGTAGCTAGGCAACAGAATATGTTAACAATAAAGCTTTTAACATATCCCACCCTCAAGGGGTGGTCCCCTCAGTCAATACCCTCCTACTTCCTGCAACCATATCTCAGTTTTAATGTCTAGCTTGTCAGGAGTGGCTGGCTCTCTCTGTGCTGGGACTTTCTGTCCCAGACTCTTTCTTCTTTTTAAAATTTTGTTTGAGTTTTTCTCTCTACCTTTACTTAGCTGTTATTTTGTCAGCGTTAGTTAGTTCTTCGGATGAAGAGGATCATGCGGACTGGGTCTCGGGCTGATCCCCCTGGTCGCAGGTCGTGGGTCAGTGGCTTCCCAGTCTGCCATCGAGCGTTCAGCCAGGTAACGCTCCTGGCACAGTGAACGACCCATCCCTGTTCGGTGCAGGGATGATTGGTGAGGTGGCTACCTCACTGGACGCTGTGCGGTTTCTTAACCCCCCTTGTGTGCGTCTTGAATGCGACTCTCCCTGCCTCATGTGCAGCGGCTTGTTCGCCTGTGCGGGTCCCCCACGCCATGTGAGGTAAGTGTATCTATGTGGGGACCTGTCTGTCTGGGGGGGTGTCAGTCTGGGACTGTGTAACCTGCCTCTATTCACACTGCTTGTCTCCCTATCTCTCGGCTGCATGCTGTGGGCTGCAAGGGGGGGGGGGGAGCTGTATGACACTGTGTGTGTCAGTCTGGTCAGTGTGAGAAGCTGTGTGCTGTGGGGCATGTTTTTTTGGCATGTTTGGGCATATACAGCGATCGCTGCGGCGATCTGACATGTATTCTGACATTGGAATGTAATGTGTGTTTTAATGCACTGTGGAGCGGCGATTTCGGCGCCAAACGACGCCATTTTGCCTACACTCGCTCCGGCCGCATGGTTTACATGCATGGCGGCCATTTTCTTGTAGCCTCCATAGGCTTACATAGAGCGCCCTGGCAGCATCACTTCCTCTTTCCAGGAACACCGATCGAGGCAGCAGCAGTGGCGAGGGTCTCCTCAGGTTTTATCCTTCTGTTCTTGCTATCCATTGCCTGTGTTCAGTTTGCATATTCCCTGTGGGGGTCTCATTGTGCTTGAGTGTGGTGCGGTGGGCTGCGCTTGCCGCGCTTGCTTAAAAGGGGCAGTTAACCCTTGGTTGTCTGGCATTACAGGGGCAATGGATTCTCAGGAGGGCAAATTTCCTACAGTATTGGTGGAAAGCCAGGGGACCGCTGTTTCCCCCCCAGGGGGGGATTTAGCCACTATTGTGGCTGGCCTTGCTGCTCAGGTGCAAATGCTGGTGGCTGCTCAATCTACTAAAAGGCCCAGAGTTGCTCTTTCCTCTGATTCTGAGGGTGAAGGTGATGGGGCTGTTATGGCGGGGGCCTCCTTATCGGGGTCCCGCTCCTCTCTTGATCTAGTGGGGTCTGAGGTGGAGGCTGAAGTTGAGGGGGTTGATAATTCTCCCCCTGGCTCGCCTGAAGAGCTTGCAATCATGGATGAGTTGATTGCTTCCATTAAGCAAACGCTGCGTTTGCAGGACGAAGTGTGTCCCCCCGCTGCCTTGGCGGCTTATGGGACGCAGAGGAAACGCAGGACGCCGCAGGTTTTTCCCTGCAATGCTGATTTTCAGCGCGCTGTTAAGGATCAATGGCGCGATCTGCGCAAACCTTTTGCGGTACCAAGAAAATTCAAGCTGCGTTATCCTTTTTCGCCTGCCACTGATGAAAGGTGGTGTGTGCCTCCACCAGTGGATCATGCAATTGCGGTTTTGAACAAAGCCACTGCGATTCCTGCAGAGGGTTCCCCTGTTTTCCGTGATGCCACGGATAGGAGACTGGAGTCTCTTGCCCGTCATACTTATTCTGTTACGGGTTCTATGCTTAAGGCTCTGTTTGCTTCTCTCATGGCGGCCCAGGCGATTGCAAGTTGGACGCAGATGCTTAGGCGCGTCCTAGTGGCCGATTCGGCCTCGCCGGCGACCCTGGATATGGTGGATCAGATCCACCAGGGTGTCATGTATCTGTGTGATGCGGACCTGGACCTGATTCCGTTGGCTGCACGTGTGCACAGCGTGGCGGTGTTGTCTCGTCGCCTGGTTTGGTTAAAATGTTGGTCGGTGGACCAATCTTCACGTAAGACCTTAGCCAATCTGCCTTATGATGGGTCTCGCCTTTTTGGGGAGTCCCTAGATGTGTTGATTAAGGGGATCACCGGGGGTAAGAGCACTCTCTTGCCCCATTTCCCCAAGGCTAAGGGGGCTTCTGGGAAGAAGCATGCTAATTTTCGGCCCCCTCAGGGGTCCTTTCGTGCCTTTCGGCCGCACTACAAGGGCAAACCGTTCAAAGGTCAAGGCTCTCAGAAGAAGCCCTGGTCTGGTAAACAGAAGTCCGGCCAATCCGGACCTGCAGCCCATAACAGTTCGGCCTGAAGGGGCGCCCTCACCCAGTTTTGGGGTGGGGGGACGCTTGCTCGGTTTTCTTCAGCCCTGGTTGGCCCGTGTGCGGGACAGATGGGTTCTGGAAATCGTTCGATCTGGTTACAAGATCGAGTTTCTCTCTCGGCCGGAGAGCAGATTTTTTTCCCTCAAATCTTCAGCTGTCTCCAGAGCGCTTGCGGGACCTGCACCTGGCGGTGCGGGACCTGAGGGCTCAGGGAGTGGTGGTTCCGGTGCCCAGTCTGTTCACCGTGCCCAGAAAGGAGGGCAAGGTTCGCCCGATTCTGGACTTGAAGGCTCTGAACCGCTCTGTGCGGGTTCGCAAGTTCCGCATGGAATCCCTGCGGTCGGTGGTGGCTGCCCTGGTTCCGGGGGAATTCATGGCCTCCATCGATTTGAAGGATGCGTACCTTCACATCCCCATATTCGAGGGTCATCAGAGGTACCTTCGATTTGCCATTGCGGGGGATCACTACCAGTTCGTGGCGTTGCCTTTTGGTCTCGCCTCGGCTCCGCGGGTCTTCACCAAGGTGCTTGCACCGGTTCTGGCATTATTGAGGGCCCAGGGCGTTTCTGTCCTGGGGTATCTGGACGACATTCTGGTTCGGTCTGCGACCAGCCAGGGTCTGGAGGAGGACCTGTCTGTCACGATGCAAACTCTGCAGGAGTTTGGTTGGACGATAAATTTTCCAAAGTCGACACTGAGTCCGTCGGTTCGTCTCCCCTATCTGGGAATGATACTGGACTCGGTGCAGGCGAAGGTCTTCCTGCCGGAAGACAAACTCAGGACTCTCCGGGAGGAAGTCAGGTCCCTCAGGGACGTTCCGAACTCGTCTCTGCGGACGTGTATGAGATGTCTGGGATTGATGGTCTCGGCCTTCGAGGCGATTCCTTTCGCCCAGTTTCACACGCGGGGTCTCCAAGCGGAGATCCTGTCCAGGTGGGACGGGCGACCTCAATCTCTGGATCTTCAAATCTCGTTGAGTCTTCGCACCAGGGAAAACCTTCTGTGGTGGCTCCAGTCCCCGTTGGTGTCCGGGGGCAAGTCGTTTCGTCCGATCTCGTGGACGGTGATCACCACGGATGCCAGCCTGTCGGGCTGGGGTGGTGTTCTGGGCGTTCTGTCCGCTCAGGGGACTTGGTCGGAGGGGGAGTCTTCCCTTCCGATCAACATTCTGGAATTGCGTGCGATAAGTCTCTGTCTTCATCGCTGGACGGACCGGCTGCAGGGTTGCCCGGTTCGGGTGCAGACGGACAATGCCACGGCGGTGGCCTACATCAACCACCAAGGGGGCACCAGGAGTGCCCGAGCGGCTCGAGAAGTGGCCGACATTCTGTCTTGGGCCGAGACTCATGTCCCGGCGATAACGGCGGTTCACATTCCGGGTGTGGAGAACTGGCAGGCGGACTATCTGAGTCGCCAGACCCTGGATCAGGGGGAATGGTCTCTCCATCCGGCTGTCTTCCAGATGTTGTGCGCGAAGTGGGGTCTTCCAGATGTGGACCTGTTCGCGTCTCGTCTCAACAACAAGGTGATGAGGTTCGTGGCAAGGACGCGCGACCCTCGGGCAGACGCGTCGGACGCGTTAGTGGCCCCGTGGCATCAGTACAGGCTGATGTACGCGTTTCCACCGATTCAGTTGCTGTCCAGGTTCCTTCGCAGGTTACATTCGGAACGCAACACGGTGATTCTTGTGGCACCGGACTGGCCTCGCCGGTCCTGGTACGCAGACCTCGTGAATCTGGCGGTCCGTGGCGTCTGCCTCTTCGAGACGATCTACTGTCTCAAGGACCGATATACCATCCTGCTTTACAGTCGCTGGCTTTGACGGCCTGGCTGTTGAGACCGAGGTCCTGAAGGAGAGGGGTCTCTCTCCGGAGGTCGTTCATACTTTAATCAACGCGAGGAAGTCTTCCTCGGGGAAGGTTTATTACCGTACTTGGAAGGCCTATTTTGCCTGGTGTGAGTCCAGGGGGTTTTCACCCCGCACGTACTCGGTGTCCCGTGTGCTGTCTTTCCTTCAAACGGGTGTTGATCAGCGTTTGGCGCTGGCTACGATAAAGGGTCAGGTGTCTGCTCTGGCCGTTCTGTTTCAACGTCCCGTGGCTTCCAACCCATTGGTTGGCACCTTTGTTCAGGGTGTGCGGCATCTGGTTCCCCCGAGGCGGGATCCTCTGCCCCCTTGGGACTTGAATCTCGTTCTATCTGTGTTACAACGTGCTCCTTTTGAACAGATCAGGGAGATCTCGTTGTCTATGTTGTCCAAAAAGGTCGCCTTTTTGGTGGCGATCACTTCGGCTCGCAGAGTGTCGGAGCTGGCGGCTTTGTCCTGCAAGTCTCCGTACCTGGTTATTCATTTGGATAAGGTGGTCTTGCGACCTAATCCTTCTTTTCTTCCGAAACGAGTTTCGGAATTCCATCTTAATGAGGATATTGTCTTGCCTTCGTTGTGCACGAAGCCTAAACATCCAAAGGAGGTGAGATTGCACTCTCTGGATGTTGTTCGGGCGATTAGGGTTTACCTTAAATCGACTGAGTCTTTTCGAAAGACGGACTCCTTGTTTGTTCTTCCAGAGGGTCCTCGGAAGGGCATGGCGGCTTCGGCCTCTACCATCGCCAAATGGATCAGGCAGACCATTGAACAGGCCTATGCTTTGCAGGGGAAGGTTCCCCCTGTGCCTGTGAAGGCGCACTCTACTAGATCTCTGAGTACGTCTTGGGCCTGTCGTCATGGGGCTTCTGTAGCCCAGGTGTGTAAGGCGGCGACTTGGTCGACCGTGCACACTTTCACAAAATTCTACAAAGTAGATGTTCAGGCATCGGCGGATGCTTCCTTTGGCCGCAAGGTTCTTAGTGCGGCTGTTCCCTAGGGTCCCTTGTTGGGGACTCCTGGCTGTTGGGATAAGTTTTGTATCCCCTGGTTTTTTGTCTTTTCCTGGGTTGTTGCTCCTGTTGAGCACTTGTTTTTTGCTGTTGCCCAGCTGGTTTCCTACCTTTGGTAAGGTTCCTTCTTTGATGCGGAGACTGCGTTGCCTTTCGGCGCGGATGCGTTTCCCACCCCTCATGTTTGCACTGCTTTGGGACGTCCCCATATGTGACGAATATGAAGAGGCGGCGACTGTCGGAGGACGTAAGAGAAAACGGAATTTTTGTAAAATCTTACCTGTAAAATTCCTTTCTCTGAGTCCTCCGACAGTCGCCGCCCCCGCCCCTCTTTTGGGGTTTGGTTGTATACTCTACTACTATTCCACTAAAACTGAGATATGGTTGCAGGAAGTAGGAGGGTATTGACTGAGGGGACCACCCCTTGAGGGTGGGATATGTTAAAAGCTTTATTGTTAACATATTCTGTTGCCTAGCTACTCCTTCGGAGCAAAGTCTAATACCCCATATGTGACGAATATGAAGAGGCGGCGACTGTCGGAGGACTCAGAGAAAGGAATTTTACAGGTAAGATTTTACAAAAATTCCGTTATTTTTGCAGGCATATTTGGTTACAACTTTGTAATGACCTTGCCTTCTCCAATCCAGTGAGGGATTATTTGTGAAGTTTTATCTTTAGTAATTGTTTGATGTTTTCTTTATTGCTACTTTTTAGGTATTCTAAATAGTTCTTGTTTTTTTTTACAGATCATTGAAGTGATATTTGAGGCTAAATTCATTTTAATTTAACAGCGCCTCTATCTGATCATATCTAAGGGTACAGAGATCCTCGAAAGGAAAAAAAATGGTTTCCTTAAATTGCAGTGAAACTCTTTCTGCCTCTGATCTTCTTTCAAGTTCTGCTTCCCCTAGTGAACACAACATGGCAGTACCTCATTCTGGAGAGGTATCGTTGCTCACCCATCTTGAAAACCAAGCCAGCCCCTCTCCATCCTTGGGAGAACAGTTTAATAATACAGCTGTTTCCATAGAAGAGAATGGTGAAGATAGAGGTGGCCTTAAGGAAGTTGAAGAAATTCTTTTGTCCCAGTTGGTGAAAGCGGTAGAGGATTCGAAGGAAACCACTTCACTGGCACAATTAAAACTCCCAGACTTTTGTGCTCAGATTTCTGGGGACTTCTCTCCTACACTTGAGGAAATTGAAGAGTTTTTAAAAGAAAACATGGGTCTAATTAGAGAAGAACTGGCTGAGAAGCAGCCCATTCCTGGCACGTGGCTGCAGAGCTGCATGACAAATGAGCATGTGACTCAAACTACTGGCCCAGCTCAGCCAACTGAGGATGTTCCAACCCCAGAGATACCAGATACTTCAGCCAGTTCACCACCTGCAGCAGGCAGTATTCCTGTTATACTTCAGATCCAGCCTATGTCCATGCCTGGTGCTACTTCGTTGACACAGAGCCCTACAGGTGATGTACACCTTACACAGCTTGTAATTAGCGTACAAGGCCAAAGCCTCTCATTGGCCCAGATCCCAGGGCCTACTTCACCTGGGGACCAAAAGTATGTTAGAATTGCCCCCTTGCCAGTGGCAGTCCGACCCTTGACTATAGGAGGAGTATTTTTGAGTGAAGGACAGCAGAAGATACAAAAGGGAACACCAGCTGTGATCAGAGTTCATAAATGTAGTCACCCTGGCTGTAACAAAATGTACACCAAAAGTTCACACCTTAAGGCACACTTTCGGCGGCACACAGGAGAGAAGCCTTATGTCTGCACCTGGCCTGAGTGTGGTTGGAGGTAAGGGTGTCATTCTTGCTTATTTTAGACTTTGGTATAAAATTGTATATGCTTTTTTTTTATGCAAAACCAATGATATTCACTGCAATGCCATATATGCATTGCTGTTAAGTGATAACGATTATATACTGGAAGTCTGGCTTAATAAAAGTCATGTTGAAGCCCGGCAAAGCACCTTGTCCCCATTGAGATGAGGACATGAGCCTCTTTTTCACATCCCCGTCCAGTGGTTGTGGGGGTGTGGGAGATGACTTATCGGGATTTGGAATCCCCTTTAACAAGGTGACCCCCAGATCCTGGCCCTTCCATGTGAATTCACTAAAAAAAAAAAAAAAACTAATGTTAATAAAAGCAGCACACCATTTTTGACAGGTCCTTTATTAAGAAAACATTTGTAAAAATGTCTCCAAATCAGTGTATAATATTTAGTCTGTGTGAAAGTTATAGAGCCTACAAACTATGGTATATAAATTTGAAAATCTCATTTCTTAAGGCCCTAAAATGCTAGGATAGTACAAATACTCCCCAAATCACCCTTTTTTGAAAAGTAGACAGTCCAAGATATTTAGTACAAGGCATAGTGAAGTTGTAATTTTTGTCACAATCTTTTGTGAAAATTAAGAAATGAAATAATTTTGTAAGGTTGAACTGGATGGACTATTGTCTTTATTCAACCTCACCTACTATGTAACTATGTAATTTTAATGACTTATTTCTCACACACAGCATAGGCATACTTATAATTACCCCAAAAAACACTTTCTGTTATGCCTCCAGAGTATGAGGATGCTAGACATGTGAGACTTTTTCACACCAGGACAGTTTAAACACCCTCAAAATTAACACGTTTTGGAAAGCAAACACCCCAATGTATTTTCTAAGATGTATGGTGTGTCTTTTGAAAACTTCATTTATTTTGCCAAACATTTTTAGAAAATACAGACTGAAAATTAATTTCTCTTACATCCTCTGACAGTCGCCGCCCACTAATTCAGTCTTCACCAATGGGTATTGACCTCTTATCCATAGGAGCAAGCTAGGCATAAGACTTGTTAAAAAACAAAGTGATTTACATAGACACACCTATGGGGGCTGTCCCACTGGTCCAATACCCCCCTGCTATCCGCCATCCCAACTCAGTTTGTCTTCTGCCTAGTTAGGAGTGAGATAGGCTCTCCCTGTGCTGGGGTTACGGTCTCAGCCTTCTTCTATTGTGTATAATTTTATTTCTGCAAATGTGTTTTTTTCTTTGCATTACTAGCTGTTTATTTATCAGCCTTTAGTTAGTCACTTCTTCAAGATGATGACGGTGCCGCGGAGCTGGGAGTCGCACTGGTCGTCCTGGTATCCCAGGACAGAGGGCCTTATGGAATCCCAGCCCGCCATTGAGCGTTTAGCAGGCTATGAGTACGCCCTGACCTCACAAACGACCCATCTCTGTCCTCAGGGATGAAAGCCCGCGAGGTGGCCATCTCGCCTGGACGTCTCTCCCACGGTTCCCGTGCGTTGCTATCGTCCTGCGTTTCTGGCTGACGGCACCCCCGCCATCTGGGGTGGGAGGTTTTCCGTCAATGTGAGGCACCCACCCCACGCCATCGGGTACGGTGAGTACATTCTGTGTGGGGCCTCTGTCTGGGGCTGGCAGTCCTGTGTGTCTGTGGTATCCCCTAATGTCTGTGCGTTTTTGGGGCTCCCTTTCTCCCGGTCCCTGCGGGGACTTTCAGTCAGCTAGTTCGCTATGTGGGTTGTGGGGGTCCCTCTCCTATGTGACACTTATGGTGTGTGTGGAGGTGCAGACACGTGCGGCGACCGCTGCGGGGTTAAAGACCACCGGTCCGCCATTTTAGGTGTGGGCAGCATGTCTGGCTTCACTGTGGGCGCTTCTGCAGCGATGTATGTAGTGTATTTTGGCGCCTTATGGCGCCATCTTGTGTGTGGCAATGTGTTCTCCTGAACACATGTCGGCGGCCATGTTCCCGGAGCCTCCCCTTACTTTCTATGGGCAACCATGTTTCCTTAGTCTGAAGTCCTAGTTCAACCTCCTGCGGTGACATCACTTCCTCTTTCTGTACAGAGGAGATCGGCAGGCGTGTGGTAATACTTGTGGGGTCTGTCTTTGCTGTTTTTTTGTGGGAATACCTCTGGTTATCAGCTTATTCCTGTTTGGGGGTCTGCTTGCAGAATCCTTCATAGCGGTGTACTGCGGAGGATCGTGGTGCGCTTAAAGGGCCAGGACCTTGGATAAAAAAAAAAAAGAAAGTTTTTTATTATGGAGTACCAGGACAGCAAATTTCCCCCAGCTTTGGTGGAGGATTCAGGTTCCTCTGAATCTTCTGCTTTGACTGCCGCACTTGCAAATTTAGCGTCCAAGGTGGATCTTTTGATGACAGAACGGGATGCTAGAAAAAGGCCTAGGCTCTTTCTTTCTTCTGATTCTGAATCTCACATGGTTGCCGTAGATAGCGTGCCCCTTGAAGGGTCTCGCTCTTCTCAGACTGAGGCGGGAGGATACCGGGGTGGATGATTCCCCCCCTGGGACAGGCGAGGACTGCGCAGCTATGGATGCGCTGATCATTGCCGTTAAGGAAACACTACATTTAGAGGATGAACCCAGTCCTCCGGGAAAACGGTCCTCTTTTGGTACCCACAGATCCCGTAAGGTGGCGCAGGTATTTTCTTGCCCCGCTGAGTTCCATGAAACTGAATGAACAATGGCGCAACTTGAAGCGCACTTTTGTGGTGCCTAAGAAGTTTCAACTCCTCTACCCCTTTGCGTCTCCTACGGATTTGCGCTGGTCTATGGCTCCCAAAGTGGATCACACTGTGGCCCGATTGAACAGGGCCACTCTGGTACCCACAGAGGATTCTCCGGTGTTTAAAGATCCTACGGATAGGAGGCTGGAATCTCTTGCCCGACATTCCTACATGGTAGCGGGTTCCATGCTGAAACCTATTTTCGCCTCTGTCATGGTGGCTCAAGCCGTGGCGGATTGGACCAAGGTGCTCAGACGCACCCTCGTGGCTGATTCTGTCCCCCCCTACTAGCTTGGGGATGGTGGACCAGATTTATCAAGGGGTCATGTATATGTGCGATGCGGCCTTAAATGAGGCTCCACTAGCTGCGCGCTTATCCAGTGTCGCAGTACTTAATCGCCGCTTGATATGGTTAAAAAGCTGGTCGGCTGACCAGACATCCAGGCAGACGGTGTCTGACATCCCTTATGCTGGGTCTCGTCTTTTTGGAGAATCCCTGGATGAATTGGTTAAAGGTGTCACTGGGGGCAAGAGCACTCTGTTGCCCCAGAATCCTAGGGGTAAGTCTTTCCGCGGTAAGCGGGGCCCCTCCTTTAAACCAAATCAGGGGTCCTTTTGTGCCTTCAAGGCGCAGGACAAGGGGAAACCTTTCAAGGGCCAGGGTGGCCAGAGGAAGTCCTGGGCGGGCAAGCCAAAAGCCGCCCAGGCTGGTGCGGCGGCACAGTCCACCACTGCCTGAAGGGGGCGCCCTACCCCGTTTCAGGGGTGGGGGGACGTCTGCGCGGTTTCCTCCAACCTTGGTTGCTCCGGATTCCGGACAAGTGGGTTCAGGAAATCATTTGATCAGGTTACAAGATCGAATTCCTTTCGCGACCCCAGATCGGCCGCAAGACCTTCATCGGGCGGTTCAGGATCTACTCGCCCAGGGGGTAATCATCCCGGTGCCACATCGGGACAAATTTCGGGGGTTTTATTCGAATCTGTTCACTGTGCCCAAAAAGGAGGGCAAGGTGCGTCAAATTCTGGACTTAAAAGCTCTCAACCGCTTTGTGCGCGTTCAAAAATTCTGCATGGAATCGCTCCGCTCGGTGGTGGCTTCCCTGAGTCCGGGAGATTTCCTGGCTTCTATCGACCTAAAGGATGCGTATTTACACATCCCCATATTCGAGGGTCATCAGAGGTACCTCCGATTCGCTATCGCGGAGGAACACTATCAGTTTGTGGCGTTACCTTTCGGTCTCGGTTCGGCTCCACGGGTGTTTACCAAAGTGCTGGCTCCTGTTCTGGGCCTATTACGGGCACAGGGCATTGCGGTCTTGGGTTATCTGGACGATCTCCTGTTAAGATCGAGTGCCAGTCAGAGCCTGCTTAGCGATCTGTCCATTACGGTTCAGACGCTCCAGGAGTTCGGATGGACCATCAACGTTCAGAAGTCGACTTTGTCTCCTTCGGTTCGTCTCCCATATTTGGGAATGGTCTTGGACTCCGCCCAAGCGAAGGTGTTTCTGCCGGAGGACAAGCTCCTTCGAGGCGATACCGTTTGCACAGTTTCACACGCGGTCTCTCCAAGCTGAGATACTGGCCAGGTGGGACAGGCTCCCTCAGTCCTTGGACCTGAGGGTGTCTCTGAGTCACCAAACCAGAGTGGATCTTCTGTGGTGGCTTCGGTCCTTCCGGCCGTTGCTGTGGACGGTGATTACCATGGATGCCAGCCTGTCGGGCTGGGGTGGCGTCCTGGGCAACCTGTCTGCCCAGGGTACTTGGTCGGTGGAGGAATCATCCCTACCGATAAACATCTTGGAATTGAGAGCGATCAGGCTGTGCCTGCTCCATTGGTCGGATCGTCTTCAGGGCCGCCCTGTACTGGTGCAGACGGACAATGCCACTACGGTGGCTTACATCAATCACCAAGGGGGCACCAGGAGTGCCCGGGCGGCTCAGGAAGGGACCAGCATTCTGTCTTGGGCCAAGACTCACGTCCCAGAGATTTCGGCAGTTCACATTCCGGGTGTGGAGAACTGGCAGGCCGATTATCTGAGCCGCCAGACCCTGGACCAGGGGGAATGGTCCCTGCACCCGGAGGTTTTTCAGATGCTGTGTGCGAAATGGGGATCCCCGGATGTGGATCTGTTCGCGTCCCGGCTAAACAACAAGGTGGGAAGGTTCGTGGCAAGAACGCGTGATCCTCTGGCAGACGCCTCGGATGCGCTGGTGGTGCCTTGGCACCGGTATCGTCTGATATATGCCTTTCCTCCAGTTCAGTTGTTGTCCAGGTTCCTGCGCAGGTTGGTCTCGGAACCGAAGTTGGTAATTCTGGTGGCCCCGGACTGGCGGACATCATTCAACTGGCCGTCGAGCCTCCGTGGCGGCTACCGTTACGAGACGATCTACTGTCTCAGGGACCGATCTTCCATCCTGCTTTACAGTCGCTGGCTTTAACGGCATGGCTGTTGAAAGCCAGGTCCTGAGAGACAGGGGTCTCTCTTCTGAGGTCATTCCTACCTTGCTCAAGGCTAGGAAAGCCTTGTCCGGTAAGATCTATTACCGTACCTGGAAGGCTTATTTTGCCTGGTGTGAGTCCAGAGGCTTCCCTCCTCGTTCCTACTCGGTGGCGAGGGTGTTAGCCTTCCTACAAACTGGTGTGGGACAAGCGCCTGGCGTTGTCCACGATTAAGGGCCAGTTGTCAGCACTGGCCGTCCTTTTCCAGCGCCCATTGGCGTCCAAATCTTTGATTCGCACCTTTATTCAAGCTGTGCGTCACTTGGCCCCTCCTCGGAGGGTGCCCCTACCTCCTTGGGACTTGAACTTGGTTCTGTCCGTCTTGCAACGTTCTCCCTTTGAAAACATCCGGGATTACTCTTAGCCTCTGCTGTTGGTTGCTTTTCTGGACGCAGAGTGTCGGAGTTGGCGGGCCTTGTCTTGCCGCTCCCCTTACCTGGTGGTTCATAGGGATAAGGTGGTCTTGCGACCCAACCAGTCCTTCCTTCCAAAGGTGGTTTCTGATTTTCACCTTAATGAGGACATTGTTTTGCCTTCGCTTTGTGCGAATCCTAAACATCCTAAGGAGTTTGCCTTACATTCCTTGGATGTTGTCCGGGCGATCAGGGTTTACCTGTCGTCCACTGAATCCTTTCGCAAGTCGGATTCTTTTTGTCCTTCCTGAGGGACCTCGGAAGGGTATGGCTGCGTCTGCAGCGACCATTTCAAAATGTATCAGACAGACGATTGTGCAGGCCTATTCGATTAAGGAACGGGTACCGCCCTTCCCTGTCAAGGCGCACTCTTCCAGAGCGGTGAGTGAATCATGGGCCTTCCGACATCAGGCTTCGGTGGTCCAGGTGTGCAAGGCTGCTACTTGGTCGCCTGTGCACACCTTTTCAAAGTTCTACAAACTTGATGTTCTGGCATCGGCAGACGCCTCCTTTGGCCGCAAAGTTCTGTGTGCGGCAGTGCCTTAAGGGGACCCTAGTTTTGCAGGGCCCTGGCTGTTGGGGTTGTTTTCCCCCTTGTTTATTTGCTTTCCTGGGTTGTTGCTCCAGTTGAGCTTTTCTGTTGCCCAGAGGATACCTTTCTGCTTGCGTAAGGTTCCTTTCTCTGCGGTGGGTGCTGCGTTGCCTTTCTGACGGTTGCGTTTCCCACCCCTCATGTCTACACTGCTTTGGGACATCCCATTGGTGAAGACTGAATGAGTGGGCGGCGACTGTCAGAGGACGTAAGAGAAAACTGAATTTTTGTAAAATCCTACCGTAAAATTCCTGTCTGAGTCCTCTGACAGTCGCCGCCCCTGCCCCTCTATTTGGGGTTCTTTGGACTTTAACTGCTTGCTACCAAACTGAGTTGGGATGGCTGATAGCAGGGGGGTATTGGACCAGTGGGACAGCCCCCATTGGTGTGTCTATGTAAATCACTTTGTTTTTTAACAAGTCTTATGCCTAGCTTGCTCCTATGGATAAGAGGTCAATACCCATTGGTGAAGACTGAATGAGTGGGCGGCGACTGTCAGAGGACTCAGAGAAAGGAATTTCACGGTAAGATTTTACAAAAATTGTTTTTTTTTTACACAAAGTTATCGATTTTTAACAAGGTTTTTCGCACACACGGGATGGAAATACTTAGAATTACAAGTTATTATACATTCTGCTACTCCTGAGTATGGTGATAGCACTTTTTGGAGTGACTTGTGTCATCTTGTGTATCGCACAAATCAACCAACTGTTTTGAAAAAGTCTACTATTATGGTGACCTTTTTACAAGTGGTCAGGGAATATAGCTTGGTGTAGCATTACCTATAGCTGTGCCAGTTCCTATATGCCAAGCAAGCCTAGCCTACTGCTATGTGGCTACCCCCATGAATGCCATGTTCACTAGCCAGGAAGTACAATAGGCTAAAAAAAAGAGAGAACAAAATAGTTCCAGTAGTGCAATTGTCCACAGGGGATGGCTGGGACTGTCTCATAGGAACGTAGTCAGTCGGGACATGCAGACAGGTCAGTTCAGGTGCAGGCAGAGAATTGGTCAGACAACAGACAAAGGGTTAGTCCAGGCAGCAGGCAGAAACATGGTCAATAAACAGGCCAGGATTAGTACAGGCAGCAGACAGAGGCAACACTGCACTGGTGATCCTGAACACTGTTACTGTCTGCGGTTACTGTTACTGGTCTGTTGACAGTGGGACTTGTGTAATGGAGATTAGGAACACTGTCAAATTTTTTTTTTGTCATCTGTGTCCCATTACGGAGATTTCCCTTAACTTCGTGTCCCATAGCCAGTTAGGAAGTGAGAGGAAATTCCTACTAATTGGAATTCCTTTGGGACCCCCAGGTCACCATAACTAGTGTCTCCATCTGAAGATTTTCCCTCTATTACTTTTCTGGGGACAATCCAGAATTTGGGATTTCCTTTTACTTTCTCTTTCAATGATAATAGTAAACGGGACGAATAGAGAGGGTGAATCGCCTTACCAGGGGCACAGACAGAAATAAAATAGAAAAGCATTATAATTCCTGTTCACTCTTTCCAAAACTAAAAAAAGTTTTGCCTTTTAGTTATACTTACATTTTTTTCGTCATTTTTTTTACATAGTCTCACCAGAGTAGTGCAGTTTCACCATAGTGACACTGTAGTGCTCTGGGGGATTTTTTACACTATGATTTCCTATTAGTGATGATCACTGTATAAGCAATCATTTATACTGTGTATTCCATTCATGATGCTATTGTCACTATTGTGATTGCTGGGATTAGCCACAACTATCACATGGTACAGGGCCTCTGTGATTGGCCCTGTACCATGTAAACACTGTGGCTAATCAGAGATCACAGTAGTAAATAATGGCATCCTGAATTAAAGCCATTGTTTACTACTAGACAAGTATTCGCTGTCATTGGTCACATCGATCACATGGTACCAGGGCAAATCACAGTGGCCCAGTACCCTGACCTATGATCCGCTGAGTCCGATGAACACAGTGTTCTAGGAGGACGTAGGGGTTCAAATTTCTTTCCTCCAACCAAATTCGCACAATTTATGGCCTGCTTTAGATATGGATCAGATCACATTTTTTTTAGCAAATTACTGTAAAAAAAAAACAGTTAACTCACAGGTGTTAAAACTATTTTTCTTGCCATTGTATGCAGCTTCAAAGGAGTGTAATCATTTATCTGAGGAAACATTCTGAGCTACATCACCTGATCTAGTACTGATAACATGCATATATTGTTGAATTAGAGGTAGTTTGCAAATTCCAGCTAGGATCTTGCTTAATAATTTTTTTCCTGAGATTTTGAGTATGTTAAATGTTTTCCAGTAAATAAAGCCAAGTGCCCGAATATTAACCAGCATTTCTCTCTATTCTGTTTTTTGTTTTTCCCATTTGATAAAAATAAAATTGACATTTATTAGGCTTACACTGGAATGCAGTGTGGGAAAGGTGCGTTCTGTGTTAATGGGACCCCAAACGCATCGTTCACTCCAAACGATGTGCATTCTTTGGTAATGGAACCCCAAACACTGTGTTTCTGGCCACCAAACAGCATGGTACCCCATTACAATGCGATTAGGTGTAGCATGATTTGAAAAAGGAATGCTTGCACTACTTTTTGCCATGCGTTTCGCAATTTAACTGAATTGCTGCCAAATCAGAATGCACAGGAATGCCCGCTTTCCTTTGTGAACTGGTCTTCAAAGTGTATGTCTAACCAAAACTTTTTTCTAACTCTGGGTAGAGTGGCGAAGGGTTAGAACCTGTTATGTCTGTACTGCTGTTCAGGGCTTGGTTTATGTTTAGGGCAAACAAGTAGGCAAAGAGCATCCCTACCTCATCCCTCTATGAGTTTGAAGATAGAATTATTAACCCAGAGACGTTTTACTGTTTTTGTGTTCAAGACCATCTACTGTATTAGAGCGAGATGAAGAGATGAAGTCATTCAGCATTATCAAAATACCCATTTGTATTAAGGGACTCACTTTACATTTGGTAAAAGGTCATCTTTTAACACCTGCAGCTTTCCAGTATTGGCTGTAACAGTGCTTCTCTAAGTGGAAGACATTTTGAATAAATGAAACGGTAGCATTGTTAAACGATGTTTGACAGTAAAATGTAAGAACCAGAAAGGCATACAGGTGCATTAATTGGAACAACAATGCTGGAGATGGTATTCGTGAATGTTAATGGCCATACTGCAGATGCGCTGTGTCAAATAATTCAGATACTGTTTCAGGCAAGATCAGGCACCACACTTCACAATCACTTCTTTGGTGCTTGCTCCGCCAATCTCTCGGCAGCCAAGTGTTCTAATGCCCAATGAAGAAAAGTGTTCCCTTTTACCAGTGTCTTACATATAGCTAGTGGACCTTACTCCAATTGGCGTGTGCCAAATAGGTCTAAGTTGATGAACATGCAGGATGTGTCTCAAATTATTTGGACAACTGGAAGCACACCTAATATGCTTAAAAGAGGAGTGTTGTAAAGTGTCCACCATTGAGACAATTATTTCTTTTGGAGGATGTTGGTTTTCCATTTGATCACTCCTGTTGCACTTTCCACAGGTTCTCTCGCTCTGATGAACTTTCAAGACACAAGAGGTCCCACTCTGGTGTAAAGCCATATCAATGTACAGTGTGTGAGAAGAAGTTTGCCCGAAGTGACCATCTATCTAAACACATGAAGATACACCGCGGCCAGCGAGTTGGTGGTTGCCGGACACCACGAACCAGCACTTAATATAGTTTTATTCTTTAGTATTCTTCCACTAACTGGCCAGCCCAAAATACTTGGTGCTTCATCTATAACATACCCTCAGTCCTTGGATATAACCTGCAAAACACTTACTGTATATAGCCTCTATAATCAAATCAAGACTACTTGGGCCTGCGTAATGTTATAGAACACTGTATTACAGGCTTTGCTGACAATAATCATACAAGCCAGGATACTGTATTTCAACTTGGTTACATTTTTAAGTACCAAGTCTCTGGTCTATCTGTGTGGAGCAGAATCCCTGTGAATGTTGCCCTACCTCTGGTTTATGGACAGTTTCTAATCCTGTGGGCTATGATTTGGTCATCTCTTTGGCGTATCATACTATGTACTTCTGTTTATTTGTAAATGTGTGTAAAGCCTTGTTTTAGTTATGTTTTAATGAGTTAATATACATGTGTACCCCCCTCTCTACTGTTTTCATTTTAATATGTCCACATTTTTGTGGGTATTGTTACAGACCCTGTAAAGTCTCTAAAGAAATAAAAACAGCAGCTTTTTGTAAGAGATGAGTTTGTATATTCTACTACTTCTCTAGTATCTTGTGTATCACACCTCTCCTCCAAAGCTTCTGCCACCATCAGTGTTTGTTGGCATTTGATACTTCTGCAAGTGCGCCATGGTTCTTCCTTTGGCATCTACGCACCTACAGTGATGCTGAGGTCAGTGGACACAGGCCTCCAATACTCCTTGAAATGTCTATTGCTGAAGACACTGATTGAGGTTGCAGCGTGCGAATGGAGGGAGGAATACCTGGCCTACTGGAGAGGTGAGTATAGTACCTCTTATTTCTTACAGGGAGCTGCTGATTTTGTCTTGTCAGGATCTCTTTAAATGCATATGAAATAGAGAAAAATGTATATACATAGGCAGGTGTACTTAGGCAAATTCGCATGAAGACCATGAACGCTTACTTTCCCTGTTTGCAAGTGTGTGTGTTTATATATAAAATAATATACCTTATCAAACTATTTCCTGAAAGGGAAGCTGCCTTTGCAGGAGGAATGTAGAAGCCATGGCGTAGTCCATGATGGCAAAGTGCCATTCCACATTACAAAAATGAATTCACAGTATAATTGTGGGATGCAACAACCAACCTATAACACTGTTCATGTTGACAGGTGTTTTAGTCCTCATTCTATTTGAACGAGGAGCATATGCAGCTGCATGAAAGGAAAACGCAAGGTTTGACAAGAAAGGGCTACATTTGATCTGCTTTGCCTGCAGTTAAAATTACCTTAATTTAACATTTTGCATTCAAGAAACACCAGCAGTACAAAGCAGGTCAAATACAGCCCCTGAACTGTAATTTGCGCTAAGGAATATCAGCATTGAACAGTTAATGACGTAGTCTGGTCTGATGTGCCACTACGGTGGTAGACTCAGGGTAGACATCTACTAGTCAACCTTTTGGCTGTGTAGTTCTGAGAGCTTTGGAACCCATTTGGACTCAACTGGCCAGCTGTTGTAAGAGCCAAAGGAGGTGAACATGAATGTGTATACTTCTGGCTGTTAAGTGCATCTTTATGTATAACTCACACACACTGATACACTGGCTGCTGCGTGCATATTTTATGTAGAATACACTTACACACATACATATATGTAAATATTTCTGTAAAACAATTACTGAAAGCTGTTACAGTTAAAATATTTCTAAGCTGTGATGAGGAAGCACTTAAAGAATGCAAAATGTGTTAATCAAAAGCAACAAATCCATTTAAATTTTTTTTTATCCTGTTGCCAATTTCTTTGGAACTATAATTACTGACAAGCGTGGGGAGGGGTGGGGGGCAAGGCCATTTATTCAATTTCCAGCAGCCATCACCTCATTTGGAGAATGCCATACCACTTAGCACAGCTGCAGTATAACACTAGCAGCTTGCTGTTCGATTTTGCTTATTGTCTGCAGTATATGCATAGGACCTTTTTAACAGAACGGTGGCTCGTTCTCCACTACCAACTATTCAGCAATGTTATGTTTGGCAGTAAACTAAAGGTTAATGTAGTTTTCACAAGAACAATAAAAAGACTGGCAGATCAGTACAGAGATGTACTTTTGGGATACTTATGAAAAAACAATATTGTATGTACTGTATTCCATGTTTTTTTGTAACTTTTTTGTTCTGTTCCATTAGGTGTCCATAAAAAACTGTTTTTATAGCAGTGCAATTAACTTTAGACATTTGGCCTAAAAGTATAGCATGTACAATTATGATGCATTTTACATTTTGCTGGTAGTGATCAATTTTGTGACCTTTCAGACTGGACAAGTTGCTGAGAATTTAAATTTAGACCGATCCCATTGTCTTGTGCATGTATGTTCCAATGTGACACATCTGAATGCTCAGTTTAAGTTTTAATGGTTAGATCAACTGTCTTTTAATTGGAGTTTAACAAAAACAGATATGATGGCAATTTAAAGGGCATGGATGTAGAAAGATATGCAGTATCACAAAGTTGTTACCTGTTTGGGTCATAGCACTTACCTAGTATACTTGGGTTGGGGTGGAGTTCTGTTACATAGCCCAAAAAGTATTTTCATAACGTTCGGCTTTTACTTTTCCCAAGCTTAGTCAGGGGTTAACATTCTGGTATGTAAGAATTAAACATTATCCTACTTTTTTTGGGGGGTGTTAAAGTAAATTTGGTTATTTTGAGTTTATGATACAAATCTATTACTGTCTTCCTTCTGAACTGATTTACAGATAACTTTCATAAATCAGAAGTGACCAATTTGCTGAGTCTGCTTAATTGTGATAAATATAGACCAGCTAATGTCACTGGGAATTCGCCATTCTACAGCCTATATGTTTACTGCTAAAAAGGGATAATGTATGGACAGATTGTGTGGCACTTAGGTCATATTGAATATTAATCATATTTATTGTTCATAGGGATAATATTTGATCTTTAAAGGGAATTTGTTTGATAATAACCTATAATCCTATTGTAGAATTAAATCGACTCAATTTACCCCTTGTAATTGCTTTGTTTTTGACAGCTTTGACTATGTCAAATGTGACTCTTTTTTTAAACCATTGTGATCACAATGCAATGATAGTTTGTATGCATTTTTGCAGTTAGTGTGCACTCATAAATCCCTTTGAAAGGTTATTTACAATAGTGACACACAAGATTTTTTTAAAAATGAAAATAATAAATTTTCCCTAAATATCTCTAAATTATCCCTATTAAGAATGCCCCAAATATATTTTTGATGCTGTGCTTAGATTTTTACATTAACGTTTATTTTGAATAGAAATGTGTTTCAATGTTGGGTTTGTGTTTTTTTTTCTATAGAAGTTTTACATACTTTTTTTTTTTTTTTTTCTTTATTGGTGTTGCTTAAAATCAAAGAAAACAGTGCTGTGTGACATACAGAAAATACATTTATTTAATAAGACAGCAAGCAACACTTTCCCTGGGCAAAGCTTCTGAAAAAGTGTTATTTTCTACTTTGGGTAATCACATATAAAAAATCTTTATGCAATGTTGTTACATAAAGGCTTGTGGTTAACCACTGAAGTTAGAAATATGGAAGCTGCTATTGCTGATTAATATCCGATGAACAGGTCAGATCCGCTCAACCCAATCCTGTCTCTACTATCCTCTGAGACAATGATTTGGAACAAGCATGCTAAAAGTGTGTCCTTCCAATTTACCTGTTTGTACTGGGTTAGAGATTCCCTAGGTCAGTATTTCTCAATCGGGGTTCCGCAAGAAGTCCCCAGGGGTTCAGCTGCAATTCAACATTGTTTCCAGTGTTCCCAATGTGCGCTGGCAGTCAGTACTGTCAGCGCCATTGATACCCGATGCCCTCTCTGTAATTCTTACTCAGAGAGTGGAGTCGGGAGGAATGCATAGAGCGGCAGTTCTGAATTCGGAGCATGGAGGCGGGAAGACAAGGGAGTCCAGAATGGGGACCGTGAAGGCAGGGAGCTGTGGGAGCGGAGGAAGCCAAGAATAGAGGCATGGAGCTGAGGTAGCCCAGAATGGAGACCATGGAGGCAGGGACCTGAGAATGAAAACTGGAGGTGGGAAGCACCAGATCAGAAGATGAGATCCTGTCTGAATGTTATCAGTTAACACTGAGGAGGGGGGCAGAGAAAAGGAATACATGGCTGGATTGAAAGGAGAGTTCCTGTGTGCAGAAGGGGTGAATACAGACGGGGGGGGGAGGGGGGGGCAAAGAACAGGAGGTGACATCCTGTGTTTAACAGCACTGAATGCAGACTGCAGAGGGGGAGCAGAGAGTGGGGGCAAACAGCTGGATCAGGCTGAATGTAGCAGGAGGTGAGATTATAATAGCTTTATGTTATGCCATAGTTGTACATAATGCTATTATTATCTCACTTCCAGCCACAGGCCTCTGCACTTTTCTCCTCCCCTATGCAGTCTTCCTTTAATTGCATACACAGGATCTCGCCCCTTACAGCATTCAGCCATGTGCTCCCACTGTCAGCACTCCTGGCACCACCCTCACAGGTTCAGAGGAGCTGAAACTATAGAGGAGGCACCTAGGAACAATGCACATTGACAATATTAGCTGTTAGTGCACATTGAAAACAACATTGGTATCATGTGCGTATTTCTTCTGCACAGAAATAGGTATGCATTTTTCTGCAGAGAAAAATCCTCAAATTACACCAACATTGTGGTGTGAACAGGACCCATAGAAATCAGTTATTTTCTTTATGTCCTTTCAGAGATCTATGTTAGGAAAATGCAGGTCAAATCTGCACCATTTTCCATCAATTCGTATGCATGTATGTAGTGATCAAGGCCCAACTATTCCCATAGTCTGCTGTCCTATTTATGAATCACAATATTTGGGAGTTTTGTTCAAGTTCAGTAAGGCCTCATTCGCAGCATATGTGCAATACAACTAATGGAAAATATGTGCAAATTTGACTTGCTTTGAATATTTTGGGCTTGTTCTAATGTAGGTCTCTGCAAGGACATAAAGAAAACTGTTGATTTCTATGTGCCCTGCTCACACTATAATGTTGGTGTCAGGTGAGTTGTAATATTTATTCTATTATTTAAAGCTATTTCTACAATATTTGTGGATACATCTACAGCTTGTTGATCAGATCCAATGTTTCCTGAGCTGTAGATCTGAAATTTTTTTTTAGGGGTTCCCCGAGATCTCAGACTTTTTGCCAAGGGTTCCTCCATGGTAAAAAGGTTGAGAAACACTGCCCTAGGTAGTAAAGCCAGGATCAGTATACTAGCCCAGATTTATATTTTTACAAGTTTCTTTTAAAGAACTCCTCTAATCATAATCTACACCTAAACTGCTAACAAATCTTAACAAATGTAATTTTAAACGAATAACTTTTTGTAGAAAAAAAACACACAGTAGTCCACATGTGTATATTTGTAGCTATGGAAAATTGCAAAAAAAAAAAAAAAAAAGCGCACTATGATCATTTCTGCTTATCATAGTATAGCGGTCATTATTACAAAGGGTAATGATGATAGGCACAAAATAATTCTGGGACTGTGGTTTAGGATTTCAAGTAATTTGCATAGCTCTACTAGTTTCAGAAATGGCAATAACATTTTTAAACAAGATATAACTGGCTCCGCCCTTAGAAATCATAGAACATATTCCTTTCTCACCTGTTGAGGGACACAAGAATCATATCTTGCCAGGTTACGCTGCTGCTTACAGGAATATTGGACAGTGGCAAACAGAAGATCTGTAGGCCAGCCCAGGATAATGCCACCATTACTCAGCATGCCCTTTTTGCTAGTGTCCTAGGAGGAGGAACAGCTTTTATTTAGTTTTACTGAGAAAACTCTAGACTTTTTTCTTTGCTATTTTTTTTTTTTCTTTTATCAAACGATAGGAGCAGCTTTTCCCCAGCCTAGCCTTGGAGTTCTGTACCTGGACCATGCTGGACTGGACATTGCAGGACTAGCCAGGAAGTGACCTTTTCAGTACTGGGCTCCGATTGTGGTACATTCCAGACTCGGTGCTGGTAAAAGTCAGCCATTGAGTGCTTGAAACTCCCACTACCTACTGGTTTCACATGGAGTGCTGATGTCATATGCTTGGTGAAGTGTTAAACACGCTTTATTTTCCACCATTCGTGTAGAAGACGCATTGTCTCACTGCTGTTCCTGTTTGCAAAAGCACCATGAGGAACTCCAATTTAGGGACGTCTCCTAGCTTGTAGGTCAGGGATAGGCAGGATTTTTTTTTCAAGATTACCTCTTAGGGCTCACCTCAGTGGCAGCTCTTACGCGCCAGTGAGGGGTGTCTATCTTCATCCTCCAATTTATCTGGGTTGGTCAAACTTTTGGGGTGTTTGCCATGCTCTCCTACCTCTCCAGTCATGCTTATGTCAGAATTCAAGCCTTGTTTATTGAGGTCCTTGTCTAGTTCAGCATTCTCTCTAAACAGAGAGTTCTTGTTCCTTGATATTTATGGGGTCAGACATGTAGAGGCTTAGAGCCTTCCTAATAGATTGACTGGTCTTCTTATTTTTTATTTTTTTTTACCAGGACCTGTTGTTTTTCCAAGGTTTCTTCTGTTTAGCTGTTCCCTCTTGGTGCCTGACCCAATATCTAGTTGAACATGTCAGGTTGTAGTTTTTTTTCTTGCCCACTTTTTTAGTAGGTTCCGATTGATCAAGGTTTCGGCACTTCCTCCTGTGCAGAGTAAGACCTTATGACTGGTGGTCAGGCGTGCCGTGGTCATGAGCATCAGGTTTTTTCTCCATATCCTCCCTCTGGCCACGTTTCCCATGAGGCAGGAGGTTTTGCTTCATCTGGTGTCAGTTTGGGTTTTTGTCTTTTAGGGGCTCTTAAACAGCAGACCGTCCCCTCTTACATTTTCATGGAAAATGTTAATGCTCTTTCATACTCCTTAAACAATTTTTTGTTTGCCAGTGTCTGTTCTTCCTGTAGGCGGCAGTATAACACAACAGAATATCATTCCTCCTTTACTCTTTCCAACAAAAGGTTTTATGGTGAGTACAAAAATTAAATTTTAGTTCAGACTGAAATTTCACACTTAATATGTGTATTATTAAGCCTGAGATAATGTACATTAAATGGTTATCTATATCTTTAGACTTGAAGAGTGACCACTGCATTTGGCAATCCTCAGAACACATACTGTATGTATTTGGTTTCAAAGTGCTTATTAAGGGCTCTGCAAGAATGTTTTGCTAGTTGGCTGAAATGGTGATCCAGACTGAGGCCTTTTATAAAAAAATAAAGTACCAATGTTTTATTGTCTTTGTTGTATTCCTTATACTGAACAAAATCTGACTGCTTTACAATTATAGCTTGATCTAAATTCATACTGGTCACTGTAGCTTCTGGCAGCAAAATTTGTTTCTAAATCATTTAAAGGATTTCCGGTTATGTTTACATTATAAATATTGTATAGTTATTTTTATATTTCTTATCTTTTAAAGACAGTCTGTTTTAGCGGTTAATAAACACCACATTTTTCAGGTGCATTTATTTGGCATAATAAATGACTGTATCTTGTTAACTTGAAATTGTTGTCAGTGTATTTGTTTTTTAGATAATTAAAGCGGTAGAAAACTCCTTTTTTTTAAACTTGTACCTATAAAAAGGTGTTTAGGAGTTTGTGAAGTTTAGGAGATATTCACACTGGATGCAGCCAGTGACGTCACCGGCGCATGTGCTATGAAGGGACGGCATACCGTGCCGGGCCTGCAGAGCTCAATGTCGTAGGTGAGGGCTCCAGCACGCATGCGCGGGAGTGATGTCATCGCGGTCCTAGGCGCTCATACAGCTGGAGCCCATGACACAGGAAGACAGATGAAAATGCTGTCAGAGGTGACAGCGCACCGCTGGAGAGCTTCGTTCTAAGGTAAGTATTTCATAATTATGCCATTGCCTTGCAGGGTATTTTTTTTTTTTTGTTAACATGCCACGCTTTACGGGCAGCCATTATGGATTGCATGCATCCTCTTTGGATCTTTTAGTCACACATGGTACAGTATCTATTGTATACTGGGTGCCCTCCCTCAGCTTCCTATTGACAGTGGACTGTCAACATACAGATATTTAGATATTTATCCTGGTTTTCAGAGGAAAAAAACATTTAATTTGATTGCCACACCCTTCTAGAAAGGCATCTATGTAAAAGGGGAGATTGTGCTTTACCTAGTGTGAAAAATAAATCTTATTTGCTGTACAAAAAGGCAGTAAGTGTGGCCCAGACATGAGTACAAATTTTTACAGTACTTTGTGTTGTTGAAGGGCATGGGGGCTTTTTTTAGCTGGTGGGTGGAAAAACTTTTTTTTTCTCTCCTCACCTTCCAGGACGGCCCAACAGTGAGAGATGATAGGCTGCTCCCTACCCGAAACACAATCAATTACAATTAGTTAAAAGGCCCCACCCTTCCCTCTGCCCCTCAGTTTAGATTGTGTTTCTTCCTACAGCGGAACGTTTGTTATGATCACTGACCTGCAGACTCTGAGAGTCGAACGGTACCCCTGTGAGCCAGGTTCAGCAAAGGGCCACTGCGAGCTGAGCTCTACCTGCTGCCTCTCCAGGCTTCTCACAGGACGCCCCCAGGTACACAGGCCGTCGGTCACCTGCGGTGTCCCTCTAGGTCCTGTTTTCCGGCGCCAGCAGCTCTCCTCCACAGAAGGATTTTGAATTTTCCGCCAGACGGGCGGTTCAAGCCTCGTCTTCAGACCGGAACTTTCGGCGCAACGTCAGGACGCGCGCAACATGAAGGCCGGAACAAGAACGTGGCCGGAGCCGCTGCTTAGCGGCAAAGCAGATTCCAAGGCTATCGCAGCTCAGACAACTGCTGGGGAAATGAAGCCCTCCACGACTCATCCTCCGGGGAAGGAGGAGGAGAGGCCGGTCCAGGTGTCGGTAGCAAAACCCAGGTCGGAACCGGGTAAGTGCTGAGAACTTATCCTGTTTGGGGGTATTCCTCTTAAAGTCTACTGGTTATCAACTTAAAAATGCCTGGAAATTATCCCATTTTCCCTGACCTTAGTCGGACTCATCAATGTCCTTTCTTTGGTCCTCATGTTAACATTTTTAGGAGGAGTGATACTTATACCGCTTTGTATCCTGTCTTCCAGAGTCCCTGAGCGGTTCACAAGAAACCTCTACTACTACCCCAGCATTATCACGCCCTGTGGCTTCTAGGAAGTGTGGTAATTGCGGGGATAGGCTATCCAGTTCCCACACTAAGCCATTCTGCTATAAATGTATTTACAAGTTAGCAGGAAAAGAAGCTTCAGGGTTAATGAAAGACTTCATTAAAACAGTACAGGATGAAATGTTAACCACTATTAAGTCAGTACGATCTTCTATAGGAACCCCAAATATTGTAGAACCCAGAGATCTTTCTTCAATGGAAGGTACCTCTTCACAAGAAAGTTCCTTACCTAGAGCAGGACCTTCAAGTCTTATACCATCTTCCCAAAATCTCCCTTCAGCACAGATTAGGGAAGAAAGTAGGTTATCACCAGAGGAGAGCCGCTCAGATTCCCAAACCTGCTCAGAAGGTGAAGGGGACAGGGACTCAGATGCTCCTGATGGGGTAGAATCATCTAAAACCCTATTTGGTTTGGAGAACATGCAGGGACTCCTTCAGGCCATTTATCTCAGAGGAGATACCTGATTTGCCTAAAGAAACCACGGCACAAGATAAGCTCTATAAAGGACTAGGGAAGAGCCCTTCTAGAGTTTTACCTATCCACCATTCCCTGAAGAGTTTAATTCTTCAACAATGGCAACTACCTGAAAACAGGTTAAATAAAGGGAGTTCTTGGAAAAGGAGGTTTCCCTTTAAGGAAGATGACATAGGGAAGTTCCTTAAAAAAACAAAACTAGATGCCCCCTTGGCACAAGTAACAAAAAGGTCAGACCTATCCTTTTGTGGATGCGGGTAACATGAACCGTAAAGCAGAGGCTTTACTGAGAAAAGCCTGGGAACCCAATGCGGCTACTATGGCTCCTGCTTTGGCTGCTTCTTGTGTGGCAAGAAATGCTTTTTTCTGGGTCTATAGACTGAGTAAAAATTTTTCTCAGACCAAAACTCAAGACATCCAAGATTCCTTTTCAGTGATAGGTAAGGCTGTGGCCTATCTAGCAGATGCTGTGGTGGAGTCAGTCGTAGCCTCTGCAAAAAGGGGCTCTCCTAAATTCTGCTAGGAGAGCCATCTGGCTAAAAGGATGGGAAGGTGATGTCACCTCTAAATCTAAGCTCTGTGGTCTTCCCTTTTGAAGGGTCTCTTCTGTTTGGCTCTGGTTTGGATGAGGTCCTTACCAGATCCTCAGAAAAAGGAAAGAAATTCCCTGCAAAACCCAAAAAAGAGGCTAGCAGAATTTTTTTTCGTGGCCCCAGGGACCATAGACAGCAAAGGAACAAAAGGGAACCTGTAAAGAATTGGAAGTTTTGGAAGGGAAGGCAAACAAATAGCTTACTTTTCCCTTCCGCCTGTAACGTTCATGCGTTTTTGTTAGTGGATGGATTTACAGCTGCAGAATTATTACACTCAGTAGCCTTGTAGAGATTCTGTTGAACAAACATATCCAACTCTCAGGACTTCATCACAGTGCACAGCCTGTTATGCAATATACATATACTCAATCAGATGTTTAATGGAGGGATAGAATATATGAGAATGTATAGATGAGAGACAGGCTATTGTATGGTGAGCACTAAGAGTAGTATTAGGAGAGTTGCAGGTGATGGTAAAGCAGATAGGTTCTGATGTCAAGTATAGTGCAGATGGTAAGAGGACACAGATGGAGTATACTTAGACAGAGTAACCTAGTGCAAGGATAGTTGAAGGTAGTCCCAAGAGCTAACTGTCTATGCAGATGATAGGGAATAGATAGATACAGATAGTCCTGGTAATTGCAGTAGGAGATTGGTTAGTAAGGAATCCCCTGTGGGGTACTTATCACTTAGATAGGTTAGTAGTAACAGTGTCCTTTCGAGAGAGGTGATCCCGTAGCGAGATACGGATCAGCAGCGAGGTTCCGGCTTCAGTTCAGCAAAGGGAAATGTCAGCAGCTCCGACTTCACAGGAGAAGGTGCGGTGAACATGTGGTTTGAACGAGCAATGAGTGAGAGAAAGCCGGCGATTGAAATAGCCGCTCATAGCGGCGCTCAGTAATGATGTCATCCGGTCTTAAAGGTGTATGCGTCTCTTGGATAACAAGATGGGACGCAATTTAGTAAGAGAGAAATATGGAACAAGGGTACCAGAGGTACCAGAACATTACACCGCCTCTGCTACAAGAGACAACAAATGACTCAAATGTCAGAGTAGGGGGCAGACTGAGCCAATTTCTATCCAGCACGGAAGAAATAGCAGTCTCCCCATATATTCTTACCATCATAAGAGAAGGCTACAATTTGCATCGATACCACCTCCAACAGTAACCCTTACTCAGATTCGCAAGGAAATTCAGAAAAAGGAAGTCCGGCTACTAGGGATTCAGGAACTGGCAGAACAGCTGGTAATTATTCCAGTCCCAGAAGATCAAATCTTCCAGGGGTTCTACTCCCATGTGTTTGTAGTTCCAAAACCCTCTGGAAAACATCGCCTGATAATAAACTTGAAAAACCTCAACAAGTTTCTACTTTACAAAAAGTTTGCAATGGAAACTATCTATTCAGTGAGAAAAAATTTACTGAAAGATGTTTTCATGACAACGTTAGACCATTCACAAGGAACATCAGCCCTTCATAAGGTTTGCCATAGTAACAAAAGAAGAAATAACTCACTGGCAGTTCAGAGCTCTACCCTTTGGACTATCAGCCAGTCCAAGAATCTTTACCAAGAAACTAGCGGAGGCAGTAGCTCAGCTACACATTCAGGGGATAGCCTTGATCCCTTATTTAGACCTACTGATATTTGGCAAATCAGAAGCCCAAGTGAAAGTGGACACCCAGCAGGTGATAAGCTTCCTACAGAAGTTAGGGTGGCTTATAAACCCGAAAAAAATCATCCCTGGTACCGACAGATACAGTCCTTCCTGGGGTTCCAGGTGGACTCTGTGTCACAGAAACTCTTTCTTCCCACGGAAAAGAGGGAAAAAATTGTTTCTGCAGTCCTAGCCCTAAAAAATGCTCAATCCTGTTCCAGGAGAGAAGTTTTAAAGGTTCTAGGTCTTATGTCAGCCAGCATCCCAGCAGTCGTGTCGGCACAGCTTTACGCCAGAGATCTGCTCTTCTTGCATTTATCCTCTTGGGACAGAAAAACAGAATCTCTAGACGAATTGATCAGTCTCACCCCAGAGGTACAAACATCTTTGGAGTGGTGGACCAATCCAAACAATCTGGGGGAAGGCAGACCTTGGGGTCAATGGAATCCCATAAGAATTACCACAGATGCCAGCACCCAGGGCTGGGGAGTTCACCTGGAAGGGGCTCAAGCTCAGGGAATTTGGAGCAAGAGAACAGCTCAGGCCTCTTCCATCTTCAGAGAATTGAAGGCAGTAGGGTGTGGCAAATACAGCCACTGTATATTGTCCTTCGTGTAGGCATTATGTTTATTGCATGTGTATACCTTTAAGATCCAAGTGTTTGTAATGTAATGCTACAGCCCTTCTTCCCCCATCCCCCCCCTCCTGTTTCTGTGTTTAATTGTGTGGATTCATGACACATAGACAATGGTCTGGACTGGAGACATCTCTCTGCAGGGGGTGTGTATTGAGAGACTGCCTGTTTCAAGGTACAAATATTCAGTCCCCCATGTGGTCCGCTGCTGTACAGCCCCTGGGGAAGCCCCTTGTATGGGGAATCCCATAAATACTGAAAGCCTGTGAATAAAAGTGTTGTTGACTCCCAGCCTATGTGTCGTCTAGTCCTTGGGATGGAAGGATGGTATAACGCTACCTGGATTGTTGCATGCTGTACCTGCCTATTTGGAATATTACCTGTTTTCCTGTCTACCAGCGGAGACCCTGTAGATTGAACTACCCCTCCGCTACAACTGGTGGCAAGCGACGGGATTGCAAACCGCACAGCAGATCCACGATCGGCAGTAACTACCAAACAAAGAGGAGAGACAGCAGCACAACGGAACGATCCATTCGGATAAAACCAGCATTCGGGAAATATGTCAAAGTATACGAACGCTTGGTGAATGGAGGGGAACTATGCAGCATTGAAAAGAACTACATTGAAGGAATTATTGCGAGCTAGAGGGGGTGTTCCGTGAGAATTACCTACCCGTGAGAAAAACCTACCCCTCGTCACTTCCGGTTCACGGCACTGTATGGAATGCAGCGGTTACATTAAAACAGCGGGGCTGCAATACGACTCATCTCTGCTCCTGTGCCTGTCACTTCCCTGCTCTTGGCAAGTAAATATAAAACCGGCGGCGGGTGTATGTAAACATAAATCACAGAGACGCCAGCCGCTTTTATATTTACTTGCCGTGAGCAGGGAAGTGACAGGCACAGGAGCGGAGATGATTCGTATTGCAGCCCCGCTGTTTTATTTAACCGGCGCGTGGGTAGGTTTTTTCCACGGTACAACGTGCTATTTCCATACTAGTACGCATGCGCACTACTCTGCTCCTCTGTTGTCCCCTTAGGTATCCGGCCCTGTGAGCATGCGCACTGCTGCGCTGCTCAGCTGTTCCTGGCCGGAAGTGACGAGGGGTAGGTAATTCTCACGGGGTAGGTAATTCTCACGGAACAGGGGAAATGCCAGCCGCAAAACAAAAGCGACCCTTGTAGCAGAGCTCATGGAGGGAGACAGAGCAACCCCTGCAGCGGGCCCACAGGAGGCAGAACGCAGCGAATTTGACAAGGAGCTACAGAGCAGACTGGCCTACTACCCAGAGCCCCACTCAAGAGAAATACTGGACCGGCTGATGGCGGACGTACAAGAATACCTGGTGGCCAAACACCAAGCAAGTCAGCGAGCCGGGGAGAGAGCTCCAACACCTGTCCACACTACCCAGGGGAAGCCCAAGATCCCGTACCAGGCGTTTAAAAGCTATACCGAAACCGACGGCGAGATAGATCATTACCTACAAGATTTCGAAAGGTTATGCCACCTGCACAATATCAGGGCGGAGGATCGAGTACCCCTACTGGCAGGGAGACTATCTGGTTGCGCAGTAGAGGCATACCGTGCCGTACCCGACGATGACAGTACAGACTATGCCAAGGTGAAGCAGGCCATTCTAGCTAGGTATGCGATTACCTCAGAGGCCTACCGCCTAAAGTTCTAAGATATTGAAAAGCTCACCAGAGACACTCACACAGAATGGGCACACTGTCTACAATGAGCGGCAAAAGGATGGTTGGAAGCCACCCAAGTCAACACCCTAGAAGACCTGTTCCAGCTAATGGTAATGGAGCAGTTCTTTAACGGGATACCCGCTCATCTGCAGAATTGGGTGCGAGATCGGAAACCACACACTCTACAAGACGCAGCCAAGTTAGCGGATGAGTTCCAAGATACCAGGAGGGAACAGCACACTCAACCAAGAGCAGCCTATGGACCTACAGCACCAGTACCAGCCGTAACCGCAGCCGTCCCAGCACGCCCGGGGGTAAGCAATAACACCTACGCCCCCCGGTATCAGGTTCACCCCCCGATACGATGCCACACCTGCAACCAGCAGGGACATATGCAGCGGGACTGCCCCCGCAACCGACCGCGGCCCAGCTGGAATACCCCGACACCCAGCAACTGGGCAGCGGTTCATTGTGCCCAAGCGGAAACCCTACAGAGTACCCGAGGTCCCAGCTTCCACCGAGGAGTCTCTGGGTACGCTACATGAAGTCAACCCTATCCAAGCAGCTTCTGACAACCGCCAAGGGCACCGACAAGAGGTACAGATGGAGGGGAAAAAGGTACAGGGGTTGCGAGACTCTGGAGCTACTATAACGCTGGTCCGCACCCACCTAGTACCCAAGGGCAACCTCACAGGGGAGTGTGTGGCAGTACGTGTAGCCGGGGGAGCGATCTACTAGATCCCCACTGCCAAGGTACACCTGAATTGGGGAGCGGGGAATGGGAATGTGGAGGTGGGCATGATGCAGGATTTACCCGCAGACGTTATTTTGGGCAACGACCTGGGGGAGCTGACTTCAGCTTTTGTTCCCCAATCTACCATCCACGAAGCTTGACCCGACAGCAGGCTCGCAACACAGCACCACCTAACCACTCTGAGGCTCAGGTAAGCAATGTGCCCCCCATGCCTAATGTCACTCCCTGGGCGTCCCCCCTAGAAATTGGGTCGAAGGTGGCCCTAGACCCTTCCTTACAGCTGTATAAAGACCGTGTAGATAAAAATCTGCCAGGGTTAGAAGGGGAAAGATACACCTGGGAAAAGGGACTCCTGTACCGCCAAGCCGAGAAGGTAATAGCCGGATTGATCCCCATACTAATTAAGCAATTAATTGTTCCCCGGAAATATAGATTGGAACTGCTGCGCATAGCGCACGACATACCCCTGTCCGGACACTTAGGGGTCGTACTAAACACAGGTTAACCCAGAATTTCTTTTGGCCAGGTATCTCACAGGATGTACAGCGATATTGCCAGACCTGTGATACCTGCCAAAGGGTAGGGAAGAGGGGTGACCGATACAAGGCCCGGCTACGATCTCTTCCCATAATTGAGGAACCCTTTAGCCGGGTCGCAGTAGATATAAGAGGCCCCTTAACTAAACCTAGTCCATCCGGCAAGAAATACGTCCTAACCGTGGTAGACTACGCCACCAGATACCCTAAGGCAGTGGCCATGACCAATGTGCACACAGAAACAGTAGCAGATGCCCTGATGCGAATATTCTCCCGCGTGGGATTTCCCCGGGAGATTATTTCGGATAGGGGAACTCAGTTCACCGCCGAAGTAACGCACCAGCTCTGGAAGATATGTGGGGTACAACAGATCTTGAACTCCGCATATCACCCCCAGTCCAATAGGCTCTGTGAACGTTTTAACTGCACCCTCAAAACAGATGATCCGTACGTTCATGGATACCCAGAAAGACTGGGAAAGGTTCCTCCCCCACTTACTGTTTGCTTCCCGGGAGATACCCCAACAATCCACCGGATTCTCCCCTTTCGAACTTCTGTTCGGAAGGAGAGTGAGGGGCCCCCTAGATTTAATCCGGGAACATTGGGAAGGAGAAGGGACCATTAATGGTACACCTATCGTACCATATGTGCTGGAGTTTAGGGAACGCCTGGAGGCCCTGACTCAGACTGTACACGACAACCTCCAGGCGGCCCAACAACGACCGATGGTACGATAGGGGAGCCAGGGACCGCAGCTTTCAAGTCGGGCAAAAAGTATTAATTTTACGACCGGTCCACAAAGACAAGCTGCGGGCCTCCTGGCAGGGCCCATACAAGGTGGTAGAACAAATATGTGATACCACCTATGTGATCGGTCCAGTCGCAGGCATAGGAGCCAAACGCATGCTCCACGTAAACATGCTCAAACCCTACCAGGAACATACCGAAGAGGTAACGGCAATTTGCGCATCCGCAGCCGAGGATTTTGATAATCTACCTCTCCCCGACCTCCTAGATCAGGAGGGCCGGAGCGAAGATCTGGGAGAAGGGGCCACCTTCTCGAACTTACCCGGGTACACCCCGTTGACCACACACAAGGTCGAAACCTTAGAACAGACACCCCTTCGCCAAACCCTCTACCGCATCCCAGAATCAGTAAAAGAGGGTATGCGTAAGGAGATTGCGGAGATGCTACAACTAGGAGTGATAGAGCCCTCTGAAAGCCCTTGGGCCTCCCCAGTAGTGCTAGTGCCGAAACAGGACAGAACGACCCGTTTCTGCGTAGACTACCGGAGGCTCAACGACAAAACCACCTCCGATGCTTACCCTATGCCCCGGATAGACAAGCTCCTAGATAAAATGGCAAGGGGCCATTACCTCACCACAATAGATCTGTGCAAAGGGTACTGGCAAATTCCACTAGCCGAGGATGCCATTCCTAAGTCAGCGTTTGTCACCCGGTTTGGTTTGTACCAATTCAAAGTCATGCCATTCGGGATGAAGAACGCCCCAGCTACCTTTCAGAGGATGGTGGATCAGCTACTGGATGGGTGTCAGGAGTACGCTTGCGCTTACTTAGACTATTTCGCCATTTTTAGCTGCTCCTGGCCGGAACATCTGACCCACATAGGAGCCGTACTAGACCGAATTAGGGAAGCAGGATTGACCCTCAAACCCAGCAAATGCCACATAGGGATGGCCAAGGTTCAGTACTTAGGGCACCGGGTAGGAAGCGGTCAACAGAAGCCAGAGCCTGCTAAGATAGAGGATGTCGCCAAGTGGCCAACCCCCCACACCAAGACACAAGTTTTAGCATTCCTAGGTACTGCAGGGTATTATCGTAAATTCGTACCAAACTACAGCACCCTGGCCAAACCCCTCACTGATTTAACTCACAAGAATCTTCCCAAGATAGTAGCCTGGGCCCCAGAGTGTGAACAGGCATTCCAACAGCTCAAAACGGCACTTGTTTACTCTCCTGTAGTTTCTGCTCCTGACCCAACTAAACGATTTCTCTTTCATACAGACACTTCTAGGTTTGGATTGGGAGCAGTACTGAGCCAAGTCGGAGCGGATGGCGGCGAGCACCCAGTGGCTTATCTAAGCAGTAAACTTTTACCCCGGGAAGTGGGCTACGCCGCCATTGAAAAGGAGTGCCTGGCTGTGGTGTGGGCCCTCAAGAAGCTACAACCCTATATATCATTGTGGCAAATACAGCCACTGTATATTTTCCTTCATGTAGGCATTATGTTTATTGCATGTATACCTTTAAGAACCAAGTGTTTGTAATGCTACAGCCCTTCTTCCTCCATCCCCCCCTCCTGTTTCTGTGTCTAATTGTGTGGATTCATGACATAGACAATGGTCTGGACTGGAGACATCTCTCCGCAGGGGGTGTGTATTGAGAGACTGCATGTTTCAAGGTACAATTATTCAGTCCCCCATGTGGTCCGCTGCTGTACAGCCCCTGGAATGTCTGTGGGGAAGCCCCTTGCATGGGGAATCCCATAAATACTGAAAGCCTGTGAATAAAAGTTTTGTTGACTACCAGCCTATGTGTCGTCTAGTCCTTGGGAGGGAAGGATGGTATAACGCTACCTGGATTGTTGCATGCTGTACCTGCCTATTTGGAATATTACCTGTTTTCCTGTCTACCAGTGGAGACCCTGTAGATTGAACTACCCCTCCGCTACATAGGGAAAGCCCTAAAAAACTTTCAAAAGTTCATCCTGAACAGGGAGATTCTGATCTTATCAGACAACACCACAACTGTGGCCTATCTGAATCGACAAGGGGGGACCAGGTCAAACCCCCTCCTTACCTTGACCCAACACATCTTGGGTTGGGTCGAAGGGAGGATAATTTCCCTGGTAGCCATGCACATCAAGTGAAAGAACAACTTGCAGGCAGACTTCCTCAGCCGCTACCACATAAAAGAGGGAGAATGGGAGCAAAGTCCCAAAATCTTCCTGTCATTGGTAGAAAGGTTCGGACAACCGGAGATAGACCTATTTGCCTCAGCTCGGAGCAAAAGGGTGAAAAGATTCTTCTCCCTCACCCAGTCCAAAGGGATGGCTGGTCTGGATGCTCTAGCTCAACCGTGGCAGTTCGATCTAGCCTATGCTTTCCCTCCTCTGATGCTAATTCCCAGAGTCCTACAGAAACTGAGCAGGTCCCGGAACCTGAAATTGATTCTAATTGCCCCTTGGTGGTCCAAAAGGCTGTGGTTTGCCATTCTGAAAGTCATGTCAATAGCTTGCCCTTGGCAACTCCCAGTTTCCCCAAACCTTCTGTCTCAGGTACCAGTACTGTGTCAGGATCCAGGTTTTTTTTCAGTTGACAGCTTGGTTACTGAGCGCCAACTGCTTAGGGCAAAGGGTTGCTCAGAAAGAGTGGTAGATACTCTCTTACCAAGCAGAAAACCAGTCACTAGAAAAATTTATCTGAAAGTTTGGAAAAAATGTTGTGCCTGGCAGGGGAAAAAGGAATTTGCCTCTATCTCTATTCCGACGATCCTAGAATTTTTACAAGACGGATAAGGGTATGGCGATTAACACACTTAAGGTACAACTAGCGGCTCTTTCGGTATTTTTGGATACTGGTCTGGCCGTTGATCAAAAGATTTTTGTTAGCTAGACATAGGGTTACCCCTATTATCAAGGACAGGTTCCCCCCTTGGGACCTGAATAGGGTCCTAGAGGCTTTATCTAAGGACCCTTTTGAACCTTTAAAGGAAATCTCCTTTAAATTTTTGTCTTTAAAAGTAGCCTCCCTGTTAGCCATTACTACAGCAAGAAGAGTATGTGATCTACAAGCTCTTTCCATAAAAGAACCTTTTTTAGTGGTTTTCCCAGATAGGATTGTCCTAAAGCCAGATCCTCTATATTTACCTAAGGTAGCATCCTCTTTCCATAGGACACAGGAGATAAATCTACCTTCCTTTTGTGACAAGCCAAAAAATAAGAAGGAATGGGAATTCCACTGTATTGATGTGAGAAGAGCCCTTTTCACCTACTTAGAAAGAACCAAAACCTTCAGATCAAATCACCTTTTAGTCCTTCATTCTGGGCCCAGAAAGGGGTTGCAGGCTTCTAAGCCTTCAATAGCTAAGTGGATTAGACAAGCAATTACCACCTCTTATGAGTCATCAGGTGTTCCTGCTCCAACTAAAGTTAAGGCGCACTCAATAAGAGCCATTGCTACATCCTGGGCAGAGAAGGCCGGAGCATCATGGGAACAGATCCGCAGTGCAGCCACCTGGTCCAGTCATGACACCTTCCTGAAGCATTATTGTGTTGAAATACTGTCCCAACAAGACCTAGCATTTGGCCGAAAGGTCTTACAGGCAGTATTTCCCACCCTAAGGTAGGCCTAAAGGTAATCTATTATCCTCTCACTGTTGGGCCGTCCTGGAAGGCGAGGAGAGAAAACCTACCATTAGTTTACAGGTAACGGTCTTTCTTACGAGCCTTCCAGGACGGCCGGCCTACCCGCCCTGTTAAAAGGGTGTTTGGTAATATGAATAAACTTAGGTGGTAAGTACCTATAGAATTATGAAGAACACTTCCCTCGGAGATGGTTGTGGAAGATACTTTTTTACAACTGAGGGGCAGAGGGAAGGATGGGGCCTTTTAACTAATTGTAATTGATTGTGTTTCCGGTAATTGATTGTGTTTTCCAAAACCATATAATATGAGGTTAAACCTAAGCCCTTTCAAATTGTATGCAATCAAGCAGGCCCTTGCATAGTTAAATGTAAATCTAAAGGAAACTGAATAAAAAAATTGTATAGTGTATAAAGCACTGCGCAAACTGTTGGCGCTATATAAATCCTGTAAATTAATAATAGTGTATGGCCAGTTTAAGTTTTTAGATCAGTGTCTGTGGAGCACCCTGAACCCAAGCTGTACAAAAGGCTTCAACCTTTGTCCAAATCTATATATATATATATATATATATATATATATATATATACAGTGCCTTGCGAAGTATTCGGCCCCCTTGAACTTTTCTACCTTTTGCCACATTTCAGGCTTCAAACATAAAGATATAAAACTGTAATTTTTTGTGAAGAATCAACAACAAGTGGGACACAATCATGAAGTGGAACGAAATTTATTGGATATTTCATACTTTGTTAACAAATAAAAAACTGAAAAATTGGGCATGCAAAATTATTCAGCCCCTTTACTTTCAGTGCAGCAAACTCTCTCCAGAAGTTCAGTGAGGATCTCTGAATGATCCAATGTTGACCTAAATGACTAATGATGATAAATAGAATCCACCTGTGTGTAATCAAGTCTCCGTATAAATGCACCTGCATTGTGATAGTCTCAGAGGTCCGTTTAAAGCGCAGAGAGCATCATGAAGAACAAGGAACACACCAGGCAGGTCCGAGATACTGTTGTGGAGAAGTTTAAAGCCGGATTTGGATACAAAAAGATTTCCAAAGCTTTAAACATCCCAAGGAGCACTGTGCAAGCGATAATATTGAAAGGGAAGGAGTATCAGACCACTGCAAATCTACGAAGACCTGGCCGTCCATCTAAACGTTCAGCTCATACAAGGAGAAGACTGATCAGAGATGCAGCCAAGAGGCGCATGATCACTCTGGATGAACTGCAGGAGATCTACAGCTGAGGTGGGAGACTCTGTCCATAGGACAACAATCAGTCGTATACTGCACAAATCTGGCCTTTATGGAAGAGTGGCAAGAAGAAAGCCATTTCTTAAAGATATCCATGGGGGGCGGAGCCAGCGGCCGGCATGTGAGGACGTTCTGAGTGAGGGCTCCGCTGACTGCCTGTGATCCTGTACTCATCCTGCCCGCAAACTCCGTTTTTTTCTTCTGTTGCCTGATCGGGGGAACCCCTGGACCTGGAAGGACAGTGTTGGAGATGGTCAAATACGGTAAAGCGGCTCCGGTGCCGCCCGGGGACAGACTGGCGCGCTTTGCCTGGGGATCCCAAGATGGCGCCGGTCGCCTGGCGGAGGAGGTGCCGAGGGAGCGGGCTGGTGCGGACGTTGTGGGGGATATCTGGGATGATCCTGAGGCGCCTGAGCCCGCTCCTAGGCCTCCTAGGAAGGGGCACAGACAGAGGGGGAGATCGTTGGATCGGCTGGTGAAGCCGGTCTGTTCTGACAGCTCTGGCTCTCATCCCTCAGCCTCTGGGGAACCGTCCCTGTCCCAAATTATGGAGGCCATACAATTCTGTCGCTCTTCATTGACTGAACAAATTGATGGGCTTAAGATTGAGTTCTCTTTTTTGAAGCAAGATCTGGCCAAAGTGAAGGACAGGACGCGTGCAGCAGAGAGAAGGATTCAGGATGTGGAGGCTGTGGTCCGCCCTATGGAGACAACGGTGCAGGTGTCTAAGCAGATAGTGGCTGAACATACGCTGAAGTTGGCTGATATGGAGGATCGCATGCGCCGCAATAACCTCAGGTTTGTGGGGTTTCCTGAGGGTTCGGAGGCCAGGCACCCGGAGGACTTTCTGGAGGGTTGGCTGAAAGCCAATATGGATGCTGCCACCTTCACTAGGCTGTTTGCTATTGAGCGGGCCCATAGGATTCCCTCCAAGGCACCGCCAAGGGGGGCCATCCCTCGCCCTATGATCGCAAAGTTGGTGCATTTCAGGGACAGGGAGAACATTCTACGGGTGGCCCGTACAGGCCCTGCATTGGAGTTTAATGGATATCGTGTTTCAATTTATCCTGACTTTTCGGCAACAACGCAGAAGCAGAGAGCCAGCTATCAACCTGTGAAACGGCGTCTCCGAGAACTTAATTTGGGGTACAGTATGCTGTACCCGGCCAAGCTGCGGGTGGTGGATGGGGGCAAGGCCCACTTCTTCAATAATCCGACGGAGGCGTCTGCGTGGCTTGATGCGAGGGGCCCTGGTGCCCGGCGCGGGTCCCCTGGGAGATCCTGAGTGTGGCTTGACCTGCCTAATGCTGTACCATGATTCTGCTCGGCTGGAGTTTGTGTGACTGTGAATGGAGTTTTTTTTACAGGTGGTTGGAGGGACTCTTTTTTTCTCCTGTTTTTTTTTCCTTCTTTTCCTTCTGTTTTTTCTGCTCCCATTTTTATCTGGCCTCAAGGACCTTTTTTTTTTTTTTTTTTTTTGAACACTTGGCTCGCTGCTGAACTGTGTGTGGGGGGGGGGGTTTGGTTTTTTCTTTGGTGGACCTGATGTTGTGGGGGGGCTTGTCCGAGTGATCTTGGGGAGGGGGGAGGGGTGGTATTGCACTTCTGAGGTAGAGACTCTGGTGTTTTTTCTAGTTTTGTGTTTTGGGAATGAAGCACTTGGCGGGTTTGGGGCTGGGTGCAGGGAGGGGGGTGGGGAGGGAGTGGGATGGGGCTCTTGTTTTTTCCATTTCAGGTGACTGGGGGAACTCGGATGGGACTCTGCCATGTGGGGGGACCTGTATTTGCTGTGATCTGGTGGTATGGGAATGTCTGCTGCTTGATGGAGGAGAGGATCCTGGAGTTGGGGCTGAGTGGGAGGGCCCTGGAGGATGTGGTGGGAGGAGTTTTCTGCTGTCTGGAAATGCACGTGATGGCTGAGCGTCTGAAAGTGGTGTCCTGGAATGTCCGGGGCTTGAACTCGAAATTTAAACGTTCATTGATTTTTGATTATCTTAAGGCGCATAAGCCGCATCTGATTCTGTTGCAGGAGACTCATCTACAGGGCTCCAGGATCCTCTCCTTGAAGAGGGCACATATTGCTAGTATGTATCATTCAACGTACTCCTCTTATGCGAGAGGGGTCTCTATTTTGGTAACGAAAGCAATGCCTATCACGATACAAATGGTTAAAACTGATGTGTTTGGGAGGTATGTGATCCTGGTCATTAAGGTGTGCCTACGAATACTGACAGTTGTAAATGTTTATGTTCCTCCTCCATTCTCCTTGGCCCTGCTGGATGTGATTTTCAAGGCAACCATGGAGGTGGCGGAGGGACAAGTGTACATTATGGGGGATTTTAACGCTGTCTCTGACCCGGAGCTTGACAGGCTGAGGGGTAAGGCCGGTTCTCCGGCTCCTTTGGCGAGGTGGTTGGCCTCTTCTGGCTTTCGGGATGTTTGGAGACACACTCACCCGTTGGCCCGGGAGTTTTCATGCTACTCGGAGACATATAAGTCACTGTCTCGGGTGGACACTGTCCTCGCCGAGGAGGCGGGATTGGGTCTGGTGGACTCGGTGGAATATTTGCCGAGAGTCCACTCGGATCACTCTCCCCTGGCTCTCACTCTTCGGGTGGGGTTTAGGGAGGGGGTACGTCAGTGGAGGATGGAGGCCAGTTGGTTACAGGAGGAATATATTAAGATTGCTTGTTCACGGGCCATAGCCAATTACTGGGTGGAGAATGGGGAGTATGGGGAACCTCAGCTTCAATGGGAGGCCTTTAAGGCTACCTTGAGGGGGTTTTCATGACCGAATTGAAAGGCTTTAGGAGACAACTGGCCTCTACTAGGGCGGAAAAGGAGCTGGTGGTTTCCAGGACTGAGATGGACTATGTGGGTGCTCCGGACCCGGAGGGGTTGCTTAGTTGGAGACAGGCGACCAGAGACCTACAGATGTTCCTGACTGACCAGACGACCAAAACTATGTTGGCCCAGCGGCGGAGGGTGTTTGAGTTTGGGGACAAGAATGGGCGGATGTTGGCCTTTCTGGCTCGCTCGGAGCATGCGCCGGTGCATGTTGGCTGTGTGCTGGGCGAACAGGGTAGGGAAGTTAGGGATACTGCTGGGATACTTCGAGAATTTACTCGCTACTATGAGGACCTATATAAATCGGGTCTGGCCCGGGACCGGGCGGAGCTCGATGACTATCTGCAGGGTGTGGAGTTCCCGCAGTTGTCGGACGAGGAGGTCAGTTTCCTGGATAGGGGAATTACTGTGGGGGAGGTGGGAAGGGCCATTGCGTCCTTCTCCCCCAGGAAGTCCCCTGGTCTGGATGGGATGCCGTCGGAATGGTATCACACTTTTAGGGAGGAGTTGTCGCCCCGTTTGCTGCACTTGTACGATTCTGCGCGGAAAGGGGGGGTTCTGCCTCTTTCTATGAGAGAGGCATTGGTGGTGCTTATCCCGAAACCGGGGAAGGACCCGAGAGATTGTGGGGCGTACAGACCAATCTCGTTGATTAATGTCGACACCAAAATTTTGGCCAAAGTTCTAGCTATGAAGCTGCAGACGGTTATCCTGAGATTGATTAGGGCGGATCAGACGGGCTTTATGCCGGGGCGGTGTGCGCAGATGAATGTGCGGCGTCTTTTTGTCAATCTTCAGGCTCAACATGACGTGTGCGGGGAACGGGTGGTGGCCTCTTTGGACACTCAGAAGGCCTTCGACTCGGAGTGGCCGTATCTATTCCGGGTGCTGGAGGCGTACGGCTTCGGCCCGGTTTTTCGCTCCTGGGTTCAATTGCTGTATACAGAGCCTCTGATGAGGGTTAGGGTTAATGGACAGATCTCTGAGCCCTTCCGGATGCATAGGGGGACCAGACAGGGATGTCCTTTGTCACCCCTGCTCTTCGCCCTGGCTATGGAACCTCTGGTGATGAGATTGCGGGAGAGTGTGGTTTTCAGAGGGTTGCGGGTGGGCTCTATGGAGGAACGGGTCTCCTTATATGCGGACGACATGCTATTGTACTTGCAGGATCCGGGGCCTTCCTTGACCTATGCCATCAGTGTGATTCGGGAGTTTGGGGAGTACTCTGGGTTCTGTATCAATTGGGCCAAGTCATCTCTCTTTCCACTGGACGAGGGGGTTGTGGCTCCGGCTGGGTGCCCGATCCCCCTGTCCAGTTCCTTTAAATATCTGGGAATTGTGTTTCAGATGCCGATATCTGGGTTTTTGGAGACCAATCTTGCTCCTATTGTGAAGGCCTTTCGGGAAAGGGTGGAACGGTGGCGGTCCCTCCCCCTCTCGCTGCTGGGCAGAGTAAATCTTTTTAAGATGATTTTTTTGCCCAAATTTTTATATATCCTGTCGAATTCTCCGGTCTATGTTCCGAGGAAGGTTTTCCGGAGGATCGACGCAATCCTTACCACCCTGCTGTGGGGTAGTAGACCCTCTAGGGTGGCTTTGTCGGTGCTCAAGTGCCCGGTAGCGAGGGGGGGATTGGCGGTGCCGGACTTGCGGTCCTATTACTTTGCAGCACAGTTGGTCTTTCTGCATTGGAGGTTTTCTCCGCAGGTGCCTAACGCGACGGTAGAGGTGGAGGCGGCACTTGCCTCCTCCTTTGAATCGCTGATCAATGTTCTGTACAGGGGGGGGCTCCTGGGCGGGATTTGGGGTCGGTGATGGGATTGCCTGGGAGGATTTTTCGGATTTGTGCTCGGAAGATGGGGGATACTCCGTTGGAGTCATCTCCAAATGCTCCTTTGTGGTTCAACCCATCGTTGCGGGAGCTCGCTAGCCTGCAAGATGGGGGACATTGGGCCAGGTTTGGCCTTAAATATTTGCATCAATTGTTTTATCAGGGTAAGATGGTGTCATTCATGCAGTTGAGAGACAGCTTTGGGATTCCCGGGACGTGGCGCTTCAGATATCTGCAACTCCAGCATGCGGTGCGGGCGCAGTTCGGGGGGGGGAGGTGGTCTTGGCTAACCCCTCTCTTGAGACTGTGCTGCTGGATCCGGAGCCTTTGAAACGGATCTCTAGATTCTATGGGGCGCTGGGTCCTGGGGGTCCTGGGGTGGTAGATAGGGCCAGAGTTAGATGGCTAGCTTTTATACCGGAATTGACGGAGGAACGCTGGGAGGAGGTTTTGGAGACGTACCTTGGTACGGTTATCTCGTCTACTGATAAGATGATCCAATTGCGATATCTTCATCAGACCTATTACACTCCGGCCCGCCTGTTTTCCATGCGCAAGAGGGATTCTGCTGTGTGCCATAAATGTTCAGGGGGTCCCTTTTGCACATGGTGTGGGATTGCCCTAAGGTGAGACCCTTGTGGTCTCAAATTACGAAGTTTATGGAGGAGAACTTTGGACTCCCGAATATTTGCTTGCCCCTGGTGTGTCTTCTGGGGGTAATTGAGTGGAGGGACTGGATATGGCCACTAAGTTATTTATCCGCATCCTTTTCTTCTGTGCGCGGAAGTTAATCGCCAGGAGGTGGATCTATACTGAGGTGTTGTCTCTAGACATGTGGAAGAGGGTGGTGAATGCGGACATTGTGCTATATAAGATGACTTATGAGGCTAGGGGGTCCCCTAAGAAATTTAGGAAAGTTTGGTACCGCTGGGTGGACTCCAATGCTACTTTGGTGGATACACCCTCTGGCCGACCTTGAGGACTGTGGACCTGTACTGGGGGGGGTTGGGGGCTCTGGACACTTCTCAGGCATGGGCTTCTTAGACGACTACGGGCCCGGCTAGGTTGGGAATGTTATTGCAGAGAGGTTCTCTGGGAGGGTCACCTGAAGGGGGGGGTGGGAGATGGGCGGAGTTCTGCTCGATTGGTCGCCCGCTGGTTCTTCCTTGGGGGGATCAGTGAGGTGACTGGGATTCTGGTTCTGTTTGGGGGGCAAGGGCAAGTTTTGTTTTTTTAGGTAGTGTGTTCCAAATAAAAAATGGGGTCCGGCTACTCGCTCGGTCCGTGGGATATTGAAGTTTATTATCCAGGGGATGATCTTTTGTTTTCTGCTGTTCCTGACTGTATTGCCATGTGCCCCTTGGAGAATGCTGAGTGATGGTTATAATGTTTTATTGTATTGTACTGTTGCGGACTGTGTGTTTATGCTGGACTTCAATAAAAATCTTTTTAAAAAAAAAAAAAGATATCCATAAAAAGTGTGGTTTAAAGTTTGCCACAAGCCACGTGGGAGACACACTAAACATGTGGAAGAAGGTGCTCTGGTCAGATGAAACCAAAATTGAACTTTTTGCCAACAATGCAACACATTATGTTTGGCGTAAAAGCAACACAGCTCATCACCCTGAACACACCATCTCCACTGTCAAACATGGTGGTGGCAGCATCATGGTTTGGGCCTGCTTTTCTTCAGCAGGGACAGGGAAGATGGTTAAAATTGATGGGAAGATGGATGGAGCCAAATACAGGAAGAAAACCTGATGGAGTCTGCAAAAGACCTGAGACTGGGACGGAGATTTGTCTTCCAACAAGACAATGATCCAAAACATAAAGCAAAATCTACAATCAAATGGTTCACAAACAAACATATCCAGGTGTTAGAATGGCCAAGTCAAAGCCCAGACCTGAATCCAATCGAGAATCTGTGGAAAGAACTGAAGCTGTTCACAAACGCTCTCCATCCAACCTCACTGAGCTTGAGCTGTTTTGCAAGGAGGAATGGGCAAAAATTTCAGTCTCTCGATGTGCAAAACTGATAGAGACCTACCCCAAGCGACTTACAGCTGTAATCGCAGCAAAAGGTGGCACTACAAAGTATTAACTTAAGGGGGCTGAATAATTTTGCACGCCCAATTTTTCCGTTTATTATTTGTTAAAAAAGTTTGAAATATCCAATAAATTTCGTTCCACTTCATGATTGTGTCCCATATGTTGTTGATTCTTCACAAAAAAATTACAGTTTTATATCTTTATGTTTGAAGCCTGAAATGTGGCAAAAGGTCGAACAGTTGAAGGGGACCGAATACTTTCGCAAGGCACTGTAATTGCACAGTGGCTGGGTAGTAGACAGGCATCATGGTTAGGCTGCAATGTAAAATGAAGAGGTAAGGCAAGTTTTAGCTTGAATTAAAAATTAACTGCTTCCCACCCAGCTAATGTACATAAACAGGCCGGGTGGGAGCTTCACCGTTCTGAGTGGGCATACCCGTAATCTCTGTGTAAGTGATGATTTTACACAGAGAGCTGTCACAGATCACACAGACTACAGCCATCCCCACACAGTACACCAAGTACCACTGTCGCTGTCCTTGTCCTATGAACATTTGTCCAAGTGTCCAATGAACATCTGTACCAGTGCACAAAACATCTGTCACAATGTAGGTGTTCCATAAACATCTGTACCAGTGTACTGCAAAAGTGTAATAATGTTCCATTGCAACATCAACATCTGTCACTGTCTGCCAGTAAACGATCAACATCTGTCATAGTGTACAAGTGCACAAAAACATCTATCAGTGTCCCACCAATAAATAAATGATTTAAAGTGCCCCTGAAGGCGAATGCACACGTTGGTCCCGTACGCATACATAAACGGCGATTGCACCACACGTGAGGTATCGCTGTGAACGTCAGAGTAAGAGCAATATTTCTAGCACCAGACCTCCTGTGTAACTTTAAACTGAAGATTTTAAAAACTGAAATTTGGTGCCATTTTACAAGCATGCACAATTTTAAAGCGTTACGTGTTTGGTATCTATTTGGGTATTCTATTGTCTTTGTGTGCATTGAAATTCATTAAAATGTATTTATATGTTAGTTTTTTAAAAATACGTTAGAAAAACTGCTGTGCAAATACTGTGTGACATAAAAATTTGCAAAACCAACCATGTTATTCTCTAGGACCTCTGCTACAAAACTATATAATGTGTGGGGGTTCTAAATAATTATCTAGCAAAAATACACATTTTTTAGTTTCACAGCTAGGCTGTGAAAAAGTCTCACATGTGTGGTATCACCATACTCAGTAGGAGAAGCAGAATGTATTTTGGGGTGTAGTTACAAGTTTATAAAAACAAAAAATAGTGCAGCGCTAAAAAACTAACAATAATGATGATATAAATAAAAGTCCATAGTAGTCCATAGAGCTAGAGGATATCACAGTGAGGATGCCTTTAGTGTGAGAAAGGAGTGAATCAAACACCAATTCAGTGAGACCTTCCACCAGTAATACTGCCTCTCACCTCCAGTCCTCGACCACTAGGGGTCATCAGGCACATACAAGCAGGGATTGTTGATACAAATCCTCTAACGAAATCCTGAACTTCCACACTTGACCACTAGTGGTCATCAGCAAGGCAAGTAAAGAGATAACATGTATCCTCCACACAGATCCTGGGCTTAATATGGACAAGTCATATAAGGGAAAGAAAGAAAACTATCTAAGTGCTCTCTGTCTCCCTTGTAAACTTTATTGAATAAGATAAAAACTACTTACAAACAAAGCAGGCATAATACAAGCAATTCCACGTCTTCCACCATGGGCGGCCGCGGGTAACGCCAAACTCCTCCCCCATACGCTTTACGTCACTGGGCGTGACTTCGTCAGCGGGGTAGTTACAAGTTTGCCTATGCCGTGTGTGTGAAATAACTTGTTAATATGACATTTTTCCGAAAAAGAAAATTATTTAATTTCTTTTTTTGCCAAAGAATTGTGGGGAAAAATTACAATTTCAAAAAACTCACCATGCCTCTTACTAAATTCCTTGGACAGTTTATATTCCAAAAAGAGGTAATTTGGGGGATTATTTGTACTGTCTTGGCATGTTAGGCCCCTTTCACACAGGCGGACCGTTCAGATCTGCCTGTCCATTTTTCAGGCGGATCTGAACGGATGCCCCATGCATCTCTATGGGGCATCGGATGTCAGCGGAGACATGTCCGCTGACATCCGATCCAATCCGTCAAATCTTGACGGATGGAAACCCTATTTTCCATCCGTCTAGCGTATCGGATCGAATGAGAATGGACAGACAGTCTGTTCCCATCCGATTCCCCCATAGAGAACAGCAGGACCTGACAGCTGTGTCTCCATACACAGTGCGGAGACACAGCTGCCATCCGCCTGCTCAGCGGGGGATCGGCGGATCGATCCCCCACTGAGAAAAACGGAGTTCGCCTGACGGACTCCCTGTGTGAAAGGGGCCTAAAGCCCCGTACACACGATCAGATTATGGAACGATCTGTCGTCCGTTTTTTGTGGCATGCTAGTCTGATGTGGAAAGTGAAGAGGTTATTTTCATACGAATTTTCCCGTAGGACAGAATTCTACTTCAGAAGTGATGTCATGTGCTGGATTGTTTTGTATGTGTTCTTCCGTCTCTGAGCATGCCTAGTCTTTTCCGTCGAAATCTGTACTAATGAGACGAAAATCGGACAATGTTTTGACGGACGACAAAAATTATATAGCCTGCACATCAGGATTTTGTCAGCCGAAAAGTCGGAGATGGCTGTCGAAAGCACCATACTAACAATCCGAAAATCGACAGATCGGTCGTCGGACGAATTTTCCCTACAGATTTTCTTATCGTGTGTACGGGCCTTTAGGGCCTCAAGAAATGAGATAGGCCGTCAGTACATCAGGTGTGATCAGTTTTCAATGATTGCACCATAGCTTGTAGACGCCAAAACTTTCATAAAGACCAAATAATATACACTGGTTTAGGTTATTTCTACCAAAGATATGCAGCAGTAAAAATTTTGGTCAAAATTTATGAATAAAAATTTGTATAACAGGAACTAAGAAAAACGCATTTTTATTTAAAAAAAATAGGCAGCAATGTATGCTTTTTTTTCTAATTGTACAATTATTGTGTATTTAGTGTGGCTCACCACAACTTGTCTTTGAGGAAGCAAAAGGTTGTCTAAACTTCTCTAACATTTCTTTCAAGCAGAATAAAAAAAAAAAAAAAAAAACAGGTTGCGCCGGTAATCCAGCTTGATAAAATTAGGTTGTTAACATGCACACATACTTACCCAGGAGGTAAATAATCAAGCATTATATTTCAAAGCACAAAGTAACATCCTGAAAGTAATAATTTGTGGTATGTCCTCAAGGCCTCTGACGTCCTTGACATTTGAGGCAATTTATCTTCAACATAAGCTAAGAAAAGTGTATTTTACTTACTTTTTCTAAATACCGAAATTCATCCCTGTGTTGTTGTTGTTCAGACGTTTAGCCGCGTTTCCGACTCTTCGTGACCTCATGAACCATAGCGCGCCAGGATTTTCTGTCCTCCACTGCCTCTTGGAGGTTGCTTAACTTCATGTTTATTGTTTCAATGATGCTATCTATCCATCTTGTTTTCTATGGTCCTCTTCTCCTTTTTCCTTCTGTTTTCCAGCATCAGGGTCTTTTCCAATGAGTCCTCTCTTTGCATTAGGTGGCCAAAGTATTCAAGTTTCAGCTTCACGATCTGTCCTTCCAGTGAATATTCAGGGTTCATTTCCTTCAGGATTGACTGGTTTGATCTCATTGCCATCCAAGGGAATTTTAAGAGTCTTCTCCAACACCATAGTTAAAAAGAATAAATTCTTTGGCGTTCAGCCTTCCTTATGGTCCAACCTTTACAGCCATAGGTTACTATTCGATATACCATAGCTTTGACTATATGGTACTTTGTCGGTAGGGTGATGTCTCTGCTTTTTATAATGTTGTCTAGGTTTGCCATTGCTGTCCTCCCAAGAAGCAAGCTTCCCTTAATTTCATGGCTACAGTCACCGTCTGCTTTTATCTTGGAGCCTAAGAAGACAAAATCTGTCACTGTTTCCATTTCTTCTCCTTCTATTTGCTAAGGAGTGATGGGACCAGTTGCCATGATCTTTGTTTTCTTAATGTTCACTTTCAGGCCAGCTTTTGTACTCTCCTCTTTCACCTTCATTAACCACTTGGCGACTGCCTAACGCCGATCTACGTCGGCAGTCAGCCCCTCACAGGCAAAGTGACGTAGGGCTACGTCACTAGCTTGTGAGGGTCTAGGGAGCGCGCGCCCCTGGAGGCGCGCTCCCGCTCCCGCGTGGTCACGGACCCCCCCACGCGTGTGACCGGCGGACCCGATGTCCGCCGGTCACTCGGCGATCGGCGGGGGAGAGGGAGAATGTCAGGCAGCTTGTGTAAACAAGCCACCTGTCATTCTCCTTGCTGTTAGGATACTGATCACTCGGATCTAGTATGTAGATCCGTTGATCAGTGTCCATACAGCTCAAGCCCCAGCCAATCACAGTAGAAAGCACGCCCCTAGGGATACACACAGCCCCTCCCTCCCAAATAAAGTTAACCCCTTCACTACCAGTGTATTTTTACAGTAACAGTGCATATATATAGCACTGATTACTGTAGAAATGTCACTGGTAACCCCAAAAGTGTCAAAAATGTCAGTCAAGGGTCCGATCTGTCCGCCCCAATGTCGCAGTACCGCAAAAAAAAAATCGCAGATCGCCGCCATTACACGTTAAATAAAAAAACAACAAAAATGACAGAAATCTTTCCCTTTGTTAGTAAACGCGATAACTTTTGCGCAAACCAATCAAAATACGCTTTTTGCGATTTTTTTTACCAAACATAGGTAGCATAAAACAAATTGGCCGAAAAAGTAAAAAAATTTTGATTTTTAAATTTTTTTTTTGGGGAATTTCATATAAAAAAATGGGAAAAATATTGTTATTTTTGCAAAATTGACGCTCTTTTTTTGTTTATAGTGCGTGATCAAAAAAATCGCACAGGTGATCAAATACCACCAAAAGAAAGCTCTGTTTGTGGGAAAAAAAGGACGCCAAATTCGTTTAGGTACAGCGTCGCACGACCGCGCAATTGTCCGTTAAAGTCACGCAGTGCCGAATCGCAAAATACCCCCTGGTCGGAATGGGGGTAAAATCTTCCGGGGCTTAAGTGGTTAAGAGACTCTTTAGTTCCTCTTCACTTTCTGCCATTAGTGTGGTATCAGCTGCATATCTCAGGTTGTTGATATTTCTGCCTGCGATCTTAATTCCGGCTTGTAATTAGCCGATCCTAGCATTTTGCATGATGTTATCTGCATATAGGTTAAATAAGTAGGGTGACAATATACATCCTTGCCGCACGCCTTTCTCAATTTTTAACCAGTCAGTTGTTCCATATCCTGTTCTAACTGTTGCTTCTTGACTTGCATACAGGTTTTTGAGAAGACAGGTGAGGTGGTCTGGTATTCCCATTTCTTTCAGTGTTTGCCACAACTTGTTGTGATCCACAAAATCTAAGGCTTTACTGTAGTCAATAAAGCAGAAGTAGACTTTCTTCTGGAACTCCCTGCTTTCTCCATGATCCAGTGAATGTTGGCAATTTAATCTCTAGTTCCTCTGCCTCTTCGAAATCCAGCTTGTGCTAGTTCTCGGTTCACATGCTGCTGAAGCCTAGCTTGTATAATCTTCAGCATAACCTTGCTAGCGTGTGAGATTAATTCAAATTAGTACAGTAGTTTGAACATTCTTTGGCTCTGCCCTTCTTTGCTATCGGAATGTAAACGGATCTCTTCCAGTCCTGTGGCCATTGTTGAGTTTTCCAAATTTTATGGCATATTGAGTGCAGCACTTTTACAGCATCGTCTTATAGGATTTTAAGTAACTCAGCTGGGATACATCACTTCCACTAGCTTTGTTATTGCCAATGTTTTCTAAGGCCCACTTGACTTCCCATCTCCAGGATATCCGGTTCAAGGTCAGTGACTGCATCATCGTGGTTATACGGGACATTCAGATCTTTTTTGTATAGTTCTGTGTATTCTTGCCATCTCCTCTGCTTCTGTCAGGTCCTTGCCATTTGTATTATCGCGCCCATCTTTGCACAAAACTTTCCCTTGATATCTCCAATTTTCTGGAAAAGCTCTCTAGTTTTTCCCATTCTGTTGTTTTCCTCTAATTCTTTGCATTGATTGTTTAACAATGTATTTTTGTCTCTTCTTGCTATCCTCTGGAAGTCAGCATTCAGTTGGGTATTTCTTCCCCTTTCTCCATTGCCTTTTGTCTTCCTTCTTTGTTTAGCTATTTGTATGGCCTCATCAGATAACCACTTTGCTTTCCTGCATTTCTTTTTCTTTGGGATGGTTTTTATTGCTGCGTCTTGTACGCTTTTACACACTTCCTTAAATAGTTCCTCAGGCACACTGTCTATCATATCTAATCCCTTAAATCTGTTTGTCAACTCCACTGAGTATTCAGAAGGGATCCGATTTAGATCATATATGAAATGTCTAGCGATGTTTCCCACTTTCTTCAATTTAAGCCTGAATTTTGCCATAAGAAGCTCATGGTCTGAGCCACAGTCCACTCTTGTTTTGACTGACTGTATAGAGCTTCTCCATCTTTGTCTGCAGAGAATATAATCAATCTGATTTCTGTTTTGACCATCCGGTGATGTCCATGTGTAGAGTCGCCTCTTTGGTTGTTGGAAAAGAGTGTTTGTTATTACCTGTGTGTTTTCTTGACAAAACTCTATTAACCTTTGTCCTGCTTCATTTTGTACTCCAAGGCATTATATACCTGTTATTCTTGATATGCTTTGACTTCCTACTTTAGCATTCCAATCTTCGATTATGAGAAGAATATCTTTGGAGTTAGTTCTAAAAGTTGTTGTAGATGCCCATAAAATCGGTCAACGTCAGCTTCTTCATCATCAGAGGTTGAAGCATTTAGCCCCCCCCCCCCCCCCCGCCTCCAATTCCCATTAGACTCACATCTGTTATATAGCAGTATATACATCTGTCCACATGTATGAATATAGGTGCTTATGCCCATTTGCTATACTCCCACTAAGTCAGTAATATACTGTAAAGTCATAACACTAGGCCCACATGCCCCCGTTTCTCTCTTCCCTCTTGCTCTATGTGTTCTGCCATTGGGACATCCTTTGAGTAGCTAAAAACATGTGGTATTGAGTTGGTTTTGAGGTGATTTGGTGAAGCTATTCTGAGCACTTGGTGCCACGTATATAATGTGGTTAAGAAAGACACAGCTAAAATCAGGTAGGTTTTAGAGGGAGTGTTCCCCTAGGATGAACTATCCTTTGTGTGCCACTTGTCCTGTCCCGTTAACATCTAGGTGGCAACAACTGGTTTCTAATAGCCTTTTCCTGGTGGGCAATTTGCATACCTGATGGTTTCCACCCATTCTTCCTATGGGCATGGATGATACATGCACATACCTGTACGCACACACAGGCATGTGCCTTAATCCATGTATACAGGTCCCTCTCAAAAAATTAGCATATTGTGATAAAGTTCATTATTTTCTGTAATGTACTGATAGACATTAGACTTTCATATATTTTAGATTCATTACACACAACTGAAGTAGTGCAAGCCTTTTATTGTTTTAATATTGATGATTTTGGCATACAGCTCATGAAAACCCAAAATTCCTATCTCAAAAAATTAGCATATTTCATCCGACCAATAAAAGAAAAGTGTTTTTAATAAAAAAAAAATCAACCTTCAAAAAATTATGTTCAGTTATGCACTCAATACTTGGTCGGGAATCCTTTTGCAGAAATGACTGCTTCAATGCGGCGTGGCATGGAGGCAATCAGCCTGTGGCACTGCTGAGGTGTTATAGAGGCCCAGGATGCTTCGATAGCGGCCTTAAGCTCATCCAGAGTGTTGGGTCTTGCGTCTCTCAACTTTCTCTTCACAACATCCCACAGATTCTCTATGGGGTTCAGGTCAGGAGAGTTGGCAGGCCAATTGAGCACAGTAATACCATGGTCAGTAAACCATTTACCAGTGGTTTTGGCACTGTGAGCAGGTGCCAGGTCGTGCTGAAAAATGAAATCTTCATCTCCATAAAGCTTTTCAGCAGATGGAAGCATGAAGTGCTCCAAAATCTCCTGATAGCTAGCTGCATTGACCCTGCCCTTGATAAAACACAGTGGACCAACACCAGCAGCTGACATGGCACCCCAGACCATCACTGACTGTGGGTACTTGACACTGGACTTCAGGCATTTTGGCATTTCCCTCTCCCCAGTCTTCCTCAGGGTCCGGTCACCTCTTCTCGTTGTGCAGCGTTTTCTGCCACACTTTTTCCTTCCCACAGACTTCCCACTGAGGTGCCTTGATACAGCACTCTGGGAACAGCCTATTCATTCAGAAATTTCTTTCTGTGTCTTACCCTCTTGCTTGAGGGTGTCAATGATGGCCTTCTGGACAGCAGTCAGGTCGGCAGTCTTACCCATGATTGCGGTTTTGAGTAATGAACCAGGCTGGGAGTTTTTAAAAGCCTCAGGAATCTTTTGCAGGTGTTTAGAGTTAATTAGTTGATTCAGATGATTAGGTTAATAGCTCGTTTAGAGAACCTTTTCATGATATGCTAATTTTTTGACATAGGAATTTTGTTTTTTCATGAGCTGTATGCCAAAATCATCAATATTAAAACAATAAAAGGCTTGCAGTTGTGTGTAATGAATCTAAAATATATGAAAGTCTAATGTTTATCAGTACATTACAGAAAATAATGAACTTTATCACAATATGCTAATTTTTTGAGAGGGACCTGTACATGCCGTGATTTAGTGGGGAGGACAGGGGATTTAGTTCCATTAAGTCCATGTTCTATTGTATTTAATATAATTTTAATTATATTGTAACATATTTTGTTTTTAGAGGTTTTCCGTTTCTTAAATAATGTCACTTCATGCACACACTCTCCTCTATAGGGATGTGTAGTGCCAACATGCTATGAGGTGCTGGGCAGCTCATTGTCAGGCCAGGATGTTAGAGGTCCCCTGTCAGGTGTAGGGATGCTTTCCTGGTTATCTCCTCAGTGTCCCCTCATTGACAGGACAGTCTGTTGCCCCTGTGAGAGGGTTCTTTTGAGGGCAGAGGCAATGGGATGTCACTACTTTTGCGTCCCAGTGTGGAACGCATTTGCCAGCACACTTCTGGAGTCAGCTAGGGTTGAGAAGATGCCTCCGCCCTCGTCTCCGTCTTTGCTGCTTCCCCGTTCCAGCGTGGAACGCATCTTCCAGCACACTTCCGGAGTCAGCCAGGGCTGACATGACGTCTCGCAATGCTTCCGCACACCCGGATGTGATGTCAGTGGATCGCAGGACGCAGCCGTAGTTCCTTACTGCGGTCGCCGCGTGCGTTCCAGCCGCTCGGGGACACATACAAGGATGTGGAGAGCTAGAGAAACACTTGTTCCACCCTCCAGGCAGCCATTACAATATCAGTGCACTTAAGGACATTCTTTCTGTCTGGCCCAGCACCATGTATGAAGGGTATGCCACCAGAGGCCATTAGAACTCCTAATGACTTCTGGGGAAACATACACCCGTTTTCTTAGGTTTTAAACATTGTGTTATTGTATATGCTATACACATTTTATATTGAGGTTTTAACATAATAATAATATATGGTTTAATAATAATATATACGAAACAAAATTTTAAATGCAACACTTGTTTTTGCCCCCCATTTTTCATGAGCTGAACTGAAAGATCTAAGAAAACCAGGATTTTTCCATGAAGACAACACCTCTCCAAAGTGCCAGACGCCATCGAATGTGAGCATGTGCCCACTCAAGTCAGTTACGATGACGAACTGCAGTCAGGTCGAGACCCTGATGAGGACGACGAGCATGCAGATGAGTTTCCTTGAGACGGTTTCTAAAAGTTTGTGCAGAAATTCTTTGGTTATGCAAACCGATTGTTGCAGCAGCTGTCCGGGTGGCTGGTCTCAGACGATCTTGGAGGTGAAGATGCTGGATGTGGAGGTCCTGGGCTGGTGTGGCTACATGTGGTCTTATACTGCCAAATTTTCTGAAACGCTTTTGGAGACGGGTTATGGTAAAGAAGAAATTGACATTCAATTCCTGGGTAACAGCTCTGGTGGACATTCCTGCAGTCAGCATGCCAACTGATGCTCCCTCAAAACTTGCGACATCTGTGGCATTGTGCTGTGTGATAAAACTGCACATTTTATTGCGGCCAGCCTAAGGCACACCTGTGCAATAATCATGCTGTCTAATCAGCATGATGGATATGCCATACCTGTGAGGTGGATGGATTATCTCGGCAAAGGAGAAGTGCTCACAAACACAGCTTTAGACAGATTTGTGAACAATATTTGAGAGAAATAGGCCTTTTATGTACAGAGAAAAAAGTCTTAGATCTTTGAGTTCAGCTCATGAAAATTGGGATCAAAAACAAAAGTGTTGCATTCATAATTTTGTTCAGTGTATATTTCTTTTAGCCTATCACAGGGTCTGTTTATGCAAGTTAGATAGAGGAGGGGGGTCACCTAGCAACATGGTAGCATATGCCCCATATGTCAGGGCTTACCTTGTTGGAGTCTGTAATGCAGAGATGTACGCTCACCCTTGCAGATATCCACAGTCCAAGGTGACCAGGTAAGAAAGCCACCTGGGCTGTGAATCTGTGCATGGGGGTTTGGCAGGGAAGGTGCTCCAATAAGCAGGACCGGCATGATCACAATGGGAAGGGAAGTCCAGGAATAACTGTAGTCACTGGATGACACGAGTCCGGATAAGTATCTGGAGATGAGAGGAAGATAAGGTCGCAGGAACAACATGGAGCGAAGGTAAAGATGGAAGCCAGAGTCAGTCTGGAACACACACTCAGGAAATAGGAACACAGGAACAAAGCCTGTCAAACAGGAACAATCTGGAACAAAGATCAATGAACTGACACTGCTCTAAGTGAGAGGCAGTGTTTTATAGCTTGCTTAAATGAGCAATTAGCTTCAGGTGGACAATGAGAGGCAGGAGCATACTCAGGTGAAGTCCAACCCCCTAGTGCTGCAGGCAATACCATATTAACAAGACTAGATCCATATGAGCTGAAGTGTGGCTCAGAGGTAGGATAACGGGACAGAACATCAAAGTACCCAGGTTCAAATCCCATGTTAGGTACTTAACGGTGGCCACACCTGGCTGTCTGTAAGGCATGGCGAGAGCCGTGACACCATAGTGGCAAGCCAGGTCCCTGACCACTCCCTTGCCTCATTTTTGTCTGATGGTATAAGTAGAAGAGCAAAGGCATTGTTTAGTTGGCTTTGAAGAAGAGGCAGGACCTCGAAACGAGTTACCCAGTTACTGTGGACATTTCATCTATGATGTGATACCATGGGCACTACAGTTATTCTGATGTGATATGCGTTTGTTTGCGAGTATCCTTTTTATACAATAAAGCTTTTTACATTGAGGACAATGCACTAGGCCTGTGCACCCTCTGTCTATTTCTTAAATTCAAGGTGCTTTCCCCTGACAAGGTACCCTCCCCCATGTTGTGGACATATGCCCTGTAATGGTTCAGGAGAGGTCTGCATGCTTATCCACCCCTTTCCCTTGCCAGCTAGGCTGCATGCTTGGATTAAGCCTAGGTTCACATATATGCGGTTGATGCATTTTCAGGCGCATTTTGTGGTGCATTTTTAAACCGTTGTTTTTGATGCATTTTTTCATGCAGTTTTTATGCATTTACATTGTTTTTTTCCCCTTTAAAGACTGAATAGCTGGTTGCTAAGGAGCAGGCCGCTGCGTCTTTAATAACCGATGAGTCAACAGCTGTCAGCGGGATACCATGCTGACAGCTCAATGTAAACAAAAGGAATTGCCAGCAAAACATTTTGTAAAAAAAGGGCGTGGGGTCCCCCCAAATCCAGACCCTCCGAGTCTGGTATGGATTTGGAGGAGAACCCCACGCTAAAAACAAAATGGCGTTGAGTCTCCCCCCCAAATCTATACTAGACCCTTATCCGAGTATGCAGCCTGGCAGGTCAGGAACGGGAGGGGATGAGCAATCCCCCCCCCCTTCCTAAACCATACTAGGCCGCATGCCCTTAACATGGGGGGGTGCTACAAAAATAATGTCCCCTGATGTAGATCCATCCCCAATTACGCCACCCACTGGACCTGAAAGAAAAAAGTTCCGCACCTGTCAAAAGGCTAACCTCCAACTGTCCAACCAGCTTTCTCCCCTTTGTGACATCACCAGCATGCACCAGTCCCCACGCCGTTTTGTTTTCACAATTTTTTTTGCCGGCAATTCTTTTTTTTACATTCAGCTGTAAGCAGGGTTAATTCATTGGTTGCTAAGGACGTGGCGGCTGGCTTCCCGGCAACCAGCTATATTATACAGGCCACACTTGCGTTTCTGGTGCGACTCCATTGAAGGCTAATACACACAAAATGCAATCTGCTGCAGGAAAAAAGTCCCCAACCCTTTCAAAAAACGATGTGAAGGTGTACCATAGGAAACCATGTTAAATGGACTGTAATGAGTCACTGCAAAATGCACATAGGTGTGAACGTAGGGTAACGGTCTGGTATGAATTTTTAGAGGGACATCCTACATTTTTTATGTGTGTAGAGGCCCCCTAAAATATATACCAGAACCATTGGAGAAATCTGTGTTCTTGTTTTTTTTTTGCTACCACAGGCTGTCATGGGCAATTTTGAAAATTTTCACATACGCATACATTTTTTGCTATAAAATTATTTAGAGACCCTTAAAAATTATATATTTTTTGAAATCAGAGGCCCTGGGGGAAAAAAAACGGAATTTGTGTAAAATCTTTCCCGTAAAATTCCTTTCCCTGAGTCCTCCGACAGTCGCCGCTTCCTCTAAGTCATCACTATTGGGTATTGACTTCCGCTCCGCAGGAGTAGCTAGGCATAAGACTTAGTCAAAAGAACAAAGGCATTTGCATATACACACCCATGGGGGCTGTCCCACTGGTCAATACCCCCCTGCAGTGACCACTCCCAACTTAGTTTGGTAGCATAGCAGTAGGTAATAAGTACACAACCCCAAAAGAGGGGCGGGGCGGCGACTGTCGGAGGACTCAGAGAAAGGAATTTTACAGGTAAGATTTTACAAAAATTCTGTTTTCTCTTACGTCCTCCGACAGTCACCGCCTCCTCTAAGTCATCACTATTGGGATGTCCCAAAGCAGTGTAGACATGAGGGGTGGGAGACGCAACCGTAAAAAAGGCAAACGCAGTACCCACATCAGAGAAAGGAACCTTACCAGCACAGTAAGGGAACCTTCTGGGCAACAGAAAAAAACAAGGCTCAACAGGAGCAACAGCCCAGGAAAACAAGTACCAACAGCCAGGGACCCACAAAAAAACACAAGGGTCCTTCATGGCACTGCCGCACTGAGAACTTTGCAGCTAAAGGAGGCATCAGCTGATGCCAGAACATCTACCTTGTAGAATTTGGAAAAGGTGTGCACCGACGACCAAGTCGCAGCCTTGCACACCTGGGCCACCGAGGCACGATGCCAATAGGCCCAGGACGCACTCACAGATCTGGTAGAGTACGCCTTAACAGGGAAGGGTGGAACTTGTTCCTTCAAAGCATAAGCCAGTTCAATGGTCTGTCTGATCAATTTGGCAATAGTTGCTGCAGACGCAACCATGCCCTTCCGAGGTCCCTCAGGAAGGACAAAGAGGGAATCCGATTTCCGAAAGGATTCCGTAGACGACAGGTAAACCCTGATCGCCCTGACAACATCCAAGGAATGCAAAGCAACCTCCTTAGGATGCTTAGGCTTCGTACAAAGTGAAGGCAGGACATTGTCCTCATTAAGGTGGAACTCAGAGATCACCTTAGGAAGAAAAGACGGGTGTGGCCGCAAGACCACCTTATCCTTGTGAATTACCAAGTAAGGAGAGCGGCAAGACAACGTCGCCAGCTCTGACACCCTGCGAGCCGAAGTGATCGCCACTAAAAAGGCAACCTTCTTGGACAGCAGAGGCAACGATATCTCCCGAATGTTCTCAAAAGGAGCACGCTGTAATACGGACAGAACCAAGTTCAAGTCCCATGGAGGTAAAGGCTCCTTCCTGGGAGGAGCCAAATGTTGCACACCTTGAATGAAGGTGCGAATCAAGGAATGAGACGCCACAGGGCGTTGGAAAAAAGAAACGCCAGTGCAGACACCTGGCCCTTTATTGTGGCCAGCGCCAGGCGCTGATCCACTCCAGACTGGAGGAAAGCCAACACTCTCGACACCGAGTAGGAGCGAGGGAAGAACCCCCTGGATTCACACCAGGCAAAATAAGCTTTCCAGGTACGGTAATAGATTTTACCAGATGAGGTTTTCCTAGCCTTGATCAGAGTAGGGATAACCTCAGGGGAGAGACCCCTGTCCCTCAAGACCTGGGTCTCAACAGCCAGGCCATTAAAGCCAGCGCCTTTAAAGCAGGATGGAAGATCGGTCCCTGAGACAGCAGATCTTCCCGCATTGGCAGGCGCCACTGCCAGGTGAACAACGTCGGCGTACCATGACCGGCGTGGCCAGTCCGGAGCCACCAGAATCACCAGGTGCGGTTCCGAGGCTAACCTGCGGAGGAACCTGGACTACAACTGAATCAGAGGAAAGACGTACATCAGACGATACTGATGCCAAGGGGCCACCAACGCATCCGAGGCGTCCGCCAGAGGATCGCGCTTTCTTGCCACGAACCTTTCCACCTTTTGGTTTAGCCGAGATGCAAACAGATCCACGTCCGGGGATCCCCACTTCGCACACAGCATTTGGAAGACCTCTGGGTGCAGGGACCATTCCCCCTGGTCCAGGGTCTGGCGGCTCAGATAGTCGGCCTGCCAATTCTCCACACCCGGAATGTGAACTGCCGAAATTGCCGGAACATGAGTCTCGGCCCAAGACAGAATGTCGGTCACCTCCCGGGCACTTCTGGTGCCCCCTTGGTGGTTGATGTAAGCCACCGCGGTAGCATTGTCTGTCTGTACCCGAACAGGACGCCCCCGAAGGCGATCTGACCACTGGAAGAGACAGAGCTTGATCGCCCGCAGTTCCAGCACATTGCCCAGGCAGACAGGTTGCCCAGGACTCCACCCCAGCCCGACAGGCTGGCGTCCGTGGTGATTACTGTCCACAGTAACGGACGGAAGGACTTGCCGTCCGACACCGCCAGGACTGGAGCCACCACAGAAGATCCATTCTGGTCTGGCGACTCAAGGAGAGACCAAGTGTGAAACTGGGCAAAGGGCTTCACCTCGAAGGCCTATACCATCAACCCCAGGCCCCGCATACAGGTCCTGAGTGACGAGGACGGATTGTCCCTGAGGGACCTGATCTCGTCCTGCAAGGTCCGGAGCTTGTCCTCCGGCAAAAACACCTTTGCCTGAGCAGAATCCAGGATCATTTCCAGATAGGGAAGACGAACCGATGGAGACAACGTCGACTTCTGTACGTTGACTGTCCATCCGAACTCCTGGAGCGGCTGTACCGTGGTGGACAGATCGCGCAGGTGGTCCTGGCTGACACTCGACCTTAGCAGGAGATTGTCCAGATATCCCAAGACCGCAATCCCCTAAGCCCTTAGCAGGCCCAGAACCGGTGCCAGCACTTTGGTCAAGACCCTTGGAGCCAAAGCGAGACCGAAAGGTAACGCCACAAACTGATAGTGGTCCTCCGCTATTGCAAACCAAAGGTACATCTGGTGACCCTCGAAAATGGGGATGTGTAGGTACGCATCCTTCAGGTCTATAGAGGCCAGGAATTCCCCTGGACTCAGGGAGGCCACCACCGAGCGGAGAGATTTCATACGGAACTTTTGAACGCGCACGAAGCGGTTCAGCACTTTCAGGTCCAGAATAGGACGCACTTTGCCCTCCTTTCTGGGCACAGTAAACAGATTGGAATAAAATCCCCGAAACCTGTCCCGATGAGGCACCGGGACAATCACCCCCTGGGCAAGGAGGTCCTGCACCGCTTGATGCAGGTCCTGCAGACGCCCTGGAGGCAAATGAAGATTTGAGGGAAAAAATCTGTCCGCTAGCCGGGAAAGGAATTTGATCTTGTACCCAGATCGAATGATTTCCTGAACCCACCTGTACGGAATACGGAGCAGCCAAGGTTGGAGGAAACCACGCAAACGTCCCCCCACCCCTGAAACGGGTGAGGGCGCCCCTTCAGGCAGAGGCGGGTTGACCCACCGAGCCGGCATTGCCGGACTTCTGCTTGCCTGCCCAGGGCTTCTTCTGGCTACCTTGGCCCTTGACGGGCTTGCCCTTGGATTGGTTGCGAAAGGCACGAAAGTACCCCTGAGTGGACCGAGAAGTAGAACCCCGCTTGCCACGAAAGGACTTGTTCTTCGGGTTCTGGGGCAGCAAGGTGCTCTTGCCCCCCGTGACGCCTTTTACCAAGGTATCCAACGCCTCGCCAAAAAGGCAAGAACCAGCATAGGGAAAATCAGCAACTGTTTTCCGAGACGACTGGTCAGCCGACCAGCTCTTCAGCCAGATCAGTCGGCAGTTAAGCACCGCAACACTAGAGAGGTGCGCTACCAAAGGGGCCTCATTGAAGGCCGCATCACACAAATACATGACTCCTTGGTGAATTTGATCCACCATGGCCAGCCTGGCAGGTGGAACAGAATCAGACACAAGGTTGCTCCTAAGCACCTTAGTCCAATCAGCCACCGCCTGAGCCACCAGAACGGACGCGAAAACAGGTTTGAGCAAGGAACCCGCCACCGTGTAGGAATGGCGGGCTAGAGACTCCAACCGTCTGTCCGTGGGATCCCGAAAAACCGGGGTCTCCTCAGTAGGAATCAAGGTAGCCTTGTTTAACACGGCCACAGTGTGATCCACCTGTGGGGGCACACACCATCGTGATTCTGTAGCCGGTGCAAAAGGATAAAGTAGTTTAAACCGACTAGGTACCAGGAAGGGCCGTTTCAAAGTGCGCCACAGTTCATTAACAGTGTAATGAAACTCAGCTTGGCAGGGAAAAACCTGCGCCGACTTGCGGGTCCTGTGTGTCCCAAACGAGGACACAATGCCCGGAGGATTGGGCTCATCCTTCAAATGCAGTGTTTCCTTAACAGAAACAATTAATTCATCCATGGTCGCGCGTTCTTCAGGCGCCCCGGGGGAGAATCATCAACCCCCTCCACCTCCCCCTCAGACCCCAGCGGGTCTAAGGATGAGCGAGACCCTGAAAAGGGCATGCCCGCCGCAGCAGCCATATCACCATCTGAATTAGAGGAGAGAGATAATCTAGGCCTCTTTCTAGTAGCACGTTCAGCCATCAGCACCTCCATTTTGGACACTAAGGACGCCACTACAGCGGCCAAATCAGGCATAACAGGGGCCACAGCATGACTGGGGTCCCCCACCAGGGCTGGAGGGAATTTGTTGTCCTGAGAATCCATTGAAGGTTATGGAAGAGACAGTCTGCAGAGCCCACAGAGTGTTACCACCTAGGTCGCTGCTTCAGAGGAAAAGGAAGTGAGGTCATAAGAGGCTGAACTATAAGCTGCAAAGGACTCAGGGAAAATGGCTGCCCATAGAACTGAATGGGAGACTTCGGGAAAATGGCCGCCGAACATGTGCGAAACGATCGTTCCGCCACACGCAAGATGGCGGCAGATGGCGCCAAAACATCATGTAATACAGCCCACAGAGAAGCCAACATGCTTGCCCAAAGTAAAGATGGCGGACCACGCGGTTTCCCCCCGCTGCGGCCGCCACACACATCACCTGCACCCCCAGTGAAACACCTGACACAGGGAAGGGGGCTTCCACAACACACAGCACCGCAGTGTATGTACAAAAAGACCCCACAGGGATCACAAAACAGGGAGGCCCACACCGGCACAGACATGGGGGACACACAGCAACACAGGACTGCCACCCCACACAGAAGTACCTAACTGTACCAGATGGCGTGGGGAGCCTCTCAGAACAGAAAGCCACTGTCCTCATCTGACAGGGAATGCCGTTAGCCAGGGACAATACACTGCAGCACCACAGATATGTCCAGTGAGGTAGCCACCTCACGGCTGCATCCCTGCTGCGAGCAGGGATGGGTCGTTAATAATGCCAGGACAAACCATGGCTGAATGCTCGATGGCGTGCTGGGGGTCCATCAGACCCTCTGCCCTGGAGAACCAGGGCAGTCAGTCCGAATCCCAGCTCCGCATGAATCCATCTTCATCCGAAGAATCGACTAAACTAAAGCTGACAAAATAAACAGCTAGTAAATCAAAGAAAAACTGACATTTTCAAAGAAAATCAAATAAAAAAAGATTAGAAAGGCTGAGACTGTAGCCCCAGCACAGGGAAGCCTAACTACTCCTGACGCTAGGCAGAAAGAAACTGAGTTGGGAGTGGTCACTGCAGGGGGGTATTGACCAGTGGGACAGCCCCCATGGGTGTGTATATGCAAATGCCTTTGTTCTTTTGACTAAGTCTTATGCCTAGCTACTCCTGCGCAGCGGAAGTCAATACCCAATAGTGATGACTTAGAGGAGGCGGCGACTGTCGGAAGACGTAAGAGAAATAGTGTTTTAATTTTTTTATAAGAGTGACAGGTGTAAGGGCGCTGATATAAATACTAAAATAGCTGATATGTGAATAATTGAAAAAACACTAATAATAACTATAAATATAAAAAATTCAGAATCAAGGTATTAAAGTGCATGTGCTCAGCAGTTATACATATATACATAAACCAGGAAAATAAATGAATATATCCCAAAATTCATGTGCAATTGTGCAATATGTGCAAATCACGCGACAAATAACATATAATATATCATCAACTTATTTAACCACTTGCCTACAGTGCACTTTCACCCCCTTCCTGCCCAGACCGATTTTCAGCTTTCAGCGCTCTCACACTTTGAATGACAATTACTCAGTCATGCAACACTGTACCCATACAAAATTCGTGTCCTTTTCTTCACACAAATAGAGCTTTCTTTTGATGGTATTTAATCACTACTGGTTTTTTTATTTTTTGTGCTATAAATAAAAAAATACTAAAAAAATTGTGAAAAAAAACACATTTTTCTTTGTTTCTGTCATAAAATTTTGCAAATTGGTAATTCTTCTTCACAAATTTTGGCCAAAATTTATATTGCTACTTATCTTTGGTAAAAATAACCCAAATAAGTGTATATTATTTGGTCTTTGTGAAAGTTATAGAGTCCACAAGCTATGGTGCTATTCATTGAAAATTGATCACACTTGATCACACCTGATGTACTGAAGGCCTAAAAAGTCAGGAAAGTACAAATACCCCCCAAATAACCCCTTTTTGGAAAGTAGACATTCCAAGGTATTTAATAAGGGGCATGGTGAGTTTTTTGAAGTTGTAATTTTTTCCCACAATTCTTTGCAATATGAAGATTTGTTTTTTTACAAATTGTCGTATTAACAGGTTATTTCTCTCACACAGCATATGTATACTTGCAACTACACCCCAAAACACATTCTACTACTCCTCCTGAGTATGTCGATACCACATGTGTGAGACTTTTTCACAGCCTAGCCACATACAAAGGCCTAACATCCAAGTAGCACCGTCCGGCTTTCTAGGAGCACAAATTACACATATAATTTCCTGACAACCTATCACACTTTTGAAGGCCCTGGAGCACCAGGACAATGGAAACCGCCATAAAATGACCCCATTTTAGAAAGCAAACAACCCAACGTATAATCTTTGAGGCATAATGAGTCTTTTGAACATGTCATTTTTTTCCACAAGTTTTTGGAAAATGTGGAATGAAAATGAAAATGCTTTTTTTTTTTACACAAAGTTGTCCATTTATGCAATATTTCTAACACATAGCATGTACATAGCAAAAATTGCACCCCAAAATACATTCTGCTATTCCTCCTGAGTATGGCGATACCACATGTGTGAGACTTTTTCACAGCCTGACCACATACAGAGGACTAACATCCAAGTAGCACCGTCCAGCATTCTAGGAGCATAAAGTACACATATAATTTCCTGACAACCTATCACACTTTTGAAGGCCCTGGAGCACCAGGACAATGGAAACCGCCATAAAATGACCCCATTTTAGAAAGCAAACAACCCAACGTAAAATTTTTGAGGCATAATGAGTTTTTTGAACGTGTCATTTTTTTCCACAAGCTTTTGAAAACTGTGGAAAGAAAATGAAAATGCTTTTTTTTTTTTTTACACAAAGTTGTCCATTTATGCAATATTTCTAACACATAGCATGTACATAGCAAAAATTGCACCCCAAAATACATTTTGCTATTCCTCCTGAGTATGGCGATACCACATGTGTAACACTTTTACACAGCCTAGCCACATACATAGGCCCAACATTCAAGTAGCACTTTACACAAAGTTGTCCATTTATCCACTTTAAGACTGGGCCTATTTTTGACACTTGGTGTTTACAAGCTAAAATAATTTTTATGCTAGAAAACTACTTAGAACCCCCAAACATTATATATTTGCTTTTAGCAGAGACCCTAGAGAATAAAATGGAGATCGTTACAATATTTTTTATCACACCATATTTGCGTAGCAGTCTTCCAAATGCAATTTTTTTAACAAAAATTCACTTTTTTTAATTAAAAAATAAAAAAACAGTAAATTTAGCCCAATTTTTTTCCATAATGTGAAAGATAATGTTACCCTGAGTAATTAGATACCCAACATGTCATGCTTCAAAATTGGGCACGTTCGCGGAATGGGGCCAAACATTGGTACTTAAAAATCCCCATAGGCAACATTTTAAAAATGTCTACAGGTTACCAGCTTAGAGTTACAGAGGAGGTCTAGGGCTCAAATTATTGCTCTCGCTCTAACGATCGCGGCGATACCTCACATGTGTGGTTTGAACACCGTTTACATATGTGGGCGGGACTTGCGTATGCGTTCGCTTCTGCGCGCGAGCTAACGGGGACAGGGCGCTTTAATTTTTTTTTCCTATTTATTTTATTTAATAATTTTTTATTTTTACACAGTTTTTAAAAAAAAAATGTTTTGATCATTTTTATTCCTATTACAAGAAATGTAAACGTCCCTTGTATTAGAAATAGGCATGACAGGTCCTCTTTATTGTGAGATCTGGGGTCAAAAAGACCTCACAACTACACTAAAAAAGGAAAAAAAAAAATTTTGAAAAAAAAAAAAAAACGAAAAAAAAAATGGCCCTTTAAACCGGTTGCTAGGCAACAACTTTTGACGTAGCTCCGGTCCTCCAAGACCATAGAGTCGAGTGAGGGGCATCTTGCCCTCACTCGACTTCCTGTCTCTGAGGATCCGGGACCGGATAATTTTCCCCGCTGCCGGCGGGTCCGGTAAGCTGGGAAAACGTCTAGGACGCGGCGGGAGGAGGGCACCTCTTCACCTGCACCGTTGCGGCGGATTCCGCGGTGAATCCGCCACTGAGACCACCCTTATCTGAAAGCCGACCTCCTGCCGTTTAAAAAAATACCAGGGTTATGGCAGCTATCTGCTGCCATCACCCCAGTATTTAGCTTTAATGGCCGATGTATAAATGACAACCTATCATTTTTGAAGGCCCCTCATATTTTTTACACATAGCATGTACATACCAAGAATTACACTACAAAATACATTCTATAAAGGAAAGTGTTAAAAAAAAGTATTACCTGTGGTTTTAGTAGTGCAGTTGTCCACAGAAGAGAGCATTAGTCCAGGCAGCAGGCAGGGATATGCTTAGCGACTACAATAGCAATTTTCCAGGCAGCAGGCAGGAATATAGTCTATAGTCAATACTGGGATATTGTCAGCACAGCCGCAGCATTTGTCCAAAGGAATTTTCCAGGCAGAGACATGGTCAGCACAGCCATAATATTCGTCCCGGTACACTGCAGACAATCATTGTACCACTCTCCAGCTAATATCATGCAGCAGGCAGAGGCATGGTGGTAGTAAGTCAGCTGAGGGCCTCGGTTAGGTAAGACCTGGGGACAGGGGTAGAGGCTTCTCCCACCCAAATCTCTTTGAAGCCTCCGGACTCCAGACCCTAATCCAGAATTTACAAAACCCAGAGAGAACCAAAAAATTGGTTTTCTCCATCCGGAAAAACAACTCTGGAGCCCCTCACATATGTGAGACCCCTGTGTACTACAGTAGCAGGGGGCGACAGATCAGTTCAAGCGGTAGGCAGAATCATAGTCGGTAAAACAAGCCAGGGTCAGTTCACGTGCAAGCAATCCAAGCGGCAGGCAGAAGCGTAGTTGAAAAACAGGCCAGGGTCAGTTCACAGGGAAGCAATCCAAACAGTAGGAAGTAGCGTAATCGATAAAACAAGCCAGGGTCAGTTCACGTGAAAGCAGTCCAAACAGTAGGCAGAGGCATAGTGGAAAAACAGGCCAGGGTCAGTTTATGTGGAAGGCAGTGGCATGGTTATATGAGGAAAATTGGTCAGCACAGATGAAAACGGGGAAATGGGCTAGTAATTTACGAATGTATGGTAACGTGTGAAGCATTCTCCAATGCACAGGCCAGTTTGGGAGGGACAGTACCGACAATAGAAGCTGGTATCTTTACGAAACCCCCTTTTGCTGCATACACAGCATCTTTTTTGGCGTCTTCGGCCTGCTTCAGACGGTGGAACGTAATCTGGAAAGTGGCGCTCACTAAGTCGGCTAACAGCCTCAGAGCGAAGGTTTTCTTGGGGGAGTCCTTGTGGGTAGATGAGGGTCGTGACAGTTTCCTCAATGAATTTTAGGAAGAAGATGGGGCTTTCAGTGGATTTGGTGTAGATTACATAAGCGTTATAAAAGGCCAATTGAAATAAATAAATTGCAACTTTCTTATACCAGAATCGGGACTTCCTTGTGGCTAAGTAGGGCTGAATCATTTGGTCGTTAAAATCCACCCCCCCATGTAAAGATTGTAATCCTGCACACATGTTGGTTTTTGAATGGGGCCTCTTCTTCTTCGAACCTCAACTGTGGTGTCGTTATGAATGGTGGACATCATGTACACATTTCTGTTATCCTTCCATCTCAAGGCCAGCACTTTGTTGTTTCTCAAGGCTGCTATTTCCCCCTTTCTCATTCTTTTATTTACTAAGGATTGTGGGAAGCCCTTCCTGTTCTTCCTGGTGGTTCCGCAAGGCCAGGGTTCCTTCAAGGTACAGATGTTTGAAGAGGGGCACGCTGGTATAAAAATTATCCAGGTATATGTGGTAACCTTTCCTCAGCAGTGGGTACGCCAAGTCCCATACAATCTTTCAATTTGTGCCCATGTAGGCTGGGCAGTCAGGGGGATTGAGCTGGGAATCTCTTCCTTCATATATGCGGAATGCATACAGATATCCCGTAGCTCTGTCGCACAGTTTATAGAATTTGACCCCATATTTGGACCTTTTGCTCGGAATGTATTGCTTTATTCCTAGCCGGCCTGTGAAGTGTAGCAGGGACTCATCTACACATATGTTTTGATCAGGGACGTAAAATTCTGCAAAACTTTGGGAAAGAAAATTTATGAGGGGGCGAATTTTATATAGCTTGTCAAAATTTGGATGATTTTGGGGGGGGGGGGGGGGCACTGGCTGTTGTCACTGAAATGAAGGAAGCGCATGATAATTTCATACCTGGACATTAGGGCAGAATATATGGGCATGGGTTGGGTGGACCAATAGCCATGACCAATAGACATGTCCTTCATTGTTTTTTGTAACCCCCATGTTTATGGTGAGGCCCAAAAACATTTTGAACTCCTCCAAAGTTAACTCTCTCCACTCAAACGGACGGGAATAGGAAGATTGGGGGTTGTTTACAATAAACTGCTGGGCATACAGATTCGTTTGGTCCACGATGTATTGCAGAAAATTGTTGGGCAAAAATAAATGGAGAAAATCAACTAACAAAAAATTTTCTGTATTGGCCTGCACACCTGGCTGTGCGGTAAAAGGGGGAATATTTGCTGATCCTGAGTTGGAGGGCAGCCATCTTGGGTTGGCAAGAGCATCTGGGAGGTGGATAGTGGCCCTGGCTCTTGGGGGATTTGACACTCCAGTGCTGGTAGAAGGGGGATTTGAAATTGGGAGTGATGCCGCAGCGCTGGTGCTGGGCCTGGACATTCGCTCCTGGGGTGTATCGCTGGTGGCAGTGCGGGGCCTGGGCATAGGATCCTGAGGTGTACTGGTGGTGGCAGTGCTGGTACTGGGCATAGGATCCTGGGGTGTATCCCTTGTGGCTGCCTGGTTTCCAGAGCGCCGTGCCCTTTTGGGAGGGACCCATTCTTCCTCCGAGTCCATCTCCGATCCGCTACTATTAGCGACTTCAAATTCCGAATTGGATTCGGAATTGGATTCAGATACTGATGAGAGCGCCCGGTGCCCTCATTAGTCATAGAGAGGATCTCAAACACCTCCTCGCTGCTGTACATCCTTTTTGACATTCTGGCTGTGCGACGGGTGACTGTGGATGATCACTGATGGGTGGCAGGTGACGGATAGGTGGCAGGTGACTGATAGGTGGCAGGTGACTGATAGGTGGCAGGTGACGATCACTGATGGGGTGACAGGTGACGCTGATTGATGGGGTGACAGGTGACGGGCGCTGGTCACCGATGGGTGACAGGTGCACCGCTGGCGATACTGATGGCAGTCTCTGTTGACAGGTGCACTTTATAGGTAGCGATTTTTGGGCACTCATGGTGACCGGTGACTGTTGGGTGACAGGTGCAATTGGGGGGGCTGATGACACTTTTTTTTTGTGCTTTTACACTGACAGGTACACAGATCAGTAACTCACTGTTTCTGGCTCTGCTCTCCTCACACTGGAAACGGTGTGTGAGGGGAGAAGAGCTAGTAACAGTGAGTTACTGCTCTGTGTTTACATTTGTGATGGGCTGTGAATGGATTCACAGCCCATCACGTGGTAATCAGCCACTGTCATTGGCTGTTTAACACTGTCGGTGACTAGCTGTGTTCCTAGGGAACACATAGCCACCGACATGATCGCGCATACGCGGTCATTTTCTGCGCTCCTCTATTGTGATCGGCTGTGTCATTGGAACACAGCCGATCACGTGGGAAACAGCCATGCCCATTGGCTGTTTCCCCCCTGCCGGTGACGGGCTGTGTCCTGGGGACACGCCTACACCGGCAGTGCAGGGCGGCGCGCACACGATCGCGCGCCTGCCCTGCCTGAATGGGCCGCCGTAATATGACGGCGGGCGGGCGGCAAGCGGTTAAAGTGCAAATGTGTGACACTAGTAGTCAAGAAATTATGACTCAATAGTGACATGTGTAAATCAATCAAATGTGATATTAATAAAGTGCTAAAAGGTGCTCTCATGAACAAAAATCCATATAGTGATTGTAGAGGTGGACAAAAATATCTTGTAGGTGAACTATATTCATCCAGTGTACTCAATCAGTGCTGCGGTGATCCAGTGAGCAGATGGTGAATAATATATATGCGCTCACCAGAAAGAAGTGGGTCTCACAGACCCTGCAGGCTTTAGATAATAAATAAACCACTTTCAATCCTCCTCCTTCAATCACTTTCCATGCATATTGGGTATGGCATTCATAAGGCTCCAAGGGAAAACATACTCCACTTATCTCTCTGCAAATAATGCTCCAGAAACCGGTGTATGATCCCTAAACAGCAGTCTCAATGGAGGGATATAGGAGACAGGAAGCCCAGGATAGTGTAATAAAGTTTAATACATGAAAAGCAAATAATAAAAAATGGGGTGCTTACATATTCAGGTGCTTTCCTAGCACCAAAAAGAAGGCTGTTAGATATTCAGAACCGCCGCTGATCCTGTCTTCCGGCAGGTATAGCTTCAGGGCTGTCCAGGAGTCAATGGAGGTGATAGCGTGCGTTCTGCACTACGCTCCACCGCCAGGAAGTGACGTTTACGGGTCAATAGTTCAGGCTTAGACCACTAGGGCAGCAGATATAATATTTTTTATCTTTTTTGGACCAAGCGCCTTCATTTCGGTTTTATTCTAATTTTTTATGTCATATGATAATTGCACAGCAGTTTATCAAACGTAAATTTTTGGGAAAATACACTAAAGTTCATTTTAGTGTAAACAAACACAATATAATACCAAATTCTTTGGTAAAATATAAAAGATGATGTGGCAATGCTTGCATTAAAGTAAAAAATGTCCCAGCAATTTTGTCACCCCTTCAACTCCCCTATACTTACCGGAGTCCTATCTTGATCCAGCTCTCTCCTCTCTTTTTGCTCACAGAGGATGCAGCAAGAGCCATTGACTTCTACTGCTCTCAATCAAATCCTGTGGGCAGAGTAGGATGGAGCTTTGTGTGTCAATAGACTCACACAGCCTGGCTCAGGATCGAGCCCGCTGGTGCGCCCTCATAGGAAGCAGCTTCCTATGGTAGCGCACTGAGATTATGAGGAGACTGGAGCTCCAGTGGGGGACCCCAGAAAAGGACGTTCAGGGCCACTCTGTGCAGTATAACAAGTTTGCTATGCTCCCAAAAAAAATAAAATACCCTTTACTGCTTGATAACTTTGGGCAGGTGACGGGTACTCTTAATGGAGAAATCAGTGTTCTCCCTGCCCTCAAACACAAATCATGTTTAATCAGCTGCTTTCCTGGCTGTAACAGCCAGGGAATGACAGCTCTGAAACTGGAAGTGACAAAAACCTTGACACTTCCAGCTTCATTTGTCACAGAAGAGATCAAGGAAAAGATGTTCCTCCATCTCCTCTGCTGGAAGGCTACAAGGTCTCGGGCAGCAGAAGGTTCCTTCTCAAGACTGTAAAAGTACACCCTGGATCACTTTTACATGACACCTGAACACAGGCTGAAAAAAATGGTACCAGGATTATGGCTGCAGCTGCACCCATGATCCTGGTATAACCACTTGCTGATAGGGCGTTTTAGTTTTGCAAGCAAGTGGTGGTTTTATTGCCTGCACCTCTGTACATCACAGAGATGAGCCACTTCACAGGCAAGATGAGGAAACCCTCCCCAGGCATGGTATTTAAAGGTATTGGACAATTTTAATGTTACACTTTAGGCATTTAACCACTTTACCACTAGAGCATTTTGCTGTCTTACGTCTGGGCCACTTTTTGCGATTCGGCGCTGTGCGACTTTAACTGACAATTGCGCGGTCGTGCGACGCCGTACCCAAACAAAATTTACGTCCTTTTTTTCCCACAAACAGAGCTTTCTTTTGGTGGTATTTGATCACCTGTGCGATTTTTACTTTTTGCGCTATAAACAAAAAACAAGATTTGTAAAATCTTACCTGTAAAATTCCTTTCTCTGAGTCCTCCGACAGTCACCGCCTCTTCATATTCGTCACAATGGGTAATTGACCTTTGCTCTGTAGGAGTAGCTAGGCAACAGAATATGTCAATATTAAAGCTTTTAGCATATCCCACCCCCAGGGGGTGGTCCCCTCAGTCAATACCCTCCTGCTTCCTGTTCCATACCTCAGTTTCAGTAGAATAGCAGTAGAGTACATAAACAAAACCCCAAAAGAGGGGCGGGGGCGGCGACTGTTGGAGGACTCAGAGAAAGGAATTTTACAGGTAAGATTTTACAAAAATTCCATTTTCTGTTACGTCCTTCGACAGTCGCCCCCTCTTCATATTCGTCACAATGGGGACGTCCCAAAGCAGTGCAAACATGAGGGGTAGGAAACGCAACCGCGCCTAAGGCAATGCAGTCTCCACATCAGAGAAAGTAACCTTACCAAAGGAAGGAAACCAGCTGGGCAGCATGAAAAAAACTTTGCTCAACAGGAGCAACAACCCAGGAAGAACAAATAACCTAGGGATAAAAACATCCCAAACAGCCAAGGGCCCAAAAACAAGGGACCTTAAGGTAAGAACCTTGCGGCCAAAGGAAGCATCTGCCGATGCCTGAACATCCACTTTGTAGAACTTTGAGAAGGTGTGAACGGACGACCAAGTCGCCGCCTTACACACCTGGGCCACAGAAGCCCGATGATGACAGGCCCAAGACGTACTCAGAGATCTGGTAGAGTGCGCCTTCACAGGCATAGGAGGAACCTTCCCCTTCAAAGCATATGCCTGCTCAATGGTCTGTCTGATCCATTTGGCGATGGTAGAAGCCGACGCCGCCATGCCCTTCCGAGGTCCCTCAGGAAGGACAAAGAGAGAATTCGTCTTGTGAAAGGATTTTGTCGAATTCAGGTAAACCCTGATCGCCCTAACAACATCCAAGGAATGTAAGGCCACCTCCTTCGGATGCTTAGGCTCCGCGCAAAGCGAAGGCAAGACAATGTCCTCATTGAGGTGAAATTCCGAAATCCTTTTCGGAAGAAAAGAAGGATTAGGTCGCAAGACCACCTTATCCAAGTGGATTACCAGATACGGAGACCTGCAGGACAAAGCTGCCAGCTCCGAAACTCTACGAGCCGAAGTGATCGCCACCAAAAAGGCGACCTTTTTGGACAACAGAGGCAACGAGATCTCCCTGATCTTTTCAAAAGGAGCATGTTGTAACACGGACAGAACAAGGTTCAAGTCCCATGGAGGCAAAGGCTCCCTCCTAGGAGGGACCAGGTGTAGCACCCTTTGAACAAAGGTGCCAACCAGAGAATTAGATGCCACAGGGCGTTGAAAAAGAACGGCCAGAGCAGAAATCTGACCCTTAATCGTGGCCAAAGCCAAACGCTGGTCCACGCCCGTTTGAAGGAAAGCCAACACTCTCGAAACCGAGTATGAGTGAGGGGAATACCCCCTGGACTCACACCAGGCAAAATAGGCCTTCCAAGTACGGTAGTATATCTTCCCCGAAGAGGCCTTTCTAGCATTGATCAAAGTATGAATGACCTCCGGAGAGAGACCCCTATCCTTCAGGACCTCGGTCTCAATAGCCAGGCCGTCAAATCCAGCGACTGTAAAGCAGGATGGAATATCGGTCCTTGAGACAGAAGATCTTCCCGAAGAGGCAGACGCCATGGAGCGTCGACCGCCAGATTCACGAGGTCTGCGTACCAAGACCGGCGAGGCCAGTCTGGCGCCACCAGAATCACCGTTTTTGGTTCCGAGGACAACCTGCGAAGGAACCGGGATAGCAACTGAATTGGTGGGAATGCATACATCAGACGATACTGATGCCACTGAGCCACTAACGCGTCTGACGCATCTGCCCGAGGATCGCGCGTCCTTGCCACGAACCTTCCCACCTTGTTGTTCAGACGAGACGCGAACAGGTCCACATCCGGAAGACCCCACTTCGCGCACAACATCTGGAAGACCTCCGGGTGGAGCGACCATTCCCCCTGGTCCAGAGTCTGGCGGCTCAGATAATCCACCTGCCAGTTGTCCACCCCCGGAATGTGAACTGCCGTTATCGCCGGGACGTGCGTCTCGGCCCAAGACAGAATGCCGGCTACTTCCCGAGCCGCTCGAGCACTCCTGGTGCCCCCTTGGTGGTTGATGTAGGCCACCGCTGTGGAATTGTCTGTCTAAACCCGAACCGGACAGCCCTGAAGCTTGTCCGTCCAGCGTTGAAGGCAAAGATTTATTGCCCGCAATTCCAGAATGTTGATCGGAAGGGAAGATTCCTCCTCCGACCAAGTTCCCTGGGCGGACAGAACGCCCAGAACACCACCCCAGCCCGACAGGCTGGCATCCGTGGTGATCACCGTCCACGAAAGCGGACGAAAAGACTTGCCCCCCGACACCGCCGGGGACTGCAGCCACCACAGAAGATTGCTTCTCGTGCGAGGACTCAACGATATCTGAAGATCCAGAGATTGTGGTCGCCCGTCCCACCTGGACAGGATCTCCGCCTGGAGATCCCTCGTGTGAAACTGGGCGAAGGGAATCGCCTCGAAAGCCGAGACCATCAAACCTAAACACCTCATCCGGAGGGATGAGCACGGAAAGTCCCGAAGGGACCTGACTTCGTCCTGAAGCGTTTTGAGCTTGTCTTCCGGTAGGAAGACTCTTGCCTGAACTGAATCCAGAATCATACCCAGATAGGGAAGACGAACCGACGGGCACAGCGTCGATTTTGGGAAGTTTATCGTCCAACCAAACTCCTGCAGAGTTTGCATCGTGACGGACAGGTCCTTCACCAGACCCTGACTGGTCGCAGACCGAACCAGAATGTCGTCCAGATACCCCAGGATTGAGATACCCTGGGCTCTCAGTAAGGCCAGAACCGGTGCAAGCACCTTGGTGAAAACCCGCGGAGCCGAAGCGAGACCGAAGGGTAACGCCACGAATTGATAATGATCCTCCGCAATGGCAAAACGAAGGTACCTTTGGTGACCCTCGAAAATGGGGATGTGTAGGTACGCATCCTTCAAGTCGATGGAGGCCATGAATTCTCCCGGAACTAGAGCAGCCACCACCGAGCGCAGGGATTCCATGCGGAACTTGCGAACCCGCACAAAGCGGTTCAGAGCTTTCAAGTCCAGAATTGGAGTACCTTGCCCTCCTTTCTGGGCACAGTGAACAGATTTGAATAAAACCCCCGAAATCTGTCCCGATGAGGCACCGGAACCACCATTCCCTGAGCCCGCAGGTCCTGCACCGCCAGGTGCAGATCCCGCAAACGCTCCGGAGACAGTTGAAGGTTTGAGGGAAAAAACCTGTTCGCCGGCCGAGACAGGAACTCGATCTTGTACCCGGACCGAACGATCTCCTGAACCCACCTGTCCCGAACGCGGGCCAGCCAGGGTTGAAGAAAACCTAGCAAACGTCCCCCCACCCCAGAACTGGGTGAGGGCGTCCCTTCAGGCCGCGTTGTTATGGGCAGCGGATCCGGACTGGCCGGACTTTTGCTTACCTGCCCACGGTTTCTTTTGGGAGCCTTGACCCTTGAAGGGCTTGCCCTTATAGCGCGACCGAAAGGCACGAAAGGACCCCTGAGGGGGCCTAAACGAAGCGTGCTTCTTACCTTGAGCGCCCTTAGCCTTGTGAGATTGGGGCAAGAGCGTGCTCTTACCCCCAGAGATCCCCTTAATCAGCGTATCCAGTGAGTCGCCAAAAAGGCGAGATCCCGAATAGGGAAAATTAGCCAAAGTCTTGCGAGACGATTGGTCCACAGACCAACACTTTAGCCAAATCAAACGGCGTGTCAACACCGCCACGCTGTGCACACGTGCAGCCAAAGGAATTACATCCAATTCCGCATCACACAAATACATGACCCCCTGATGGATCTGATCCACCATTGCCAAAGTCGTCGGCGGGGCAGAATCAGCCACCAGGACGCGCCTGAGTACTTGCGTCCAATCCGCGACAGCCTGAGCTGCCATAAGGGAAGCAAAAATATCTTTTAGCATGGAACCGGTAACCGAGTAAGTATGACGGGCAAGAGACTCCAGTCTCCTGTCCGTAGGTTCCCGGAACACCGGGGTATCCTCTGCCGGAATCGCAGTGGATTTATTCAAAACTGCCACCGCGTGATCCACCGGAGGCGGCACACACCAACGTTCATCAGTGGCGGGTGTGAAGGGATAACGCAGCTTGAACCTACTTGGCACAGCAAAAGGCTTTTTTAGATTGCGCCTTTGTTCACTAACAGCGCGCTGAAAATCCTCAGTACAAGGAAAAACCTGCGATGTTTTGCGCCTCCGCTGTGTCCCATAAGAAGCCAGAATGGCAGGTGGACACGGTTCATCCTGTAAATGCAGCGTTTGTTTAATAGAAGCAACCAATTCATCCATGATTGCAAGCTCTTCAGACGAGCCAGGGGGAGAATCATCAACCCCCTCAACCTCTGCATCCCCCTCCGACCCTGCAAAGTCCAGGGACGAACAGGACTCCGATAAGGGGACCCCAGCCATAGCAGCCCCATCACCTTCGCCCTCTGAATCAGAGGAGATTGAAACTCTGGGCCGTTTAGTGGATTGAGCCGCCACAAGCATCTGCACCTGAGCAGCCAGGTTAGCCACAACTGTGGCCAAATCGCCCCCCTCAGGGGAAACAGCAGCAGCCCCTTGTCCACCCAGTAAAGGGGGAGGAAATTTGCTTTCCTGAGAATCCATGCCCCCAGAAGTGTATAGGAGGAAAAAAGGGTAACTGCCCCTTTAAAAGCGCGGCGAGCGCAGCCCACCGCTCACACACACCTGCACAAGTCGACCCCCACAGGGAAAACTACAAACTTAGGCAAGGAACACAGGACTAAGGAGGATAAAAACCTGGAGAGATCACTGCTGCTGCTGTATCGATCGGTGTGCCCAGGGAAAAGGAAGTGATGTACCAGAAGCCGCTCCTATAATGCCTATGGAAGGCTACAAGAAAATGGCCGCCGGGGGAGGAGGTAAATGCAGTGCTACACGAGGCCAGAGCGATCGCCGCCAAAATGGCGGCGTTTGGCGCCAAAACCGCCGCTCCCAGCTTATAGAAGAAGCCCTCATAAGCCTGTAGTTAACATTAAAATGGCGGACCGCAGCAGCGGCCGCCGCATGTTGCACAAAACATGTACCACAGCATGCCCTACAACATATAGCATGTCACACAGAGAAATCACACAGTTAGTAACACAGAACAGTGTATCACAGCCCCCCTCCTTGCAGCCCACAGCAGCATCCAGACAGGGAGACCCATAGTGTGAACAGACATGCAGGGTTACACAGTCCCAGACTGACACCCACTAAACAGACAGGTCCCCACACAGAGTACACTTACCTTCTGAATGGCGTGGGGAACCTGCACAAGCGATCAAGCCACTGCACATGTGACAGGGAGAGTCGCAGCCAGGACGCAGCAGAACTGCGGTGCGAAACCGCATGGCGTCCAGTGAGGTAGCCACCTCACCACAGCATCCCTGCAGCGAACAGGGATGGGTCGTTCACATATGCCAGGAAAAATACCTGACTGAACGCTCAATGGCAGGCTGGGAAGCCACTGACCCACAACCTGCGACCAGGGGGGCCAGCCCGAGACCCAGCCCGCACGATCCTCTTCATCAGAAGAACTAACTAATGCTGACAAAAGTAACAGCTAAGTAAAGAGAGAGAAAAAAACTCAAATAAAATCAAAAAGAAGATAAAGGCTGAGACAAAATGCCCCAGCACAGAAACAGCCAGGTGACTCCTGAAAGCTAGACAATGAAACTGAGAATGGAACAGGAAGCAGGAGGGTATTGACTGAGGGGACCACCCCCTGGGGGTGGGATATGCTAAAAGCTTTAATATTGACATATTCTGTTGCCTAGCTACCCCTACGGAGCAAAGGTCAATTACCCATTGTGACGAATATGAAGAGGCGGCGACTGTCGGAGGACGTAAGAGAAAAAGAGCGTTTATTTTGAAAAAAATAACAATATTTTTAACATTTTTTTATATGAAATTCCCCCCCCAAAAAAATGTAAAAACCAATTTTTTTTACATTTTTTGGCCAATTTGTTTTCTGCTACCTATGTTTGGTAAAAAAAATCACAATAAGCGTATTTTGATTGGTTTGCGCAAAAGTTATTGCGTTTACTAACAAAGGGAAATATTTCTGTCATTTTTGGTGTTTTTTTTTAATGCGTAATGGCGGCGATCTGCGATTTTTTTTGCGGGACTGCGACATTCCGGCGGACAGATCGGACCCTTGACTGACATTTTTGACACTTTTGGGGGTACCAGTGACATTACTACAGTAATCAGTGCTATATATATATTCACTGTTACTGTTAAAATGACACTGGCAGGGAAGGGGTTAATTTTATTGGAGAGGGAGGGGTTAATGTATGCCTGGTGCTTACTAACGTGTGTGGGGGGAGGTGACTGAGTGACACAAGGACAGATCCAGGGTTCAGCTATGCTGAACCCTGAAATCTGACCCTGCCTGTCACTTAGGAGATCCGCCCGCTCTGTTTACACAGGCGGGCGTATCTCCAAACTAGATTCCCTCGACGATCGGGGAAGAGCGGCGGCGATCGCCGCCGCTCCTCCCCTGCCCCGACTCCCGCTGTGACTAAAAACAGCGGGAGCGAGCCTCCGGTGGTGCGCGCGCGCCGCCGAGAGAGGGGAATGTCTGGTGACGTAGACCTACGTCGCCAGACGATAACGAGCCACTGTGCTGCAGTAGCAGCACAGTGATTAGTGGTAAAGCGGTTAAAGGGTAACTCCACTTTCTTGGGAATAAAATAGCAAATAAAAAAATATAGTATAGCATATACAGTTGCTACACAGGTCATATTGTAATTGAATGTAATTAAAAATTACTATTATTTTTCAGTCTGCAGCTGTATTTTTCTATTAAAGTGATATTAAAGTCTTGTTTTTCGTTTTTAAATTGCAAACATATACTTACCTGCTTTGTGCAATGGTTTTGCACAGAGCAACCTTGATCCTCCTCTTCTGGGGTCCCCCCGCCAGTACTCCTGGATACTACTGTCTTCAAGTACCCCACTAGCAAACCGCTTGCTAAGGGATGTACTTGTGCGGGCTCACTCCCAAGCCTTACTGTGTGAGTCTATAGACACACACACACACAGTATGGCTCACAACCTCCTCCTCATCACTGAATTTGATTGACAGCAGCAGGAGTCATTGGCTTGTGTGGAGAGAGACATTGCTCTTGGGTACAGCAATGGGCCGAGATCAGGCTCAGGTAAGTATTTAGGGGGAGCTGCACCTAAAAGGTTTTATACCTTAATGCAGATGATACATTAAGGTGAAAAAAAAACTTTAGCCTTTACACCTTTAACTGCTTCCTGACCATCCGCCACCTTTTTACTGCGGCAGGGTGGCTCTCCTGCACAAATTGACATAGACCTACATCGGTCTCGTGCAGGAAGCTAGGGGGCCAGCGCGCGCTGCCAGCCCCACTCGGCAGCGGGTCAGGTGGCTACGATTGCCGCCTGACACCCGCGATCGCTCCCCGCTGAGAGAGAAGAACAGTCAGCTTTTGTAAACACAGCTTACCGCTCTTCCCCCTGAACTGATCATAGAGCCCATGTGATCCTTCTATATAGGATCACATGTCTCTATGGTAGTTTCAGAAGCCACACCCCCCACAGTTAGAATCACTCCCCTAGGCTCACAATTAACCCCTTGATCACCCACAGGGTTAAACCCTTCACTGCCAATGGCATTATTACAGTAACAGTGCATATTTTTAGCACTGATTACTGTAGTAATGTCACTGGTCCCCCCAAAAGTGTCAAAAATGTCAGTTAGAGGTCCGATTTGTCCGCCGCAATGTCGCAGTCCCGCAAAAAAGCGCAGATCGCTGCCATTACTAGTAAAAAAAATAAATAAATAAAAATGACATAAATCTTTCCCGTAGTTAGTAGACGCAATAACTTTTGTGCAAAACCAATCAAAATACGCATATTGCATTTTTTTTAACCAAAAATATGTAGCAGAAAACAAATTGGCCAAAAATGTTAAAAAAATTTAGATTTTTTAATTTTTTTTTTCAGAATGTCATATAGCAGAATGTGAAGAATATTTTTTTTTTTTTTCAAAATTGGCACTCTTTTTTTGTTTATAGCACAAAAAATAAAAATTGCACAGGTGATACAAATACCACCAAAAGAAAGCTCTATTTGTGGGAAAAAAAACATCAATTGTATTTGGGTACAACGTCGCACAATCGCGCAATTGTCCGTTAAAGTAACGCAGTCCTGAATCGCAAAATAGGGCCTGGTCAGGAAGGGGGGAAATCCTTCCAGTCTTAAAGTGGTTAAATGCAATGCAATATGGCACCCTATTGATGATGTACAGAATGCTGCCCCCCCCCCCCCCCAGAAATGTAATTTCCTGCTTGTGTGATTGGCTTACTGATTTCCCCAGAAGTCAGTACTAAGATACAAGTTAGATTTTGGGCATCCCCTGCAACAGAAAAAGTCATTTTTGGTGAGATACTCCCAAAGGAAAACACGTCTAAAGGGATGCAGATCCTGGCACTTTCCTCATTAGAATCCTGCAAGTGCAGCAGCTGACTGATAATTATAAAATCACTCATTCCCTTTGCACTTGGACACAGATAAACAGCTACTTATTCAAAATAACAAAGGGTAGGGACAGGGCTTTACAAATTTGCTTTGAATCTAGGAGCAAGCTAAAAAAGTTAGGAGAAAGTTTTTAACTAACAAAGATCACTGACCTGTGTACAGAGCCCTTTGTGTTTATAAACACAGGACTCTGTGCTGTGATTGGACAGCTGATCAGCGGGTCTCAGCCATAAATCATTAGCCAGGACCTGCTGATGAAATCCTGCTGTTGCTAGTGTTAGCGCAGATCAGCGAGGAGTGCACACCTAACCAGGAACAGGCTGGATGATGTACATGTTTGTTATCCAGCCTGCTCATGCCACTCACCCGCAGTAAATGTTCTGTGACCAGGTGGGAAGAAGTTAACATATCTATAAGGAGGAAGTTGTGATGAATTTTTAAATTTTTTAGTTTTTGAGATGTGGGAACCCACCTAATTTAAGTGAACCTCCCTTAGGCTAGGTTCACACCTGTGTGGCCATGCGGGTTGCGAGGGTACGAGAGCCCATTCAATTGAATGGGCTGGCGTGCCCCGCCACACACAAAAAAGAAGTCCCTGCACTATTTTTTAAATCGCAGCCTGCACAGGAACAAAGGTTTCCAGTATGGGTGCAATTTCCAGTGAGGCCGGCGTGCCATTAGGATAAATGGCAAACTCCCACATTTCTCTGTGTGAGTGGTTTTGGCTGCTGGTATTTGTGCGGGTCCTGCAACAGCACCACCCGCACAGATGTGAATCCAGCTTTAGAGACCAAACGTGGGTCTCAAAGTGAGGGGGGGCGCTGATATAAGGGGACTCTGATCTAATGGGGGGTCTGTAAAGGGGGCGCTTATATAAATTGACTCTGATCTAATGGGAGCCTGTACAGGGGGGTGCTGATATAAGGCGACTGTTATCATGGTTGGTCAGCAACCATTATATCAGTAGTCAGCATCCCCCATTAGAGACCCCCATTAACTCACAGTCGCTGAACTTCAAGTGGTTATACTGGGATGATCATCCCGGTATTGTTTTTAGTGCCGATGGTGGGCTCTCTTGTAAAAGCAATCCTAGTGGCTATGTAGCCGCTGGATTGCTTTTACAAGCAGGGGGAGGGGACGTCTCCCCTCCTGCCGCCTTCTGCGGCTCTCTCGGGCTGTCCCATCCCAGGGGAACCCCAATCGAACCAGCTAGCGCTGGAAGCACCGGCTGATCAGAGGAAAACAGAGACTAGAACGGCGCTGTTCGGCATAGTATAGGAAACTAGAAGCGATGAGCATATATCACTTCCGGTTTACCAGGATGTAAATGCTATCATTTTTAAAAATGAAAACCATTTGATTTGATTCCTGTGATCAAAAGCTTTTAAGGGCAGAGGCAGGATCTGAGATCTAATAGACCCCAGATCTATTTATGAAGAGTACCTGTCACTGACTATTGCTATCACAGGGGATATTTATATTATAAAAGTGATACAGGCGAACACATGCGTTGGTACTGCATGCACACAAACAACGATCAGTCCCAAACATGTAGGGTATCCCCACATCAAAACACATCGAAAGCAGTGGCAGTAATTCTATCACCAGACCTACTGTGTAAATGTAAAAAAAACAAAAACAAAAAAGAAAGCTGCGCAAATACTGTAAGACATAAAAAATTGCAAAACCCACCAATTTATTCTCTAGGACTTCTCCTTTTACAAAATATATAATGTTTGGTTTTTCTAAGTAATTTTCTAGCAAAATAAAATAATAAAAATGATTTTCACATTTAAACAAAAGTGTCAGAAAAAGGCCTGGCCCTATTGATTTCCATAAGCAATTCAGGTCTACGTCTACATTTATTTAACCACGTACCTGGTACATCACTGGACTTCAAGTGGTTGTACCAGGATAATGCCTGGAGCTGCAGGCAACACCCTGGTACCATTTTTTTTTTTTTAGAGCTGATGGTCAGCTCTCTTGTAAAAGCAATTGGATTGGCTAACTAGCCACAAGCAGTGGGAGGGAACGTCCCCACCCTCCTGCTGCCTTCCATGGCTCCCTCGTCCCACTGGGAGACCCAAGCTACCAGCTGGCACATTCGCCAGTTGGCCGGAGACCCATACAAAGTCAGAATTAATTGCTTCTGGTTTACCTGGTTGACAACGGTGACATTTTTTGAAAGTCCAAAGTATTCAAAAACGCTGATCTTGACTTTTTAAATCTTTCAAGAACAAGGGAGGGATTTGGGGTCTTATTATCTCCAGATCCCTCCCTAAAGAGTACCTGTCATGTGCCTACTGCTCTCACAAGGATGTTTACATTCCTTGTGACAGCAATAAAAGTGATCAAAAAAATGTAAAGCAACAGTGTAAATATAAAATAAATGAATAAAAAAAAAGTAAAGTGCCCCCCCTCCCCAGTGCTAGCGCACAAGGGTGAACGTGTGTGTCGGTCCCACGCACACGCAAACAGCGATCTTTCCACACATGTAAGGTATCGCTGCGAACGCCAGGTCAGGGGTAATAATTTTAGCACTGGACCTCCTCTGTAGATATAAAGTGAAAGCCTTTAAAGGCTTTTAAAACGTTGCCTATGGAGAGTAAAATGTACGTAATTTGTTGCTGCAGCATGGGCGTGTGCAATTTTAAAGCGTGACATGTTTAGTATTTATTCACTTGGCTTGACATTATCTTTTATACAGGCATACCCCACTTTTAAGTACACAATGGGACCAGAGCATGTATGTAAAATGAAAATGTACTTAAAGTGAAGCAATACCTTTTTTCATTTCTCAATGCATGTAAATACACTAGCTCCATAGGAAATCTTGGTCAGCTTGACATGGCATTGCTCCGAAACCATGTGACAAGGACACCAAGCTTGGGGAGCATGTTAAGGGGATCCAGGACTATGACATAGTAGATTACTTAGGCAAGCTGGCCAGCCAAAAACAGGATATGTTGTAGTCCTGGGTCCCCTCTCGGTGCTCCCTAAGTTTGGTATCCTTGTCACTTATGGTTTGGGAGCAGTGCCATGTCAAACTGACCAAGATTTCCTATAGACGCCAATGTTAAAAACCGGGAGTAGTGTCATGCCAAGCTGAACAAGCTGTGTCCTTACTCGCGAGTGTACTTAAAGCAGGGTATGCCTGTATTTTACAAAAAATTGGGGTTTTTTTTTTTTTGCATAAAAATTTGAAAAAGTGTATTTTTTTGCAAAAATTGTGTTTAAAAAACTGCTGTGCAAACACTGTCATATAAAATTACAGAACCCACCAATTTATTTTCTAGGACCTCTCCTTATACAAAATATATAATTTTTGGGGATTCTAATATTTTCTAAAAAAAAAAAACCTGATTTTTTTTGTAAACAAAAGTGTCAGAAAAAGGCCTGGTCCCACTGATTTCCATAAGCAATTCCGATCTACATCTAAAATCTCTTTAACCACTTACTGCCCGCCCACCGTCAAATGGTGGCGGAGCGGTGCAGCTCTCCTTCTGGGATGCCGTCATATGAACGGTCTCTCTCGGGAGCGATCGTGGCCGTGCCATGTTGCTAGGACACGGCACGAACCCGATCTTGGTAAAGAGCCAATGACATTGGTGTCCAATCACAGCCGGTCACATGTAAATGACGAAGTGCCGTTTTATCGGCTCTCCTCGCCTCACACTGTCAGAGTGTGTGGCGAGGAGAGCCGATCAGCAGCTCCTCCTCAAAGGGGAGACTAGGACAGGTAATCTGGCCACTAATCATCAGTGCCCTGATTACAGAAAAGTGAAAAAACAGTGCTAATGAGTGCCCATAGTGCTGCCAGTCAGTTCCCATCAGTGACTGCTCATCTGTGCTTATCAGTGCCGCCTATCAGTGCTCATCAATGCCATCTATCAGTGCGGAATATCAGTACATCCTCACCAATGCCCATCAGTGCAGCCAATCAGTGCCGCTTCATCAGTGAAGGAGAAAAATTACTTATTTTAAAAATTTACTCACAGAAAATCAGAAAAAAATTTCCGTCTTTTTGTAAGAAATAAAAAACCCAGCGGTGATTAAATACCACCAAAAGAAAGCTCTATTTATGTGAGAAATAAAATGATAAAAATGTCATATGGGTACAGTGTAGCATGACCACACAATTGTCATTCAAAGTGTGACAGCGCTGAAAGCTGAAAATTGCCCTGGGCAGGAAGGGGGTGAAAATGCCCTGTATTGAAGTGGTTAAAGTTCACAAAACCCTGCTGGAACCAAAGCCAGGACAACTCAGCTCACGCAAACTCAGCAAGTAAGGTCAAATTGTATCCCAACCCCCTTCCCGCAGACAACAACCAACTGTCTCTACCCACCTAACTAGGGTGAGGGGAAAAGAGGTCCTACTCTATACATATTCTCTCATTCATTGGCAGAGCTGTCACTCTGTCCAGGTTATACACTGTCCTTCCTATTCTACCTCATACATAAAGCAATATTAGAGCTTTTCTTGAGCCTGGCGAGGAGAAGAGACCTACGAAGAACGCCTTGCACTATACAGCCCACCGAGCTCCTCTAACACTGCACGTATTATTACACTACAGTGGAAAATCGCGTTTTGCTCCGGAAGCGGAAGTGTCCTGTCAGGTCATGGCACTTCCGGGGTCAGAAGCGCTGAATGTTTTTGCCCAGGAGCAGTGTATGAGGGGGCCAGGGTGAGCTGTCAGGAAGGGCCATCTGTCAGACGATCGGATGGCCGGAGTAGCTGAGTGAAGTGCGGCAGGTAGGTGGCTCTGTGCACGTTATAGAGGCGACTTCTGATCTCGGCACAAGTTTCGCTGGCAGTGCACGCAGTATTGTGCGGTATTGGAAGGTTTGGTTACTGAGGTTCTCGGCTTCCTTGCTTGTCTCTACTTTTTGTCCTCACTTTATGCTGCGCTTTTACCTGATTTCCTGTACAATAAACGTGTTCGCTAACAGGAAGAGAAAGTCGCACTTGTGGCTGTGATTCTGTGAAGTGACAGCTGCAGTCAGAATGACATTCGTCTGAGAACTCCTGTCAGAGGTTTATTGCTGTTTATTGTGTCTGCTTTGAAACTTTCTTAATACTTCCTGTTCTGATGACACCTGTTAGCAGTGGAAGGTGGGGGGAGGTGTTTACTAAAACTTTTAGCAGCTGTGTATAGTAACCAATCAGCTTCAGGTTATTGAAGCTTTGAAAATAAAAGCTAGAAGCTAATTGGTTGCCATGCTTATGCCTCGTACACACGCAACGATTATCGGCCGACCGATCGGCCTTCTTTTGTCCAGTGTTGTTGTGTTGGTTGGAATGTGCCCTAGACTGCACACGAATTTTCTCGGCCAACAAAAATCAACTTCAGAAGTGATGTCATGTGCTGGTTTACTTTCCGTGTGTTTTTTCTTCTCTGAGCATGCCCAGTCTTGCTCATCAGATTTTTGTCTGCCGAATCTGTACCGACTGACGGAAAATCGGCCGTTGTGTTGACGGCCAACAAAAATTTTATAGCCTGCACACCAGATTTTTTTTTTCGCCCGAAAAGTCGGAGTCGGTTGTCGAAAGTATCATACTAACAAGCTGAAAATCGGCCGATCGGACGTTGGCCGAAAATTCCCGGCCAATAATCGATGTGTGTGTACGAGACATATGTTTCTCTAGATTCAGCCCAATCCAGTGTGTCTTAGGCCTTGTTTACCTTCGTTTTGCTGTCTGAAGAGTGATCAGTGTTTACTGTGATCACTGTCTGAAGAGTGACAGTGACCGTGATCACTGTCTGAATAGTGATCAAGGCCCCTTTCACATGGGCGATCCGATCCACCTGTCAGTTTTTAAGGCGCACCTGATTGGATGCTCCCTGCATCCCTATGGGGCAGCAGATGTCAAACGAAGACATCTCCGCTGCTATCTAATTCCGATCCTGTCCATGAAATCCAGACAGATGGAAACCCTATTTTCCATCCGTCCGGAGGATCGCATGGGATGAGAACGGACAGGCAGTCCGTTCTCATCCGATCTCACCATAGACAGCGGGGATCTGACAGCTCCGTCTCTGCACACAGAACGGAGACGGAGCTGTCATCCACCTGCTCAGCGGGGATCGTCAGATCGATCTCCCCGCTGAGCAGAACAGACTCCGTCACCGTGCGAAAGGGGCCTTATGCATCCCCGTGCAGATAAATACGTCCTTTGCATTGATACACTCTGTGTGAATGAGGCCTAATAGCACAGCTAGTCACACAGGGTGGATTTGATTTGAATACCAAGTAAAAAGGCTCGATTTAAAATCATAATTTTTTAAAGAGCAACTGTCATCTCTGTCCCGCAGCGGCTCCTCCTCTGACCCACTGTTAACTCCCTCACAGTCCCATTCACTTTAATGGGGCGGCTGGTGATGCGGCAGTGACACAACAGGGAAGGGACATGACGGCAGCAGGTGAGTGGATGCCCGCTAACAGGTGCTGCCATGATGGATCTGAAATATCAGGTGCTCTTTAAATGTAAGAACTCATTCTTGCTGGTTAGTGTAAAATGGTGTGAATGCATCAATGCAGTGCATGTTATCTCAGCTTGCAGAGCTTTGATTCATTGAATGAGTTTACCAAAAATGTAAATATTGCAGAATATACAGCCTTATGCTACATAACTAAGCTCTATTTCATGTGGAATTGACAAAATTATTAATGTATCTTAAATTGAAAATTATCTTTAGATTTCTAGTCCAAAATAATTTTATTAAAATAAATTAGATAAAAAAAAAAAAAAAATCCTTTTTTTTTTTTATCAATTTTTTATCCACCCTGTAGTCAGTGTCCCCAATCACCACCAAACCAATCCTAGTGTCACCAGAAGTTCTGTTTCACACAGAGCATATTATTGCATACCCCATGCAAAATCCATGGTTACCTGCCCTGGTTCCATATATCCTTGTGCAGGCAGTCCCATCGATGTCTATTGGGAAGCAGCAGCAGTTCCCAATGTGACATTTGTAAGGGTGCAGGTGCAAGGTGCCAAATCAAGACAGTGTGACCAGCCAGTCACAATGTCCCCGATTACCATCCATCTAGTCAGTGTTACCAGCAACAATTTTCCTGATTACCGCCACACCAGAGCCACTGTTACCAGAGAGTTCAGCCATCAACAATGTCCCTGGTCTCCAAAAACCTCAGTACAGTGTTACCAGAGCCAGTGCAGCCAGCAACAGCATTCCTGATCACTACCATCCCATTGCAGGGCTGCCTGTACTGACCCATGTGAACCTCTGGTTGACTGCATTCCTGTGAGACACCAGTCCCAGCCATCCCCTGTGGACAACTGCACTCCTAGAGCCACAGGACATTTTTTGTTCAGCCTTCTATACCTACTGGAAAATAAACAAGGCATTCCTGGGAGCAACCAAGTATGCAAGACTCATTTGACCTATAGGAATGGGAACTGCTAAAGGTAATTATAAAAATTTTTTGATGCACAAGATGCAGTGTCTCACATATGTGCTGGGAATAAGATATACACTATATTACCAAAAGTGTTGGGACGCCTGCCTTTACGCACACATGAGCTTTAACCACTTGCCGACCGCCGCAAGTACATATACTGCGGCGGTCAGCCCCTCACAGGCAAAGTGACGTATGGGTACATCACTAGCCTGTGAGGCTCTGGGTAGCGAGCGCGCGCCGCCGGAGGCGCGCTCCCGCTCGGTCACGGACCCCCCCCCGCGCGTGGGCCCGGTGGACCCGATGTCCGCCGGGCACTCACGATCGTCCGTGACAGAGGGAGAAAGGCAGGCGGCTGATGTAAATAAGCCGCCTGTCATTCTCCCCTGTGTAAGAACAGTGATCATACGGTTCTACTATGTAGGACCATTGATCACTGTTCCTACAGCTCAAGCCACAGCCAATCACAGTTAGAATCACGCCCCTAGGGACACGCATAACCCTTCCCTCTCAAAAAAAAGTTAACCCCTTCACTACCAGTGTCATTTTACAGTAACAATGCATATGTATAGCATTGATTACTGTAGTAATGTCACTGGTAACCCCAAAAGTGTCAAAAATGTCAGTCAAGGGTCCGATCTGTCCGCCCCAATGTCGCAGTCCCACAAAAAAAATCGCAGATTGCCGCCATTACTCGTTAAAAAAAAAAAAAAAAATCTTTTCCTTTGTTAGTAAACGCGATAACTTTTGCGCAAATCAATCAAAATACGCTTTTTGTGATTTTTTTTTTTTTTTAACCAAACATGTAGCATAAAACAAATTGGCCGAAAATGTAAAAAAATTTTGATTTTTACATTTTTTTTTTTTTATTGGGCAATTTCATATAAAAAAATTTGAAAAATATTGTTATTTTTGCTAAATTGACGCTCTTTTTTTGTTTATAGCGCATGATCAAAAAATCGCACAGGTGATCAAATACCAACAAAAGAAAGCTCTGTTTGTGGGAAAAAAAGGACGCCAAATTTGTTTAGGTACAGCGTCGCACGACCGCGCAATTGTCCGTTAAAGTCACGCAGTGCCGAATCACAAAATACCCCCTGGTCAGGAAGGGGGTAAAATCTTCCGGGGCTTAAGTGGTTAATGGCATCTCAGTCTTAGTTCGTAGGGTTCAATATTGAGTTGGCCCACCCTTTCAGCTTTACCAGCTTCAACTCTTCTGGGAAGGCTGTCCACATGGTTTTTGAAGTGTGTCTATGGGAATGTTTGACCATTCTTCCAGAAGCGCCGCATTTGTGAGGTCAGGCACTGATGTGGACGAGAAGGCCTGGCTTGCAGTCTCCGCTCTAATTCATACCAAAGGTGTTCTATCACGTTGAGGTCAGGACTGTGCAGGCCAGTCAAGTTCCTCCACCGCAAACTCGCTCATCCATGCCTTTATAGACCTTGTTTGTGCACTGGTGCACAGTCATGTTTGAACATGAAGGGGCCATCCCCAAATGTTCCCAAAAGGTTGGGAGCATGAAATTGTCCAAAATGTCGCCTTAAGAGTTCTCTTAGCTGGAACTAAACCCACACCATAATCCCTCCTCCACCAAATGATTTGGACCAGTGCACGAAGCAAGGTCCAAAAAGACATGGATGAGCGAGTTTGGGGTGGAGGAACATGACTGGCCTGCACAGAGTCCTGACCTCAACCCGATAGAAAACCTTTGGGAGGAATTTGAGCGGAGACTGTGAGCCAGGTTTTCTCGTCCCAACGTCAGTGCCTGACCTTTACAAATGCGCTTCTGGAAGAATGGTCAAACATTCCCATAGACACACTCCTAAACCTTGTGGGCCAGGTTCCCAGAAGAGTTCTAGCTACAAAGCGTGAGCCAACTTAACATTGAACCCTATGGAGTAAGACTGGGATGCCATTAAAGTTCATGGGCGTGTAAAGGCAGGCGTCCCAATACTTTTGTCAATATAGTGTACCTACGCTAAAATCTCAATACCTTGTAGATGTATATAATTCATCAGGTGCTAAAGGGGTGTGACCACATGTTAACACTAGAAATTCTGGATAAATCCTCTGCACTCTGCTATATATCCTTTCTAGCAAACTCTGCAATGGAAAATAGATTTTTAGTTCACATATTGCAATACATGTTTAGGCTGGCCAACTGCATCAAAGTAATACCTCTATGGCCAGTCCCTAACCTGCTCTGCAAAATGCAAATGTTACTGTTGATATAGTGCCAATATGGGGCAAATAGATGCAAGTTTGAGGAGAGCTACAAGGTTCACACCTTAGGTAATCCCATACTTGACAGGAGTAGCAGAATGCGTTTTTGGGGTGTAATTCTATGTTTCTATGTTTAATTCTAAGTAAGCCCACGCTGTGTGTGAAAAATATCTTAAACTGACAACTTTGCAAAAAAAAAAAAAAATAATTAAAATATAATTTTCATTTATTCCCCACAATTTCTAAAAACTTGGGAGAAAAAGATGAAGTCTTCAAAAAGGCTTACCATGCCTCTTAAAAAAATATTTTGGGGTGTATAGTGTCCAAAATGTGATAATTTGTTGGGTGTTTCTACTGTCCTGGTGCTCCAGGATCTCCAAAAATGTGATATGTAGTCAGGAAATTAGATGCTTGATTTAGGCCTCTTTCACACATGCGGACCGTTGAGATCCGCCTGTCAGTTTTTCAGGCGGATCTGAACGGATACCTCATGCATCTCTATGGGGCATCGGATGTCAGCGGAGACATGTCCGCTGACATCCGATCAGGTCTGAAATCTGGACGGATGGAAACCCTATTTTCTATCCGTCCAGCGGATCGGATAAGAACGGACAGGCGGTCCGTTCTCATCCGATTTCCCCCATAGAGAATAGCAGGGACCTGACAGCTGTCTCCGCACACAGCACGGAGAGAGAGCTGCCATCCGCCTGCTCAGCGGACTCCAAGTGTGAAAGGGGCCTAATGCTTCTAGAAAACCTTCAGGTGCTACTTGGCTTTTGGGTCCCACTTTTGTTGTTAGGCTATGAAAAAGTCTCACAAATGTCATGTCCACATATATTTAGGAGGAGTGGTAGAATGTGCATTTTTCAAAAACCTGTGACAAAAAAGGTTTTGTCCTTCGTTATAGTTGTTTAACCACTTCAATACCACACTGATTTATCCTCCTTCCTGCACAAACCATTTTTCAGATTTTAGCACTGTCACACTTTAAATAACAATTACTCAGTCATGTAACACTGTACCCAAACTACATTTTTTTATTGTTTTTCTTTAACCACTTTCCCACCAGGCCTATTTTTGACACTTGGTGTTTATGAGCTAAAATCAGTTTTTTTGCTAGAAAACTACTTAGAACCCCCAAACATTATATATATATATATATATTTTTTAGCAGAGACCCTAGAGAATAAAATGGAGATTATTGCAATATTTTTTATCACACCGTATTTGCGCAGCGGTCTTCCAAACGCAAATTTTTTGGAAAAAAAATCACTTTTATTAATTAAAAAATAAGAAACCAGTAAAGTTAGTCCAATTTTTTTCCATAATGTGAAAGATAATGATACGCCGAGTAAATAGATACCCAACATGTCATGCTTCAAAATTTGCGCACGCTCACGGAATGGCGCAAACTTTGGTACTTAAAAATCCCCATAGGCGACACTTTAAAAATTTCTACAGGTTGCCATCTTAGAGATACAGAGGAGGTCTAGGGCTCAAATTATTGCTCTCGCTCGAACGATCGCGGCGATACCTTACATGTGTGGTTTGAACATCATTTACATATGTGGGCAGGGTTTCCGTATGCGTCCGCTTCGGCGCGCGAGCTAACGGGGACAGGGCGCTTTAATTTTTTTTTTTACTATTTATTTTATTTATTATTTTTATTTTTACACCGTTTAAAAAAAAAAAAAAATTGATCATTTTTATTTCTATTACAAGGAATGTAAACATTCCTTGTAATAGAAATAGGCACAACAGGACCTTTTTTTTGTGAGATCTGGGGTCAAAAAGTCCTCAGATCTCACATGTACACTAAAAAATGAAGAAAAAAAAAAAAAAAGGACCTTTAAACCAGTTGCTAGGCAACGACGTTTGCCGTCGCTCCGGTCCTCCAAAACCATAGAGTCGAGTGAGGGCAAGCTTGCCCTCACTCGACATCCTGTCTGTGAGGATCCGGGACCGGATCGTTTTCCCCGCTGCCGGCGGGTCCGGTAAGCGGGGAAAGGACCGGGACGTGACGGGAGGGGGGGGGGGGGGCGCTGGGACCACCCTTATCGGAAAGCCAACCGCCCACCGTTTAAAAAAATACCAGGGTTATGGCAGCTATCTGCTGCCATAGCACCGGTATTTAGGTTTAAACGGAGGACGTATATACAGTGGGTACGGAAAGTATTCAGACCCCCTTAAATTTTTTACTCTTTGTTATATTGCAGCCATTTGCTAAAATCATTTAAGTTCATTCTTCCTCCTCATGAATGTACACATAGCACCCCATACTGACAGAAAAACACAGAATTGTTGACATTGTTGCAGATTTATTAAAAAAGAAAAACTGAAATATCACATGGTCCTAAGTATTCAGACCCTTTGCTGTGACACTCATATATTTAACTCGGGTGCTTTCCATTTCTTCTGATCATCCTTGAGATGGTTCTACACCTTCATTTGAGTCCAGCTGTGTTTGATTATACTGATTGGACTTGATTAGGAAAGCCACACACCTGTCTATATAAGACCTTCCAGATCACAATGCATGTCAGAGCAAATGAGAATCATGAGGTCAAAGGAACTGCCTGAAGAGCTCAGAGACAGAATTGTGGCAAGGCACAGATCTGGCCAAGGTTACAAAAAGATTTCTGCTGCACTTAAGGTTCCTAAGAGCACAGTGGCCTCCATAATCCTCAAATGGAAGACGTTTGGGATGACCAGAACCCTTCCTAGAGCTGGCCGTCCGGCCAAACTGAGCTATCGGGGGAGAAGAGCCTTAGTGAGAGAGGTAAAGAAGAACCCAAAGATCACTGTGGCTGAGCTCCAGAGATGCAGTCAGGAGATGGGAGAAAGTTGTAGAAAGTCAACCATCACTGCAGCCCTCCACCAGTCGGGGCTTTATGGCAGATTGGCCCGACGGAAGCCTCTCCTCAGTGTAAGACACATGAAAGCCCGCATGGAGTTTGCTAAAAAACACCTGAAGGACTCCAAGATGGTGAGAAATAAGATTCTCTGGTCTGATGAGACCAAAATAGAACTTTTTGGCCTTAATTCTAAGTGGTATGTGTGGAGAAAACCAGGCACTGCTCATCACCTGTCCAATACAGTCCCAACAGTGAAGCATGGTGGTGGCAGCATCATGCTGTGGGGGTGTTTTTCAGCTGCAGGGACAGGACGACTGGTTGCAATCGAGGGAAAGATGAATGCGGCCAAGTACAGGGATATCCTGGACAAAAATCTTCTCCAGAGTGCTCTGGACCTCAGACTGGGCCGAAGGTTTACCTTCCAACAAGACAATGACCCTAAGCACACAGCTAAAATAACGAAGGAGTGGCTTCACAACAACTCCATGACTGTTCTTGAATGGCCCAGCCAGAGCCCTGACTTAAACCCAATTGAGCATCTCTGGAGAGACCTAAAAATGGCTGTCCACCAACGTTTACCATCCAACCTGACAGAACTGGAGAGGATCTGCAAGGAGGAATGGCAGAGGATCCCCAAATCCAGGTGTGAAAGACTTGTTGCATCTTTCCCAAAAAGACTCCTGGCTGTATTAGATCAAAAGGGGGCTTCTACTAAATACTGAGCAAAGGGTCTGAATACTTAGGACCATGTGATATTTCAGTTTTTCTTTTTTAATAAATCTGCAACAATGTCAACAATTCTGTGTTTTTCTGTCAGTATGGGGTGCTATGTGTACATTCATGAGGAAGAAGAATGAACTTAAATGATTTTAGCAAATGGCTGCAATATAACAAAGAGTGAAAAATTTAAGGGGGTCTGAATACTTTCCGTACCCACTGTATACATTGAGCGATTGGTAACAGGTTAAACCTAGCTATCTTTTGATGGTATTTAAAAGTTTTTGGGGGATTTCTTTTTGTTGTGTTTTTTTTTTTTTCCATACTTGCCAAGGTAGATGCAGTATCGGTCCGCCAGCTGCTCCAAGACTAAGAACCGAGCAATCAAACAACGCTGAGGCTCTGAGTGCTCCATTAGCAGGGAGCTGATAACTTGTCAGTCACTGCTGTCTGCTCTGCCTCCCCCCAGTCCCACGTGCACACTGGGGTACTGGGGTGCTGGGCTGGTGGGGGTGTGTGAGAGCGGCCAGCTCAAGCTCCCAGCTTCTCGCTGGGAGGCTAAACCTGATGCTAATCCAGGCTTCTGGGTGGTTCTCGACCATAGAGTGCATCCATAAAGTTTTCACAGCGCTTTACTTTTTCCGCATTTTGTTATGTTACAGCCTTATTCCAAAATGGATTAAATTCATTATTCTACAAAACATTTTGTGCATAATTGAAGGTCCCACTGAGCACAGTGGCCTCCATATTCCGTAAATGGAAGAAGTTTGGAACCACCAGGTCCTTCCTAGAGTGGGCTTTCCGGCCAAACTGAGCAAAGGGGGAGAAGGGCCTTAGTCAGGGAGGTGACCAAGAACTCGATGGTTACTCTGACAGTGCTCCAGCATTACTCCGTGGAGAGAGGAGAACCTTCTAGAAGAACAACCATCTCTGCAGCACTCCACCAGTCAAGCCTGTATGGTAGAGTGGCCAGACGAAAGCCACTCCTCAGTAAAAGGCATATGACAGCCCGCCTGGAGTTTGCCAAAAGGCACTTGAAGGACTCTCAGACAATGAGAAACAAAATTCTATGGCCTCCTAAAACAAAGAATGAACTCTTTGGCCTGAATGGCAAACGTCATGTCTGGAGCAAACCAGGCACTGCTCATCACCTAGCCAATGCCATCCCTACAGTGAAGCATTGTGGTGGCAGCATCATGCTGTGGTTACGTTTTTCAGCGGCAGGAACTGGGAGACTAGTCAGGATTGAGGACAAGATGATTCAGCAATGTACAGAGACATCCTTGATGAAAACCTGCTCCAGAGCGCTCTGAACCTCAGACTGGGGCGAAGGTTCATCTTCCAACAGGACAAAGACCCTAAGCACACAGCCAAGATAACAAAGGAGTGGCTACAGGACAACTCTGTGTAATTGTCCTTTAGTGGCCCAGTCCAGACTTGAAACTGAATGACTATCTCTGGAGAGATCCGAAAATGGCTGCACTGATGCTCCCCATCCAACCCGATGGAGCTTGAGAGGTCCTGCAAAGAAGAATGAGAAACTGCCCAAAAATAGGTGTGCCAAGCTTGTAGAATTATACTCCAAAAAGACATGAGGCTGTAATTGGTGCCAAAGGTGCTTCAACACAGTATTGAGCAAAGGGTGTGTGCGTGTGTGTGTGTTTTAAAAAAAAAAAAAAAAATTGTAAAGATTTCAAACAAAACTTCTTTCATGTTATTATGCATATGTGCATTTGTCACATTTTGCGCATAGGGCAGCCCATTCAAGTTAGTGGCTTTCCCTACAAAGAACTCGGTGCCCATTTTTTGAAGTTCGTGCATTTTTTTTAACCATGCGTTTTTTTTGCATTTATCAAGTGTTCTATAATATGTGAGAGCATGCTTCTGGCTTGGAACCTTTGTGGTAGCATTAACAGTTGATGCACAAAATCATGCTACACTCGTGTAAATGCGGCCTAAAGTAACTATTATACCGTATTCCTCATCCCTTACAGTTGACAATCATTTAACCTTTGCAGTGCTGGGGAAGGGGATGTCTTCCCTGCAGGTAGGCTTTACTGTATTGCAGCTTACCAGTCTTCAGATGTGGTGGCTGCATTTGTTTTCTTTTTCAGGCTTTAATTTTTTTCCTTTTACCTGGTAATCCTGCTAGTGACAAACTTCCTGCCTTAGGGTGATTGGGTAACACTTTCTCACTGTACTGTATCTTTGGAGCAGCAGTGTTACCCTATGAAGAAACTGTTTAAAATTTCAGAAAACCTTCCCCTCCATCTCCATAACATAGGGGGGAGGCTCCCAGTCACTAGAAAAGGGAGCAACCTCTTTTTGTTTCAGTAATAGAGGGAGCAATTGTATAGGAACAAGCAGGGAGCCTCTTTGCTATCCTAATGTTGGTGATTTTAACAAATCACTAGTGATAGTTTCCTGTCTGAAATCAGTTCTAATGCTTCCAATCCTTCCCCACTATCCAGAACATAAAAAGGGGAAATTTTTTTTTTTTTCATGGGACATACACACTAAATGTTTTACAAACTTATGCAATTCAAACTAAACATTGAATAAAAAGTTGCATAAGCAGGTATTATTCTAGCATGTTAGAGTAATTGAGAACAGAGAGAGGTTATATCTCCAAATGTTTACGCACGTGGAAACTTGTCTTGCAATAGTCTGGTTTGCCCCATCCCTTTCTGCTGCCTGTTCCAGAGACTTTTTGATGAATGAAGCCACTCCTTACTATAAGACTTATACACTTGAACTCAAAAACCCCCGTTAAAAAAAAAAAGAAAAAATAATAATAATAAACGCAGGTAAAAATGTGCATTTACAATTTTTTTTTTTTTTTTTAGTAGCGGCCTGGAAAGCATTGCACCTGCTATCAGCAGTTTGCGGGTGCCATGTAGGACTCCAACAGGCTGTCAGTGTAAGCTGTCTGCCCATTAACAAAATATTTTGGCCAATAGAATGCATTAACACCAAACACATTAACCGGCATAAATGCAGCTTTTACTTTTTTTTTTTTCTGGCTGTAGCTCCACCTCCTCTTTTAAAGTGGTTGTAAACCTCAGACATGAAATATGAACAAAGCATATCCCTCTGTAGTGTGTAGTGATATGAATCACTCCTGATAAGTTTTTCTGACACCAAGAGAAAAGTGTTGACTGGGGAGGGATCTCCAGCTGTTTTTGTGTGGAGGGGGTGTGTCTCTTCCCTCCAGAGCTCTGCATAGTTGTATTTCAGCTCCCCCCCCCTTTTTTATTTATTTATTTTTTAATTTTCAGACAAGATTTGTAAGTTCGACACTTTGAATGGATGTTGAGAAGAGAGGGCAGAAGATAAACGAGTACAAATTGTGTAGGAGATTTCCTTTTCATATGAATTCCACCTGAGGCCTGTCACTTAACTTGGCATATGTAAGGGTATACAACCACTTTGAGGCTTTCTGCGAACTGGCCCTGCAGGCAGAGGAGGGTTAATTCAGAGGTCTTTCTCTGCAGGCTGAGAGGAGTGAATGGGGCCCAAAGACTCAGAAGATGCTGGCAAAGCTGACAGAGGAAGAGCCAGTTTCGGTATAGGAGACGAGTAACTCTCCGGCTTGTTCTCAGTTTGTGTGCATGGCTGTGTGGGCTTACAGGTTGCAAGGTCCAGGAGCTTACTGAGTGGAGCAGGGTGACAGAGCTTTCTCCTGCCTGGAGGCAAGAAATTTAGCCATAGGTACTGAGGTAGGTGTTTTCCGATTGTTTCTGCGATCTTCATTGGTTCCCTTTAGCACTCTTAAGCCATCGAGAGCGGCAAATGTGTTTCCTTTCCCTGCTTATTTTGATGGAATTGTCACTAAAGAGTGGGAACGACCGAAACGTCCCCTTGTAGTCCCTAAGCGATTTTCTATGCAGTACCCCTATGAGGAGTTCCTTCTTAAAAAGTAGATTGTTCCACCGGTGGTGGATCCTCCGTTCTCTAGATTAAACAAGGCATCCATGATTCTGCTTGGAAGAGTCCTCGCTGACGAGAAGGTGAAGGCTGCGGTCCGCATTATGTACACTGTGGCTGGTTCGGCACTGAGGCCGGTATATACCATTGCACTGGTGTCGCAAACTCTGACCGGTTAAGCTTTTAAGCCATGACCTGGAGGGGGAGCAGCTCCCACTTTACTGAGCTGGTGGACCAATTGGTCCAGGGGCTGCAGCTTATCTGTGATGCCTCTTTGGATGCGGCTCCCCTAGTCGCTAGGCTCTCTGTTTTAGCAGTGGTCCTTTGGCATATTTTTTTGACTCAAATGTTGGTCTGTGCACCAGACTTCTAAAAAGGCTTTGGCTGATCTTCCTTTTCAAGGAGATCGCCTTTTTGTATCTACCCTGGATGACCTCATTAACAGTCTCACAGAGGGGAAGAGCACCTTTCTTCTGCAGGTTAGTAAAGGGCAAGGACCCTCGTCATAGACGTGGGCCATCCTTCTCGGTTCAATTTTATTTTTTTTTCTCTTTCAAGTTATCTTCCAGGACAGCCCATGAGACCTAGGGCTCCACCTACCAGGACAGGAAACACGTTTTACCCCACCAGATAAAAGGTGGTCCTATCGTCCTCCCCCCTTCAGTACTAGTGCTTCCTCCGGACAGGGGGTAACATGTTCCTGGTTCTTTAGGTCTCATGGTCTGTCCTATGGAGAGTTGGTAGAGAATCCTTTACAGCTTTCTCCTGCCCAGTGCCATACCTCATACCTGCTGGTTTGTGGTGGCTGCTTTTCTCCTGTCCTCAGTGCCTGGGGAGGGCCAAGACCGCTGATGGTGTCAGGGGAGTAGGAGGGATGGTCTCTGTCGGCCCATCCCGGAATGATGGCGTCCTTGCGAGTATTGTGGCTAGCCGAGCAAGGGGGAAGGAATGAGCATTTGCCGATTCAACGGCGTGTAGGGCGGAATGGGCAGAGCTCCTGCGTTCCACGCTGGCCTGGAGGAAGTGGCGTAGCGTCATTTTCGGTCACGGTGACTCCATCAGCGGGCACCGGAGACACTGGTTCCAGTCTCCTTTAAAGGCGCAAACAGGGGACTGCTGGGCGGCTGGTGTTTGTGGCACCCATTAAAGGCTGTGGAACACAAAAAAGAGCAGGATAGACTCCTCTGCAGCTACTGCTTAGGCAGCTGACGCAGGCTCTGGCACCAGCACTTCTCAGTTAAGCCTGGGGACTCTCTTCCCTCTTGCATATCTTGTGGGGCTTTTTCTCCTCCATAAGATTGTGAGGCTTGGTGAAGGAGCACCTTTCCTCTCTCCTGCACTAGGGTGTGTTTGGAGATCTGGGTTGATTTCTCAAACTAGGCTTTCTTTTATGTTTTGTTTGCAGACCAGGGTTCTGGACAAGGTCCAGGCACAACCACCCAAAAGAAAATGTGCAGTTTGCGGGGCTAAGCTCCTTTTTGGAGTAAAGTTGTCTGCCACACGTGCATAGACAGTTTAGTGAAGAATGACCCAACTATATCCTCTCAAAAAATGCTCACTCCAGTTAGAAATGAGCTTTCGTCTACTTTTTTAGTTCCTTCAAGATGCAGACTCCCACTCAAGAGTCAGGCATCAGATAGGACCGTGGCTGGAGCTCCGCCGCAGGGTGCGGAATGTGAGGATCCAAAGGAGGAGTCTAGGTCTCCCTATTCCTCATAGGAGGGATCGGGGAAGAGCCTAAGGATAGGGAATCCGTCAGGGGCTATAGGTACAAGTTGTCACTAGAAGATGTTGATGATTTGTTAAAAGCTGTCTGTTACACTTGAAATTGAAGAGGAGAAGTGAAGAGTGTGAAGGAATGCATAAGAAAAAGCCCAGGGTTTTTCCTGTGCACAGCTCCCTTCTAGATGCAATTCGATTAGAATGGGAGAGGAAACAATTTTCTTTTTCTCTTACGTCCTCCGACAGTCGCCGCCTCTTCATATTCGTCACATATGGGGGTATTAGACTTTGCTCCGAAGGAGTAGCTAGGCAACAGAATATGTTAACAATAAAGCTTTAACATATCCCACCCTCAAGGGGTGGTCCCCTCAGTCAATACCCTCCTACTTCCTGCAACCATATCTCAGTTTTAATGTCTAGCTTGTCAGGAGTGGCTGGCTCTCTCTGTGCTGGGACTTTTTGTCCCAGACTCTTTCTTCTTTTTGATATTTTATTTGAGTTTTCTCTCTACCTTTACTTAGCTGTTATTTTTGTCAGCATTAGTTAGTTCTTCGGACGAAGAGGATCATGCGGACTGGGTCTCGGGCTGATCCCCCTGGTCGCAGGTCGTGGGTCAGTGGCTTCCCAGTCTGCCATCGAGCGTTCAGCCAGGTAACGCTCCTGGCACAGTGAACGACCCATCCCTGTTCGGTGCAGGGATGATTGGTGAGGTGGCTACCTCACCGGACGCTGTGCGGTTTCTGAACCGCCATTGTGTGCGTCTTGAATTGCGACTCTCCCTGCCTCATGTGCAGCGGCTTGTTCGCCTGTGCGGGTTCCCCACGCCATGTGAGGTAAGTGTATCTATGTGGGGACCTGTCTGTCTGGGGGGGGGTCTCAGTCTGGGACTGTGTAACCTGCCTTTAATCACACTGCTTGTCTCCCTATCTCTCGGCTGCATGCTGTGGGCTGCAAGGGGGGGGGGGGGAGCTGTATGACACTGAGTATGTCAGGCTGGGCAGTGTGAGGAGCTGTGTGCTGTGGGGCATGTTTTTAATGGCATGTTGGGGCATATACAGCGATCGCTGCGGCGATCTACCATGTATCCATATAATGGGATAATATTGTGTGTGATTTTATGCACTGTGGAGCGGCGATTTCGGCGCCAAACGACGCCATTTTACCGGCGCCCGCTCCGGCCGCATGGTTTACATGCTCGGCGGCCATTTTCTTGTAGCCTCCATAGGCTTACATAGAGCGCCCTGGCAGCATCACTTCCTCTCTCCTGGAAGCACCGATCGAGGCAGCAGCAGCAGCGGAGTCTCCTCAGGTTTTATCCTTCTATTCCTGTGTTCCATTGCCTGTATTCAGTCTGTATATTCCCTGTGGGGGTCTCATTGTGCCTGAGTGTGGTGCGGTGGGCTGCGCTTGCCGCGCTTGCTGTAAGGGGGCAGTTAACCCTTGGTTGTCTGGCATACAGGGGCAATGGATTCTCAGGAGGGCAAGTTTCCCACAGTATTGGTGGAAAGCCAGGGGACCGCTGTTTCCCCCCCAGGGGGGGATTTAGCCACTATTGTGGCTGGCCTTGCTGCACAGGTGCAAATGCTGGTGGCTGCTCAATCTACTAAACGGCCCAGAGTTGCTCTGTCCTCTGATTCTGAGGGTGAAGGTGATGGGGCTGTTCTGGCGGGGACCCCCCTATCGGGGTCCCGCTCCTCTCTTGATCTAGTGGGGTCTGAGGTAGAGGCTGAAGTTGAGGGGGTTGATAATTCTCCCCCTGGCTCGCCTGAAGAGCTTGCAATCATGGATGAGTTGATTGCTTCCATTAAGCAGACGCTACGTTTGCAGGACGAGGTGTGTCCCCCAGCTGCCTTGGCGGCTTATGGGACGCAGAGAAAACGCAGGACGCCGCAGGTTTTTCCCTGCAATGCTGATTTTCAGCGCGCTGTTAAGGACCAATGGCGCGATTTGCGCAAGCCTTTTGCGGTACCAAGTAAATTTAAGCTGCGTTATCCTTTCTCGCCTGCCACTGATGAACGGTGGTGTGTGCCTCCGCCAGTGGATCATGCTATTGCGGTTTTGAACAAAGCCACTGCGATCCCTGCAGAGGGATCCCCTGTTTTCCGTGATGCCACGGATAGGAGACTGGAGTCTCTTGCCCGTCATACTTATTCTGTTACGGGTTCTATGCTTAAGGCTCTGTTTGCTTCTCTCATGGCGGCCCAGGCGATCGCAAGTTGGACGCAGATGCTTAGGCGCGTCCTAGTGGCCGATTCGGCCTCGGCGGCGACCCTGGATATGGTGGATCAGATCCACCAGGGTGTCATGTATCTGTGTGATGCGGACCTGGACCTGATTCCGTTGGCTGCGCGTGTGCACAGCGTGGCGGTGTTGTCTCGCCGCCTGGTTTGGTTGAAATGTTGGTCGGTGGACCAATCTTCACGTAAAACCTTAGCCAATCTGCCTTATGATGGGTCTCGCCTTTTTGGGGAGTCCCTGGATGTGTTGATTAAGGGGATTACCGGGGGTAAGAGCACTCTCTTGCCCCATTTCCCCAAGGCAAAGGGGGCTTCTGGAAAGAAGCATGCTCATTTTCGGCCCCCTCAGGGGTCCTTTCGTGCCTTTCGGCCGCACTACAAGGGCAAACCGTTCAAGGGCCAAGGCTCTCAGAAGAAGCCCTGGTCTGGGAAACAGAAGTCCGGTCAATCCGGACCTGCGGCCCATAACAGTTCGGCCTGAAGGGGCGCCCTCACCCAGTTTTGGGGTGGGGGGACGCTTGCTCGGTTTTCTTCAGCCCTGGTTGGCCCGTGTGAGGGACAGATGGGTTCTGGAAATCGTTCGATCTGGTTACAAGATCGAGTTTCTCTCTCGGCCGGAGAGCAGATTTTTTCCCTCAAATCTTCAACTGTCTCCAGAGCGCCTGCGGGATCTGCACCTGGCGGTGCGGGACCTGAGGGCTCAGGGAGTGGTGGTTCCGGTGCCTCATCGGGACAGATTTCGGGGGTTTTATTCCAATCTGTTCACCGTGCCCAGGAAGGAGGGCAAGGTTCGTCCGATTCTGGACTTGAAAGCTCTGAACCGCTCTGTGCGGGTTCGCAAGTTCCGCATGGAATCCCTGCGCTCGGTGGTGGCTGCCCTGGTTCCGGGGGAATTCATGGCCTCCATCGATTTGAAGGATGCGTACCTTCACATCCCCATATTCGAGGGTCATCAGAGGTACCTTCGATTTGCCATTGCGGAGGATCACTACCAGTTTGTGGCGTTGCCCTTTGGGCTCGCCTCGGCTCCGCGGGTCTTCACCAAGGTGCTTGCACCGGTTCTGGCATTATTGAGAGCCCAGGGCATTTCTGTCCTGGGGTATCTGGACGACATTCTGGTTCGGTCTGCGACCAGACAGGGTCTGGAGAAGGACCTGTCTGTCACAATGCAAACTCTGCAGGAGTTCGGTTGGACGATAAATGTTCCAAAGTCGACACTGAGTCCGTCGGTTCGTCTCCCCTATCTGGGAATGATACTGGACTCGGTGCAGGCGAAGGTCTTCCTGCCGGAAGACAAACTCAGGACTCTTCAGGAGGAAGTCAGGTCCCTCAGGGACGTTCCACACTCGTCTCTGCGGACGGGTATGAGATGTCTGGGATTGATGGTCTCGGCCTTCGAGGCGATTCCTTTCGCGCAGTTTCACACGCGGGGTCTCCAAGCGGAGATCCTGTCCAGGTGGGACGGGCGACCTCAATCTCTGGATCTTCAGATCTCGTTGAGTCATCGCACCAGGGAAAACCTTCTGTGGTGGCTCCAGTCCCCGTTGGTGTCCGGGGGCAAGTAGTTTCGTCCGATCTCGTGGACGATAATCACCACGGATGCCAGCCTGTCGGGCTGGGGTGGTGTTCTGGGCGTTCTGTCCGCCCGGGGGACCTGGTCGGAGGGGGAGTCTTCCCTTCCGATCAACATTCTGGAATTGCGTGCGATAAGGCTCTGTCTTCATCGCTGGACGGACCGGCTGCAGGGCTGCCCGGTTCGGGTGCAGACGGACAATGCCACGGCGGTGGCCTACATCAACCACCAAGGGGGCACCAGGAGTGCCCGAGCGGCTCGAGAAGTGGCCGACATTCTGTCTTGGGCCGAGACTCATGTCCCGGCGATAACGGCGGTTCACATTCCGGGAGTGGAGAACTGGCAGGCGGACTATCTGAGTCGCCAGACCCTGGATCAGGGGGAATGGTCTCTCCACCCGGCTGTCTTCCAGATGTTGTGCGCGAAGTGGGGTCTTCCAGATGTGGACCTGTTCGCGTCTCGCCTCAACTACAAGGTGAAGAGGTTCGTGGCAAGGACGCGCGACCCTCGGGCAGACGCGTCGGACGCGTTAGTGGCCCCGTGGCATCAGTACAGGCTGATGTACGCGTTTCCACCGATTCAGTTGCTGTCCAGGTTCCTTCGCAGGTTTCACTCGGAACGCAGCACGGTGATTCTTGTGGCACCGGACTGGCCTCGCCGGTCCTGGTACGCAGACCTCGTGAATCTGGCGGTCGACGCTCCTTGGCGTCTGCCTCTTCGAGACGATCTACTGTCTCAAGGACCGATTTACCATCCTGCTTTACAGTCGCTGGCTTTGACGGCCTGGCTGTTGAGACCGAGGTCCTGAAGGAGAAGGGTCTCTCTCCAGAGGTCGTTCATACTTTGATCAACGCGAGGAAGTCTTCCTCGGGGAAGGTTTATTACCGTACTTGGAAGGCCTATTTTGCCTGGTGTGAGTCCAGGGGGTTTTCACCCCGCACGTACTCGGTTTCCCGTGTGCTGTCTTTCCTTCAGACGGGTGTCGATCAGCGTTTGGCGCTGGCTACGATTAAGGGTCAGGTGTCGGCGCTGGCCGTTCTGTTTCAACGTCCCGTGGTTTCCAACTCCTTGGTTGGCACTTTTATTCAGGGTGTGCGGCATCTGGTTCCTCCTAGGAGGGATCCTTTGCCCCCTTGGGACTTGAATCTCGTTCTATCTGTGTTACAACGTGCTCCTTTTGAACAGATCAGGGAGATCTCGTTGTCTATGTTGTCCAAAAAGGTCGCCTTTTTGGTGGCGATCACTTCGGCTCGCAGAGTGTCGGAACTGGCGGCTTTGTCCTGCAAGTCTCCGTACCTGGTTGTTCATTTGGATAAGGTGGTCTTGCGACCTAATCCTTCTTTTCTACCGAAACGAGTTTCGGAATTCCATCTTAACGAGGATATTGATTTGCCTTCGTTGTGCACGAAGCCTAAACATCCGAAGGAGGTGAGATTGCACTCTCTGGATGTTGTTCGGGCGATAAGGGTTTACCTTAAATCGACTGAGTCTTTTCGTAAGACTGACTCCTTGTTTGTTCTTCCAGAGGGTCCTCGGAAGGGCATGGCGGCTTCGGCCTCTACCATCGCCAAATGGATCAGGCAGACCATTGAACAGGCCTATGCCTTGCAGGGGAAGGTTCCCCCTGTGCCTGTGAAGGCGCACTCTACTAGATCACTGAGTACGTCTTGGGCCTGCCGTCATGGGGCTTCTGTAGCCCAGGTGTGTAAGGCGGCGACTTGGTCGTCCGTACACACTTTCACAAAATTCTACAAAGTAGATGTTCAGGCATCGGCGGATGCTTCCTTTGGCCGCAAGGTTCTTAGTGCGGCTGTTCCATAGGGTCCCTTGTTGGGGACTCCTGGCTGTTGGGATAGTTTTTTGTATCCCCTGGTTTTTTTGTCTTTTCCTGGGTTGTTGCTCCTGTTGAGCACTTATTTTTGCTGTTGCCCAGCTGGTTTCCTTCCTTTGGTAAGGTTCCTTTCTTTGATGTGGAGACTGCGTTGCCTTTCGGCGCGGATGTGTTTCCCACCCCTCATGTTTGCACTGCTTTGGGACGTCCCCATATGTGACGAATATGAAGAGGCGGCGACTGTCGGAGGACGTAAGAGAAAACGGAATTTTTGTAAAATCTTACCTGTAAAATTCCTTTCTCTGAGTCCTCCGACAGTCGCCGCCCCCGCCCCTCTTTTGGGGTTTGAATGTATACTCTACTGCTATTCCACTAAAACTGAGATATGGTTGCAGGAAGTAGGAGGGTATTGACTGAGGGGACCACCCCTTGAGGGTGGGATATGTTAAAGCTTTATTGTTAACATATTCTGTTGCCTAGCTACTCCTTCGGAGCAAAGTCTAATACCCCCATATGTGACGAATATGAAGAGGCGGCGACTGTCGGAGGACTCAGAGAAAGGAATTTTACAGGTAAGATTTTACAAAAATTCCGTTTTTTCAGCAACCTGAAAAGGTTTCCTTTTGGTGACGACACGACGCAGCCTGGGAACGAGTATCCTAAGTTAGACACGCCTTCTTTCAAAAATTTCAAAGAATATGGATCTAGCCTTTGATGACATGGGTACTCTTGGAGACCCCATGGATAAGAGAGGGGATATCTTGTTGCACAGGGCCTGGGAGGCATCCATTTTTTGTCTTAAACTGGCCTTAGCGTCTACCTGTGTAGCCAGAAACCTCGAGTTATGGCTTTCAGATACAGACTCACCTGTCTGCCAGCAAATCAAGGGATCAGATCATTAAATCTTTTCCACTTCTTTTTTGGAGCGGTAGGTTTTTTTGCTGATTCCTTAGCTGAGTCGGTTAGAATGGCAGCTAGGACCTCAGCTTTGATCAATTCAGCCAGAAGATGTCTCTGGCTTAAAACAGGGTCAGGGGACTCTTCTTCTAAGTTGTGCCTGTGCAGTCTTCTCTAACAGACGATCATCTCTTTTGCCCCAGGTTAGCTCGACTCCCCAAAAGTTTTCTTTCAAGGGCAGGGTGGCAGACGGCAGGGTCTGCGAGAAAAGGAGAACTGACCCAAGAAGAATTGTACTGGCCACAAAGGCAGAGGTGGGGGGGGGCTTGTTTAACCCTCCTCAACAGCCTGTCAAACTACGATGACTCCTGCTGCAGAGTGGGAGGAAGATTAAGGGTCTTCCTCCCACAGTGGACAGGGATCACTTCAAGCTCTTTTATTTTGGATCTGGTGACTAGGGGGCACCGGCTAGAATTCGAGTCCCTGGCGCCAGAGAGATTGTTAGTCACCAGCCTGCCCAGAGATGGAGTAAAGGCTACTGCCTTGAGTCTCCAGATAGGAGACTTGGTAGATCAGAGTATGCTGGTTTCGGGAGCAGGGCAGGGGTTTTTACTCCCATATCTTTGTGATAAAAAAGCCCAAAGGAAAATACCGCCTGATATTGAGCCTTCGTTCTCTAAATCACTCTATCAAATACAAACACTTTCACATGGAATCAATATTTTCCATAAAGAATCTGCTTTACCCATTGCTTCATGGCAATGCTGCACTTAAAGGATGCCTACTTGCACATCCCTATTCACCCAGCATAACAAAAGTTTTTACGGCTAGCAGTAAAATTGGGATCAGAGATCCGGTATTTTCAGTTCCAAGCGTTGCCCTAAAGGGTAATCGGCCCCACACATCTTTGACAAAGTACTGGGGGAAGCGTTCACTCCGTTTTTAAAGACCAAAATTTAATTATGATCATCCCCTACCTGGACGACCTCTTAGTAGTGGCAGAGTCATGTCAGAAACTAGAGAGGAATCCTCAGACGGTTCAGGAGTTCCTCCAGTCGCTAGGCTAATTAGTCAACAAAGAGTCTTCTCTAAAGCCTTCCCAAAGGGTGACATATCTCGGGTACGAGATTTCCTCTCTGGATCAAAAGATTTTCCTTTCCGGGGGAAAAAAGTTTAAAAAAAACCTCAAATGATGGCATCCTTGCAAACCAACCAGTGGGTCCCGCTCAGAGATTTCTCAAGCCATAGGCCTTATGACCTCTTGCCTTATGGCTGTGCCTTTGGGTGCAGTTCTGCCAATATCCTCTTCAGTTTTTCCTTCTAGGGAACTGGGATGCGTCTCCAAGTTCTTTTAGACTTGAAGGTATGAATTCCCTCGAACGTAAAGTAACCCGGTGGTGATGGAGGTCGCCACTTCACCTGACCAGAGGGTTGGAATGGGTTTTTCCAATACCTCAGAGAATAAAGACTGATGAGCTCTTATGAATGGGGAGCCCACCTGCAAAACGAGAGCTAGTGCGGGGAGAATGGTCTCCGGTGGAAGCAAGAGCATCATCAAATCAAAGGAGCTTCTGGCAGTGCAGAGGGCCTTAGAGGTTTTTCATGCAGAGGTCAGTGGTCACCATCTGCAGATTTGATCCGACAACATTGTAACAGTAGCGTACCTCAACAAACAAGGGGGAACCAGAAGTTGGACTTTGCAATTCACAGTCCAAAAGATTCTATCTTGGACCGAGGTGAATCTAATCTCCATTTCAACACTTCATCTGAAATGGACTCAGAATTGTTTGGCAGAAAACCTCAGCCATTAGCAGGTGTGTCGGGACAATTGGTCCCTCAACCCGGACATTTTTGTGGAAATTGCCAGCAGGTGGGGTTCCCCAGAAGTGGACCTTTTTTGCTGTCCAAACAAACAGCAAAACTGATTTTTTTCCCTGAATCCAGGGGACCGACGCTTTTGCGAATCCCTGGTCATGCAGTCTCTGCTACGCCTTCCCTCCTATCAGACTATTCCCTGGAAGTCCTCCAGAAGTTTATTCTGGAAAACACCAATTTGATCCTGAAAACCCCCCTTTTTGGCCAAAAAGGCCATGGTTTCACGCCTGCAGGCCCTAGCCTCGAAACCACCAGTGACTCCCCCTATGAGACAGGACCTGTTATCTCAGGGTCCAGTATCTCATGCTCAGGTGGCATCATTAAACTTAACAGCTTGGTATCTGAGGAGCAGATACTAAGCGCCCAGGTGTTCTCGGACAAGGTTGTCGAGACCCTAGTTAATTCCCGGAAACCTGTCACAAGAGCTATATACTACAAAATTTGGAAGAAATTTAACTCTTGGTAGTCTGAAAATCGACGATGTTCTCCAGATGTTCCATCTGTTCTGGAATTTTTTCAGGAGGGTGCCGACAAAGGTCTATTCCTTAGTACTTTAAAGGTTCAGGCTGCGGCCATTAGCCTTTTCCTCCAGTACTCCCTTTCGGAAAAGCCTGTCATAGCAAGGTTTTTCAAGGCAATCGCCAGGTCAAAACCAATGGTTGTCAGGTCCCAAGTAGGACATGTTCTATCTCTAGTCCTTCAAGCTTTAGTGACTGTTCCCTTTGAGCCCTTGAGGGATTTGTCAGTGAAATTACTCTCACTAAAAACTATATTCCTGATTGCAGTTACGTCAGCCTGCAGGGTCAGCAAATTGCAGGGTTTCTCAAATAGGGAGCCTTTTCTCACAATTTTGGATGATAGAGTGGTATTAAAAACCAACCCAGGGCTTTTGCCAAAGGTATTCACTTCCTTTCATAGATCACAGGATATTGTGCTACCAACCTTGTAATTTTCTTAAATATGAGAAAGAGGGATTTTAATTTTTTTTTTTTTTGGATGTCAGAAGGGTTCTCGCATACCTAGAGGTTAGAGGTTACTAAGACCTTTAGGAAATCTGAGGCCTTATTTATTCTTTTTTTCAGGGACACGCAAAGGTAATGGAGCCTCTAAAGCCACCATAACCAGGTGGATAAAGCGGACAATTGCTGAAGCCTATAGAGTTAGGATTGTTTCTCCACTTGTGAATGCGCATTCAACAAGAGCCTTGTCCGCATCTTGGGCTGGAGCCCCACCGGAAAAAATATGTAAGGCGGCCACCTCGTCTAATTGTTTGACCTTTTGTTAGACATCGCCTGGACCTCCTCTCTTCCCAGGAGCTGGTGTTTGGACAAGGCAGTAGTCCCTCCCTAGACTGGTAAGTTCTGGCTCATCGTCCCATGGGCTGTCCTGGAAGCTGACTTGAGAAAAGCCGAGATTGACTTACCAGTAACTCCTTTTCTGATAGTCTTCCAGGACAGTCGGATTCCCACCCGGTGATGTCTTGTATTATGCATATGTTTTGCAGGGACGTCCTACGCTTCTCGAGAAATACTGAAGGGGGAGGACTAGAGGACTGCCTTTTATCTGGTGGGGTTAACTACTTAAGCCCCGGAAGATTTTACCCCCTTCCTGACCAGGGGGTTTTTTGCGATTTATTTATTTTTTTTTTTACTGCCTGACTTTAACGGACAATTGCGCGGTCGTGCGACGCTGTACCTAAACGAATTTGATGTCCTTTTTTTTCCCACAAACAGAGCTTTCTTTTGGTGGTATTTGATCACCTGTGCGATTTTTTTTACTTTTTGCGCTATAAACAAAAAAAGAGCGTAAATTTTGCAAAAACAACAATATTTTTCACATTTTTTTTTATATGAAATTCCCCCCCCAAAAAAATGTAAAAATCTAAATTTTTTTAACATTTTTGGCCAATTTGTTTTCTGCTACATATGTTTGGTAAAAAAAATCGCAAAAAGCGTATTTTGATTGGTTTGCGCAAAAGTTTTTGCGTTTACTAACTAAGGGAAAGATTTCTGTAATTTTTGGTGTTTTTTTTTTTTTTTTTTTTCGGTACTGCGACATTGCGGCGGACAGATCGGACCCTTGACTGACATTTTTTACACTTTTGGGGTTACCACTGACATTACTGCAGTAATCAGTGCTATACATATGCACTGTTACTGCAAAATGACACTGGTAGTGAAGGGGTTAACTTTATTTGAGAGGGAGGGGTGGTGTGTGTCCCTAGGGGCGTGATTCTTACTGTGATTGGCTGTGGCTTGAAGTGTAGGAACAATGATCAACGGTCCTACATAGTAGAACCGTATGATCACTGTTTCTACACAGGGGAGAATGACAGGCGGCTTGTTTACATCAGCCGCCTGACTTTCTCCCTCTGCACCGACGATCCGCGACTGACCGGCGGACATCGGGTCCGCCGGTCACACGCATGGACTTGCTGGGGAACTAGCCGGGGTGGGAGCTCGCCCGCTATTGGCTCCCAAGCAAGTGACAGGCTAGTGACGTATATATATATACGTCACTTTGCCTGGCTGGGGCTGACTGCCGACGTATATCGTAGTGTGGCGGTCGGCAACCGGTTAATGTGTTTCCTGTCCTGGTAGAAGGGGCTCTAGGTCTCATGGGCTGTCCTGCAAGACTCTCAGAAAAGGAGTTACCGGTAAGTCTAACTCAGCTTTTCGTCCCTACTGACAAGGGATCAAAGCCTTTCAGGGCCTCCTTTGGTGGATCCAAGCGAAGTTGGGTCTTGCAAGTCGAGAGCGGGCTTCTCCAGACCCGTGGACAAGGCTCCTTCAGCATGAAGGTTCGCCCTCACCCGTATCAGGGATGGGGAGATGTATTCACTGGTTTCCGGACCTGTGGACTTCCTTGATACAAGACAAGTGGGTCCACAAAGTCATACAGTCTGGCTACACGCTTCATTCTTCCCTTCCAACTTGTGCCTGTCCCTGGACGGCTTTCAGGGTCTGTTTGGGGCGGTGCAAGACCCTGTTACTTCAAGGGGTTCCGAGATCAGAGTCCGCAGTGGGGAACGCAGGAAGCGGCATTCAAATCTGCATCAGAGCGGTGCGGCTGGGAGAGATCTGTCCATTTGCGCTGCGCTCTCTGCACAATGGAGGAGAAGACTGCAGCATCGGTGGAAGCAGGCACCGTCAGCACTGGCCAGGCTCAGGTAGGAGAGGTACAGAGGTGCCTCTATTCCTTACTATTGGGCTTTTTGGGGTCTCTTTTGTTTGCCTCCATGGGAGCCTGCCCTGCAGTTACTGAGTATTGTTCCTTAGTCTTGCAGGATGTGTGTTTTCTGGGAATCTTTTTACACTTTTTGCTTCTGTGGGTCACTGCTCCTCCCTTGTTACGTCACTGTAGGGGGTTGTTTTTCTTAAATGCTTAGCGGGGATTCATGGAGGCTTTTTTCTTTATTGGGTTAAAGCCATAGTGAAAACCAGGGCCTCAGCTTCAGGAAGGAGATGCCCTTCGTGTAAAAACCCGCTCAAAGATTCCTGGCCTAAACCTCTCTGCAAAACTTGTATTGCAGATTTGGTTAAAGAAGAAACTGTTGAGCAAAATAGCGATTTCATCTCTTTGGATAAGGAGCTTACAGACACTCTGTCTTCGGTTCGTTCCCTGTTGTCCAGGGAACCGCCACCTCCCACGGATTCCCAGCAAACTGGAGGAGCATCTTGTCAGCCATCCACCTCTAAGTCTGCAGTAACCAGTGACTCAGAGGATGAAAGGGCAAGTGCTCTCTTGTCCCTCAAAGATTCAGAGGATGAGGAGAAAGAAGAGGCTGCTAGATCTTCTAGGTACAAACTGTCATTGGAGGAAGTAGAGGAGCTACTCGGAGCGATCTATACAACGTTAGGGATCGCAGAGGAAAAGGTTCAAATGTCAATCCATGACAAGATGTACCAGGGCCTGGAGCAGACAAAACGCAAGGTTTTTCCTGTTCATAAGGTTCTTACAGAGTCCATTGAGAAAGAGTGGAAGGACCCTGAGAGGGCCCCATTTTTTTTCTAAATCTCTAAAAAGGAGATTTCCCTTTGAAGAAGATGAGGCACATCTGTGGAACAAAAAGCCCTGAGTTTATGCGGCTTTCTCCCAGGTGTCTCGCCGCACGGACTTGGCATTTGAGGATATGGGGATATTAAAAGATGCCATGGTTAAAAGGGCAGATTCTCTCCTTAAAAAGGCTTGGGATTCCACTACATCCAGCCTCAAGCCGGCCATGGCTTCCACAGTAGTAGCCAGAAACTTGGAGTGTTGGCTGGAACAGCTCAATGGACACGTGGAGGCTGGAACAGCTAGGAAAGACCTCCTGGAGTCCTTTCCCCTGCTCCTAAAGGCAGTGAAATACATGGCCGATGCCTCAGCTGAATCGATTTAAAATGTCTGCCAGGTCAGCAGCCCTTGTGAACTCTGCCAGGAGGGCAGTTTGGTTGAAAACTTGGTCTGGTGATTCAGCCTCTAAGGTTAAACTGTGTGGTTTGCCCTTGGCTGGTGACTTGCTTTTTGGTCTAGATTTGGAGGCAATTCTTGACAGAACAGCAGATTATAAGAATGCCTTTCCATCCAAAAAGAAATCGCCCCCTAAGAAGAGATTTCGTCCTGTTCCACAAACCCACAGAGGGCGTGAACAGGAACAGAGATCCAGATGGTCCTCCCAGAAAGGCAAGGGAAGAGGTGGAATTCTCTTCAGACCGCCTGATCAGGTGGCCAAAAGCAAGTGACCTCTTTCTTCCAGTGGGAGGAAGACTGTTATGGTTCCTCCCACAGTGGGAAGAAGTGTCCGCAAGCCCCTTTGTGAGGAACATCGTGGCTCAGGGATACAAGCTAGAGTTCTCGGAGACTCTTCCAAGCAGATTTTTTGTTACTCCCCTCCCAAGGGATCCGGAAGAAGCTTCCGCAATGATGTCTCTGTTGCAAGCGCTGATTCAACAGGAAGTTCTCATTCAAGTTCCCAAGGGGCAACAAGGCTGTGGGTTTTATTCCCACATCTTCCTGGTAAAGAAACCCTCCGGCAAGTACCGGCTGATCCTAAATCTGAAGATCCTGAACAAATCAATTTGGTACAAACATTTCAGGATGGACACCATCTACTCAGTGACCAAACTGCTGTCCCCAAACTGCTTCATGGCATCTCTGGATCTGAGAGATGCTTATTTGCACATCCCAATAAACCAAGCTTGTCAGAAATTCCTAAGACTGGCGGTCAATCTGGGGGAATCGGTCTGGCACCTCCAGTTCAGGGCCCTCCCCTTTTGGCCTTTCATCTTCTCCCAGGGTGTTCACCAAAGTGATGGCGGATGCTCTGGAGCCTTTGAGGCTGAGGGGTATTTCCATTGTCCCATATCTGGACGATCTACTAATTTTTGCGGAGTCCAAGAGCCAGGCGTTGGTACACCTTCAGGAGACTCAGGACCACCTTGAGGGTCTGGGGTGGCTCCTGAATTTGGAGAAATCCAGCTTAATTCCATCTCAGCAGATAAAGTTTCTGGGGTACAGGATAGATTCAGTCCTCCAGAAAGGCTTCCTACCTCAAGAGAAGATGGTGAAAGTTCAGAACGCTGTCGCACAGATGCAAACCAATCGTCAAGTTACAGTCCGGTCGGCCATGGCCGCTCTGGGCTTGCTCACGGCTTCTAACCCTGCTGTACAGTGGGCAAGGCTGCATTCTCGTCTTTTCCAGAGAGACATTCTGCAGAAATGGTCACATCCAGACCCACTGGAGAAACTCATCAGAATTACCACAAAAGCAAAGAGGTCTCTGTGGTGGTGGAGGAATTCCAGAAATCTGGAAGAAGGTCTGTGGTGGTCTTTCCCTCTGAACAAACGCTTGATTGGAAAAAAGCCAACGTGGTACCAATATTTAAAAAGGGGCCGAGATGTATCCCAGGTAGTTATAGGCCGGTCAGCCTAACATCAGTAGTCTGCAAAATTTTGGAGGGGATGTTAAGGGACCACATACAAGACTTTAGTAATGAAAACGGTATTATAAGTAGTAATCAGCATGGATTCATGAAAAATCGTTCTTGCCAAACCAATCTATTAACCTTCTACGATGAAGTGAGCTGCCACCTAGATAAGGGAAAGTCTGTGGATGTGGTGTATCTGGACTTTGCAAAGGCCTTTGACACCGTTCCCCACAAACGCTTACTGTACAAACTAAGGAAGGTAGGTATGGACCATAAGGTGAGTACCTGGATAGAGAACTGGCTCCAGGAGAGAGTCCAGAGGGTGGTGATTAATGGGGAGTACTCGGATTGGGCGGGTGTGGAAAGTGGGGTCCCCCAGGGTTCTGTCCTGGGACCAATCCTGTTTAATTTATTCATAAATGATCTAGAGGAGGGGATATCTAGTACAATCTCAGTATTTGCAGATGATACTAAACTAGGCTTGCCAATATCTTCTATGCAGGATGTGGAAACCTTGCAAGCGGACCTGAACAAAATAACAGGGTGGGCAACTACATGGCAGATGAGGTTTAATGTTGAAAAATGTAAAGTAATGCACCTGGGGGCCAGAAACCAGGAAGCAAACTACTCACTAGGGGGGGGGGGGGGAACCTCTGGGTGAGTCTAGGATGGAAAAGGACTTGGGGGTATTGGTAGACAACAGGCTTGGCAGTGGCATGCAATGCCAAGCCGCCGCAAGCAAAGCCAACAGAATACTGGGATGTATAAAAAAGGGGATTCACTCCAGAAATAGAGATTATTCTCCCACTCTACAAGACTCTGGTCCGGCCACATCTGGAGTATGCTGTCCATTTCTGTGCACCGGTCCTCAGGAAGGATGTGCTGGAACTGGAGAAAGTCCAGAGAAGGGTAACAAAAAATGATTAGGGGAATGGAGGACATCAGCTATGAGGAAAGGCTACAAGCACTGAACCTATTCTCTCTGGAGAAGAGACGATTGAGGGGGGGATATGATATCAATGTACAAATACTGTACTGGCGAACCTAGCATAAGGAACAAACTATTCAGAGAAAGGAGGTACAATAAGACACGTGGCCACTCACTAAAGCTAGAGGAAAGGCGGTTTAACCTTAAAGTGCGTAAGGGGTTCTTCACTGTAAGAGCGGTAAGGATGTGGAATTCTCTTCCACAAGCAGTCGTATCAGCAGGGAGCATTGATAGTTTCAAAAAACTATTAGATGGGCACCTTAGAGACCACAACATACAGGGGTATACGATGTACGGTTAAAAGCAAACACACACACACACATCATAGGTTGAACTGGATGGACTGGTGTCTTTTTTCAACCTCACTAACTATGTAACTATGTGACAGCGGACGCCAGTGCTTGGGGCTGGGGAGCCCACTTAGACGGTCGGACGATGCAGGGAACATGGTCCAAAACAGAAGCCAGGAGGTCATCCAACTGGCAGGAGTTGAAAGCCATCCTTCTAGGTCTTTGGTCTTTTCAACAGGCAGTCAAGGGCCATCATGTTCAAGTTCTCTCGGACAACATGACTGCGGTGGCTTATGTGTCAAAACAAGGAGGCACAAGAAGCAGGCAGCTTTCAGATCTGGCAATTCAGCTACTCTCTTGGTCAGAGAAAAATCTGGCCTCCTTGACAGCTGTTTATCTAAAGGGATCACAAAACCTTCTGGCAGATTTACTGAGCAGAAGAAAAGTGTTAGAATCAGAGTGGAGTTTGAACCAGGAAGTATTTTTGGAGATTGTGGAAGTTTGGGGACTTCCGCAGATAGATCTGTTCGCTTGTCAACAGAACGCCAAGGTCCAAAGATTCTGTTCCCTCCACAGGGAGGATCAGGCCTGGGGCTTGGATGCACTCGCCCATCCATGGGACTTCCCTTTGTCTTATGCGTTCCCTCCGTTCCAACTAATCCCGTTAGTTCTCAAGAAATTCAGGGAGGAAAAGACAAATTTAATCCTGATCACACCTTTCTGGCCAAAGAGACCTTGGTTTGCTCCCCTGCTGAATCTGGCTTCACAGCCTCCTTGGAAGCTCACGTCCAGGAGGGATCTCTTAACACAGGGGAACCTGATTTATCCGGAGTTGGACCGTCTACAACTGACGGCGTGGTTTCTGAGGAAGACCTCTTAAGAGCCAGGGGCTTGTCGGAGAAAGTCATCTCTACTCTTCTCTCCAGTAGAAAGAAGGTAACCAGGGCCATTTACATGAAAGTCTGGAAAAATATAACTCCTGGTGTTCCAGCAAGAATTTTGAAATTAAAAATTTAGTTTCAGTGCTGGAGTTTCTCCATGAAGGAATGGAGAAGGGGCTGGCAGCCAGCACTCTAAAAATGCAAGTGGCGGCTCTTTCAGTTTTTTTCGAGAGGACGTTGTCCCAAGAGACTTTAGTTATTAGGTTTTTCAAGGCATTAGCCCGCAACAGGCCAGTAGCCCTTAAAGTATTTCCTAAATGGGATCTATCCATTGTTTTACAAGGTTTGACTAAGTTTCCTTTCGAACCCTTAAAAGAAGCTTCTTTGAAGAACTTGGTTTTGAAAACTATCTTCTTGATAGCTATACCCTCGGCCAGAAGAATTAGCGAGATTCAGGCCCTCTCAGTTTCGGACCACTTTCTGACGGTTTTTTCAGATCGAGTAGTTCTGCGTACAGACCCAGCCTTTCTTCCAAAGATTGCTTCATCTTTCCATAGGTCGCAAGAGATTGTGCTACCAACCTTCTCCTCAACTCCTAGTAACACTCGGGAGGAGTCCCTTCATTCGTTGGACGTGAGGAGATGTTTACTTCAGTTCCTTCTCGTAACTAAAGAATTCAGGTCAAACGCATTATTTGTCATCTTCTCAGGATCTCGTATAGGAGAAAAAGCATCTAAGAGCACTCTAGGCAAATGGCTTAGATGGGCAATCGAGCAGGCTTATGTAGCTCAAGGGGAAGAACCTCCAGAAGGTATTTTAGCTCATTCCACAAGATCTATGGCAACCTCATGGGCTGAAAGGGCCGGTGCTTCGCCAGAACAGATCTGCAAAGCTGCTACCTGGTCTAGTTTCTCAACCTTTCTTAGACACTACAGGTTGGACTTGTTGTCAGCTACGGATCAGGCCTTCGGCAGAATGGTTCTGCAGGCAGTGGTCCCACCCTAAGTGTAAGTTGCTCGCTTATCCTCTCCAGGTGCTGTCCTGAAAGGCGATTTGAGAAAACCTTAGTTAGACTTACCGGTGACGGTATTTCTAAGAGCCTTTCAGGACAGCAGCAGCTACCCTCCCTGGTTTTGATTATAATATATTTGCAAATGTTTAACCTGTGATAGTTGTTGTTTATGTTCTGTTTTCCAGCATGTCGGAGGCTACCCTATGAGGCATGGTGGAAGAGGAGGAGTTTTTATCTTGGCAGTGTTTCCTGTGATTTGGGTGGAGCTGCGCTCTCCATGTGCTGTCCTGAAAGGCTCTTAGAAATACCGTCACCGGTAAGTCTAACTAAAGTTTTTTTTTCCTGCCTAGTGCCCTACTCCTGTAGGGGGCAGTATAACCCAATGGTTAAAAATATCAGGAGCTGTGTCCGTCAAACATCAGAGAAATGGATTTTACGGTAAATCAAAAATCCCATTATTCAAGCAATTGAACTGTTTTACTGTGCAGTCCATCTTCCTGTGTAAAATGTTGTCTTAACCCCACATTGGAATGGAGGCTCATATTTTGTAAATCTGCACATTTCCAGTGTTGTGTTGTTTTTTTTTTTTCTCTCCAGCGGTTAAGCTCTCCTCTTCATGTACATGCTGTCTCTTTAAGAATTGTTAAAGAATTAGTTCTGGTCAGCTCAGTAGATTGTTAATAAAGCTGGATGCTCTGGTCGTGTTCTAAGATCTCTGGATTTTGGAGAGCGGTTAAGGACCTTATAAGGGAACTTTCTGATCGTACTGTTCCGGATACCCCTGCCTTCTTTCTCCTCCAGGTTTTGGACATTTCGATTTCCAGATATAAAAAGTCGATCTTTCCCCACGTACTGTGTGCGGCTATGTACTGCATCCCGATGTACTGGAAGACTTCGTACATCCTACTATTGGCGATTGTAAGCGTAAATTGGAGGAAATTAATAGGTTGGAGGATTTGACCCTCACTGCTCAGCATAGGCGGGAGAGGTACAAGAAGGTGTTGGGATTCTGGAACATGTTTCTCCTCTCTGATCGGGGTAAGGCATTGATGATTCCGCAACAATCGGATGGTGAGGCGTAAAGCTTTTTATATGACAATCTGCTTTTCCTGCACAAGTGGAGTTGGTCCATTCCTATTCTTTTCCCGATCTCTCCTCCCTCTTCTCTCTCTTCTCGATGTCCCTACTTTCTTTTCCACCCTCTTCTCCCCTCTTTTCTTTTCTCTTTTTGTGTTTTTGTGGTACCGAAGTACAGCAACTTCTAAGAAAAACCAAGTATTACTTAAGTAACTGACGGTGTGCCGTCAGACACATTTGAGACTGTCTTTGAGGCTCGAATTGCTAAGTTCTATATGTTGGCCATTCTAAATGATTGAGGTGTGTTGTGATACTCTACTCTCTATGACTGGATGTATACGCACTTTATTTGTAACATTGTTTGCACTTTTTGATGATGTTCTTTCATTGTTTCTGACTTTCTATATAAATCAGGGGTGGGGAACCTTTTTTCTGCCAAGGGCCATTTGGGTATTTAAAAAATCATTCGGGGGCCGTACAAAATTATCAACTTAAAAATGTGCCTGTTATATTCGGTCAAACATTTAATTAACTCACCACTAATGTGTTGGCTGCAATTGCTTCTCTTTGGTGAGGTGTGTGATGTTAGCTGGTATTGATGATGTTGCTACTCGCAACTGGTTTTCCAGGTTTGCGTCGGTCAGTCTGGAGCGCAGTCGTCTTTATGGTGGTAAGTTTTGAAAAGAACTGCTGGCAGGTAATGCTGGTGGGCATAGTGGGTACAGTTGGCTGGTACTGCTGTGGGTACTGCTGGCTCAGGCTGGTACTGCTGGCTTGTACTGCTGGCTGGTACTACTGTGGGTACTGCTGGCTCAGACTGGTACTGCTGTTGGTATTGCTGATTCAGGCTGGTACTGTGCTGTAGGTACTGTTGGCTGGTACTGCCTTGGGTACTGCTGGCTCAGGCTGGTACTGCTGGCTGGTACTGTGCTGTGGGTACTGCTGGCTGGTACTGCTGGCTCAGGCTGGTACTACTGGCTAGTACTGCTGGCTCTGGCTGGTACTGCTGTGGGAACTTCTGTCTGGTATTGCTGTGGGTACTGCTGGCTGGTACTGTGCTGTAGGTACTGCTGGCTGGTACTGTTGTGGGTACTGCTGACTCTGGCTGGTACTGCTGTGAGTACTACTGGCTCTGGCTGGTACTGCTTTGGGTACTGCTGGTTCTGCTGTGGGTACTGCTGTCTCTGGCTGGTACTGCTGTCTCTGGCTGGTACTGCTGGTTCTGGCTGGTACTGCTGTGAGTACTGCTGGCTCTGGCTGGTACTGCTGTGTGTGCTGCTGGCGGGAAATGCTGGCTAGCAGCGGTGCCGCCCTGGAGGAAGAGGCGATGTTTCCTGTATTGGTCAAAGGCATAGTGCATTTGATATCACTCCGCCTGTGACTCGCTCAGACTGTCAAAACGGAGCCAGAACTATACAGGAAGCATTGGCTCCATTCTGACAGATCAGCTGAGAGACACAGACTCAGCTGCACGGGGGGCCAGGCCAGATGACTTCGAGGGCCGCATACGGCCCCCGGGACATAGGTTCCCCACCCCTGATATAAATAAACATATTTGAAAAAAAAAAAGCTGGATGCATTCCTAAATGCACAAAATATAAATGAATTCTAACATTTGTTGGTAATACCTCCAGGGTTAATTGATCTTGGGAATATCTGTTTTCTGTGGGATAAGGAAGGATTCCCCCCCCCCCCTCTACAGCAATTTGGATCATGCTTTGTTTTTTTTTATTTTTGTTTTTTTACCTTCCTCTGGATCAACTGTGGGTATAAGATTCTGTATATGGAGGTTTATCTATGCGTGTGTGGGTATTTAATGAAGCAGTTGCAACAGGTTTTTGCAACTGATTTTAGCTGTATGGCTCATTTTTTAACATGGGCTGTGTATAATTCAGGAAAGCCTTTCCAACAGTTTTTTGCAAAGCTTTCTGAGGAACGTGCCAGATTCAGGTAGTTCACTGTAACTAGGATAGATTCTCAAAGATTTACCGCCAGTTCACAGATAAGCAAACTGGCAGTAAATAACACAAAATCTGAGTTGCCGTTCAGAGAAACCAGTACTCAGAATGGGGCATTTAGTGCTGGGAGGCTGTCATGAATATCACAGCTTCTTGCCTAGGGCTGTCATGAATATCACAGTTTCTTGCCTTGCTCCATGGTTACTATAAAGTTGACTGTCACCAGCATCATAGTCCCTGATGACTTATCCCAGGCCTTAATCAGCGGCCATCCTTAAGGGGTTAGTCTACCTTTTATTGACATGTGGAAAACTATTCCTTATGCAATATAGCTTCCTCTGTACAGTTAATATGCAGCCCTCCGTCTTGTTAAATGATGCTTACTTTTCAAGCTGCTTGCTTTATATATTGACACGTATTTTCTAAAGGTTTAAAGGTGCATTCAATGTATTTTGTGCATGTTTTTTACCATTTTTAAATGCTTACTTTGTGTAGATATCCAAAAGAACTAAGACTGCTGCTGGGACCGCCATCTTGGATGTGATGTCAGAAGCCCCAGCATACTTAGAATGGTCAGTTAAGTGATATTTTTATAGTATTCTTTTTCACTAATCCCCCACCAGCTACATAAAAGTTTATGTAGAGAAAGAAAAGGCAGGAGGAGCTGGGTCAGCAGAGTAATCTGACATTCCCAGGAGAGGGACATGATGGTGCAAGGAGTGAGGGGGCTTTACCAGGGAATTGACTTTTCCTGGAGTAGTCAAATGTTCCAGCAAGTTCAAAGGCACATTGCCAGTAAAAAAAATAAATTTATGCAAATGGTAAAAAAAAAAAACACTTTAAGCGTTTAAAGTTATTTGGGGTGTGGCCAAGATGGCGGGCTGAGCGGACGGGTCTTTAGGAGCTCTGCTAGAGTATGATCCAAAAATCATCTGTTCCTGGATAAGTACACATCTTAGAGGCCGTTTTTGTGGGCTCTGAATGCCTCCCAAGCTCCCTGGGCGTCAGAAGAGGGTAAGAAGTTGAGATTCCCCCAGTGTCTGTCGACTGCTAGCTAGATACACAGTGCAGCGAGACCTCCGGTGCACCTCTGCAATATGGCATCCCAAACGGACCATGAGGACAGTGATGGCAGCCATTAGTAGCCAGATGGCACTGACCTCCAAAATCGATGCAGTTCAACTAGATAAATGGCCTGATACGACAGGATCTGGACAAAATTTGCACTAGACTTACTACTGCCGAGCAGCGTGTCGGCCTCGTGGAAGACACAGTAGCTAACCACTCTGCTTCTATCCTTATCTTACAAACTTACAAACTAAGGTTGGGAGATGCCAAGAATCGTAGCTGCCGGAATAATCTCCGGATTGTGGGTCTTCCAGAGTGTGGAGAAGGAAGGAATCCCACTGGAATATTTACAGAAGACCTGCTGCGATCTCTGCTGCCTACAGCTCAGCTTTCTCAGTACTTCATGCTGGAAAGGGCTCATCGTGTGCTGCCTAAGCCTGGTCCGGCGGGAGCCCCCCTTCACACATTCATACTTCACTTACTTAATTTTCAGGACTGTGATGAGCTGCTCGGGCGACGGGGGAGCTGCGCTATCGCAATGTTAAATTCCTGTTATTTCTGGATTACACAGTGGAAACCCAGAGGCTATGCTGCTCCTTTTGAATCTGTTAAGGCTGTCATGGGGGTCAAAGGTATTGAGTACAGCATCATGTTCCCTGCTAAATTGCGTGTGGTTGATGGAGAAACTGAGGTTTTTGTTTTTTTTGTTTTTTTTTTTCACCAACCCCAAAGATGCTGTGACATGGTTGGAGGCTTTGCCTCCATATTCTCTCCGGTGAGAAGAGAACATACTAAGGCCTCTTGCACACAATACTCCTCCTGCTTTGAGCTTCTACTTTTTCCAGGCGTTTTTTTTTGTATGTTCTTGCGTGTATTCATGTGTATTTGCGTGCATTGAAGCTTAAATTACTGACCAAAAATGCAGATTATTCTATTTTGTTTTTACTGAAGAATGCACAGCGCTTGTTTACGCGCATGTGTGCACAGGCACATTACAATTAATGGGCTGTATTTTAGCTCAGGAAAAAAAAAAAAGCTGTACTGGGCTTTTTCAAGCGGCGAGATGCTCAAACAGGAGTATCGTGTGCAAGAGGCCTAAGAGGCGCACATAAAGCATTTAATACAAATCATGTGAATGTTATGTAGCACCCTCCTTGGTAGTTGCTAGTGAGAGAGAGTAGTTTTTGGCTCTGTCCCTATCGGCAGCGGCAGGTAAATCTGTATTGCACTCTGCTTATTAGAGAGCAGGTTCTGTTAGTGAGGTCTGCTTATTGTGCTCAGTATGCGATTCATTATGTCTAGAGAGTGTTTCACACTGGTCCAATGGGGAGGCATGTTGGACAGTGGGAGGAATTCTGACAAATGGGATGCGTAGGCTTTGGTACAGTCCTGGTGATTGGCAGGGGCAGGTTGCCTCGTGCATTCTGTGATACTGTAAAAAAAAAAACAGGCGCACATGTGCTGCGGGGTCTTTGGCTGGAGAGCAGAGTCCCTAAGGGAGGGTGGCGGATGCCTCCTCCTCTGTAGCAGTGGCACGTGGCCTCAGGAGGGTCGTCCTGAGGGCCAGAGGAACAGAGCTGAACCCAGAGATCCAGGAGAGCTGACTGAGGGGGAGACAGGGGCTCATGTCGAGGGGCCTGACCTGGGGGGGGGGGGCACTCCAAGAGTAGGGTAGTCAGTGGATGGGTGTCAGCAGTCAAAGAGGATACTGAGGAGAGTGTCCTGAAGATAACCTTAGTTCATGAAGTCAGCTTAGGAAAGAGACTTAAATCTAAATTCACCTTTAGTGGCAAAGTGGATCAACAGCCTGGCTGCACCAAGAGATAGAAGTCCTCCAGTATTGTGCATAGTTAATTCAGAGTATCCCACTATTCCATTCTCCCAACCCTAATTTATAATAAAACTCAAAGAAACTACATACCCTTCGACTGGTTATTGAACGAGCCAAAGAGGAAAAGTGAGAGACTGTGCATGTCAAGGTTGCTAATGGTAACTCAGGGGGACCCGTAAGTGTGAAATCTGGCAGTCCTCAAGGGGACAGTGCTACAGTTAAAAACCTCAAAGGGGCACGTAGGTAAGCATTGCAAAGCATCCCTGTCAGCAGAGCGGTGTGTCAGGATGGCCTCAAGCAGCTGTGGCTTGGGAGGGGGGTGCTGCTGGTGGATGCCGGCACTTCCTGGAGCCGTGGAACGCACTGGCAACTCCTCCTGACTTCACTTCCGGATGTGAAGGAATCTCCTACTTTCCTTCAGGCCTATGCAGTGCCATATTATGTAGGGACTTAAATACAGATGGAGAGGCGGCCACTGGGTCCTAAGGTCTGGCGGCTCCTCCAAGTGATAGAAAGTTCATGGTATGACCCATAGGTCACTATAACCAAGGAATCAGTTATATTGAAATACAACATACATGTATTCAGTACAATTGGGGCATGCCAATACTCCCAACTTTGCACCAATATCTTTGTATATTAATAGTATCTCCAGTGCCTGCTGTAATGTTTGCTTCCTTATGCAAGCCGCAAGTTTGAGAAGATAATGACCATGTCTACACTCATTTGGATACTTAACATATGTTTACTGGCTACTGTGAACTGTGTAGGTTCCTGGGACCGTGTGCAGGGAACTGGGGTGTGTGTGTTTTGGTGTGGGGGGAGGGTGGGGGGGTTGCCGTTGCTAACCCTTGTTGGGCATGTTCATTACTTTTCTTCTTTGTGTGTTTTTTCTGTTTTTGGTCTTTTTGTTTTTGGTCAATGGCAAATACATTGTGTTTTATGTAAGGGTGTGATTCTATGTGATGTAGCCCATCTGCTTTTACAGTTCTTAATATGTTACAACGGACTATCACTTTATCAAAGTCCTTGTGATGATGTGTAAGTTCTTTGGTGTACTGATCCTCGCATGTTATCACTACCTTCCACGCTATGGCTAATTTTTCAGTATTAAGTGGAACGTCAGGGAAATCAACTCATTAAGTTGTCACTGGTACTTTAATTTTCTCCATAAACTTCACCCTCACATCTGCATTCTGCAGGAAACTCATTTAGTTGGATTGCGGATCCTGAGTTTGAAGAGGGCTCGGATATGTGCATACTATTTTGCTCCTTATTCTAATTACGCTAGAGGAGTAAGTGTACTAGTGCATAGGTCCCTTCCCTTTCAGCTTTTGGAAGTGAAGATGGAACCAGGAGGGTAGATATGTTCTCTTACATGCCTTAATAGCTGACATACCCTATGTTCTTACATGTCTCTTTTTACCTCCTCCCGCAGATATTACCTTTTTGTTTTCATTAATGTAAACTATTATTCAGTAATAGTGCGAGATTTTAATTTGGTACCATCTTGAGATCTGGACAGGCTCCATCCCTCTGGCTCCTAGTCCCCTGTATTTTCTCACTGGGCAACCTCTTTCTCCCTAACCAATATGTGGAGGCATTTCCATCCATCTGACAGGGAATACACTTGTCTTTCTACCTCATGTATCATACATTGTCCCGTATAGACCTGGCATTTGCCTCCCCCCCCCCCTTTATTTTTTTTTTTTTTTTTTGTGACGGTGGTCTCTGTTGAGATTTTTTCCTGGGGTATCTCAAACCACACGCAATTATCTGTATCCCTGCAATTGTCTGCTACTGTGGGACAGAAGATGTGGAGACTGTGAAGATATTGGATTACAGGACTTCCTTCCGGAGGCCTTTTGCATTTTTTGGCTACAAAATGCAGAATCCACAGGCCCTCTAATGGTTTGGGACGCTTTTTAAATCCTGGCTTAGAGGAGAATATATCTCCTGTATAGCTGCGGTGCAGAGGCTATCTGTGCCGTCTTTGTGGCAATTGGAAGAGCAGGCACGGCAGCAGGAGGCTGCCTATGTGGCACATCAATATAGTTGTGTAGCATGAGTTGTTGTCCTTACTTCGGGTGGATTTAACCAAAAAACCCATTCTAGCTACTACTCAAAGTATTAATTTGAGGGCAAAAATGGTAGGCTGTTAATGTGGCTTGCCAAAGGGCAATATGCAGTGGCTCACATTGCCAGAATTAAAGATTCAAGTGGGGGGATGTTGATGGCTTTGGTAGCTGTTATTGACAGATTTTTGCGATATTATCAGGGGTCATTATACTCTAGAATCTCTTACAGCACTACAGAACTGGTCGGGTACCTAGATCCAATTCCCTTAGAGAAACGTAACAAACTGGACTAAGACATTTCCCTTGAGAAAGGGAAGGAAGCGCTGGGTTGCCCTCAAGGCTCCTGGTCCAGATGGGATACCAGTTTATATATTTTCCCTATATCAGGATCTGTTGGCACCTAGACTGAGCAAGGAGGGATGTAAGCCTATCTCCCTGGATTCTTTACCGGATTCCGTGTCTGAGGCTCTTGTTACTGCCCAAGCTTGGCAAAGACCCAGAAGATCGGTCTATAGGAGGCACAATCTCCTTGATTAATGCCGATGCCAAAATACTAGCCCATCGCCTGGCTAAGGTGATGGAGGAACTCATTCACGTTAACCAGACTGGGTTTTTGCCTGGCAAGGATACGGATGTTAACATCCCCCGACTATTTCTTAATTTAGCTACAACCCACTCAAACGGAGCCACAAGAGTCATTGCTTCATTGGATGCGGAGAAAGCTTTTGACTCCGCGGAGTGGGAGTATCTTTGGGAGGTCCTGAGGAGGTTCGGATTTGGGCCTAGATTTATGCAATAGCTGGGTATGCTATATAAATCCCCCCTCGGGCAAGAATTCGTACTAATGATGTTCTCTCTGTCTGGTTATTTCCCCCTGCAAACTCCTCCTCCTCTTTTGCCGGGTTTGTTTGCTTTTAGCTCTAGAACCCTTGGCCATATTGGTTTGTAATACCCGGCACATCGAGGGTCACTGAGTTGGCTCTCTGGAGGAAATTTTTTTATTTTTTATGCGGATGATACTCTTGTATCTTCATGACGCTAATTCCTCCTTTTTTGATATCTTTTGGGCGTTTTCAGGTGTCTGCAGCAATTGGACTAAGTCAGTCCTTTTCCTGTGGACTCCCGGGCTAGGGAGGATGCGACTCAAACCCCTTTGCGCTGGGTGGAGGAGTTTAAATATTTGGGATCAGTCACGCGAGACCTCAGGTCCTTTCACCGACTTAATTTATATCCCATTCTTCTTCCTCATGAATGTACACATAGCACCCCATACTGACAGAAAAACACAGAATTGTTGACATTGTTGCAGATTTATTAAAAAAGAAAAACTGAACGATCTAATACAGCCAGGAGTCTTTTTGGGAAAGATACAACAAGTCTTTCACACCTGGATTTGGGGATCCTCTGCCATTCCTCCTTGCAGATCCTCTCCAGTTCTGTCAGGTTGGATGGTAAACGTTGGTGGACAGCCATTTTTAGGTCTCTCCAGAGATGCTCAATTGGGTTTAAGTCAGGGCTCTGGCTGGGCCATTCAAGAACAGTCACGGAGTTGTTGTGAAGCCACTCCTTTGTTATTTTAGCTGTGTGCTTAGGGTCATTGTCTTGTTGGAAGGTAAACCTTTGGCCCAGTCTGAGGTCCAGAGCACTCTGGAGAAGATTTTTGTCCAGGATATCCCTGTACTTGGCCGCATTCATCTTTCCCTTGATTGCAACCAGTCGTCCTGTCCCTGCAGCTGAAAAACACCCCCACAGCATGATGCTGCCACCACCATGCTTCACTGTTGGGACTGTATTGGACAGGTGATGAGCAGTGCCTGGTTTTCTCCACACATACCACTTAGAATTAAGGCCAAAAAGTTATATTTTTGTCTCATCAGACCAGAGAATCTTATTTCTCACCATCTTGGAGTCCTTCAGGTGTTTTTTGCAAACTCCATGCGGGCTTTCATGTGTCTTACACTGAGGAGAGGCTTCCGTCAGGCCACTCTGCCATAAAGCCCCGACTGGTGGAGGGCTGCAGTGATGGTTGACTTTCTACAACTTTCTCCCATCTCCTGACTGCATCTCTGGAGCTCAGCCACAGTGATCTTTGGGTTCTTCTTTACCTCTCTCACCAAGGCTCTTCTCCCCCGATAACTCAGTTTGGCCGGACGGCCAGCTCTAGGAAGGGTTCTGGTCGTCCCAAACGTCTTCCATTTGAGGATTATGGAGGCCACTGTGCTCTTAGGAACCTTAAGTGCAGCAGAAATCTTTTTGTTGCCTTGGCCAGATCTGTGCCTTGCCACAATTCTGTCTCTGAGCTCTTCAGGCAGTTCCTTTGACCTCATGATTCTCATTTGCTCTGACATGCATTGTGATCTGGAAGGTCTTATATAGACAGGTGTGTGGCTTTCCTAATCAAGTCCAATCAGTATAATCAAACACAGCTGGACTCAAATGAAGGTGTAGAACCATCTCAAGGATGATCAGAAGAAATGGAAAGCACCCGAGTTAAATATATGAGTGTCACAGCAAAGGGTCTGAATACTTAGGACCATGTGATATTTCAGTTTTTCTTTTTTAATAAATCTGCAACAATGTCAACAATTCTGTGTTTTTCTGTCAGTATGGGGTGCTATGTGTACATTCATGAGGAGGAAGAATGAACTTATATGATTTTAGCAAATGGCTGCAATATAACAAAGAGTAAAAAATTTAAGGGGGGTCTGAATACTTTCCGTACCCACTGTATTTTTCCCATGATGCTCATGCACTCTGCAGTGTAATTGAGCATCATGGGAAATGTAGTTCCAAAACATCTGGGGTGCCAAGGTTTGCTATCACTGCTTTAGAATGATGCCAGATTCTCTGATTTGGGCGCATTTCGGAATAAAAACTCTTAAGGATATTATGTCTACAGGAACACTGCTATCCTTCTGAGACGTAGCTCTTAAATATAGACTCCCCAGATGGATGCACTTTTGCTATTTTCAATTGAGACGTGCGGATAAAGCGCAGTTCCCTTCTGCTCCTAGTCCAAAGATGGACTCTATAGAGCAACTCCTGACACAGGAAACCCTAGATAATCCCCTCTCCTCACTATATTTAGTGCTCCTTTGTCTGGAATCCCCTAAAATGGATATCCCAGCCCTGGATAGGGAAACTGGGGAAGAGTGTTTTGAGGATAGCTCCAAAGTTGTGATCTTCTTTCGAGATAAATTGATAGAAACCAAGTTCTTACATAGCGTCTATTACACACCTCAAAGACTGCACAGAATATACCCACATCGTCACCAAACTGTCCCCAATGCCAGTCTCCTGATAGCACCTGTGTTCATATGTTCCGGACTTGCCCTGGGCTAATACGATACTGGACAGCGATTTGTAGCCTGTATTATCCGATTACAGCTATCCCTACCGGTGTCAGCTGAATTAGCTTTGTTGGGCATCCAGGACGATAAGAAGAGGCTTTCTTAGTGTTTTTTTGCAAAAAAAAAAAAAAAGCAATACTTGCCTTTTTTTGTGCCCTCAGAAATATGACAGAGTCTGGCTCCCGTGGACAGAGCAAACTTGATTCCATGGCTGGTTCCTTGGCTACACTCTCCCGGTCTTAGGTTTGAGGAGCCCCTGAACATTACATTCACATCCTCCTATTTTCGATGCTCGCTGTTTCCTATCCTATCATTTCATTGTATCTGGAGGATCTGTTTATTACCTACTGCCCTATTACGTGTGTGTGTGTGTTTTGGGTTGTTTTGGTGACAAGCTATCTTCAATCCATATTACATAGTACTAGAGAAAGCTGAAAGCTGCACTGACAAGCATTACAAGCAAAAAAAAATAAAAAATTAATTTGTGCCTAAAAATATTCCTTGCTGGCCAGCACTGGGAGAGATTAAAATGTGGTATTACTTTGTTAACCTGGTATTCAGCTTTATTGTGCAATAATGAGAACTTCTATGAGAGGCTGCAGATTTGATGTGTCAATCGCCCTTATACTATATGCAGTGTTTATTTAAGCAGCAGGTCCAGGCACTCTTTTTTTATTGTCATCATAATCTGCTGTTTGAGCTGGTTTGTGGGATATGGTGGTTTATTTAAAGAAAACCTCTGCTGAAAAAAATGGAAACTGCCATTGCTGATCTCCTATTGAAATGCTAGTTGCTTGGCTTTCTCTGGTTAAACAACTTTGACTCTGACCTAGTGCAAGCATGCAGAAAAAGCTAGAACTTCTAATATACTTACGTTTTCTAGGTTAGCGACTCAAAATATTCAAGCCATTTGTTCAGAAAGATAATCAAGCAACTAGCATATTATTTTATAAAAATGGAAGTGTACATATTGTCTTGGTTCTGGTTTCCCTTCTAAATGAAGAGCTGAATGGGGGGGGGGGGGGAACCTTGCTTTTACCATTATATTTTAATTCTATGTGACACATTTTGGGCTATTCAGAAAGGCATTGAAAAGAGCCACAATGTGCAAGTAGCAGCTACTCATAGTTGGTCAGACTTTGGAAGCTTACAGGATCGTCAAGAGAAAAATGTTTTGTGGTCCGTTTAAATGACTGCATTTTGATCTGTCCTTTTTTATGATTAATGAATGTTTTATTTTGTCCTGCTGATTGTATGAGGGAAAAAAAAACACTTGTAATGCCTAATTACATGTTTTATAATTATCAGTTTTAAAACTTTTTTTTTTAGTAGGCTAGGGAAGTAACCAAATTAGTTGTTGTTGAATTATGTCTGCTTTGTGTAATGCAAAAATAAATTTAAAGTTCTAATTTTTTTTTTTTTTCCCCCCCTCTAGAGCATAATAATGGATAGTGCGATTACTCTCTGGCAGTTTCTACTTCAGCTTCTTCAGGAACCTCACCACAACAAACTTATTTGTTGGACATCAAACGATGGGGAGTTTAAACTTCTGCAGGCTGAGGAAGTGGCCCGGCTGTGGGGTGTACGCAAGAACAAGCCGAGTATGAATTATGACAAACTGAGCAGGGCACTCCGCTACTACTATGTAAAGGTAAAAAGCATATGTATTCCTAAAGGGTTATGCTTTACAATTTTATGAGTACTATATTTGCAAGGTCTTATAGGTTGTGCTGCCTGTCAAACTTTAGTTCATATTGAGAAAACTGTTCGGTCCAGGTCTTTAAACCACGGCCATTTGTCTTTATGGTGGACATTGATTAGTGGTGTAGCTGCCTGTGCCCTGGAGAGACTATATCTGTCTCTGTATGGGCACCCCTGAGCACTTAACAGAAAGTGTTAAAAATAAATCTAAACAGATATGGTCTTTATGAGTAGGCTAATTGCTATGCAAACGAAACTTGCAGCTGGACAGAGCCGCAAAAGTGGCTATCAAGAGAAACCTAGGATTTCAATTTTTCTTCACACTGCATACATTTACCAAGACTTGAATTATTACTACGTCGTACCAGATACATTTTCTAATACATGAGGACCTTAGCTTTTAACTTTTCAAAGTAGCTAAATGAACTCTTGCGTTACCTATGCTATGTAGAATTAGGTAATGCAATACATGCTTGGCGTTGACCTTCGACTTCTTTGATTCATGCATTTGCGAATGGAAAATATTGAAAGTTTACTTACATTCTGAAGAACTCCTAAGAGATTGGACAGCATCCTTAACCCCAGTGTATGTATGTATGTATTTGTGTGTGTGTGTGTGTATATGTGTGTGTGTGTGTGTGTGTGTATATATATATATATATATATATATATATATATATATATATATATATATATATATATACACACGTGTGTGTATGTATAAGTATGTATGTATATGTGTATATGTATGTATATATAATATAATTTTTTTTTTTTCTTGGAACAATTAGATAATATTCACCTTTTCACAGCAAATGCAGTCTTCTTGTTGTTTGAGTTCATTTTGGGGAAAAATTTTCCTACTTTTTTTCATCGTGTGATCATTGAGAGTCAGAGTGACACCAAGATCCATCCTTCGACAAGGATACAGAAATGATTAAAAAAAAAAAAAAACTTGGAGGATATTCTTATAATTATACAGTATTTTCCGCCAACAGTTTATGCAGAGCTTTACAATATAAAGGGGATCGAACAGTTAAATAACAATACAAGAGCATCGGGAGGGCCCTGCTGATAGGAGCTTACAATCCCCTAGGGTGGGAGAAGTGGTATAAAAGTTATTACCTGTGATGGAAGAATTAAGAGTTCAGTTGTTTGGGTGTGGCTGAAATAGGCTTCCCTTAAAAGCTTTGGGGACTGCTTAAAGTTGGGCAGAGTAGGAGATAGCCAGATTGAGGTAGAGGATGAGAGATGCTCTGGAGAAGTCCTGAAAACAAGAACGAGGGAGTGAATGAGTAGCTTAGTGGTTTCGTTGGTTAAAAAGTGGTGTATTTTAGAGATGTTTCAGAGGTGAAGTCCTACAAGCTTTTGACAGTGATTGGATTTACATAGTTGCATAGTTAGTCTGGCTGACAAAATACAGAGTTCAACCAACTTGAATTTGGAGCTGAAAGGACAGGTCAGAGTCTAGCACCTTGATGACGGGAGGAACTGATATTTGCAGGATTATTCCTATTGGAAGAATCAGAGAAAAGGGTACGAGGGGGTGAGGGGGAGAATATTATGAGGTTGGTTTTATAAAGATGTCTTTTGAGGTATTGGTGTGACATCTTTGGTGATATGTCAGTAAGTTAGTAATGCAAGAGGAAACTAAAGGAGTGAGTTGAGGCCTGGTGTCCCCAGCATAGAGATGGTATTGGAAGCAAAGGAAATTTATCAAGGAAGCAAGGGAGAAGGTGTAGAAAAAGAAGAGGTCCCAAGAACAGAGCCTTGGGGACCCCTACAGAAAGTAGGAGACAGAGTTGTAGGTAGTACTAGGAACGCTGTGATAGATATAGGGCGAACCAGGAAAGAGCAGAGCCTTGGAGTCCAAAGGAGTGAACTTTTTTTTTTTTTTTAGGAGGAGCAGGTAGTCAACAGTATCAAATGCCACATAAAGGTCTAGTAGTAAGAGTAAAGAACATTAGCCACTTATTTTAAGCAGTTAGTAAATCGTTAGTGCTCTTTAGTACGGCAGTTTCTGTGGACTGTGGAGTGCTGCAAGCGAAAGCCAGATTGTAAGTGGTCAATAAAGTTGCTGTCAGTGAGGTGGGCGTTGAAACAATTGTAGACTAAGAATTATAAAAGTGTAGAGGTAAAAGGGAGCAGGGAGCAAGGAGATGGGTTCTAATTTTGTTCACACCATTGAGGACCAGTGAGGGTTTTTTAGTATGGAGATAATCTGTGTATGCTGTGAGAGAGAGGAAGGTGGCAGTAGAGAGGGAGAGATTGAAGATGTGAGTGACATAGGATAGAGTAGTAGTTTGTGTGGAATGGGGTCCAGCTGATGGGCATCTGAGAGAAGTTTGTTAACCTTCTTCTGTAATAGCCAGGTCAAAAAGGAAAGTATTGAATGTTCTGTAAAAGGTTATGATAATTGAGGAAGATATCTATCAAGTGTTCTCACAAATCTCTTGTTTATGAAGTGATTGGCAATCTCTTGGGCAATGAGTGAGTAAGTAAGTGGAGGTGGCAGGGGACAGAATGAAGACCGTTGTTTTTTCAAACAGACTAACTAACTATGTAACGAGGACTGGATGTCAAAGTATTTAGAAGTGTTACAAAGTAGGCTTGTTTGGCAGCATGGAGGCAAGACTTGTATTTCAGGAGGGAAAATTTGTATAGGGTCAAGTCTTGCAAGGTTTTAATTTTTTACACCACAGTCGTCTAAGAGCAGAGCTACAGAGATTTCTGGTGTCCTCAAGGGCCTGATTATTGTTCTTAGAGGAGCAAATGCATCCAGTGCGGATGGGAGTGAACTGTTGTAGACAAGTGGGGAAGAACAGGGGGTAAGATTTTGTCATGGAGGTGGTCAGTAGCAGAATAGAGAAGTAAAGGGTTAAAGTGATAAATGTTTCTACGGGTAACCCGATAAACATTTGCTGCTTGCAGAGATAGGAGGTTGAAGACAAGGATGCTGTGAAACTAATGAAGTTGTGATCAGAGCGAGAGGAAAGGGGATGTTAAGTTTGCCAGGAGTGCAGAGATGGGAAAATACATAGTCAAGGGTGTTGCCACCAGAGTGAGTGGAAGTGTGTAACACAGTCCATGTGTTGGGTCGAAAGATGAACTAAAATTGAGATGAAGCTGGGCTGTCACAGTAATAGGGATATTAGTCACAAAGAATGATGGTGGGTATTTCAGATGAGAGAAAATAGGGCAATCAAGCAGAGAAGTCCTCAAGGAAGTGTGATATTGGGACAGAAAGACAGATAAGGCTGAGGCTGTGGCCCACAATTTGTACACCCTGGCTGGTTTGGCACTGAGACCGATACTCACCATTGCCCTGGTGTCGCAGACTCTGACCGAATGGGCTAAGCTTTTGTGCCAAGTCCTAAAGGGGGAGTAGCTCCCCCCCCCCCGCCTTTGCTGAGCTTGCAGTCCAGCTCATCCAGGGGCTGCAGTTTATTTGTGATGTCTCTTTGGACGCGGCTTGGCTCTCCGTTTCGGCAGTGGTCCTTCTGCGTGTATTTTGGCTGAAATGCTGGTCTGCGGACGAGACTCCTAAAAAATGCCTGACTGATCTTCCCTTTCAAGGAGATCACCTGTTTGGTGCTACCCTGGATGACCTCATTAAAGGTCTCATGGGGGGGAAAAGTACCTTTCCACTCCTTTTCTACTAAGGGCAAGGGCCCACGTCAAGGGCCAAGTCAGAAGCGGATTTCTCCAGACCCAAGGACAAGGCCCCTTCAGCAAGAAGGTGCGCTCTCACTCGTATCTGGGGTGGGGGGGATGTCTTCGCTGGTTCCCAGACCCGTGGACTTCCCTGGTACAAGACAAGTGAGTCCATGAGGTCATATGGCTACAAGATTGAGTTTTGTTCTTCCTTCCAATGTACGACTGTCCCTGGTCCGCTTGTGTGGGTGCAGAAGATCAGAATGTAGTCCATTCGCACGGTGGTGACTCCTGTCTCCATCGATATCAAGGACGCTTACCTTCACATTCCAATATGTGTCAGTCACCAGTGCTTCCTCCATTTTGCCATGGGAGAGGAGCATGATCAGTTTGTGGCGTTACCCTTTGGTCTCGCCTCCGCTTCTCTGGTCTTCACGAAAGTGTTGGCCCCAGTGGTAGCATTGTTACACCAATGGGCTATCGTGGTACTGGGCTACTTTGATGACCTCCTTTTGCGAGTGGAGTATCTCCTAGTGCTCTGGTGGAAAACCTGCAGATCCCCATACGAACTCGGAGAGTTCGGGTGGTTTCTGAATTTTCAGAAGTCTGCTCTGGTTCCGTCCACAAAGCTGGACTATCTGGGTCTGACTCTGGACTCGGTCTTAGCCAGAGTGCTCCTTGCTCTGGACAAACTCCAGATACTGCAGGCTGCAATTCGTCTCCTGCTGTCAGGCAGATGATTATCCATCTGGACTTGCATGCGGGTGCTGGGCCTGATGGTGTCTACCCCTTTTTTTTTTGAAGCGATTCCATTTGCACAGTTCCATATGAGGTCCCTGCAAGGGAGATTCTGGCCAAATGGGACACAAATCCGCAATCTCTGAACAATCTGAGCCGGGGAACGAAAGAGTCCCTGATATAGTGGCTTTGTTCTCCGGCACTTTGGCTGGGCAAAGCCTTCCTCCCCTTGTATTGGACAGTGGTCACCACGGATGCCAGCCTGTCTGGCTGGAGAGGCGTCCTTGGCAAAAATTCTGCTCAGGGAATCTGGACACTGGAAGAGTCCAGACTACTGGAATTTCCTGGCGGCTCTTAAGATAGCAGATCCTCGCAGATCTTGACCAGGGCATCATTGAACTCCTGAAAAAACTTGAGGTGCAACCTTATGGCGTCTGATGGACCGATACATCATGTCCCAGAGATATTCTATTGGATTTAGGTCAGGCAAGCATGAGGGCCATTCATTGGTGTCAATTACTGCATCCTCCAGGAACTGGCTGCATACTCTCGCCACAAGGCCAGGCATTGTCGTGCACCAGGAGGATCCCAGGACCCACTGCACCAGCGGTGAATCTGACATGGGGTCCAAGGATTTCATCCAGGTACCCAATGGCAGTCAGGGTGCTATTGTCTAGCCTGTAGAGGTCTGTGTGTCCCTCAATGGATGCTTCCCCGGACCATCACTGACCCACTACCAAACCGGTCTCGCTGAACAATGTTACAGGCAGAATAACATTCTTGATGGATTCTCCAGACCCTTTCACGTCTGTCATGTGCTCAGGGTGAACCTGCTCCCATCTGTGAAAAGCACGAGGTGCCAGTGGCAGACCTGCCAACTCTGGTGTTCAGTGGCAAATGCCATTTGAGCTCCAGTGCCAGGCAGTGGGCACAGGGCCCACTAAAGGATGTTGGCCCCCAGGCCACCCTCACGAAGTCTGTTTCTGATTGTTTGTTCAGACTTTTACACCAGTGGCCTGCTAAAGGTAATTTTTGTAGGGCTCTGGCAGTGATCATTCTGTTCCTCCTTGCACAAAGGAGCAGATGCTGATCCTGCTGATGGGTTAAGTACCTTCTACGGCCTTGTGCAGCTCTCCTAGCTCTAGAGTAACTACCTGTCTCCTGGAATCTCCTCCATGCTCTTAAGACTGTGCTGAGAGACACAGCAAACCTTCCGGCAATGGCACATATTGATGTGCCCTCCTGGAGGAGTTGGACTGCCTGTGCAACCTCTATAGGGTCCAGGTATTTCCTCTTGCTACCAGTAGTGACACTAACCCTAGCCAAATGCATAATTAGTGAAAAACAGTCAGGATGAGTAGGTCATAAAAATGTCAGTGGCCTTCACCTGTAAAACCATTCCTGTTTTTGGAGGTCGTCTCATTGTTGCCCATCTAGTGCACCTGTTGTTAATTTATTCAACACCAAAGAAGCTGAAACTTTTTAGCAGCCCCCTCTGATTAGAAAGTGTTCCTTTTTTTTGAACAGTACATCTAGTCTCTCACAAAAGTGAGTACACCCCTCACATTTATGTAAATATTTTATTATATCTTTTCATGTGACAACACTGAAGAAATGACACACTGCTACAATGTAAAGTAGTGAGTGTACAGCTTGTATAACAGTGTAAATTTGCTGTCCCCTCAAAATGAGTCAACACACAGCCATTAATGTCTAAACCGCTGGCAACAAAAGTGAGTACATCCCTAGGTGAAAATGTCCAAATTGGCCCCAATGAGCCATTTTCCCTCCCCGGTGTCATGTGACTCGTTAGTGTTCCAAGGTCTAGGGTATGAATGGGGAACAGATGTGTTAAATTTGGTGTCATCTCTCTCACTCTCTTACTGGTCACTGGAAGTTCAACATGGCACCTCATGGCAAAGAACTCTCTGAAGATCTGAAAAAAAGAATTGTTGCTCTGCATAAAGATGGCCTAGGCTATAGGAAGATTGCCAAGACCCTGAAAATGAGCAGCAACATGGTGGCCAAGACAATACAGTGGTTTAACAGGACAGGTTCCACTCAGAACAGGCCTCGCCATGGTCGACCAAAGAAGTTTGGTACACGTGCTCAAGCGTCCTATCCAGAGATTGTCTTTGGGAAATAGACGTATGAGTGCTGCCAGTATTGCTTCAGAGATTGAAGGGGTGGGGGGTCAGCCTGTCAGTGCTCAGACCATACGCCGCACACTGCATCAAATTGGTCTGCATGGCTGTCTCCCCAGAAGGAAGCCTCTTCTAAAGATTAAGCACAAGAAAGCTTGCAAACAGTTGGCTGACGGCAAGCAGTTAAGAACATGAATTACTGGAGCCATGTCCTGTGGTCTGATGAGACCAAGATAAACTTATTTGGTTCAGATAGTATCAAGCGTGTGTGGTGACAACCAGGTGTGGAGTACAAAGAGAAGTGTGTCTTGTCTACAGTCAAGCATAGTGGTGGGAGTGTCATAGTCTGGGGTTGCATGAGTGCTGCTAACATTGGGGAGCTATAGTTCATTGAGGGAAGCATGAATGCCATCATGTACTGTGACATACTGAAGCAGAGCATGATCCCCCCCCCCTCCCTTCAGAGAATGGGCAGCAGGACTGTATTCTAACATGAGACTGACCTCCAAGATGACCACTGCCTTGCTAAAGACGCAGAGGGTAAAGGTGATGGACTGGCCAAGCATGTCTCAGACCTAAACCTATTGAGCATCTGTGGGGATCCTCAAACGGCAGGTGGAGCGCAATGTCTCTAACATCCACCAGCTCCGGGATGTCATGGAGGAGTCGAAGAGGATTCCAGTGGCAACCTGTGACGCTCTGGTAAACTCCATGCCCAAGCAGGTTAAGGCAGTGCTGGAAAAAAATGGTGGCCACACAAAATATTCACACTTTGGGCCTGATTTGGCCATTTTCACTTAGGAAGTGTACTCCTTTTCATGCCTTTCGTTGCCAGCGGTTTAGACATTAATGGCTGTGTGTTGAGTTATTTTGAAAGGACGGCAAATATACACTGTTATACAAGCTGTACACTCACTACTTTATATTGTAGCAAAGTGTCATTTCTTTAGTGTTGTCACTTGAAAAGATGTAATAAAATATTTACAAAAATGTGAGGGGTGTACTCACTTGAGATAGAGTGTGTGTGTATGTATATACAGTTGTGCTCACAAGTTTACATACCCTGGCAGGATTTATGATTTCGTGACCATTTTTCTGAGAATATGAATGATGACACAAAAACTTTTCTTTCACTCATGGTTAGTGTTTGACTGAAGCCATTTATTATCAATCAACTGTGTTTTATGCTTTTTTTAAATCCTAATGACAACAGAAACACCCAAATGACCCTGATCAAAAGTTTACATACCCTGGTGATTTTGGCCTGATAACATGCACACAAGTTGACACAAAGGGGTTTAAATGGCTATTAAAGGTAACCATCCTCACCTGTGATCTGTTTTCTTGTAATTTAGTGTTTGTGTATAAAAAGTCAATGAGTTTCTGGACTCCTGACAGACCCTTGCATCTTTCATCCAGTGCTGAACTGATGTTTCTGGATTCTGAGTCATGGGGAAAGCAAAAGAATTGTCAAAGGATCTGCGGGGAAAAGGTAGTTGAACTGTATAAAACAGGAAAGGGATATAAAAAGATACCTAAGGAATTGAGAATGCCAATCAGCAGTGTTCAAAACTCTAATCAAGAAGTTGAAAATGAAGGATTCTGTTGAAACCAAACCACGGTAAGGTGGACCAACTAAGATTTCAGACACAACTGCAGGAAAATTGTTCAGGATGGAAAGAAAAACCCACAAATAACTTCAGGTGAAATACAGGACTCTCTGAAAACATGTGCTGTGGCTGATTCAAGATGCACAATAAAAAGGCACTTGAAAAAAGATGGGCTGTATGGTCGAGTCGCCAGAAGAAACCCATTGCTACACAAATGGCACAAATTATCCTGCTTACAATACGCCAAACAGCACAGAGACAAGCCTCAAACCTCCTGGCACAAATTCATTTGGAGTGATGGGACCAAAATTGAGCTTTTTGGCCACAACCATAAATGCTACATTTGGAGAGGAGTCAACAAGGCCTATGATGAAAGGTGCATCATTCCGACTGTGAAACCCAGAGGTGGATCACTGATGTTTTGGGGATGTGTGAGCTACAAAGGCACAGGAAATTTGGTTAGAATTGAAGGCAAGATGAATGCAGTATGTTATCGGAAAAATTTGCATGCATCAGCCCGGAAGCTGTGCATGAGACGTACTTGGACATTCCAACATGACAATGATCCTGAACACCAAGGCCAAGTCGACCTGTCATTGGCTGTAGCAGAATAAAGTGAAGGTTCTGGAGTGGCCATCTCAGTCTCCTGATATCATTGAGCCACTCTGGGGAGATCTCAAACATGCAGTTCATGCAAGACAGCCCAAGAATTTACAGGAACTGGAGGCTTTTTGCCAGGAATATTGGGCAGCTTTACCATCTGAGAAGATGGTCTCATCCACAAATACCACAAAATACTTCAAGCTGTCATTGATATTAAAGTGGGCAATACACGGTATTAAGAACTAGGGTATGTAAACTTTTGATTAGGGTCATTTGGGTAGTTTGTGTTGTCTTTATGATTTAAAAAGAGTAAACAGTTGATTGATCATAAACGGTTTCAGCCAAACACCAACCATGAGTGAAAAAAGTTTGTGTTATTCATATTCTCTGAAAAATGGCCAAGAAATCATGCATTCTGCCAGTGTATGTAAAATAATTAGTGTGTGTGTGTGTGTGTGTGTGTGTGTAAAAAAATTCCCCGTTCCACAACTTTACTCATAACCTGATCTAAATTTTTGGGAGATGGGGCAGTAAAGGACTCCTCAATTAGGACACTTGAATGGAAAGGGTAAATGTCAGAAAACAGACCAGCCACATACACAAGCCTAAAAGGTAATTGATTGCAAAAGAAAGTGAGAATTCATCACCAAAAATATAGGCAAGTCTAAGGGGATCTTAGATCATTTACTATAATGATTGCATAGTGTCAGTACATAGCATGGATTTTCAAGCAGCATTTACTAATGAAGAAGCAATGAAGAGATCGAGAGAGAGAGATGTTTTAACTACTTTTTTGAAAAAAAGTTCCTTCTCAAACTACTCCTGTCTTAACTCTTCCCCATACTACTAAAAATGTTGCTTTCATGTCCTTTTTGAAGAGACTTTCCTTTTGTTTCTATTCTTAGTAACCCCTATTGCTGAGACAGAAAGCAAAGGAAATAAAACCCCAATGAAAACTTAACATAGCCCTTTCATTGTGAAAAGTTATGTGAATCCTAACTTTTTCCTTTTTTGAAGTATTTGGTTTACTTCAGTGTCAGTTGCTGAAATTGAATATTTATTTTTTGTTATTTTATTTATTAGAGGAATGTGTTGTTAACCATATTTCTTTTCTTCAGAATATTATCAAAAAAGTAAATGGGCAAAAGTTTGTTTACAAGTTTGTCTCCTACCCGGACATCCTTACTATGGATCCACTGGCTTTGGGTAGAGGAGAAGAAATGGATGGGAACTCAGCTGATGCCGTGAACACCTGTGTTTTGCGAGACAAGGAAAACTGTAACAAGGAGCGCCTTCCGTGTCCTTCTGCTAAATCGTCAGGTCGTAATGATTACATTCACTCTGGTCTGTACACATCGTTTACTCTTAACTCACTGAATACAGCTGGTGTAAAGCTGTTTAGACCTGCTGTCGTAGAAAATCCAATAGAGAAGAAAGTGGCCTTAGAGCCACCCACATCAGTAATTAAGTTTGTAACAACACCCTCCAGAAATTCAGAGCCTGCATCTATTGTTCCATCAGATCCTCCCCAACCCCCAGAACCTCGAAACAAACCTGCAGAGCTTCCTCCAGACATAACCATTAACTCTTGTCTTCCTCCTCCAACCACTTGTATCTCGCCCATTCTGGTGCCTTCTGGAACGTTATCACCTGCTTTGACTTCTAATCAGGATATGACCATCGACACCGATTTGGAATCTGTAACTTCACAGTCTCTTGATTTTCAAAGTGAAGTAAATATGAATGTTCAGGAACCAAAAATACAGGTGCAGGAGGGAGAACCTGAGCCTCAAACTTACCCAGAGTCTGAACATGATCCTGAACCAGAACTTGATGCTGAACCCGAAACTGAGCATGAATCTGAGCATGAACCTGAACGCTATGTGCTGGATATGAAGACTGGAAAATCTAAAAAGCCTAAAGAGCTAGAGTTGACTCCCACATTGGTAATAACCACAAGTGATTCCAACCCCTTGGGTATTCTCAGCCCTTCACTAACCACAGCATCTCTTACACCAGCATTCTTCTCCCAGGTAATGACTATTTTTTAATCTGTCTAGGCTTTGAATTGAACTAAAACTGATTAGTGCTTGTTGTGCTGTGTTGCATTGCACTCTGTTGCGTTGCCATAGCTTTTTGAAAAGAGTAGTCTGTTTTTGTTAGGAAACCTTTTGAGGTTTTTCCATTGGCTCTTAAGGCTGGCCATAGATACTTTTCTTTTTTCCCCAATTGGCAAGCAGGCGGACCAAAAAAACTTGCATGCTTACCCCCCCCCCCCCCCCTCAATCCACATAATCAATGTTGATGGAGGAATCTGCCCCACTGCGCCATTGTATTCTGACAGTGGGACTCCTCTGCTGTCAGAATACACTGATCAGAATACACCGATCAGCAGCTGATTGGTTGCAAGCCATAGATTTAAAAAAGTTTCCCAATAGTTCTGTTTGACAGAAGTCGATCGCTAGATTGACTTCTGTCCGGCGGGAATGGCCATAGATGAATTGAAATTTCATTCCTTTTTTTAAACCGCTTAAGAGATGCTTGTTCTCCACAATCTTTCTATTGTTTTTGTCCACACCCAAACTAAAAATCTAATTAAGACTCCATTCACACTTGAGGTGCAAGTTTGATGCAACTTTGCATGGGTGTGACTTGGATGTAACTTTTTGTCCCTCTGCAAATTTGGACCCACTGTTGCATGTAAAATATTCAGGTACGACTTTCATGCAACTTTATAAACTTCAATGTTGCATGAAAGTCGGACCAAAGTAGTGCATGAACTACTTTGAAGTCACTACGACTTTAAGTCTCCTATATATAAATATTTTTTTTGGAAACCATGGGGTACGAATTGTCATATGAGTTTGATTTTAAGAGTTGCATGACCAGTCGCACAAATGTGAATTGTGTGTAACTTTTCAAAGTTTCCTTTGTACATTGTATCCTCTTTTTTTTGGTTATGTTCATTATGTACCATAGCTAGAACAGGCTTTTCATGCATGGTTTTTTTATTGCTTATCATCCATAGTCCCCAATAGTTAGAGGGACTGACCTTGATTTGGAACAAAGTCCCTCTTGCCTCCTCATTTATCCCTCATTCCTCCTCATTTGTCCTCATTTTAGACTCCTCCATATAGTTGTATATAAAATGCACTTTTTATCTTTCAAAAAGTGTTTCCCAGGGCTAAACCTTTCATCCATTATCTAAATTGCTGCATTTGTACATTTCAAAAGCCAGTATAAAGCAATAGTAGGGGTTAAAAAAACAAACAAAAATAAAAACTTGTGGGTTTAACTAACCATTTTTTTGTATAATTCTCCTTTAAGGGGCGTGGCGGGGTGTGTGTCCTATGCCTTCATACTTTTGCTAATAGGTGTTCCTCGTTCCCATCTCAAAAAGTTGGGAGGTATGCGCCCTTCCTGGTGACAACTCCAGATTTAGTTTATTTATTTTTGTAAGGGCCTCACAGGTCACAAATCTCCCTATAGGGGTCACAGACCATATAACAAAACTGACAAAAAGTCTTCCCCACTGTATCTTAAAAAAAAAAACAAAAAACAAAAGTGTTATATATTACAGGTGTAGCCTGATGAAGTTAGCCCTCCTCTGGCTTCTTATCATTTTGTGATATGGCAAGATCTTCCTGTTATACGTAACTGCGGTGGTGGCTGTTCACATCCATCTTTAGATGTTGGCACATTTTCATGTATATAGTAAATTTTTCAGCAAAAAGCTTGCAACCCTTTAAAGTAGCTACAGCAAGTATTTTTAGACCTGGGATTTCAGTCACCGAGATCTTGCTACCAAAATGCTTGGCATTGGAAAAATAAATCTAGGTAGTGCAAGTCTATCAAAACTGAAATATGCAACAATATATAGTGTTTGCTCCTTTTTTCAACTAAGGAATTTTTGATATTGTTGAAACTAGGGATGCACCGAAATTATCGGCCGAAAATGAGCCTATCCCATTTCGGCCGATAATGGGTTAACAATGCCGAAATGAATGGCCGCCGTGAGGAAGGAGGAGGGCGCAGCGCAGGTTTGAAAAGTCCCGCCTCTGGCCGGCCGCCCACCTCTCAATGACATCCCTACTACTACGATCTGTGTATGAATGAAGTGACACACCGGGCGGGAGGGTAGGCGAGCGGCCACTAATAGATATAACTATGTGAGCCTTCACTTCCCTGTCAGCTGGACTGTGTGTGAATGAACTGACCTGACATCGGGCGGAGCGGCCGCTAATAGCTGTAACTATGTGAGCCTTCACTTCCCTGTCAGGCATGTATCTCCTCTGACAGGGAAGGGAAGGCTCACATAGTTATATCTATTAGCGGCCGCTCCGCCCGGTGTCAGGTCAGTTCATTCACACACACACAGTCCCGCTGACAGGGAAGTGAAGGCTCACATAGTTATATCTATTAGCGGCCGCTCGACCGCCCTCCCGCCCGGTGTGTCACTTCATTCATGCACAGATCGTAGTAGTAGTGACATCACAGGGAGGCGGGCCGCCGGCCAGAGGAGCTTCTTTTGAATGAAGGACACCGGAGGAGCACTCAGCAGAGTGAGAGCAAGGAGATTGAATCGTTGGGATGGGGAGGGACGCTGAGCCAGAGGGGGGGAGGGTGTACTGCAGAGGGGGACGCTGAGGCAGTGGGGGGGGGGGGGGGAGCTGGGGCAGCTTACCAATGGTATTCGTATTATGCAGCATGAGGGGGTTAATGTATTGCCATTGCTGGTCACTGATGCATTAGTGACCGACCAGTGGCAGTTAATTAACCCCTTTGTGCTGCATTAGTGCAACCGGTATCAGTGCAACCAGTGTTAATTAACACTGATACTGGTTGCACTAATGCAGCACAAAGGGGTTTATTAACTGCCACTGGTCGGTCACTAATAGATGAGTGACCTGCAGTGGCAATACATTAACCCCCTCATGCTGCATAATACTAATACCATTGGTAATTAAATTAACCTCTTGCCAACCCATCACAGTACATATACTGTGACAGGGTGGCAGCGACAGGTGTACGTCGCTACCTGTTTTTGGTGTATGCCCCTGTTCTATCTATTTTAAACATTTTTTGGGGAAAAAGTCATTTTCGGTTTTCGGCCAAGGGCATGCTGCATTTTCGGTTTCGGCCCAGAATTTTCATTTCGGTGCATTCCTAGTTGAAACCTACATTTTCGTTTTTAGTGTATCTCTAGATAAAACGTAATTTTTAATTCTGGATAGAGTGGGGAAAGATTGAACTTCTGTCAGGTCTCCTTCTGTCATAGGCTTCGTTGGAGAGATTACATCACTTCCTGTCTGGTTAAAAAAAAAAATATTCTCCAGGACAGGAAGTGAGGGTTGTTCTCTCCTCCTCCCTCCTCCTGTCCCAACAGGGAGTCCTGGATAGCAGTTAAGCCTGACAGGGGTTTCGACTCTTGTGTTTGTGTAGCCGCAGTGGCCATTTTGCCTTAGTCCGACATTGAAATGAGTGGCAACCATTACTGTGGAGCCTTCTGTGTGGCAATTTTACCCATGGGAGCCCCTCCTTATCCCCTGGTGCTGACTCCTGGGCCTCTTTCCTTCCTGGATGCTGCTCGTGGAGTGCTCTAATCCTGGTACTGCCAGTGACTGCCTTGTGGGGTCCTCTCCCTCTCTCTGCTGCAGGATTGGGGGGGAGCTCTGTGGCTGGGGACCAGGTGGTGTTACCAGTACGATGGGGGGGGGGGGGGTCCCTTGGCAGTGTCTTTTTGCACTTTTTGGGGGTACTCTTATTCCTCATGGAGTCCTTGGCGCACATTTCCCCACCTGACCCCCTCTCTGAGCCTGCGGGGCCCCCTGGGTTCCCACCATCCATGGATGCACTGACTGCAGTCCTGGAGTCCTTTGTGTCCCGGGTTGAGGTGGCTTTTGGGCAGCGGGGTAGTAAAAAAGCACCCCCGCCTTCCCCCTGCTTCATCTGTCTCCTGAGATTCTGAATCTGATCTGGCCGCCGCGGATGGGGCCATTCCTTAGGGGTCTGCGGCCTCGCGCCCTGAGTTCTCAGATGGTGAGAATGATTCCTCCACTCCTGTAGCTGCGTGCAAAAAGGCGCTGGTGGACGCACTGGTTGTGTCTGTGCGTGAGACTTTAAAAATGAAGGACGCAGCTGAAGCTGCGGCAGAGGCGCCGGTTCCCTTTGGTACTCACAAGCCATCTAAGGTGGCAAGGTGTTTGTTTCCTTTCTATTTTGACAGATTTATCGCAAAAGAGTGGGAACATCCAAAACGTCCCTTTGTGGTCCCTAAGGCAGGGCTCGACAAACCCCGGGCGCCAGATCAAATTGGCGACTAGAATTAGCGACCTGGCACCTGGGTTGCACTGCAAGAGGTGTCCTGTCCCTTTTGCGCCCCCCCCATCCGCTCACAGAGTGCACGGACTACCGCGCCGTCCGAAAATTGAGGCCGTGGCTTTTCAGCCTTCTTCAGTGAGAGAACGGGGAACTGGCGCCCTCTTGTGGTGGCCAGGAGTTTGACAAGCAGTAACTAGTGGCTCTCTACCCTGCCTGTCCTCAATGCCTGTCCATCTCCTTCCCCAAGAGGAGATGAGAGGGAAGTTTCTGCAGGCTTCATCTCCCTGTCCACTTACCTTTGCTTAAAAGGTAAGTGGACAGGGAGTGTGATTTATTATTATTATTTATTTTTTTAAATTATTAAAAAAATTATTAAAAAAAAAAAAAAAAATTATATATATATATATATATATATATATATATATATATATATATATAATTTTTTTTAAATTATTATTCAATTATATAAAAAAAAAATATTTTTCTATTTTTTTTTTTTTTCAATTATTCAATTATTATAAAAAAAAATTATATAATATATAATTTTTTTTTTTTTCCTCATCGCCCTGCCACAGCCGAAGGCCCCTTTCACACGGGCTGTCTGATCAGGTCCGCCTGTCAGTTTTTCAGGCATACCTGATCGGACCCTTCAGTCTCCTCTATGGAGCAGTAATCTGCTGCCATCTGATCCATCCCATGGATCGGATCAGATGGCATTGGATGGAAACAGACCGACAGTCTGTTTCCATCAGATTGCGCTATAGAGGGGAGTGGGGTTCTAGTCGTCTTTGTGTAAATTTTTTTTTTTTTTTTTGGAAATAAAGCTTGGTTGTTTGTTTAAAAAAAAAAAAAACCTGCTGCTAACTTTTTTAGCTGGCTCCTAGATTTCAGGAAAATTTGTCAAGCCCTGCCCTAAGGGATTCGCAATGAGGTACCCCTTTAAAGAGTCCCTCCTTAAGAATTGGGCTATTCCACCAGTGGAGGATTCCTTGGTTTCCAAGTTGAATAAGGCAGCCATGATTCCGGTAGAAGAATGTGGCCTGCAGTACGTTCACTGTGGCTGGCTCGGCACACAGGTGAACAGCACCTTTTTTCTGTGGGCTAGTAAAGGTAAGGAACCTCGTCGCAGATGTGGCCCTTCCTTCTCGGCTCACAGGAAGTTTTTTTTCATCTCTCGGGATTGGCTTACAAGGTTTCAAAGCCTTTCAAGGACTCTTAGGGATGATCCAAGCAACCTTGATCTGACAAGTCCAAAGTGGGTTTCTCCAGATGCGCAGACAAAGCTCCTGCATGAAGGTGCGCCCTCCCCCCCCCCCCCCCCCGTGCATGGTGTGGAGGGACATCTTTGTTGGTTCCTGGACCCGTGGACCTCCTTGGGTGGGTCCACAAAGTGATACGGTCCGGCTAAAAGATTGGGTTTTGTTCTTACCCTCCTGAGAGGTTTTTCCTTCCAATGTGCAACTTTCTCCGGGCCGCTTGCAAGCCCTCTTTGGGGCAGTGCAAGACCTGTTGCTTCACGGGGTAATTCTTCCGGTTCCAACTCCTGAACATTTTCAGGGGTTTTATTCAAACCTGTTCACAGTCCTGAAGAAAGGTGCGTCCTTATTTCTTCGGGACTTCAGGAGAGAAACTAGGTGCGTCCAATTCTGGATTTCAAGGCCCTGAACTGCTTTGTGCGGGTACAGAAGTTCAGAATGGAGTCTATTTGCACGGTGGTGGCATCCTTGCATCAGGGGGATTTCCTTGCCTCTATCGACATCAAGGATGCTTCCTTACACATTCCAATATGTGTCTGTCACCAACGCTTCCTTCTCTTTGCCGTGGGAGAGGAGCATTATCAGTTTGTGGCCTTACCCTTTGGTGTCGCCTCTGCTCCTCGGGTCTTCACAAAGGTGTTGGCTCCGGTGCTTGTGTTATGTCAGTGAGAGATCGCAGTGCTGGGCTACCTGGAGGACCTTCTCTTGCGAGCAGAGTCTCCTCTGGACAACGTGGATATCGGTATACAGTTGCTGAGGGAGTTTGGCTGGCTTCTGAATTATCAGAAATCCTGCTCTGGTTCCTTCCACAAAACTGGACTATCTGGGTCGGACTCTGGACTTGGCTCTACCCAGAATATTCCTTCCTGTGGACAAACTCCAGACGTTTCATGCTGCGATTCATCTCTTGCTGTCAAGCAGGTGGTCGTCCCTTCGGAGTTACATGAGGGTGCTGTACCTGATAGTTTTTACCTTCCTGGCAGTCCCGTTTGCACAGTTCCATATGAGGTCCCTACAAAAGGAGATCTTGGCCAAATGGGACAAGTGTCCGAAGTCTCTGGGCAAACAAATCCAGCTTGAGACACAAAACAAAAGGGTCTCGCTCTCCAGCTCTATGCCAGGGCAAATTATTTCTCCCCCTGTATTGAACAGTAGTCACCATGGATGCCAGTCTGTATGTGGTGGGGAGGTGTCCTGGATCGGAATTCCGCTCAGGGAGCTTGGACACTGGAAGAGTCCAGACTCCCAATCAATGTCCTGGAACTCCCGAGCTGTGCTTCAGCTGTGCCTGAATCACTGGACAGATCGCCTACAGGGGTGTCAGGTGCAAATCCAATCAGACAATGCCACGGCCATGGCTTATGTCAATCACCAGGGTGGAACAAGAAGTGTATTGGCAACTCTGGAGGTAGCCGGCGTTCTTCGGTGGGCAGAACATTTTGTTTCAGCCCTCTCCTTCGTACACATTCCAGGGGTGGAAAATTGGCAGAGGGATTATCTCAGTCGGCAGGCGTTGGACCAAGGGGAGTTGTCCCTTCATCTGGAGTTTTTTTCAGCTGTGTCTCCGGTGGGGCACCCCCCAGGTGGATCTGTTGGCGTCTTGGCTCAACAGGAAGGTGCACAGGTTTGTGGCACGGTCACGGGATCCGCTATCGGATGCCACAGACACGCTGAGGGCCCACCTGGGGCTAGTATCGTCTGATTTACGCCTTCCTTCCTCAAACTTCTGCCGAGACTCTCTTGCGCAGGATTGAAGAGGAAGAAATTCTGGTAATTCTAGTGGCCCTGGATTGGCCTCGCTGGTCTTGGTACGCCAACTTGGTGCGGCTTGTCACCGACCCCCCTTTAGACTACCTCTCAGGGAGGATCTGCTATCCCAAGGGCCAATCTATCCAATCACTCTGTATCCAGTCAGACAGGTCCTTGCACTACATTAGGGGTGTCCATAGTTTAGAGTTTAGCATGCAGACATAGCAAACATAGCAGCCTACAAGCCAGGCAAATTCACGCATGGAGGGATGCCAGAGATGACTTGAAAACCTAGTTGATGGGTGAAATGTGTGCGCTAATGAGGTCAGCTGGTAAACTCCTTCCTGTGTCTTACTGGTTTCTCTGCATCAAATCTATATACCAGGAAGTCTCTGAAGAGACAGCAAGGGGGTTAAGGTAAGGCCTTGTTCTAAAAATCAAAGAGCTTTTATTTTTCTACGACTGAGGTACAATAATAGTATAATGGTAGATTTGAGAGCTGTAATCGGTCATCTGCCTCCTCAGTGGTGGATCAGCGTATCGATCCCCCACTGAGCAAAGCTGAGTCTCCCAGGCGGATTCCCATGTGAACCCTAAGGGAACGGTAACCAAATTGTGTTGTTTCCAATCACGATCACTATAGGCTCAATTCATAATTTCTAAACACAGGCATAAGGATCCTTATTTGAGTCATATGGCTGCCATTTTCTAAAACCAATATCCGCATCCGGGTGTGTCAGCTTTGTGAATTGAGTCTTGCCAAGCTTTCTCGTATTAACCGCTTGTTGACCAGCCACCGTAGTTTTACTGCAGCAGGTCGGCTCTGTCCCGTGAAACGACGTACCTGTACGACGCTTCGTGGGACCGCTAGTGGTTAAGAGAGGTATAGACTCCAGCGAGAGGGAGACCTAATTTTGCCCCTGTACAAATTATTAGTAAGACCTCATCTGGAATATGCAGTTCAGTTTTTTGAGCAAAAGTTCACAAAAAGGATATCGGTAAACTGGAGAAAGTGCAAAGACGGGCAACCAAACTGATAAGAGGCATGGAGGAGCTCCGCTATGAGAAAAGATTAGAGGAACTGTATTTATTCTGAGAAGAGAAGATTAAGGGGATATGTTCAGCATGTATAAATACATAAGGGGTCCATATAGTGAACTTGGTGTTTACTTTAACCGCTTACTGACTGGAAGGTTTTACCCCCCTTAATGACCAGGCCATTTTTTACTATTTAAAAGGGTGAAATGGGTGCGCTGATAAATCAACGTGAAGCTGCTACCAAAGGTCCAAATACCCGATTTGGAAAATAATTCTAGAATAGTGGTGGTCTGGTGCGCTAAACAAGTAATGTGCCAAATAACATGTGAGTGATTACAATATAGTGTAACACTAATGTTATAACAATCATAGAAATAACATGTGAGTGATTACAATTTAGTGTAACACTAATGTTATAATAATCATAGAAATAAGTAAATAATCAAATAGATCAAATACAAAAGTGAAATGCCCTTAAAAAGGGTGTGGATTCAACAAATATAAAATTCACTGTGTGATGTCCATGCTTTTGCTCTTAAATACAAATAAAAGTCCGTGTAATAACTCCAGCAAGGGTGTAGGAACCCACACAAATCTGGGGGGGACAGCATTTTTACTCGCCAGGTATATGCTTTTTCAGTAAACTGCGAGAGAGAGAGTGTGTGTGTGCAATACAATTAATTCATCGAATTTGTTTATTATATCCCACATAACCCACATAGCATTAATAAAAATTAACCCACCTGGCATTAATAAAAATGAACCCCCAAATTAATCCCATGGCATTAATAAAAATTAGTGCTGGTGCTGCTGCTTGGCTTGCTGGCTGGGCTGGCATATGCTTGCTGCCAGTGCCTTGCCTTGCGCTGCCGCCGGAACCTCCTCACTGTCCGGTCCCCGACACACAGTGGACAGACTGCTATGTAGTCAGTCAGTACTGTCCATGTGACGCCACTCCCGCATGCGCTTTAGGTCTGGCCGCCTAGGCTGGGTGCTTAGTGCGCGCCGCGCACTCTCCCTATGCTGGTGAGACGTCTTCCATGATGCCACTCCGCTGTGCACGCCCCCCTCCACCCGCCTGTCAGCCTGTGTTTGTAGGACAGAACAGGACCCCCCAGGGCAAGACAGGACCCCCCCAAAGACAGGAAAGGACCCCTCAGGATAAGACAGGACCCCCCAAAGGAACAGGACCCCCCAAGGAACAGGAAAGGACCCCCCCAAGGAACAGGAAAGGACCCCCAATGATTGCAGAGTGCCAGCCACAGCATTGCCCCTAATGATTGCAGAGTGCCAGCCACAGCATTGCCCCCAATGATTGCAGAGTGCCAGCCACAGCATTGCCCCCAATGATTGCAGAGTGCCAGCCACAGCATTGCCCCCAATGATTGCAGAGTGCCAGCCACAGCATTGCCCCCAATGATTGCAGAGTGCCAGCCACAGCATTGCCCCCAATGATTGCAGAGTGCCAGCCACACATTGCCCCCAATGATTGCAGAGTGCCAGCCACACATTGCCCCCAATGATTGCAGAGTGCCAGCCACACATTGCCCCCAATGATTGCAGAGTGCCAGCCACACATTGCCCCCAATGATTGCAGAGTGCCAGCCACACATTGCCCCCAATGATTGCAGAGTGCCAGAACACAGCATTGCCCCCAATGATTGCAGAGTGCCAGCCACACATTGCCCCCAATTGCAGAGTGCCAGCCACACATTGCCCCCAATGATTGCAGAGTGCCAGCCACACATTGCCCCCAATGATTGCAGAGTGCCAGAACACAGCATTGCCCCCAATGATTGCAGAGTGCCAGCCACACATTGCCCCCAATGATTGCAGAGTGCCAGCCACACATTGCCCCCAATGATTGCAGAGTGCCAGCCACACATTGCCCCCAATGATTGCAGAGTGCCAGCCACACATTGCCCCCAATGATTGCAGAGTGCCAGAACACAGCATTGCCCCCAATGATTGCAGAGTGCCAGCCACACATTGCCCCCAATGATTGCAGAGTGCAAGCCACACATTGCCCCCAATGATTGCAGAGTGCCAGCCACACATTGCCCCCAATTGCAGAGTGCCAGCCACACATTGCCCCCAATGATTGCAGAGTGCCAGCCACACATTGCCCCCAATGATTGCAGAGTGCCAGCCACACATTGCCCCCAATGATTGCAGAGTGCCAGCCACACATTGCCCCCAATGATTGCAGAGTGCCAGCCACACATTGCCCCCAATGATTGCAGAGTGCCAGCCACACATTGCCCCCAATGATTGCAGAGTGCCAGCCACACATTGCCCCCAATGATTTCAGAGTGCCAGCCACACATTGCCCCCAATGATTTCAGAGTGCCAGCCACACATTGCCCCCAATGATTGCAGAGTGCCAGAACACAGCATTGCCCCCAATGATTGCAGAGTGCCAGAACACAGCATTGCCCCCAATGATTGCAGAGTGCCAGAACACAGCATTGCCCCCAATGATTGCAGAGTGCCAGCCACACATTGCCCCCAATGATTGCAGAGTGCCAGCCACACATTGCCCCCAATGATTGCAGAGTGCCAGCCACACATTGCCCCCAATGATTGCAGAGTGCCAGCCACACATTGCCCCCAATGATTGCAGAGTGCCAGCCACACATTGCCCCCAATGATTGCAGAGTGCCAGCCACACATTGCCCCCAATGATTGCAGAGTGCCAGCCACACATTGCCCCCAATGATTGCAGAGTGCCAGCCACACATTGCCCCCAATGATTGCAGAGTGCCAGCCACACATTGCCCCCAATGATTGCAGAGTGCCAGCCACACATTGCCCCCAATGATTGCAGAGTGCCAGCCACACATTGCCCCCAATTGCAGAGTGCCAGCCACACATTGCCCCCAATTGCAGAGTGCCAGCCACACATTGCCCCCAATTGCAGAGTGCCAGCCACACATTGCCCCCAATTGCAGAGTGCCAGCCACACATTGCCCCCAATGATTGCAGAGTGCCAGCGATCCCCCCGCACTTACCTCTCTCGCAGCTTCTCTTCAGTCCCCGGCTCCATGCGTCTCCGAGTCTTCAGTCCTCCCGCGGCGCCTCCTCCTCGGCCAATGGCATGGTGTTTGCCTTTCGGCCAATCAGGAAGCGGGAGGACCCGCTCCCTGATTGGCCGGGAGGAGGATCCGTGTGACAATAGCGAATTCTCATTCGCTATTGTCACAGAATGGGCGGGTCGGGTCGGGCGCACTGCTGCTCCCTGGCCGCCACGTCTGCGGCTGCGCGGTCCGAGCGCGGTACATTCAATTGTACTGCGCTCGGACGCGCCACGGCTAAACTGGGGGGGATTTCAGCATACCCGTCCCCCCCGCATTATTTCCTGGGGGGGGATGTGTCCCCCCCGTCCCCCCCGGTTCCTACGCCCATGAACTCCAGTGCTAAATAAGTCTAAAAAATGAAGGTCCAATAAAGTGTAAGGTGACACACATAGGGTTCCCACCACCTTCAGGATTGGCTTCTTACCAGCAGATAGGGATTAGTTGGCGGAATATATTTTGCACCTTGAAGTGACAGCACCTCAATATCGTGAAGGAAAGGTTACACACCTATGCACCCTTGGTACTGGAAACAGATTCAATAGCCTCTTACCAGATATGAATGTATACCAGCGTGTGTAAACACCTGTTGCAGGCTTTTTTCCCACCACGGTTATAAGGGATGCCGGGATCCCCCCCTGATGTTTTTTATAGCTTCTCTCCTCTTCTAAACCTCTCCTGCAGGTATATAAATGGCAAATATTGGGATAGAAGAGAATAGCATTATCCCACAATACTTTATTAATAAAAAGCAGAGATGCACTTACATTTGGCAGTAAGAAACCGGCTTGTATCACTCTAGTGCTCGCGGCTGCCTGCAGTGCGGATTGCGGCTATTGGTTGTGACAGTGCGGCGCCTCCTCTATGAATAATATATGAATAACATTTCCCCCGACAGGGCATCGACGATCCTGTGTGTCACCTTACACTTTATTGGACTTTCATTTTTTGTACTTATTTAGCACTGGAGTTATTACACAGATTTTTATTTGTATTTAAAAGCATGGACATCACAAGGTATATTTATTTGTTGAATCCACACACTTTTTAAGCCCCGGTTCACATTTGTGCGATTGTGGAGATCGCATGTAATTCGGAGCGCACTGCTCCTAAATGACATGCGATCTCATGTGCGGTGCGAATTTCAGCCATACACTTTGGCTGAATTCGCACCGCATCCGCACTAAACTCGCACATGAGGATTTTTTTTATTTGCAGCAGAATCGGATCGCATAGTGGTTCACATTAGTGCGATCCGATTTTGTGCGATCTTGCAGATCGCAACTGGAGGTGTCGTTAACTTTTAATTGACACCCCCTGCGTATCGCATATGGCAGTGTGAACTGCCAGAGGTGCGGATGCGATGCAGGATCATGTTGCATATTCGCAGAGTTCCCGCATCACACAAATGTGAACCGGCACTAAGGGCATTTCACTTTTGTATTTGATTATTTACTTATGATTGATATAACATTAGTGTTACACTATATTGTAATCACTCACATGTTATTTGGCACATTATTTGTTTAGCGCACCAGACCACCACTATTCATTTTTTGCTATACGGCACCGAGTTACTTTAACTGACAATTGTGCGATGCTGTACCCAAATAAAATTTATGTCCCTTTTTTCCCATAATTAGAACTTTCTTTTGGTGGTATTTGATCACCTCAGCAATTTTTTATTTTTTGCGCTATAAACAAAAAAAGAGCGTAAATTTTGAAAAAATAACCATATTTTTCACATTTTTTTTATATGAAATTCCCCCCCCCTTCCCGTGTTTACAACGGCAGACCGCCATTCTGTCTCCACGGAGTGATCGCAGATGACCGGTGGACATCGCGGCCCACAGAACCGCTGATTGGCTCCCCCTGTGGCCAATCGGCGCGCACGCCCCACACTAGCAGTCCCGTGAAGCGACGTACAGGTACGTCGTTTTGCGGGACAAAGCCGACCTGCCGCCGTAAAACTACGGCGGCTGGTCGGCAAACGGTTAATACAAAAGGGTTTTTTACTCAGAGGACAAGGGGGTATAGAGTTTCCAAATGCGGAAAGGTTTCTTCATAGGAGCTGTGAAATTGTGGAATAGACTCCCTTAGCTGGTTCTGGCTAGCTCAGTAGCTCAGGAAGGAATTCCCGCCGCTGGAGAATATTGGATCATGCTTTTGCTGGGATTTTGCCTTCCACTGGATCAACTGGGTATAGGATTTTGTATAAAAGATTGTATATTTACTTTTATTGGTTGAACTAGATGGGACATTTTTTTTTCTTCCAAATACAGAAAGGTTTCTTCACTGTAAGAGCTGTGAAAATGTGGAATAGACTCCCTCCAGAGGTGGTTCTGGCTAGCTCACCAGATTGCTTAAAAAAGACCTGGATTCTTTCCTGGGTGTACATAATATAAATGGGTACTAATATTTATAGGTAAAGTTGATCTAGGGAATATCCGATTGCCTCTCGGGGGATCAGGAAGGAATTTTTTCCCTGCTGTAGCAAATTGGATCATGCTTTGCTGGGGATTTTTTTTTTCGCCTTCCTCTGGATCAACTGTGGGTAACGAATTGTGTATATGGGATTGTATAGTTGGGTTTACTGTTTTTTATTGGTTGAGCCAGATGGTTTGGATGGTGTTTAGGATGAATGCTAGGCTAATGGGCTGGGGATAGTCCTAGGAAGGATTCTTTGTTGTCAGAGAAAACTCCTCTCAATTCAGGGGTCACCAGACGTTATAAACAAAGGGCTAGTTTACTGTCCTTCAAACTTTACGGAGCCTGGACTGTGGCCAGTGGGAGAACACAATGTCCTGGTGTCATGGTATTCGGGGGAGTAATTCTGCCCCATCTTTGGTATCAGTGGGAATTCTAGTGCCCCATTATTGGTATTAGGAGGAATAGTGCCCTATCATTGATGTCCATTGGAAGAATAGTGCCACATTGCGTCAATGGCAGGAACTATGCCCCACTGTTACTGGCAGTGGGGGGAATAAAGGGCCAGATGAAAGAAAGCATCCGGCCCCAAGGATGCAGATTGAAGACCATTGTTTTAATTTTGATATTTGGAAATTGGAAAAGTTATCCCTTCAGCAGTGGCTTACATCGACCATCAGAGGAACCCGAAGTTTTGGTGCTCTGATTCTGCCTTGGGCAAAATTTTACATTCCAGGCTTAGAATAGGGAGAGTCTGATCGGTCACGGGCATCTCTCTTCCCCATTCACAGACTTTGGAAGCACGTTTCTTAGTGGAGGAGAGGGCAGGAGTGGGCATGTCCCCATGGGATCATCATTAGTACATCTGAGCCCAGAGGCCTGAAGCTGTTAACCCCACACAGCTCCAATAAATTCAGTAGGAGGAGGACAAGGTAGCCCTGCAGTGAAGATTTCAGCAGAATCCAGCATCCTTCACATCGTGGGACATACTTCATGTAAGTAATGCAATTATAGCTGTAGAGAAAAAAAAAACATTGTTTTATAGCTAAATTTTAGCTTTAAGACATTCTCAAGCAACAACTGGTTTACAATTATAACTAGGGCTGCAACTAACGATTTTATTCATAATCGATTAGTTGGCTGATTATTGTTTCCATTAATTGGAAAAAATAAAATAAAAAAACCTTAGTGTGGCGTATAATTTATTATGTAAAGTTTTTTAATAAAAAAAAAAAAAAAACAATTTATTCCTAAATATCTCTATGCAGTGGTAAATACAAATACCCAGCTATATGAGGAGAAAAGATTTACCTTTGCTCAAATCCCAATAGCTTTTTCATGTATGTAAACTATCAAGTGCTAAAGGGTGTGACCATATATTACAAATTCTGGATGGACTATATGTGAACTAAATATCCCTGTTTTTCATTGCATAGTTTGCTGGAAAGGGTGTAGCAGTGTGCAGAGGGTCCATCCAGAATTTGTAGCTATACTGTGAGGGAACCAAATATCTAGTGTAATAATAGAGAGAGATATCTATCTATCTTGTCTGTCTAATCTATCTCATCTATTTTATCTAATCTATCACACCAGTGTTGCACCGATATCGGTGCTGATATTAATACTAAGTATTTGCACTCGTGCAAATGCCCAATACTAAAATCGATACCTTTTTTTGCGAATTGAGTTCTGTTAAATGAAGTCGCAAACTGTAGAAAAAATCGCACTGATCTGCAGCTTTGAAATCACGCGGAAGTAGCACAATTTCAAAGTCACAGAAGAACTGTTCTTTGTAATTTTCTGGGGTGTTGAGCGTGTTACCCCGTCGTGGCGGGGGGCGAATTGGGTCAGGGAACTTTCCAAGTGTGAGACGAAGTGGATTTTCCTGACCCAGTCCCTCACCCCGATGGGGCTTAACATAGAGCTTGACATAAATTGCTTTATAAGTGATTCTTAAATTAATTTATTGCTCAAATTAATTTATCTGTTAGTGGTGGCTTTTACCGGTGATGAGTTATATATTATCCATGAATAGATACTTTTAAGGAAGGAACATTTTAAAAATAATTTTTTAACAATTTTTTTCAGGAGATATTCTCATAATGAGTCATACTATAATGCTATGTTATCGTTTATAAATTGTTTCTATGGAAAATATTAACATGATGTGTGTGGTCAATAGTGTGAAGGAAAGTATATTGGTGTAATATTTTATTAATGTTGGCATAACAATATATGACTGGCGTCCGGCAAGCTATCCGGTTGGATTACATCGCTATAGTCCATACTTATATATTTTTTCCAGCAGCCAGATTTTTAATAGCCATATTTTTCCTTAAGTTGTTATCTCCGATTCTTGATGGACACTTCCGGTGTCTATGAATCGGGATCGGGGGTCATGCCGAGCTGGGAGATATTGAGATTTGGTTTGTCTGATGTTTACTTCTGTCGCACAGATGATGTTGTCCTTCCGGTTGGCTTGCAGGAATGCTAATTGGCTAGGGCTGTGCAAGGCGGGGTATTAATGGGCCGTGAGCGTCGTCCTGGTCACGCCCCCAGTTGAAGTTGGATATGACGAAACGCGTCGGGGCGTGACCAGACGACGCATCCGGCATTACGGAGGAGGCGGAGGAGCATCCCGGAACTAGCTGCGCTGGCGGGTAGTCAGTATACAGTGGGCATCTGCTGTTTCCTCACCGCCATATTATGATAATGTGCCTATTTTCTTGCTACCAAATGTGAGTGCAACTTTGTTTTATCTACTTAATAAATGTGATTGAGACATATTGCATTAGTGGAGGTATTCTTATCCTTACATGTTGTGCGGCTTGAGGAGTACACTGAGAGGAGGGGATAACGAACCTGAAGCAGAGTGGACTGTACATGTCATTTCATGTTTTCCTGCTGGTCCAGCCATAACCCATGCGATTTCTGCTCATTTGTGAGAATAAATGAGCAATAGAGTCTGGTGAGTTACCACTTCTTCTGTTATTACCCCCGGCACTTGGTGGTGGAAATTGAGGTGATCCTGGTAGACTGCACGACATATCTGCTGTTTATTGGACTTTCTGCATCTCACTTTAAAGGACTATGGGACGATTTTTGTGATTTTAAGTGCTTCATTACATTGCTCACTGGTCACTTTTTGCCTCACAGTTCTGTTGAGACAATTTATATATTGTATCTTTCGCTACTATTATTTATGTTTTAACATTTACCCTAAGACCTGGAAGTGCTTTAACAGCTGGTGTGCAGGAAGCTCCTTGGATGTAGGTAGCCCAGTAACAGTACTGGAATTTCTACAAAGTGGGGCAGATAAAGGGTTAGCTGTCAGCTCCCCAAAGAGTCAAGTTTCAGTAAGAAGTGTCTTTTTAGAAGTATCCTTAGCCTAAAACCCTTGGGCGATTTTGTTTCTTTATGGCCTTAAACAGGCAGAGACCAGTGAGCAATATATTTTCCTGTGTGGGACCTATCCGTGGTTCTACAGGCTCTCTTTTGAGAACTGTTTGAACCTATTACTACTTGAAGTTTTTAACCCTCAAGACAGTTCTTTAGGTGGCAATCATTACTGCCAGGAGGGTTAGTAAACTAGAAGCTCTTTCTATTAGAGCTCTGTTTCTACAATTTTTTTTCGGATCTTATTTTTTTTAGAACAGATCCAGCTTTCTTACCTAAAGTGGTCTTGAAGTTTCACAGAGACCAAGAAATCGTTTTACCAACTTTCAGTTTAAATCCTGTGAATGAACATGAGAGTAATTTTCATAAGTAAATAAGTGTTAGAAGGTGTGTCCTTCAGTACATGGAGTGTACAAGGGAATTTAGGAAGTCTGATTCCTTCTTTCTTCTATTTGCTGGCGCTAGTAGAGATTCTAAAACCTCTAGACGTTCTTTAGGCGGCTGGCTTAGGTTAGACATTAGCCAGGCCTATGCTTCAACCTGGAATGAGGTCCCAGTAGGTATCGGGTCACATTCCACTAGAGCTATGGTGACTTCCCAGGTGGAAAGAGGTGGTACTACCCAGAGCAGATCTGCTGGGCAGCAACCTGGTCCAGTTTTGCAATTTTCACCAAGCACTACAGGCTGGACCTGTTGTCTGCTAAAAGATCAAGCTTTTGGGCGTAAAGTCATTTTGGCATTGCGCGAGTTGCAGGTTTTTTTTTTTTTTTTTGCCACCTGTTGCGTTTTTCCCCATGTGGCAGAATCAGTGTTTGCTGTGCCATTAACTATTTAATGTCACTGAACGAATAACTATAGTTCATTTTAGGTGTATAGAGGTTGCCATACACTATATAATCTCATTGTACAATCTCCTTTTTAGATTTGCCAAAACTATCCAATCACTCTGTATCCAGTCAGGCAGGTCCTTGCACTACATTAGGGGTGTCCATAGTTTAGAGTTTAGCATGCAGACCTAGCAAACATAGCAGCCTACAAGCCAGGCAAATTCACGCATGGAGGGATGCCAGAGATGACTTGAAAACCTAGTTGATGGGTGAAATGTGTGCGCTAATGAGGTCAGCTGGTAAACTCCTTCCTGTGTCTTACTGGTTTCTCTGCATCAAATCTATATACCAGGAAGTCTCTGAAGCTTTCTAAAAAAACAGCAAGGGTTAAGGTAAGGCCTTGTTCTAAAAATCAAAGAGCTTTTATTTTTCTACGACTGAGGTACAATAATAGTATATTGGTAGATTTGAAAGCTGTAATCGGTCATCTGCCTCCTCAGTGGTGGATCAGCGTATCGATCCCCCGCTGAGCAAAGCTGAGTCTCCCAGGCGGATTCCCATGTGAAAGGACCCTAAGGGAATGGGAACCAAATTGTGTTGTTTCCAATCACGATCACTATAGGCTCAATTCATAATTTCTAAACCCAGGCATAAGGATCCTTATTTGAGTCATATGGCTGCCATTTTCTAAAACCAATATCCGCATCCGGGTGTGTCAGCTTTGTGAATTGAGTCTTGCCAAGCTTTCTCGTATTAACCGCTTGTTGACCAGCCACCGTAGTTTTACTGCAGCAGGTTGGCTCTGTCCCGTGAAACGACGTACCCGTGCGACGCTTCGTGGGACCGCTAGTGGTTAAGAGAGGTATAGACTCCAGCGAGAGGGAGACCTAATTTTGCCCCTGTACAAATTATTAGTAAGACCTCATCTGGAATATGCAGTTCAGTTTTTTTAGCAAAAGTTCACAAAAAGGATATCGGGGAACTGGAGAAAGTGCAAAGAAGGGCAACCAAACTGATAAGAGGCATGGAGGAGCTCCGCTATGAGAAAAGATTAGAGGAACTGTATTTATTCTGAGAAGAGAAGATTAAGGGGATATGTTCAGCATGTATAAATACATAAGGGGTCCATATAGTGAACTTGGTGTTTACTTTAACCACTTACTGACTGGAAGGTTTTACCCCCCTTAATGACCAGGCCATTTTTTACTATTTAAAAGGGTGAAATGGGTGCGCTGATAAATCAACGTGAAGCTGCTACCAAAGGTCCAAATACCTGATTTGGAAAATAATTCTAGAATAGTGGTGGTCTGGTGCGCTAAACAAGTAATGTGCCAAATAACATGTGAGTGATTACAATATAGTGTAACACTAATGTTATAACAATCATAGAAATAACATGTGAGTGATTACAATATAGTGTAACACTAATGTTATAACAATCATAGAAATAAGTAAATAATTAAATAGATCAAATACAAAAGTGAAATGCCCTTAAAAAGGGTGTGGATTCAACAAATATAAAATTCACTGTGTGATGTCCATGCTTTTAAATACAAATAAATGTCCGTGTAATAACTCCAGTGCTAAATAAGTCTAAAAAATGAAGGTCCAATCAAGTGTAAGGTGACACACATAGGGTTCCCACCACCTTCAGGATTGGCTTCTTACCAGCAGATAGGGCGGAATATATTTTACACCTTGAAGTGACAGCACCTCGATATCGTGAAGGAAAGGTTACACACCTATGCACCCTTGGTACTGGAAACAGATTCAATAGCCTCTTACCAGATATGAATGTATACCAGCGTGTGTAAACACCTGTTGCAGGCTTTTTTCCCACCACGGTTATAAGGGATGCCGGGATCCCCCCCTGATGTTTCTTATAGCTTCTCTCCTCTTCTAAACCTCTCCTGCAGGTAAATAAATGGCAAATATTGGGATAGAAAAGAATAGCATTATCCCACAATACTTTATTAATAAAAAGCAGAGATGCACTTACATTTGGCAGTAAGAAACCGGCTTGTATCACTCAAGTGCTCGCGGCCGCCTGCAGTGCGGATCGTGGCTATTGGTTGTGACAGTGCGGCGCCTCCTCTATGACACGTTTCCCCCGACAGGGCATCGACGATCCTGTGTGTCACCTTACACTTTATTGGACCTTCATTTTTTGTACTTATTTAGCACTGGAGTTATTACACCGACTTTTATTTGTATTTAAAAGCATGGACATTTCACTGTATATTTATTTGTTAAATCCACACACTTTTTAAGCCCCGGTTCACATTTGTGCGATTGCGGAGATCGCATGTAATTTGGCGCGCACTGCTCCTAAATGACATGCGATCTCATGTGCGGTGCGAATTTCAGCCATACACTTTGTATGGCTGAATTTGCACCGCATCCGCACTAAACACGCACATGAGGCTTTTTTTTATTTTCAGCAGAATCGGATTGCATAGTGGTTCACACTAGTGCGATCCGATTCTGTGCGATCTTGCAGATCGCACTGCGATATGCGATCGCAACTGGGGGTGTCATTAACTTTTAATTGACACCCCCTGCGTATCGCATATGGCAGTGTGAACTGCCAGAGGTGCGGATGCGATGCAGGATCACGCTGCATATTCGCAGCGTTCCCGCATCGCACAAGTGTGTACCGGCACTAAGGGCATTTCACTTTTGTATTTGATTATTTACTTATGATTGATATAACATTAGTGTTACACTATATTGTAATCACTCACATGTTATTTGGCACATTATTTGTTTAGCGCACCAGACCACCACTATTAATTTTTTGTTATACGACACCGAGTTACTTTAACTGACAATTGTGCGATGCTGTACCCAAATAAAATTTATTTCCCTTTTTTCCCATAAATAGAACTTTCTTTTGGTGGTATTTGATCACCTCAGCAGTTTTTTATTTTTTAGCTTTAAACAAAAAGAGCAACAATTCTGAAAAAAAAAAAATAAAATATATATATATATATATATATTTTTTTTTTTTTTTACATTTGGCCTATATTATTTTCCCAATGAAAAAAAAAATTAAAAATCAAATATTTTCATCATTTTAGGCCAATATGTATTCTGCTACCTTTTTTTTGCTAACAAAAATATCCCAGTAGGCTTATATGGATTGGTTTGTGCAAAAGTTATTGTGTCTATAAACTAGGGGAAAGATTTATGTAATTTTTTTGACATATCGATTTTTAGCGGGACTGCAACATTTGCGGCGGACAGATCGGAAACCTAACTAACATTTTTTACATTTCTGCACAAAATATGCACTGTTACTGTACTAATGACACTGGTAGGGAACGGGTTAACACCAGGGGCGATCAAAGGGTTAAACGTGTCCCTAGGGGTACTTTCTAACTGTGTGGGGAATGGGCTTGCTGAATGAACATAGACCTGTGTTCCTAAATAAAAGGAACACAGGATCCCTGTGTTCATTACTAACAGAACAGCGGTCTGCCGTGTTTACACGGCAGACCGCCGTTCTGTCTCCACGGAGCGTTCGCAGATGCCCGGCGGACATCGCGGCCCACAGAACCGCTGATTGGCTCCCCCTGTGGCCAATCGGCGCGCACGCCCCACACTAGTAGTCCCGTGAAGCGAGGTACAGGTACGTCGTTTTGCGGGACAAAGCCGACCTGCCGCCGTAAAACTATGGTGGCTGGTCGGCAAGCGGTTAATACAAGAGGATTTTTTACTCGGAGGACAAGGGGGTATAGAGTTTCCAAAGGTTTCTTCATAGGAGCTGTGAAATTGTGGAATAGACTCCCTTAGCTGGTTCTGGCTAGCTCAGTAGCTCAGGAAGGAATTCCTGCCGCTAGAGAATATTGGATCATGCTTTTACTGGGATTTTGCCTTCCACTGGATCAACTGGGTATAGGATTTTGTATAAAAGATTGTATATTTACTTTTATTGGTTGAACTAGATGGGACATTTCTTTTTTCCAACCAGACTAACTATGTAACTATGGGGTTTATTTCCTAAAGGCAAATTCACTGTGCACTACAAGCGCACGTGGAAGTGCAGTCACTGTAGATCTGAGGGGACATGCAAGGAAAATGAACAGCATTTCTCTTCTCGTTTGTTCATTGACAGACACCGCTCCTGATTGTTCTTAACCATTGGGTTATACTGCCCCCTACAGGAGTAGGACACTAGGCAGGAAAAAGCTTGACTACGCCTATGGGCAGTCCCAGGGGGTAAACTGAATGTATTCTCTCTGGAGAAGAGGAGATTAAGGGGGGTATGATCCACATGTATAAATACATAAGGTGTCCATATTGTGAACTTGGTGTTGAGATTTTCACTTCAAGGTCAACACAGAGGACAAGGAGGCACACTTTGAGTCTAGTGGAAAACAGGTTTTGTCTCCAAATACAGAAAGGTTTCTTCACTGTAAGAGCTGTGAAAATGTGGAATAGACTCCCTCCAGAGGTGGTTCTGGCTAGCTCACTAGATTGCTTAAAAAAGGCCTGGATTCTTTCCTGGGTCTACATAATATAAATGGGTACTAATATTTATAGGTAAAGTTGATCTAGGGAATATCCGATTGCCTCTCGGTGTAAGATTCTGGTACCTCTGGTACCCTTATTTTCTATTTTCTTTTCAAATATGCGTCCCACCTTTCTAATTAGGTGGTACGCATACACCTTTAAGACGGATGACGTCATCGCCGAGCGCCGCAGAGCGGCTATTTCAACCGCCGGCGTTCTCTCTCGCATTGTTCGTTCAACCTGCCTGTGTGTCCACATGTTACAAGCTTGTCTTGCTGCCGGAACCTCCAGCTACTTTCTTTACTTGGAAAAGACCGGAACCTCGCTACCGATCCCTGTATCTCGCTACTGGATCACTCCCTTACTACTGTACCCTTCTACTACTAACTTACTAGTGATAAGTACCCCACAGGGGAATCCTCCATAACCTTACTTACACTATCTACCTCTGCACATAAGGACTGTTACTATCTATGCATACTAATTCTATCATCTGCACTGTTACATAGATTGCTAGCTCTTGAGTCTACTACCATCTTTCCTTGCACTGGGTTAGTCTATCCTGTATTTGTCATCTGCTGTCCTTACCACCTGTTACCATACTCGATTACTAACCTATCTGCATTCTACCTAATACCATCTAATACTCTCCTGAACATTTCTATCAAGTGCTTACCATCTCTGTCACTGTTCACACCTGTCCCTTCAGCACATCATCTTCATACTATCATATACATCCTATCACTCCAGGAACATCTTATTGAGTGTGTATATCTGTATGCTGAAGCTGACAGGCCCACAGTGATGAGTCTGGAGAGTTGGATCTGGTTATTCAACACATCTCTACATGACTACTGAGTGGAGATTCTGCAGCTGCAAATCCAGCCTACTACAAAAACGCAGGAGCGTTACAGATTGAACGAACCAAAAAAATGGATTCAGCAGAATTACCCACTCAAGTGACACAATTAACACAACAAGTAAATGCATTAATGCTTGCTCTTACTGAAGTAGAAGAAAATCAGACTCTGATACAGCAGGTAACCCGTCTTTCACGGCTCACTGCTGCTCAACCCCCTGAACCTAAAATAAACCCTCCTCTAGTGTTTACAGGTGATCAGAAAAAATTTAGTGAATTCAAAAACGCATGTCAATTGCTTTTTTTGTTAAAACCTCGTACATACCCTACTGATCAAATTAAAGTCTGTACCGTTATCTCATACTTAACGGGTGATCCACGGGCCTGGGCAGACTCTCTCTTTGAGAAAAATGATCAGCTTCTCAACTCCTATTCTTTATTCCTAGCGGAACTCGCTAGTTTATATGATGACCCCAACAGGCAGAGTACTGCTGATATTCAATTGAGGGCTTTAAAACAAGGAAGGAGACCTGTAGAAGACTTTGTAGCTGAGTTCAAAAGATGGACCCTTGATTCAGGGTGGAATGACACATCTCTGCGAACTCAATTCAGACTCGGGTTGTCAGAAGCTGTTAAAGACGAGCTCGCTCGAGCGGATTTACCTGGCACCTTGGATGCCTTAATACAACTCAGTATCAACATCGACAGGCGACTGCGTGAAAGAAGGGCTGAAAAAATGGGAATGCCATTGTCTAGTCCTTCTCGGATTTCGGCCGTTGACCCTACTCCCATGGAGGTAGGAACCATACGCCCACCTTTATCAACTACTGAACGAGCCAGAAGAAGATCCAGAAACCTCTGCATGTACTGCGCATCCCCGGATCATTTGATAAGCGTCTGTCCCCTTGTCCGCAAAAAAGAGGGTGAGTGTTCACATGTCTTGCTAGGAGGATTAACGACTTTCTTTTCTAACCCCTATCTTTTTGTTACTTTGACATTGCATTGGGACCAGACTAGGATTACCACCAAGGCTATGATCGACACCGGATCTTGTGGAAACTATATTGATACATGTTTTGTTACCTTAAATAAAATACCTATTATTTCAAAACCTAAACCTGTTTCTGTTAGTTTCATTAACGGTATTCCACTATCTTCTGGTCCAATCACCAACCAGACACAAGCACTCCTTTGTCACTACTAACGAGTCTCATATGGAGACCACCACTTTTGATATACTATCTTCACCCCATTTTTCTATTATTTTGGGATTCCCCTGGTTACACACACATCAACCAATCATAGATTGGAAAAGACGGACTTTGTCTTTCCCTTCTCACTATTGCGAGATTACGTGTAACCTCCCATCTTTTGGAAAGATCCTGTCTGTGGTGTCAGATGAGATTGCACCACTATGCTATCAGGACCTGTCCGAAGTATTCCTTGAAAAAAATGCTCAAGTGTTGCCTCCCCATAGGGATTATGATTGCACTATCGATCTACTCCCTAACAGCAAATTGCCTTTCGGTCATGTTTATCCTCTTTCACAGGATGAACTTTCTCATCTCAAGGAATACTTGGATGAGAATTTGACAAAAGGTTTCATCAGACCCTCTACTTCTTCCACAGCTGCAGGACTTTTCTTTGTCCGCAATAAGGATTCAAGTCTTAGGCCTATTATCGATTATAGGCAATTAAATACGATTACAATAAAGGATCGCTATCCTTTACCGCTCATCCCTGAACTCATTGAACAAGTGCGTGGGGCTACTTACTTCTCTAAATTAGACCTGAAAGGGGCATACAACCTAATCCGAATCCGTGACGGAGATGAGTGGAAAACAGCATTCAGAACCAGATACGGATTATTCGAATATCTTGTGATGCCATTCGGGTTGTGTAATGCTCCCGCAGCTTTCCAAAGGTTCATAAACGGCATCTTTAGAGACTTACTTGATGTCTGTGTTGTAGTATATCTGGACGATATACTTATCTATTCTCGATCTCTCTCTGAACATATAAAACATGTAAGACTTGTGTTATCCAGATTACTTGCACACAATCTATACGTGAAATTAAAAAAATGCCTATTTCATAAAGAAGAAATATTATTTCTAGGATACATCATATCCAAAACCGGAATTAAGATGGATATGAGCAAGATATCCTGTATTCTGGACTGGCCTATACCAACAACTCGTAAGGCATTACAGCGATTCCTTGGATTTTCAAACTTCTATAGGAAGTTCATCAAGAACTTTTCTGCCATTGCGAGACCTCTCACACAACTGACAAGTATAAAGAAACCATTCAAATGGTCAGAAGAAGCAAATCGAGCTTTCTGCTTGTTAAAATCAAGCTTTACTTCTGCTCCCATACTACGCCATCCAGACCCATCCCTCCAATATATTCTGGAGGTAGATGCGTCAAATATGGCAGTAGGAGCAGTTCTCTCCCAACGACCAACAAATACTTCACCACTCCACCCAGTTGCTTTCTTTTCAAAATCATTAAGCAGCCCAGAGGTGAATTACCCAGTGGGTGAAAAGGAGTTGCTTGCCATAAAACTGGCACTGGAGAATTGGCGACATCTACTTGAGGGTACCCGGTTACCAATACTCATATATACAGATCATAAAAACCTTCAATACCTCCAGACTAACAAAACTCTCTCCCACCGACAGGTACGATGGTCATTATTCTTCCTAAGATTCAACTTCTTAGTGACCTACACGCCTGCAGGCAAAAATAAAAAAGCGGATGCGCTATCACGATTAACCGAAGATAACTGCGCTGAAATCCCTTCTATTCCTATAATACCCTATGAACGTATTATTGGGGTTGTTCGTTCCCTGAAGGAAGAGATTTTGCACAGTATAGGATTCGATTCACCTCCACCACAACTAAGTACTGATGCAGAAGGCTTCCTCTACTACAACGACAAACTTTACATACCCCCTACTATGCGCACCAAGATCTTGGAGTTATCACATGATGTGCCCATGGCAGGACATATGGGTATGACGAAAACCCTTAATTTGCTTACTAGGCAGTTTTGGTGGCCTGATATGAAGACGTCTGTACAAAAATTTGTATCTTCATGTGACATCTGTGCAAGGTCCAAAATTGACACTACAAAACCATCTGGTCTACTCTGCAGTCTACCAATACCTCAGGTTCCATGGGAGGTTGTATCCTTAGACTTTATAGTAGAACTACCACCTTCTAAAGGATTTAATACCATTCTAGTGTCAGTGGACCACCTGACAAAGATGGCACATTTCATCGCTATTCGTAGACTACCTTCATCCAAACAAACAGCGGAACTACTGATGAAACATGTGTTCAAGTTACACGGAATACCAAAGACTCTTTTATCCGACCGTGGTTCACAGTTCATCTCCAAATTTTGGCAAGCTCTTTGTCAAATATTACGGATTGAGCGAAAGCTCACTTCTCCCTACCACCCTCAGACCAACGGACAGACTGAAAGAGTCAACCAGTGTATAGAACAATATCTGCGTTGCTACACATCATACCTACAGGATGATTGGGTGGACCTTCTCCCTCTGGCGGAATTTGCTTATAACAACGCAACCCACAGTACTACTAAGCAAAGTCCGTTCTACTTGAACTATGGGTTTCATCCCACACTTCTTCCACCACGCATCCTACCATCAAGTAACCCAGTAGCCTCAGACTATCTTACCCAAATAAAGGACTCTCTGGGTTTACTTAATACCACTATCTCACACGCCCACAGCCAACAAAAAAGGTACTACGACCTACGTAAAAGACCTTCTCCTCAGTATGCTATTGGGGACCTCGTTTGGCTATCGACAAGAAATTTAAGATTAAAGATCCCTAGCAAAAAGCTTGGACCTTTATTTCTGGGACCCTTCCCAATTAAGAAACTTATTGGAAAAGCTGCAGTACAGCTCACCTTACCAGCAGATCTCAAGATCCATCCCATCTTCCATGTGTCGCTACTGAAGCCCCATGTTCCTAATCAAGGAATAAGGCCTACCATCTTGCCTCCACCTCCAGTACAAGTTGAAGGCGGAGAAGAATATGAGATTAAGGAGATTTTGGATTCTCGTATCCACAGAGGAAGACTCCAGTATCTCATAAGATGGAAGAACTATGGACCCCAAGACGACACTTGGTTGGATACCACTGATGTTCACGCACCTAGACTTATATGAAGATTTCACTCGAAGTACCCGGAGAAACCAGTGCTATAGGCCTTCCGGAGCCGGCCTTAAGGGGGGGGGGGGGTACTGTAAGATTCTGGTACCTCTGGTACCCTTATTTTCTATTTTCTTTTCAAATATGCGTCCCACCTTTCTAATTAGGTGGTACGCATACACCTTTAAGACGGATGACGTCATCGCCGAGCGCCGCAGAGCGGCTATTTCAACCGCCGGCGTTCTCTCTCACATTGTTCGTTCAACCTGCCTGTGTGTCCACATGTTACAAGCTTGTCTTGCTGCCGGAACCTCCAGCTACTTTCTTTACTTGGAAAAGACCGGAACCTCGCTACCGATCCCTGTATCTCGCTACTGGATCACTCCCTTACTACTGGACCCTTCTACTACTAACTTACTAGTGATAAGTACCCCACAGAGGAATCCTCCATAACCTTACTTACACTATCTACCTCTGCACATAAGGACTATTACTATCTATGCATACTAATTCTATCATCTGCACTGTTACATAGATTGCTAGCTCTTGAGTCTACTACCATCTATCCTTGCACTGGGTTAGTCTATCCTGTATTTGTCATCTGCTGTCCTTACCACCTGTTACCATACTCGATTACTAACCTATCTGCATTCTACCTAATACCATCTAATACTCTCCTGAACATTTCTATCAAGTGCTTACCATCTCTGTCACTGTTCACACCTGTCCCTTCAGCACATCATCTTCATACTATCATATACATCCTATCACTCCAGGAACATCTTATTGAGTGTGTATATCTGTATGATGAAGCTGAGAGGCCCACAGTGATGAGTCTGGAGAGTTGGATCTGGTTATTCAACACGTCTCTACATGACTACTGAGTGGAGATTCTGCAGCTGCAAATCCAGCCTACTACAAAAACGCAGGAGCGTTACACTCGGGGGATCAGAAAGGAATTTTTTCCCTGCTGTAGCAAATTGGATCATGCTTTGCTGGGGGGTTTTTTTTCGCCTTCCTCTGGATCAACTGTGGGTAACGAATTGTGTATATGGGATTGTATAGTTGGGTTTACTGTTTTTTATTGGTTGAGCCAGATGGTTTGGATGGTGTTTAGGATGAATGCTAGCCTAATGGGCTGGGGATAGTCCTAGGAAGGATTCTTTGTTGTCAGAGAAAACTCCTCTCAATTCAGGGGTCACCAGACTTTATAAACAAAGGGCTAGTTTACTGTCCTTCAAACTTTACGGAGCCTGGACTGTGGCCAGTGGGAGAACACAATGTCCTGGTGTCATGGTATTCGGGGGAGTAATTCTGCCCCATCTTTGGTATCAGTGGGAATTCTAGTGCCCCATTATTGGTATTAGGAGGAATAGTGCCCTATCATTGATGTCCATTGGAAGAATAGTGCCACATTGTGTCAATGGCAGTGGGGGGAATAAAGGGCCAGATGAAAGCAAGCATCCGGCCCCAAGGATGCAGATTGAAGACCATTGTTTTAATTTTGATATTTTGAAATTTGGAAAAGTTATCCCTTCAGCAGTGGCTTACATCGACCATCAGAGGAACCAGAAGTTTTGGCGCTCCGATTCTGCCTTGGGCAAATTTTTACGTTCCAGGCTTAGAATAGGGGAGAGTCTGATCAGCCACAGGCATCTCTCTTCCCCATTCACAGACTTTGTGGAAGCACGTTTCTCAGTGGAGGAGAGGGCAGGAGTGGGCATGTCCCCATGGGATCATCATTAGTACATCTGAGCCCAGAGGCCTGAAGCTGTTAACCCCACACAGCTCCAATAAATTCAGTAGGAAGAGGACAAGGTAGCCCTGCAGTGAAGATTTCAGCAGAATCCAGCATCCTTCACATCATGGGACATACTTCATGTAAGTAATGCAATTATAGCTGTAGAGAAAAATAAACATTGTTTTATAGCTAAATTTTATCTTTAAGAACTTCTCAAGCAACAACTGATTAACAATTATAACTAGGGCTGCAACTAACGATTTTATTCATAATCGATTAGTTGGCTGATTATTGTTTCCATTAATTGGAAAGTGTGGCGTATAATTTATTATGTAAAGTTTTTTTTAATAAAAAAAAAAAAAAAAATTTATTCCTAAATATCTCTGTGCAGTGGTAATTCGAATACCCAGCTATATGATGAGAAAAGATTTACCTTTGCTCAAATCCCAATAGCTTTTTCATGTATGTAAACTATAAGGTGCTAAAGGGTGTGACCATATATTAACACTACAAATTCTGGATGGACTATATGTGAACTAAGGCTCGATTTCCACTAGTGCGACTTGCGGTGCGACTTGACACATGTCAAGTCGCACAGCAAATCAAAAGCCATTGTTTTCAATGGGGCCCGTTTCCACTGCTGCGGCTTCAGTTGCTGCGACTTGAAAAGTAGTTTGTGCACTACTTTTGAGCCGTCTTCAGTGCGACTTCCCTCTATATATGAGGGACAAGTCTCACTAAAGCCGCAGTTTACTTTCGCTACAAAGTCGTGCTAGAAGTAGCACGACTTCGTAGCCGCACTAGTGGAAACCTAGCCTAAATATCCCTGTTTTTCATTGCATAGTTTGCTGGAAAGGGTGTAGCAGTGTGCAGAGGGTCCATCCAGAATTTGTAGCTATACTTTGAGGGAACAAAATATCTAATGTAATAATAAAGAGAGATATCTACAGTGCCTTGCGAAAGTATTCGGCCCCCTTGAACTTTGCGACCTTTTGCCACATTTCAGGCTTCAAACATAAACATATAAAACTGTATTTTTTTTGTGAAGAATCAACAAGAAGTGGGAAACAATCATGAAGTAGAACGAAATTTATTGGATATTTCAAACTTTTTTAACAAATAAAAAACTGAAAAATTGGGCGTGCAAAATTATTCAGCCCCCTTAAGTTAATACTTTGTAGCGCCACCTTTTGCTGAGATTACAGCTGTAAGTCGCTTGGGGTATGTCTCTATCAGTTTTTCACATCGAGAGACTGAAATTTTTGCCCATTCCTCCTTGCAAAACAGCTTGAGCTCAGTGAGGTTGGATGGAGAGCATTTGTGAACAGCAGTTTTCAGTTCTTTCCACAGATTCTCAATTGGATTCAGGTCTGGACTTTGGCTTGGCCATTCTAACACCTGGATATGTTTATTTGTGAACCATTCCATTGTAGATCTTGCTTTATGTTTTGGATCATTGTTTTGTTGGAAGACAAATCTCCGTCCCAGTCTCAGGTCTTTTGCAGACTCCATCAAGTTTTCTTCCAGAATGGTCCTGTATTTGGCTCCATCCATTTTCCCATCAATTTTAACCATCTTCCCTGCCCTGCTGAAGAAATGCAGGCCCAAACCATGATGCTGCCACCACCATGTTTGACAGTGGGGATGGTGTGTTCAGGGTGATGAGCTGTGTTGCTTTTACGCCAAACATAACGTTTTGCATTGTTGCCAAAAAGTTAGATTTCTGTTTCATCTGACCAGAGCACCTTCCACATGTTTGGTGTGTCTCCCAGGTGGCTTGTGGCAAACTTTAAATGACACTTTTTATGGAGATCTTTAAGAAATGTCTTTCTTCTTGCCACTCTTCCATAAAGGCTAGATTTGTGCAGTATACGACTGATTGTTGTCCTATGGAGAGTCTCCCACCTCCGCTGTAGATCTCTGCAGTTAATCCAGAGTGATCATGGGCCTCTTGGCTGCATCTCTGATCAGTCTTCTCCTTGTATGAGCTGAAAGTTTAGAGGGACAGCCAGGTCTTTGTAGATTTGCAGTGGTCTGATACTCCTTCCATTTCAATATTATCGCTTGCACAATGCTCCTTGGGATGTTTAAAGCTTGGGAAATCTTTTTGTATCCAAATCCGGCTTTAAACTTCTCCACAACAGTATCTCGGACCTGCCTGGTGTGTTCCTTGTTCTTCATGATGCTCTCTGCGCTTTAAAAGGACCTCTGAGACTATCACAGTTATTATACGGAGACTTGATTACACACAGGTGGATTCTATTTATCATCATTAGTCATTTAGGTCAACATTGGATCATTCAGAGATCCTCACTGAACTTCTGGAAAGAGTTTGCTGCACTGAAAGTAAAGGGGCTGAATAATTTTGCACGCCCAATTTTTCAGTTTTTTATTTGTTAACAAAGTTTGAAATATCCAATAAATTTCGTTCCACTTCATGATTGTGTCCCACTTGTTGTTGATTCTTCACAAAAAAATACAGTTTTATATGTTTATGTTTGAAGCCTGAAATGTGGCAAAAGGTCGCAAAGTTCAAGGGGGCTGAATACTTTCGCAAGGCACTGTATCTTATCTATCTAATCTATTTTATCTAATACTAAGTATTTGCACTCGTGCAAATGCCCGATACTAAAATCGATACCTTTTTTTGCGAATTGAGTTCTGTTAAATGAAGTCGCAAACTGCAAAAAAATCGCACTGATCTGCAGCTTTGAAATCACGCGGAAGTAGCACAATTTTTAAAGCCACAGAAGAACTGTTCTTCGTAATTATTATAAAGAAACGGTAATCATTTTTCATTAGTCTAAAAAACATTAAAAATAGGTGTTGGTAATTAATATCGGGGAGTACATGAGAAAAAGTATCAGTACTTGTACTTCCTCTTCTGGGGTGCCCTGTTGGCGCTTCTGGCTCCTCCTGTTTTAAGAGTGTCCCTATGGCAAGCCGCGAAGTATAATATACAGTTCCCCTATAGCAAGGTAAGCAAGTACTTCTCCTCACACATCACATGCTTACTGACATGTATGGATGGTGTACTGAGCTGTATGTGTGCTGCACTGTATTTCCTGATATGTAAATAAATATTGCATTCTATATGCAGGCCAACTAATCAGCTGACCAACTAATCGATTAAGTTGTCGATTAATCGATTAGTTGTTTCAGCCCTAATTATAACCTAACATGTTACAGGACTATAAAGAAAAAGAATACGTTAAACTTCAGTTGGGCTTTAGGATTATTGTTAAAACTAATCAATTTAAAACCCCTCACTTTGTAGCGGAGTCTTATGCCTGCTTGAACCTTGCTGCTTTCTAGACTTTGCAAAGGCATTCCTGCATTCTTATCATTGTCTTCTTGTATGTCTTCCTTTGGGTTTCATCTGCTTGAAATTTAACCTAAGGTGTTTTTCTGAATCCGATGCCGTCCTATGTGTATGATACAGATTAAATCTTGTATCTTCACTCCCAGATTTTCTGTTCCATTTGCTTGTTCAGTCTTGTCTTGACACGAGTAAGCAAAACCATTTGTACAACAAAGTCTGTATTTTTTTCAGCATGTAAGGCAAAATATACTTTTTTTTTTTTTATTGTAGAATTGCTTGTTTTTCAAATCACGTTTGTTTAAAGTTATCGGGGACCTTTTTTTTATATTGCCTAATTTTTGCCCTGAATCTTATTCATGTACATTGGTCCACACATTCTGTGTTTGTTCTTTTCAGCATGGAAACATTAGTGAAAACGGGCACGAAAGCTAAACTCTTGATGTTTTCTACATGGTATTAGTGATCGACTTTTTCGTTGCCAATACGGATATTTCGGCCAATGCATATCGGTATCGGCCGATATGTGCCGATATTTTGAACATTTTAAAGTTTTTTGCAAAATCAACACAAATTTAGATACAAATCTGTTACTGAACATGTTAACCGCTTCCATACAGAGCAGTTAGACACCCTTCCTGCCCAGACCAATTTTCAGCTTTCAGCACTCTCACACTTTGAATGACAATTGCTCAGTCATGCTACACTGTAACCAAACAAAATTTTTATCATTTTTTTTCACACAAATAGAGCTTTCTTTTGGTGGTATTTGATCACAACTGGGGTTTTTTTTTCGTGATATATGCAAAAAAAAGAGCAAAAATTTTGGAAAAAAAAACACTTTTTTTTAGTTTCAATTATAAAATTTTGCAAAATATTTAATTTTCTTCATACATTTGGGCCAAAATGTATACTGCTACATGTCTCTGGTAAAATTAACCCAAATTAGTGTATATTATTTAGTCTGTGTGAAAGTTATTGAGTCTAGAAGCTATGGTACCAATTACTGAAAATTGATCACACCAGATGTACTGACTGCCTATCTCCTTTCTTGAGGCCCTGAAATGTCAGGACAGTACAAATACCGCCCAAATGACCCCTTTTTGTAAAGTAGACAGTCCAAGGTATTTAGTAAGAGGCATGGTGGGTTTTTTGAAGTTGTAATTTTTTTTCCCACAATTCTTGGGAAAATGAAGAAAAAATGTTTTTTTCTTTTTTTTTTTCCCACAAAAGTTGTCAATTTATAAGCTATTTCGAACACATAGCATGTACACAGCAAAAATTACACCCAAAAATACATTCTGCTACTCCTTCCGAGTATGGTGATACCACATGTGTGAGACTTTTACACAGCCTGGCCACAAAAAGAGACTCCACGTCCAAGAAGCACCATCAGGCGTTCTAGGAGCATAAATACACATAAAACTTTCTTACTACCTATCACACTTTTCAAGGCCCTAGAGCACCAATACAATGGAAAAGTCCACAAAATGACCCCATTTTGGAAAGCAAACACTCCAACGTATATTCTATGAGGCATTATGGGTCGTTTGAACATGTCATTTTTTTCCACAAGTTTTTGGAAAATGTGGGAAACAAATGAAAACCTTTTTTTTTTACACAAAGTTGTCAATTTATAGGATATTTCTAACACATAGCATGTAAATAGCAAAAATTACACCCCAAAATACATTCTGCCACTCCTCCTGAGTATGGCAATACCACATGTGTGAGACTTTTTCACAGCCTAGCCATATAGAGGGGCCTAACATCCAAGGAGCATCATCATGCATCCTAGCCACTTGCCTAGGCCTATTTTTGACATTTGGTGTTTACAAGCTAAAATCAGTTGTTTTGCTAGAAAATTGCTTAGAACCCCCAAAGATTATATATTTTTTTTTAGCAGAGACCCTAGAGAATAAAATGGAGATTATTGCAATATTTTTTATCACACCGTATTTGCGCAGCGGTCTTCCAAACGCAATTTTTTTGGAAAAAATTCACTTTTTTTAATTAAAAAAATAAGAAACCAGTAAAGTTAGCCCAATTTTTTTCCATAATGTGAAAGATAATGTTATGCCGAGTAAATAGATACCCAACATGTCATGTTTCAAAATTGCGCACGCTCACGGAATGGCGACAAACGTTGGTACTTAAAAATCCCCATAGGCGACAATTTAAAATTTTCTACAGGTTGCTATCTTTGAGTTACAGAGGAGGTCTAGGGCTGAAATTATTCCCCTTGCTCTAACGATCGCGGCGATACCTCACATGTGTGGTTTATACACAGTTTACATATGTGGGCGGGGTTTCTGTATGCGTTCGCTTCTGTGCGCGAGCTCACGGGGACAGGGCGCTTTAATTTTTTTTTTTTTTTTTTTACTATTTATTTTATTTATTATTTTTTATTTTTACACCGTTTAAAAAAAAAAAAAAATGATCATGTAAACATTCCTCGTAAAAAGTCCTCAGATCTCACAAGTACACTAAAAGATAGAAAAAAAAAAAAAATTATTATATAAAATGAAAAAAAAAAAAAGGACCTTTAAACCGGTTGCTAGGCAACAACATTTTCCGTAGCTCCGGTCCTCCAAGACCATAGAGTCAAGTGAGGGCAAGCTTGCCCTCACTCGACATCCTGTCTGTGAGGATCCGGGACCGGATCGTTTTCCCCGCTGCCGGCGGGTCCGGTAAGCGGGGAACAGGACCGGAACGCGGCGGCAGGGGGCGCCTCTTCCGCCATCCTGGAAGGGTGATCCCACGGCGAATCCGCCGCTGGGACCACCCTTATCGGAAAGCCAACCGTCCACCGTTTAAAAAAATACCAGGGTTATGGCAGCTATCTGCTGCCATAACACCGGTATTTAGGTTTAAACGGAGGACTTGGACATGGTGGCTGTATGAAGGGTGACAGGTACTCGGGTACTTTGTTGGGCAGGTGACAGGTACTCTGGTACTGATGAGCAGGTGGCAGGTACTCGGGTACTCCGATAGGCAGGTGACAGGTACTCTGATGGGCAGGTGATAGGTACTGATGAGTAGTACTGATACTGATAGGTGATACTGTACTCATGGGTACTGATGATCAGTACTGATACGTGATAGGTACTGATGAGTAGTGATGGGTACTGATGAGCAGGCGGCAAGTACTCGGGTACTTCAGGCGTCAGGTACTCTGATGAGCAGGTGGAAGGTACTTGGGTACTCTGATGGGTAGGTGACAGGTACTCAGGTACTCTGATGACGGGTACTCCGTTGACAGGTACTCAAAGTACCCGAGTACCCGTCATCAGAGTACCCGAGTACCCGTCATCAGAGTACCCGAGTACCCGTCATCAGAGTACCCGAGTACCCGTCATCAGAGTACCCGAGTACCTGTCATCAGAGTACCCGAGTACTCGGGGGCGCGCAGTAGAGGGGAGATCCGGGCGACGTCATATGACGGTGGCCCAGATCCTTACAACCACTTTGCCGACGTCATATTACATGACTCGGTATGGAAGTGGTTAATGTTTGTTTATTAACATTTTTAACACTGCAGTCAGTGCAAATTAAACTGCTAGTAAAAAAGCTAGACAACAACAAACCGCTAGGCAGTGGATTGGAGGAATCACTACTGCTGCACTAGTGCACTAACTGCAATGATTTTAAATCACTAACTGCAGTCAGTGCAAAACTGCTAAAAAAAAAATCTAGACAGTGGGTAGTCAGTGGACTACTGCTGCTGCAATAGTACTACACTCGCTCCCTGCAACAGATTTAAATCACTACTGCAGTGACTGCACTGCAGTAGTAATTGTAAATTATTGCAGCAGTGAGTGGCGCACTACTGCAGCAGTAGTCCACTGACTCCAATCCACTGTCTAGCATTTTTTCTAGCAGTTTTGCACTAGTGCAAAACTGCTAGAAAAAAAGGCTAGACAAAAGCTAGACAGTGGAGTGGACACTAGTAGTACTATACTACTACATTTTCAATACTCCCAGTTAAGTAGAATATTATAGTGCAGAAAGCATAACATTTCAGCATGTTCACCAGTTAAACAGCTTCTTTTCTTTTCATAAATTGCTGCCACTTCACTAAAAACACGCTCACTTGGTACCGAGGAAGGAGGAACAGAAAGATCTCTTCTAGCATGAGAAGCAAGTCTTTTGTAGCGTGCCTCATTGTCTTTCCACCACTAAAGAGGATCACTTCTTCTGTCAATTTCTAGTTCCTTCAAATAGAGATGAAGTTCATCATCCAGGCTCATTATTGCAGTTTCAGAAGAATCCTCCACATAAGGCCCTAATAAAACATTGAACAAGGCATCTATTTGACCACGATGAAGTTTCTCTTCTGTCCGTTGTCTTTTTGGACATTTTTCTCTTGCATCCTGCTCTTCCACATGAGAAACCTCCTCTTCTTGACTTTTTTTTCTTTTGGGCAAGAGGAACTTCCTGCACCTTCTGTTGAATATCTTCTGTCAGCCATTGTTTTGCATTGGCCAATACATCATCAGAAGAGAAATAATAGTTCTTGTATCGAGAATCCAAAAGACATGCAAGCACAACATTTTTATTCTCTTCATGCTTCTCAAAACGTTTGGCGAGGCTGGCCCTCATGGCCTGCCTACATGTTTTAATGCCACGTGTGTTGGGTCCTTCATTCTGTTAAAAAAGCATCTTTAGGACTCTCACACATGGGATGACAGATGAGTCGTAATGACTCGCCTCTAGTGTCACTTCCTCCATGGGGAGGAGGGTCTTAATGACATTGGCTACAATGTCCCACTGATCAGCAGTAGGACAAGAATGTCCTCCAAGTCCATATTCACCTGAATATATGGTAAGAGCTCGCTTCTGCGCCAGCATTCTTTGCAGCATGTGAAGTGTTGAGTTCCATCGTGTTGGAGCAGCCTGAATCAAGTTGTTTTTGGGTAGGCCAAGGTCTTCCTGAATACACCTCAGTCGCTGCTTGGCAATGATTGAATGTGGAAATTGCCTGCGCACTTCTTCAGCATGCTAATTATGTCAAGCAAAGCTTTCTGACCATCGTATACCACAAGATGGAGGGTGTGTGCCATGCAACTGAGGTCTGATACTTCAGCAAGTCTCATTCCTTTCACCATGTTCGCTCCGCTGTCTCAAACACAAGCATCACTTGGTTTTTGGTGATTCCCCATTCTTCTAGCATGCCTAGAAACATTTCTCTAATGTACTCCCCAGTGTGGGATCATTGCATCACTTTTGTATTCAACCCCAAATGCCTTCTTGTCCATCTGCTGTCAATGAAGTGGCATGTAAGACTCATTAGTGATTCTTTGTCCTGACCAGCAGTCAGTCGTGAATGAGAGTGAGTTGCCAGCATTCTCTGGTTGCAACATAGCCTTTACTTTCTCAACGACCTTTTGATATATCTTTTCCAGCATTTCAGTTCGATTTATTGTAAATGGCTGGTTATCAGTGACCATCATCTATGTGATTACTCTGTCCAGCAGTTGGGATCTTCCATCCGATTTTAGCCACCTGTTTTTGTTTTTTCAGTAACATATCTGTTGTTGTTGCGGGGATAGTGATGTTTCACCTTGTGATTAATTTTGTTTTTTTTCTGTGCTGCATGATGAAATTCAACATGATGAACTCTTAGATGGCCACAAAGATTTGATATATTTTTGGTTTTTGCAGTTATTGATCCCATGCTTACATTGTTTTTGCACATGTTGCACAGTGCTGCTGCTTTTCCTGGAGATGGAGATGGGAGAAATAGTCCCAGACCACACTTTTAATTTTTCTATCTGCATCCATCTCCATTGAAATTTGAAAGACACTAATGAAATCAAATCTAGGCTTAAAAAAAACTGTCTGGCTGGCACCCTTTGGTGGTTGGTTGGCTGGCACCCTTTGGCTGGCGGGCACCCATTGGTGGCTGGCTGGCACCCATTGGTGACTGGCTGGCACCCTGTGGTGGGTGGCTGACTGGCACCCTGTGTGGTGGGTGGCTAACTGGTACAGGCAGGGCCTGTGGCTGGCTGGTACAGGCCTATGAGTGTGTGTGGGTGGCTGGCTGCCCCGGGCAGCTGTGGGTGGCTGTGTTAAACACGCTGTGCACTGTGACTGGTCACTGTACTGTATGATTAATAAAGAATCACTCACTGTCCCGACTGTGTGGAGACTCCAGTATGTGGCCGCGGCGGCTGTAAAACACACTGTGCACACTCGAAAATGAGGGAGGCGGCCACAGAAGTTGTCCCAGACTCCCAGTGCGTGGAGGCGTGTGGCGCAACATACGCAATGATGTCACGGCAATATCGGTAACCGCCGGGGCCGATTCCGATATATCGGGGAAAGTGCATATCGGCCCTCGATATACCGGTGTTGCCGATAATCGGTCGATCCCTAGTATTAATATAATTGAGACTAGTATCACCCTAATTATTTTTAGGCCTCATGCACACGGGACGATATCAAAACGTCAGTAGAAAGCTGTAGGAGGAGTTTTTAGGCTTATTTGCTGTAGCTTTTTTAGCTCTTTCTAACTTTTTTTTCAGCTGTAGGGTTTTTTTTTTTTTTTTATAAGCAAAACTATACTCCCACAAAAACGTATGGCTCTAAAACGTTGATAAACAGCGAATAGTCACATTTTTTGGCATTTTTTCAGTGGTTTTAAACTTTTATCAGAGTTGGAACCTTTTCACAGCTCAAAACCCACTAGTTCTGGGTTTTTGTTTTTCCAGCCAGAAAACGTCCCTGCGAAAAAACTGCTGATGACCGCCTATGTGTGCATGGACACATAGGATAACATGCTGGAGAGTTTACTGGCTGTAGAAAAAACATCTGACGCCAAAAACAGCAGCTATAAACACGTCCAGTGTGCACGAGGCCTTAGTTGCTCTAATAGTAAAATATTTTGTTTGCGGTAATTGTCAGAGGTTGGGTTAAGGTTTAAGGCTCCATTCACAGCACATGTGTTGATCAATGCATGCCAGAACATATACAGTGCCTTGCGAAAGTATTCGGCCCCCTTGAACTTTGCAACCTTTTGCCACATTTCAGGCTTCAAACATAAAGATATAAAACTGCAATTTTTTGTGAAGAATCAACAACAAGTGGGACACAATCATGAAGTGGAACGAAATTTATTGGATATTTCAAACTTTTTTAACAAATAAAAAAACTAAAAAATTGGGCGTGCAAAATTATTCAGCCCCCTTAAGTTAATACTTTGTAGCGCCACCTTGTGCTGCGATTACAGCTGTAAGTCGCTTGGGGTATGTCTTTATCAGTTTTGCACATTGAGAGACTGAAATTTTTGCCCATTCCTCCTTGCAAAACCGCTCGACCTCAGTAAGGTTGGATGGAGAGCGTTTGTGAACAGCAGTTTTCAGTTCTTTCCACAGATTCTCGATTGGATTCAGGTCTGCACTTTGACTTGGCCATTCTAACACCTGGATATATTTATTTGTGAACCATTCCATTGTCGATTTTGCTTTATGTTTTGGATCATTGTCTTGTTGGAAGACAAATCTCCATCCCAGTCTCAGGTCTTTTGCAGACTCCATCAGGTTTTCCTCCAGAATGGCCCTGTATTTGGCTCCATACATCTTCCCATCAATTTTAACCATCTTCCCTGTCCCTGCTGAAGAAAAGCAGGCCCAAACCATGATGCAGCCACCACCATGTTTGACAGTGGGGATGGTGTGTTCAGGGTGATGAGCTGTGTTGCTTTTACGCCAAACATAACCTTTTGCATTGTTGCCAAAAAGTTCGATTTTAGTTTCATCTGACCAGAGCACCTTCTTCCACATGTTTGGTGTGTCTCCCAGGTGGCTTGTGGCAAACTTTAAATTACAATTTTTATGGATATCTTTAAGAAATGGCTTTCTTCTTGCCACTCTTCCATAAAGGCCAGATTTGTGCAGTATACGACTGATTGTTGTCCTATGGACATAGTCTCCCACCTCAGCTGTAAATCTCGATCTCTGCAGTTCATCCAGAGTGATCATGGGCCTCTTGGCTGCATTTCTGATCAGGTCTTCATAGATTTACAGTGGTCTGATACTCCCATTTCAATATTATCGCTTGCACAGTGCTCCTTGGGATGTTTAAAGCTTGGGGAATCTTTTTGTATCCAAATCCGGCTTTAAACTTCTCCACAACAGTATCTTGGACCTGCCTGGTGTGTTCCTTGTTCTTCATGATGCTCTCTGCGCTTTAAACAGACCTCTGAGACTATCACAGTGCAGGTGCATTTATACGGATGATTACACACAGGTGGATTCTATTTATCATCATTAGTCATTTAGGTCAACATTGGATCATTCAGAGATCCTCACTGAACTTCTGGAAAGAGTTTGCTGCACTGAAAGTAAAGGGGCTGAATAATTTTTCACGCCCAATTTTTCAGTTTTTTATTTAACAAAGTTTAAAATATCCAATAAATTTTGTTCCACTTCATGATTGTGTCCTACTTGTTGATTCTTCACAAAAAATTACAGTTTTATATCTTTATGTTTGAAGCCTGAAATGTGGCAAAAGGTTGCAAAGTTCAAGGGGGCCGAATACTTTTGCAAGGCACTGTACATTTTAAAATGTTTTAACAAGGCAGTATACACCAATGCATTGCACTGATGTGTACTGATGTGCACTAAAAGAAAAATAGAACAGGCAGCCATTTTCAGCTTTCTCCAGAGATTTTCAATAGGGTTCAAGTCAGGGCTCCGGCTGGGGCAATTTATGACATTCAGAGTTGTCTTGGCTTTTTTGCTTAGGAGCGTTGCCATTTTGGAATGTGAACCTTCAGTCCAGTCTGAGGTCCTGAGCACTGTTAAACAGGTTTTCATTGAGGATGCTTTATTCAGCTTTCCCTCCACTCTGGCCAATCTCCCACTCCCTGCTGCTGAAATACACCTCCACAGCATGATGTTGCCACCACCATGCTTCACAGTTTGGATGGCATTGGGCAGGTGATGAGCCGTGCCTGGTTTACTCCAGACATAACCTTTAGAATTAAAGCAAAAATGTTAAATCTTGGTTTCATCAGACCAGAGAATCTTGTTCCTCACAGTCTGAGAGTTCTTCAGGTGTTTTTTTGCAAACTCCAAGCAGAGAGGCTTCTGTCTAGCCCAGTGGTTCTCAACTTCTGTCCTCAGGACCCACTAACAGGCCAGGTATGCAAGATAACTGAAATATATCACAGATGATATTTATTTCTCAGTGATTGCAGTATTCTAGTTTGCATCTCCCCAAGGTAATACTTAAAATCTAGCCTGTTGGGTCCTGGGGACAGGAGTTGAGAACCACTGGTCTAGCCACTCTGCCATATAGCCCAAATCGGCGAAGCACTGCAATGATGGTTGTCCTTCTGGAACTTTGACCCATCTCCACACAGGATCTCTTGATCTCAGTCAAAATGACCCACAGGTGCTTTGTCACCTCTCTTACTAAGGCCCTTCTCCCCCGATTGTTCAGTTTGGTTGGACGACCAGCTCTTGAAGGAGTCCTAGTTGTGCCAAACTTCTTCCATTTGAGAATTATGGAGGTCACTGTGCTCTTGGGAACCTTCAGTGCAGCACAAATTGTTTTGTAGCCTTCCCCAGATATGTGCCTTGCACTAATCCTCTCTCTGCTCTGCAGACAGTTACTTTGACCTCATGGCTTTTGCTCTGATACAGTATGCATTGTCAGCCTTTTATAGAGAGGAGTGTGCCTTTCCAAATCATGTCCATCAAATTTTATTTTACCACAGATGGACTCCATTCAAGGTGTAAAAACATCTCTGCAAAAATCAAGAGAAAGAGGAGGCACCTGAGCTAAAAAGTGTTGTTGCAAAGGGTCTGAATACATATGCCAATGTGATATTTCACTTTTTTCTTTTATCATACATTTGCAAACTTTTCTAAATATCGGTTTCTCTTTCGTTCATTGATGGACACAGCTCATCATCTTCATGACCATAGGATTATGCTGCCCCCTACAGGGGTAGGACACTAGGCAGAGAAAAGCTTGAGCATGCCTATAAGGGCAGTCCCTGGGGGTATACTCCCACTTCCTGCTATAGGTATTCAGTTTTTTCTTCTGCCTAGTCGGGAGTAAGGACCTAGTTCTTTGCTGGGATCTCTAGTCCTAGCTTTTTTTTTTTTTTCTTTTTAAATGGAATTTTTCCCTTTTTATTATTTTGTTCCTTTCCTGTGAGAATCTACTATCAACTGCCGGACTGGGCGATGAACTGGATAAAATAGATGCTTAGGGTCTCCCCAGTTTGACCAGCGAGTGCGTACAGACCTCAGCTCAGCGTTAGGTCGGCCGTGACATAGCCTCACTGGACGGGGGCTAGCCTGCGAGTTAAACGTCTCACGAGGGCGTATACGAACTGACTCCTTTCTGGCCGACAGCACCACAATGGAGCGGTGTTAAAACAGGGATGACCAGCGCTATGGAGTATATAAATATGGAACTAAAAAGGGTGTAAGCTGCCACCAACCAACCCCTGGGGTACAAGGGTTAAAAGTGAATTATGATATTGGGTTATACCTTGGAGAAACAGGTTCGGACATGGTGGGACATATGTACATTCGAGAAATATATAAAAGAACAAATTATAATGAGAAGTCTAAGGTGGGAGGTTACTCCCCAAGACGCGTTAGATGATGAGGGTTCCAAGTCGGAGTGGCTGGAATTTTTTAATAATGTCGGCATCAAATTGCAAGAATTGATTTTAAAAAGGAAAAAACGCAAAATGAAAATTTTAGAGAAAAAAAAAGCTGATTTAAAGAGCATATTGGATAAAGATAAAGAACTACCGGTAGTTTTAAAATTTAATACGGACATCAAGAAATAGTTGGTGAAAATAGACAAAGATACACACAAGAAAAAAGTCAAAAAGCACTATAGAGACCTGGAGGATTTTAAAAGTAATTCCATTTATCTATGGCAGAATCCGGGTGCGGGTACTAATCCTAGACAAGCAGGGGGAGGTGGGCAGCCTGTTGACTATTCGGTCACTCAGACGCCTGTACCCCTAAAGGGCCACATCGGGGCAACTCTGGCCCACAGGGCCCCAAAGGGGCTAGGCCAAAAAATTCCAATCCTTATTATTTTCCAGGGAATAATAATGGGTACCAGGGGAATCTGGATACATATGGGTATCACTCAGATCAGAAATCCAGTTCCCCATATCGAGTCCCTACGCATAATCGATTTGAATCGTTGAATCAACACAGTGATTATAACTCTCCAGTCCAAAACCCACCTCGCCCTTTTCTATGGAGAGGAGGAAGAGGCGGGGAGGGAGGAGGGGAGGCAAACCCTGGAGGGGGAGACCCTAAGGGTGGGGTCCTCCCCAGGCACAGGGGATGTACCCCTCACAATGGGGACAGCAGTCAGGCCCGCCCCAGCATATGGGAAACCATATGCAAGGGGATGTAGGGCTGGACGCAAACAGCAAAAAAAAGAAGGGATTAAATGGTATCTATAACCTGGCTAATGTTACCTTGACAAATAAAGAATTGAATATATTACATGCTGGTCTAAAATGCGCCAAACAGAAACCAGTAAACAAATTTGATGTGTATATTGATTTGCACAAATATATAAGAAAAATAAACCTTAAGAAATTTTATTTGAATCCTGCAAGGTCCACAAGCACTACTAGAGCTGGACTGATGAATTATGCAGTGGGTATAGATAGTGGACTTAAAAATAATTCCGACCATCTATAACTTGCCGAAGGTTCACAAGGACCAGGTCAATCCTCCGGCAAGGCCCATTGTAAATGGGATACAATCAGTATCTTCCAGATTAGGCGAGTACTTAGACCACTTTTTACAAACTAGTGTGATCCAATTGAGATCCTACTTGCGAGATACTAAGGCCTTTTTACTAGCCCTTAAGGAATTAAATTTACCTAATAATGGGGACATCTTCCTAGTGACAGGGGATGTCGCCTCATTATATACGATTATTCAACATGATGATGCCCTTTTGGCTTTTAATTGGGCTTTTAGCAGGAGGGAAGATGTTCCCGAGTGCCAAAAGAGATTTTTAAGAGATGCTTTAGATTTTTGTTTGGCGCATAACTATTTTTGGTTTAATGGTGTGTTCTACCAACAACAGAAAGGTGTGGCAATGGGAGCCATATTCGCTCCAAGTCTGGCGAATATATTCATGGGTGAGTGGGAGGACCGTTTCATTTATGCTGCCCAGTATGAGGAACTAGTGATGTATCGTCGGTACTGTTCTTTATTTGGGCAGGGAATGAATCCTCTCTTGGCATTTTGTGAAAAACTTAACAAGAATTCCAACAACCTCAAGCTAGACTTTAATTGGAGTCGTACTAATGTTCACTTCCTGGACGTTGAGATAATCCCTTCTGGAAGGTGGACTGAAGACTAAGGTCTACTTTAAGCCCACTGACCGGAATGGATATCTCCCCGTCCAGAGTGGACATAACAATAAATGGTTATCCAACATTCAGAGGGGACAGTTTCCCCCGAGTACGGAGAAATTGTACCTCTGATGATGTTTTTAATACCCAGGCCTTAGTTTTAAAACAAAGGTTTGTAGAAAAAGGGTATGAAATTAATAAACTAGACACTACCATTGCTGAAGTGGGGAGTCTTTCTCAGGACGATTGTTTGAGGGATACTGTGAAACAGCCCACACGGGAACATGAATGGAGTTTTATAACTCAATATAATGCACAATATTAGGATGTAGAACAGATCTTTAAAAAGCATTGGCCTGTGTTGTGCATGGACAAGGTTCTAAGTGGAGTGTTACCTGAGACCCCTTCGTTTATATACAGGAGAGGGCCCACTTTTGGAGATCAAGTGGTTAAAAAAGTTTTGAATCCCCCCCATTAACCCAACCATGTTTTGGGATAAGACAACAGGCTTTTTCGCATGTAGAAAATGCAAAACACGCAGACAGGTACACACACACCTGAGGAACTTTACAATGTTTACGTCTCCTTCCAATGGACAAAGCTTTGAGATCAAAGATTTAATAACATGTAACGGTACACATGTTGTGTACTGTTTACAATGTCCATGCAATCTGATATATATTGGGAGAACGAAACGTACCATTGCCATCAGGATGTCAGAGCATATCGCAAACATCCGGAAAGGTTTTAAGGATCACAATGTATCTCTACATTTTTGTGATTATCACAATAGAGATCCCACACATCTTAAATTCTGGGGGGTGGAAAGGGTGGGTCCAGTATGGAGAGGATCCAATAGAGTTTGCGAACTCTCCAAACGCGAAACACACTGGATCTACATTACGGAATCTTTACATCCCAAAGGTTTAAATATTGATTTAGATATCAATTGTTTTATCAGTAATTATTAATCATGTGTGGGAGGTTCCTATTGGCAGTCGTTTTATTTTAATTGTTATTTATCCTGCTGATTCTTGATGTCTGATTTTTTTGAGATTTTTTAAGAGAGGTTTTAGTGATTCTTAGAGGTTCTTATTAATTTTAAAATTGCATATTTATTTATTTTTTGATCCAAATACATTAAGGTAGATTGTGATATATCCTGAGGTATTTATAGATATATTTATACATTGAATGTGTGTTGGAGCACTAATTGATTGTATTTTATATACTTATATACATATTATTTTATCCAATGCTCTTATCTGCTTGTATTATATTTTTTCTGTTCCTTGCGATCAGTCAATTTGATGCGTTTTTAAGTTTAAAGTAGCAAATACTGTCTATGACCCAGGCTTGTTTAATTAGTACATATGTACAATGATGGGCATTCGAATAAATACATGGATGCTGCACATTAGGGTCACAAGAAAGTATTGGCCATATATCTTATCCCGCTCCGCTGTCCGAGTAGTTTCCAATGCGGGGAGATTCGTAGGAAGGGCCGGAAGTAGATGATATGTGTCATATGCGGGGTCAATGTCTGGTGGAAGTCCTGTCACAGGCATTGACATAGGGAAAGCGGAAGTTAGCGGGCCCCGTTCGCTCCTGGGTTACGGCGACGGTGCCGACTGCGCCTGCGCCGTACGGTAGACAAATACCGACCGCGCCGCGCACACACGCTCTGTGGAAGTCCTTACGACGAAACGCGTCAGAGCGTGTGTGCGCGGTCGCCTGTTACTATTGCTACGCCTGGCCACGCTACAGTCTCCTGGAGAACACGGATCGGATCTAGTGGTGGGTCATGGAGCGTACATGTTTTATCGAATGCCTTCATTCCAATGTTTTGCTGTAAGTAGAAACCGTGAGGGGAGCGGGGTGCTTTGTGTTATATTTTAATCCATTAAAATTGCGGAATTACACTATTTGCCCCTACTCTTCATTTACATGCTACTATGAATGGAGTTCTATATGAAGGCTAATAAGGTTTACATGGAGTTTCGATCTCACGAGTTTTGGAGACATATATATGGTGATCGGAGTATACTCTGAGGGAGAATTTTGATCATTGATCTGGTGAGTTCCAGGAGAGAGGGGGGAGCACCGGTGATTGGTGGATTTTTGGTGGATGATTAAGAAATCCTTCACACCCTTTCCCTGGGATTTGGATTGTCACTTACTGGAACTGTTTTGTGATTGAAAACTCCATCTTTTCCCATCATCCCTCCCACACGGGAGTGACCTTTATATTATATTATTATATTGTTATGAGCAGACTGTGTTCATTAGCGCTGTTAGTGTTGTGGATTTATCTCTTTGTTTCCTGATTGTCTATTACACCTTTGATACGATATAAAAAAGGCTGGTAATGGCGCTACCCATAAGAATAGAGAGGCACTGTGTGTATAAAATACTAAATACACAGAGAGAACAATGTGAATCTAAAGTGCAATGTGCCAAACCCCTAAAAGTGCTCAGTGTATTGTGCTGCTATTCTTTGAGCAAATAGAAATATGCAATGAGTAATAAAAACGGAAGTGCACAAATGTGATATAAATTAATTATAATTTAATGAATAGTGCAGGTGATAAATTAATATAGTGCATCAATCTTTATAAAATATATAGGTACTGCAAAGAATAAAAACAGATAGGTGGTATATAAATTATCTTAGTAAGTATGAATGTGTAGTGAACAAAGTGAATAAGGAAAGTGAGAGATTTTTCCATAAAGTTAATATATAGTGTCCACAAATGAATTAAATTAAACAAGCAATTGTTCTTCAATGTAAAAAAGGAGTGCAAACACCTATGTTGGACACTAGGTTTCACTCTATCAATACAACCTGTGCATTGAAGCCAAAAACTTGACAAATCCGAAGGGTCCTTTCGCTTCTGTTGAGCGGGTGCTTGTATAGATGGATCGGCAGACGTCCTATGACAAAATTCGTAGCGTGGAGTCTAACGTCATACGTCACTTCCAGTATCGGAGCCTGAGCCGTGGAACGCGGAAGCTTCCCAGGGTTCTACTGATCCAGACCAGCCTACTGAGTGAGTGTTTACTACTCATATTTTTAACAGCCTTGTACTATTTTGATGGGGTTTCTTTTTCGCTTGAGCATTTAAGACCGATGCATCTATATAAGCATCTGCTCAACAGAAGCGAAAGGACCCTTCGGATTTGTCAAGTTTTTGGCTTCAATGCACAGGTTGTATTGATAGAGTGACACCTAGTGGCCAACATAGGTGTTTGCACTCATTTTTTACCTTGAGGAACAATTGCTTGTTTAACCACTTTACCACCGGAGGATTTTGCTGTTTTACGTCTGGGCCACTTTTTGCGATTCGGCACTGTGCGACTTTAACTGACAATTGCGCGGTCATGCAACGCCATACCCAAACGAAATTTACGTCCTCTTTTTCCCACAAACAGAGCTTTCTTTTGGTGGTATTTGATCACCTGTGCGATTTTTTTTTTTTTTTTTTTACTTTTTGCGCTATAAACAAAAAAAGAGCGACAATTTTGAAAAAATAACAATATTTTTCACATTTTTTTTATATGAAATTCCCCCCCAAAAAAATTTTAAAATCTAAATTTTTTATCATTTTAGGCCAATTTTGTTTTCTGCTACATATTTTTGGTAAAAAAAAATCGCAATAAGCATATTCTGATTGGTTTGCGCAAAAGTTATTGCGTTTACTAACTAAGGGAAAGATTTCTGTCATTTTTGGTGTTTTTTTTTTTTTAAACGATCTGCGTGGCGATCTGCGATTTTTTTTTTTTTTTTTTTAATATGCACTGTTACTGTAAAAATTACACTGGCAGGGAAGGGGTTAATGTATGCCTGGTGCTTACTGACGTGTGTGGGGGGAGGTGCTCAGTGACACAAGGACAGATCGCAGGTTCAGCTATGCTGAACCCTGCAATCTGACCCTGCCTGTCACTTAGGAGATCCGCCCGCTTTGTTTACACAAGCGGGGGGATCTCCAGACTCGATTCCCCGTCGATCAGGGAAGAGCAGCGGCGATCGCTGCTGCTCCTCCCCTGGCCCGAGTCCCGCTGTGACTGAATACAGCGGGAGCGAGCCTCGTCCGAGAAGGGGGAGTGTCTGCCGACGTAGGTCTACGTCGTCAGACCTACAAGAGCCACTTCGCCGCAGTAGAGCTCTAGTGAGCAGACGGCAAGTGGTTAATTTTATTCATTTGTGGACACTATACAGTATATTAACTTTTTGGAAAAATCTCTCACTTTCCTTATTCACTTTGTTCACTACACATTCATACTTACTAAGATAATTTATATACCACCTATCTGTTTTTATTCTTTGCAGTACCTATATATTTTATAAAGATTTATGCACTATATTTATCACCTGCACTATTCATTAAATTAATATTAATTTTATATGACATTTGTGCACTTCCATTTTTATTACTCATTGCATATTTCTATTTGCTCACAGTATAGCAGCACAATACACTGAGCACTTTTGGGCGTTTGTGGAGATCACAACCCTAACTCTTTTATTTATTGGCGCATTGCACTTTAGATTCACATTGTTCTCTCTGTGTATTTGGTATTTTATACACACAGTGCCTCTCTATTCTTATGGGTAGCGCTATTACCAGCCTTTTTTATATCATAATTCACAATGGAGCGGTGCCCACCCTGTTCCTGGTGTGGTAAGTAGCTGCTCCCCCTCTACCCCTGGTGGGTTCTGGGGTGGATGTGGGCCCCTCCCTGGGATGGTTGGACCCCCAGGTTCCCCTCCTTCCCAATCGTGTCTCTCCCTCCAGTTCAGTGGTCTATTGCGGCCTGTGTCCCAAGGGCACTGGAGATAGGGGGGGGGGGGGGTGCGCCACCGGCGCCCAAAACTATCGCTCCTTGAGGGGAATGGGTCTGGTGGGGGTGCCTATCTGGACCCTTTTCCCTGTTGGGGCCATTTTTCCACCATTTTCTTGTAGCCTGGTTTGCTACAGATAGGCGGCCATTTTCCTATAGTTTCCCATTGAAAAAAGTGGAGGCCATGTTTTTGGAGCTCAGATGGGCAGTCATTCAGAGGTTGAAAGTCCCCGCCCTCTAGTGCTAATAGCCAGACATGCCTTTAACTGATGGCCACGCAGTGTGCAGAAGCTTACTGTGTGCTGACCAGTGGATGTGAGTGCCTTGCCCTGCCTCTCCTTGCTGCAATACAGCGATAGTGCCGTGCTGGGCCTTGTTCGGCGGACAGCGCGGTGGGGTGTCCCTTACAGTGTGTTTTTACACTTGTGGTGCAGATTCCCCTCTCCACTGAAACATGTTTCATCACCTGATCCACTCTGAGGCTGCAGGGCCCTTCGGAGTCCCACAACTGGCTGCGCTGACAGTGGTCCTGGAGTCATTGGTGTCCAAAGTGGATTTAGTCTTGGGCAAATGGGATACCAAAAGGCCCCCCCCCCCCATTTTCACCTGCTTCCCCTATCTCTTCAGATCCAGGGTCTGAATCCGCCACCGCGGATGCCAGCTACCCTTCGGGATCTGCGTCCACGCCCCCCGTGTGCTCCTATAGTGAGAATGATTCCTCCGTTCGTTCCTCTAGCCGCACGTGAAAAGGCACTAGTGGATGCACTGACTATATCAGTGCGGGAAACCTTGCATATGGAAGATGCGACTAATGCAGCATCAGAGGCGTGGGTCACCTTTGGCACCCACAGGTCCTCCAAAGCAGCAAGGGTGTTCCCAATTCCCCCCTTCTTTGACAATATTGTCTCAAAACAGTGCAAAATCACCTTTGCAATCCCCAAGTGTTTTGCAATGCAGTACCCTTATTAGGGAGTCCCTCCTTAAAAAAAAATAAAATGGACAGTACCTCCTGTAGTGGACTCTCTCTGGTTTCCAGGTTGAATGAAGCCACGTTAATACTGGTAGAAGAGTCTCTAATCCGACTGATTGAAGGTCAAAGGCCTTGACCCGCTATATGTTCACTGTGGCTGAATGGGCACTTCGGCCAGGGTTTACCATCACCCTAGGTGTCACAAGCTATGACTGAATGGGTAAAAGTTTTACACCGGGACCTGGAGTTGAAACGGCTCCCTCTTGAGTTTGTGAAGCTGGCAGATCAATTGGTCCAAGGCCTACAGTTTGTCTGTGATGCCTCTTTGGATCCTTTGCTTTCTAGACTGTCTGTTTCTGCAGTGGTTCTGCGGCGCTTTATCTGGCTGAAGTGCTGGTGTGCGGACCACGCTTCTAAGAAGGCCTTGTCCGATCTTCCATTCGTGGGAGAGGGCCTGTTTGGAGTTTCCTTGGATGACAACATCAAATGCCTCACAGGGGGAAAGAGTACTCTTCTTCCTCAGGCTGCTGAGGGTAAGGAGTCCCGTCGCAGACAGTGACCCTCTTTTTCTAGAGAGTGGTCTGTCAGGCCTGCGGACAAAAAACTCATTTTCATGAAGGGGGGCCCTCACCCGTATCGGGGTTGGGGGGACGTCTTTGCTGTTTTGCGGACCCGTGGACCTTCCTAATTCAGGACAAGTGGGTCCACAAAGTCATTTGATCCGGTTTACAAGATTGAGTTTCGATCATACCCGTTGGTAAGGTTCTTTCCTTCCAACCTACCCTTATCTCCAAATTGCTTACAGGATATCTATGGGGCAGTGCAAGACTTGTTGTCTCAAGGAGTGATTGTCCCAGTTCAGATGTTGGAACGCTTTCAAGGTTTCTATTCAAACCTGTTCACGGTTCCCAGGAAGGAGAGCAAGGTGCGTCCAATTCTGGACCTCAAGACGCTGAACTGCTTTGTGCGGGTTCATTCGTTTCAAATGGAATTCATTCACACAGTGGTAGCATCCCTACATCAGGGGGACTTTCTCGCATCCATCGATTATCAAGGACGCTTACCTTCACATCCGCATCTGTATCGTCCATCAGCGCTTCCTCCAATTTTGCTGTGGGCAAGGAGCATTATCAACTTGTGGTGTTACCCTTTGATCTCGCCTTTGCTCCTCTGGTTTTCACAAAAGTGCTTGCCCAGTTCTAGCATTACTGCGTCGGTGGGGGATCGCGATACTAGGGTACCTGGACGATCTGCTTTTGCAAGCAGAGTCTTCCACTGCTCTGTTGGTCAACTTGGAGATCACTCTGCAAATGCTGAGGGGGTTCGGTTGGATTCTAAATCTTTGGAAGTCTGCTCTGGTGCTGTCCACAAGCCTAGAATATTTGGGACGAGGCTGGGGCCAGAGTGTTTCTCCCTCTGGCAAAACTTCAGAAGTTGCAGGAGGCGATTCGGCTTCTGCTGTCCAGCAGACAATCATCTTTTCGGACTTTCATGTGGGTGCTGGCCCTGATGGTGTCTACCTTCGAGGTGGTTCTGTTTGCACAGTTCCACACAAGATCTCTGCAAAAGGAGATTCTGGTGAAGTGGAACAAGGCTCCTCAGTCTCTCTGGACAATCCGATCATGTTGAGACGGAGAACAAGGGAGTCCCTGGTTTGGTGGCTTCGCTCCCTGGCACTTCAGGAAAAATCTTTTTTCTTCCCCTGTACTGGACTGTTGCCAGCCTTTCAGGATGGGGAGGTGTCCTCGGCAAGGATTGAGCACAAGGGGTCTGGACTCTGGAAGAGTTCAGGCTACCGATCAATGTACTGGAGCTCCGAGTGATCCGGCTTTGCCTGGATCATTGGACAGTTCGTCTCCAGGGATGTCCGGTACGGATTCAATCGGACAATGCCACGGCCGTGCCCCTTTATCATCACCAAGGGGCCACGAGAAGTGTTCTAGCGGCTCTGGAAGTAGCCGGCATTCTAAGGTGGGCAGAACGAATCATTCCAACTCTCTGCTGTACACATTCCAGGGGTGGAAAGTTTGCAGGCCGGACTATCTCAGTCGACAGGCATTGGACCAAGGAGAATGGTCACTTCATTCGGAGATGTTCAGTCAGTTGTTTCTCCAGTGGGGGGACTCCTGAGGTGGACCTGTTGGCCTCTCGCCTCAACAGGAAAGTTCAAAGGTTTGTGGCATGGCCTTGGGACCCTCTAGCTGATGCCACAGATGCCCTAGTAGCTCCCTGGAGTCATTTTTGTCTCCTGCGCAGGATCAAGGCAGAAGGGATTCCTGTCATTCTATTGGCTCAAGACTGGCCTCGCTGATCTTGGTACGCCGATCTGGTATAGCTGGTCACCGGTATTCCTTGGAGACTCCCTCTCAGGGAAGATCTGCAGACTCAAGGACCGATCTTCCATCCTGCTTTACAGTCACTAGCTTTGACTGCTTGGCTGTTGAAAGCCAGGTGCTGAAGGATAGTGTTGTCTGATTCGGTGATTCCTACGTTTTTAAAAGCTAGAATCTACTTCCAAGAAGATTTACCATCGTATTTTGAAGACGTACATCGCGTGGTGGGAGTCTCTTGGGGTTCACCCTTGCTCCTTTTTGGTGACTCGGATCTTGGCTTTCCTCCAGCGAGGGGTTGAGCAACGTTTTGGCCTTGAGTACCATCAAAAGTCAGACTCACTTTTTGTCCTCACGGATGGTCCTCGCAAGGGGCTAGCTGCTTCTGCTGTGACCATTTCCAGATGGATCAGGTAGACTGTGGTTCAGGCTTATTCTATTAAGGGTCAAGTTCCTCCTATCCCTGTCAGGGCGCACTTTACTTATCAGACGTCAGTGGTGCAAGTTTGCAAATCGGCCACTGGGTCATCTGTGCACACAGTCACAACGTTTTATAAAGTGGATGTGTTGGCATCTGTGGATGCTGCTTCTGGCCGCAAAGTTTTGCAGGCTGCTGTTTAGTGGACTTGTCCTCTTTTAGGGTTTTTTTTTTTCAGGTGAGCTCCAGTTGTTCTCAGTTGAGCTCCATGGTACCTGGTTGGCTATGTTTAGCCTTTGGGAACTTTTTCTGCTATTCCCAACCCTCAAGTTTGACACTGCTTTTGGGACGTTCCTACAGTCATGAAGATGAGCTGTGTCCGTCAATGAATGAAAGCGAAAATGGGATTTTTGACTTACCGTAAAATCAATTTCTCTGATGTTCATTGACGGACACAGTACTCGCCCCTCTTTGGAGTTGGGTAGTTTTTCTTCTGACACTGCTTGTTAGAAACTGAATACCTATAGCAAGATGTTGGGAGTATACCCCTAGGGACTGCCACATAGGCGTGCTCACGTTTTTCTCTGCCTAGTGTCCTACTCCTGTAGGGGGCAGCATATAACCCTACGGTCATGAAGTGATCACAGAGGCTATGTGATCCTGCTATATAGGATCACATGTCTGTGATGATCTCACAAGCCCAACTCCTCCACAGTTAGAATCACTCCCCTAGGCTTACATTTAACCCCTTGATCACTAATAGTATTAACCCCTTCCCTGCCAATGGCATTATTACAGTAACAGTGCATATTTTTAGCATTGATTACTGTAGTAATGTCACTGGTCCCCCCAAAAGTGTCAATGTCAGTTAGGGGTCCGATCTGTCCACTGCAATGTCGCAGTCCCGCAAAATACGCTTATTGGGATTTTTTTTTTTACCAAAAATATGTAGCAGAAAACAAATTGGCCTAAAATGTTAAATGTTTTTTGTTTTTTGGGGGAATGTTGTATAGCAGAATGTGAAAAATATTGTTTTTTTTTCCCCCCCAAAATTGTCGCTCTTTTTTGTTTATAGCGCAAAAATAAAAATCGCACAGGTGATCAAATACCACCAAAAGAAAGCTATATTTGTGGGGGGGGGGGAGGACGTCAATTTTATTTGAGTACAGCATCGCAGTACCGCGCAATTGTCTAATAAAGTAACGCAGTGCTGAATCGCAAAATAGGGCCTGGTCATTAAGCAGCAAAATCCTCCGGGGCTAAAGTGGTTAATCTAAGTCTTAAGTATTGAACAAGTATGTGTTGCATTGTATATTAACAGATGAAAAACTGCTTCCTTGTGATCACTTGCACAGAATAAGTTAAGCTAAACAAGGGGGAAATGTAATTCCTTTTACAGGAGATCTGGCTGTCCACGCACCAAAGTTTTAAAGTTTTTGACTATAAACATGGTTGCACGTGTACTGTAATGTATTTATTACCATTTTTTCTACCTTAACATTTCCCACTGGGTTAAGAAAATGTTAACAAGCACTTATACTGTATACATTGTGTTATGTACTTGCCAGTGTTTGCATTGGAAATTCAACCTAAAATAGGTTATACCCTCATTGCCTTAACCAACCTCAAATTAAATGGTGGTTAAAGAAACCAAAGGCTGCAATCTCTGCTTTCTGTTTTGGAAAATTCTAGTTGCTTGTCCTGGTGATCTAAATTAGTCTTCTATAATTTGCTACCTGCTACCCAATAGTGACAATCAGAAATCCTGGTTTGAGGCTTTGAGCTCTCTAAATAAAAACTTCCTATAGTGAGCCCTTGTTTTTTTTTTTTTTTCTGCCAGCAAACCCTGGGTTTGTCTAGATTTGCATACACAAGGTAAATTGCCAGCAAACCCTGGGTTTGTCTAGATTTGCATACACAAGGTAAATGTATTGTAATTTGATAATATAAATTCTGTTTTTAAGAAAATGTTATTTCTAGTGCATCAATATACTGTATGTATGTAGCTAAGCAGTGTCGACAAACAAGTTTTTTATAAATTATTATTTTTTTTTTTTCATAGACCCCTATATTGCTAACTCCAAATGCCATGCTCTCCAGCATACACTTCTGGAGCACATTAAGTCCTGTTGCTCCTCTCAGCCCAGCAAGATTACATGGTGCTAATACCTTGTTCCAGGTGAGTGAGCCAGTTATTCAGTGCCCATAATTTATTTTCTGTTTTCTGCTTTAATTTGCTGTGAGTCTCATGTTTCATTAAAAATATTTTCTCTTTCATTATCTTGTTTGTTTCGTATACACCCACTCTCATTTTTTTCCTGCCTAGTCAGGAGTAAGGACCTAGTTCCTTGCTGGGATCTCTGGTCCTGTCATTTTTTTTTTTTTTTTTTCTCTTTTCTTAATTTCTTCCTGTGAGAACAACAATCAAGTGCCGGACTGGGCGACGAACTGGATAATATATAGATCCTTATGGTCCCCCCAGTCCAGCGAGTTGACCGCGACATAGCCCCACTGGACGGGAACTGGCCTGCGATTTAAACGTCTCGCGAGGACTCCTACAAACTGGCTTCGGCCTGTGTCGCAGCTTTTCCTTCTGGCAGACAGCACCCACATTACGATGGAGCAGTGTCCTGTCCGGAGCGGGGCGCACTCTGTTCCTGGTTTTGTAAGTAGCTGTCCCCCCCACTATCCCTGAAGGATTTTGGGGTGGACGTGGGCCCCTCCCTGAGATTTTCGGACCCCCGGGTTCCCCTTCTTCCCCCCCCCCCAGCCTCTCTAATATTTTGGTCACTGTGGGTCTTTCGGCCACATGGAGACCATTCACATGGTAGTGGTGTCCTTGCATCAGAGAGATTTTTTTCTCACTTCTTTTGACTTCAAGGGTGCCTACCTGAACATTCTAATATGTGCTGGTCGCCAGCGCTTCCTCCGTTTTGCCGTGAATGAGGCACATTATCCATTTGTGGCACTGACCTTTATTCTCACTCCTGCACCTCGGGTCTTCACAGGAGTGTTTGGGTCTGTTCACAAAAAATGGTTTATCTTGGTCTGACTCTGGTCTCAGCCAGAGTGTTTCTTCCTCGGGAAAAAATCCAGACAATGCAGGAGGCAATTCAGCTTCTATTGTTAAGCAGACTGTCATCCCTCTGGGCTTGCATGCGCATGCTGGGCCTGATGGTGTCCACTCTTGAGGCGGTCTGTTTGCACAATTCCACACAAGATCTCTGCTAAAGAGATTCTGGTGAATTGGGTCAAGGATCGCTCTCTGGCACTTCGACAGGGATAATCCTTCTCCTCCTGTACTGGACGGTTGTCTCCACGGATGCCAACCTGTCCGGGTTTGGAGGCGTCCTCCGCACAGATGTGCTCTGGGGTCTGGACTCTGGCAGAGCCCAGACTGACGATTTAATGTCCTGGAACTCAGAGTGATCAGACTTTTGTCTGGCTCATTGGACAATCGTCTTCAGGGGTGTCCGCTATGAATTCATTCGGACAATGCCACTGCCATGGTCTATGTTCATCACCAAGGGGGCACAAGAAATGTCCTGGTGGCTCAGTAAGTAGCCGGCATTCTAAGGTGGGCTGACTGATTGGTTCCGGCCCTCTCAAACTTTTGCCGTGACTCCTGTGCAGGTTTTAGGCAGCAAGGATTTTAGTCATTCTAATGGCTCCAGACTGGTCTTGTCGGCCTTGGTATGCCGATCTATACCCTGTCTCAAATTAATATGCAAATTATATTTTTCTCATTTACCTAACTATTCGATGTAAATAACAGTCACCATAATTCACATGTTATCAACTATTAAGAGTTTTTAAACTCGTGTAAGTTTCACGCACAGTAGTTTTCAAAACACTTTATAGGTTGTAAAGAAAAATTGTAATTTGTTGTGTTTGCAGCATATTTACTGAAATCAAAAGCTATTTCAATCAAACTTATAACAACATTTTAACTTTTTAAACATTTTTACAGGGCACATTACATTTTAACATAGGACCCCCTGATTTGATAGCAGCTTCACAAGTCTTGTATCCATTGAACTTGTGAGTTTTTGGACAGTTTCTGCTTGAATTTGTTTGAAAAATGTCAGAATTGCCTACCAGAGCTGCTGTTTGGATGTAAACTTCCTCCCACTCTCATAGATCTTTTGCTTGAGGATGCTCCAAAGGTTCTCAATAGGATTGAGGTCAGGGGAGGATGGAGGCCACAACATGACTTTCTCTCCTTTTATCCCCATAGCAGCCATTGATGCAGAGGTATTCTTTGCAGCACGAGATGTTGCATTGTAATGCATGAAGATGATTTTATTACGGAAAGCATAGTTCTTCCTTCTGTACTAGGAAAGAAAGTGGTCAGTCAGAAACTCCACATACTTTGCAGAGGTCATCTTTGCTCCTTCGGGACCCTAAAGGGGCCGACCAGCTCACTTTTTCCATGATTCCGGCCCAAAACAGGACTCCACAACCGCCTTGCTGACGTTGCAGCCTTGTTGGAACAGGGTTGCTGTCCACCAACCATCCACTACTCCATCCATCTGGACCATCCATGGTTGCACGGCACTCATCAGTGAACAGTGATCCATCGCGGATCGGGTGGACAGATTATTGGTTGGGGCTGGGGAAGACCCAGCTGTCATGGTACACGTGGGTACCAATGACATAGGCATATAAAGTGTTTTTTTAGGAGTAATTTATATCGTGGAGTCTATGTCTGTGCCTGTATTGATTTGAGTGTTTTTTTAGGCTGGCTTAACCAAAACTAGCATATATATAAAGTGTTTCTGTATAGGCCACAGAAAAAAGAGGGTTAATTAGTCAGCAATGACATATAAGGCTCTTGGTATGTTGAACATAGACATTTTATTGATAAAAATCTTGGGTTTTAGTAACAACTGTGCAAGGTAAATTGTTGGTAAATACAATCAGTGCAGTAACAAGAAACAAGACAAACAGGACATAAACATAAAGTGACAGAAAACCGGCCGGCATGTAATAGATTACTTCAAGTGGTATAAATATATAATCATGTGCTTAATTCAGCATCAATGTTCTTGAAGGGAATCCTTTATGGGCAGTCGGTCGGTGACTGATTACCAACAATACAGACCTGCTCACGGATATAGAAATACGGGGCAACTTAGGAAACAGTGACCATAGGTAACTTAGTTTTAGTATTAATCATACTAAAACACTGAATTTCAAAAGAGCCAATTTCCCAAAACTGCGCTCTCTGCTAGAGAATATCAAAGGGGATAGAACCCTAGGAACAAAGAACATGGAGGAAAAATGGGAGTGCTTCAAGAGCATACTAAACAAAGGGATTGACCATTGCATTCCAAAGGGAAATACATTTAAAAGAGCAAAACGAAACCCTGGGTGGCTAAACTCTAACTTAAAAATGCATATTAATGCTAAAGAAAAGGCCTTCAAAAAATACAAGACTGAGGGGTCATTGGCAGCATTCAAACATTACAAAGAGTGTAATAAGAAATGTAAAGACGAAATCAGGGCAGCTAAAATAGAACACTAGAGACATATAGCGGAAGAGAGTAAAAAGAACCATAAGAAATTCTTTAAGTATATAAATAGTAAGAAAGCGAGGCCATAACACATTGGTCCCATAAAAGACGACAAGGGAGATTTGGCCACAGAGGACAAGGAAAAGGCGGAAGTGTTAAATAATTTCTTCTCTTCAGTCTTCACAAAAGAATTGGGGGACTACACTAACCCAGCTTGTAGGGCCAAACTAAACAACACACCTCAGGAAGTATCACCATGGCTAACAGAAGATAGACTTAGAACTAAACTAGAGAAACTTAACATAAATAAATCACCGAGACCGGATGGCTTGCACCCGAGGGTTCTTAAAGAGCTCAGCCAGGTGATTGCCAGACCATTATTCATGATTTTTAAGGATAGTTTACAGACGGGAATGGTGCCAGCTGATTGGAAAAAAGCCAACGTAGTACCAATATTTAAAAAAGGGCCGAGATATATCCCGGGTAACTATAGGCCGGTCAGCCTAACATCAGTAGTCTGCAAGATTTTGGAGGGGATGTTAAGGGACCACATACAAGATTTTAGTAATGAAAATGGTATTATTAGTAGTAATCAGCATGGATTCATGAAAAATCGTTCTTGCCAAACCAATCTTTCTCTTACGTCCTCCGACAGTCGCCGCCATCTTCATATTCGTCACAATGGGGTATTAGACTTTGCTCCAAAGGAGTAGCTAGGCAACAGAATATGTTAACATTAAAGCTTTTAACATATCCCACCCCCAGGGTGTGGTCCCCTCAGTCAATACCCTCCTACTTCCTGCATCCATATCTCAGTTTCAATGTCTAGCTTGTCAGGAGTAGCTGGATCTCTCTATGCTGGGGCATTTTGCCTCAGCCTTTATCTTCTTTTTTGATTTTTTGTTTGAGTTTTTTCTCTCTCTTTACTTAGCTGTTCTTTTTGTCAGCATTAGTTAGTTTTTCTGATGAAGAGGATTTGTGCGGGCTGGGTCTCGGGCTGATTCCCCTGGTCAGGTTGTGGGTCAGTGGCTTCCCAGCCTGCCATCGAGCGTTCAGCCAGGTAACGCTCCTGGCACAGTGAACGACCCATCCCTGTTCGGTGCAGGGATGCTTGGTGAGGTGGCTACCTCACTGGACGCTGTACGGTTTCTTAACCCCGATTTTTCTGCGTCCTGAATGCGACTCTCCCTGCCACATGTGCAGTGGCTTGTTCGCCTGTGCGGGTTCCCCACGCCATTTAGGTAAGTGTATCTGTGTGGGGACCTGTCTGTTGGGGGGGTGTCAGTCTGGGACTGTGTAACCTGCCTCTGTTCACACTGTTTGGCTCCCTATCGCTCTGGCTGCATGCTGTGGGCTGCAAGGGGGGGGGGCTGTGCTGCACTATCTGTGTCAGACTGTGGGATGTGTGACAGGCTGTGTGCTGTGGGGCATGTTTTGTCATGTTTGGGCACAATACAGCGATCGCTGCGGCGGTCCGCCATGTTTTTTACATGCTGTAGTGTTATACTGCGGTCCTCACAGTAGTGGGGGAGCGGCGGTTTCGGCGCCATTTTGGCTGCGCTCGCCCCGGCCGCATGTTTGCACTGCGGGCGGCCATTTTCTTGTAGCCTTCCATAGGCTTTAATAGAGCGCCCTGATTCATCACTTCCTCTTTCCTGGGTGCACCGATCGAGGCGGCAGCAGCAGCAGTGGTCTCTTCAGGTTTAATCCTCTCTTCTTCCTATATCCATTGCCTGTATTCAGTTTTATCCCTGTGGGGGGTCTGCTTGTGCTAGTGTGTGTGTGTGTGCGGTGGGCTGCGCTCGCCGCGCTTGTTAAAGGGGCAGTTAACCCTTTATTCTCCAGCATATTTTTTGGGGCAATGGATTCTCAGGAAGGCAAATTTCCTGCCACCTTGGTGGGTAGCCAGGGGACTGCTGTTTCCCCCCCAGGGGGGGATTTGGCTGAGGTGGTGGCTAACCTTGCTGCTCAGGTGCAGATGCTTGTGGCTGCTCAATCCACTAAAAGACCCAGAGTTTCAATGTCCTCTGATTCAGAGGGTGATGGTGATGGGGCTGCTATGGCTGGGATCTTCTTATCGGGGTCCCGTTCCTCCCTGGATCTCGTGGGGTCCGAGGTGGAGGCTGAGGTTGAAGGGGTTGATAATTCTCCCCCTGGCTCGCCTGAAGAGCTTGCAATCATGGATGAATCGGTTGCTTCTATTAAACGCTGCGTTTGCAGGATGAACCGTGTCCTCCTGCTGCCCTGGCGGCTTATGGGACACAGAAAAGACGGAAGACATCGCAGGTCTTTCCCTGCACTGATGATTTTCAGCGTGCTGTTAAGGAACAATGGCGCAATTTACGCAAACCTTTTGCTTTTTCCCGAAGTAGGTTCAGGCTGCGTTATCCTTTCACGCCTGCCACTGATGAACGGTGGTGTGTGCCACCCCCGGTGGATCAGCGATAGCGGTTTTGAATAAATCCACTGCGATTCCTGCAGAAGATACTCCGGTGTTCCGAGATGCCACGTATAGGAGACTGGAGTCTCTTGCCCGTCATACTTATTCTGTTACGGGTTCGATGCTTAAAGCTCTGTTTGCCTCTCTTATGGCAGCCCAGGCTGTCGCGAGTTGGACGCAGGTGCTTAGGTGCGTCCTAGTGGCTGATTCGGCCTCACCGGCGACATTGGATATGGTGGATCAAATCCATCAGGGTGTCATGTATTTGTGTGATGCGGACTTGGATTTAGTGCCGTTGGCTGCACGTGTACACAGCGTGGCGGTGTTGTCTTGCCGCCTGGTTTGGTTAAAGTGTTGGTCTGTGGACCAATCTTCGCGCAAGACCCTAGCCAATCTGCCTTATGATGGATCTCGCCTTTTTGGGAATCCTTGGATACGTTGATAAAGGGGATCACGGGCGGTAAGAGCACACTCTTGCCCCATTTCCCCAAGGCTAAGGGGGCTCCTGGTAAGAAGCATACTAATTTTCGGCCTTCTCAGGGGTCCTTTCGTGCCTTTCGGTCGCACTACAAGGGCAAACCGTTCAAGGGTCACGGCTCCCAAAAGAAGCCGTGGTCTGGTAAGCAGAAGTCCGGTCAGTCCGGACCCGCTGCCCATAACAATGCGGCCTGAAGGGAGGCCCTCACCCAGTTCTGGGGTGGGGGGACGCTTGCTCGGTTTTCTTCAACCCTGGCTGGCCCGCGTTCGGGACCGGTGGGTTCAGGAGATCGTTCGATCTGGCTACAAGATCGAGTTTCTCTCTCGGCCGGAGAGCAGATTCTTTCCCTCAAATCTTCAACTGTCTCCAGAGCGTTTGCGGGATCTGCACCTAGCGGTGCGGGACCCGAGGGCTCAGGGAGTGGTGGTTCCGGTGCCTCATGGGGACAGATTTCGGGGGTTTTATTCAAATCTGTTCACCGTGCCCAGGAAGGAGGGCAAGGTTCGTCCAATTCTGGACTTGAAGGCTCTGAACCGCTTTGTGCGGGTTCGCAAGTTCCGCATGGAATCCCTGCGGTCAGTGGTGGCTGCCCTGGTTCCGGGGGAATTCATGGCCTCCATCGATTTGAAGGATGCGTACCTTCACATCCCGATTTTCGAGGGTCACCAAAGGTACCTGCGATTCGCCATTGCGGAGGATCATTACCAATTCGTGGCGTTACCTTTTGGTCTCGCCTCGGCTCCACGGGTTTTCACCAAGGTGCTTGCACCGGTTCTGGCTTTGTTGAGAGCCCAGGGCATCTCTGTCCTGGGGTATCTGGACGATATTCTGGTTCGGTCTGCGACCAGCCAGGGTCTGGAAAAGGACCTGTCCGTCACGATGCAAACTCTACAGGAGTTTGGTTGGACGATAAATTTTCCAAAATCGACGCTGGGTCCGTCGGTTCGTCTTCCCTACCTGGGAATGATCCTGGACTGGGTCCAGGCGAAGGTCTTCCTGCCGGACGACAAACTCCGGACTCTTCAGGAGGAAGTCAGGTCCCTCAGGGACGTTCCACACTCGTCACTGCGGACGTGCATGAGATGTCTGGGGTTGATGGTCTCGGCCTTCGAGGCGATCCCCTTTGCCCAGTTCCACACGCGGAGTCTCCAAGCGGAGATCCTGTCCAGGTGGGACGGGCGACCGCAATCTCTGGATCTTCAGATCTCGTTGAGCCATCGCACCAGAAGGGATCTTCTGTGGTGGCTCCAGTCCCCGATGGTGTCAGGGGGCAAGTCCTTTCGTCCTCTCTCGTGGACAGTGATCACCACGGATGCCAGCCTGTCGGGCTGGGGTGGTGTTCTGGGCGTTCTGTCCGCCCAGGGAACTTGGTTGGAGGGGGGAGTCCTCCCTTCCGATCAACATTCTGGAATTGCGTGCGATAAATCTCTGCCTTCGTCGTTGGACGGACCGGCTGCAGGGCTGTCCGGTTCGGGTGCAGACGGACAATGCCACGGCGGTGGCCTACATCAACCACCAAGGGGGCACCAGGAGTGCCCGAGCGGCTCGGGAAGTAGCCGACATTCTATCTTGGGCCGAGACTCACGTCCCGGCGATAACGGCAGTTCACATTCCGGGGGTGGAGAACTGGCAGGCGGACTATGTGAGTCGCCAGACCCTGGATCAGGGGGAATGGTCTCTCCATCCGGCTGTCTTCCAGATGTTGTGCGCGAAGTGGGGTCTTCCAGATGTGGACCTGTTCGCGTCTCGTCTGAACAACAAGGTGAAAAAGTTCGTGGCAAGGACGCGCGACCCTCGGGCAGACGCGTCGGACGCGTTGGTGGCCCCGTGGCATCAGTACCGACTGATGTATGCGTTTCCACCGATTCAATTGCTGTCCAGGTTCCTTCGCAGGTTGCACTCGGAACGCAGCTCAGTGATTCTTGTGGCACCGGACTGGCCTCGCCGGTCCTGGTACGCGGACCTCGTGAATCTGGCGGTCGACGCCCCGTGGCGTCTGCCTCTTCGAGACTATCTCCTGTCTCAAGGGCCGATATTCCATCCTGCTTTACAGTCGCTGGCTTTGACGGCCTGGCTGTTGAGACCGAGGTCCTGAAGGATAGGGGTCTCTCCCCTGAGGTCATTCACACTTTGATCAACGCGAGGAAGCCTTCCTCGGGGAAGGTCTATTACCGTACTTGGAAGGCCTATTTTGCCTGGTGTGAGTCCAGGGGGTTTTCACCTCGCACGTACTCGGTTTCTCAAGTGTTGTCCTTCCTTCAAACGGGTGTCAACCAGCGTTTGCCGCTGGCTACGGTCTAGTGTCAGGTGTCTGCGCTGGCCGTTCTTTTTCAACGTCCTGTGGCTTCTAACCCCTTGGTTGGCACTTTTGTTCAGGGGGTGCGACATCTGGTCCCTCCTAGGAGGGAACCTCTGCCTCCTTGGGATTTGAATCTTGTTCTCTCCGTGTTACAACGTGCTCCTTTTGAACAGATCAGGGAGATCTCGTTGTCTATGTTGTCCAAAAAGGTCGCCTTTTTGGTGGTGATCACTTCGGCTCGTAGAGTGTCGGAGCTGTCGGCTTTGTCCTGCAAGTCTCCGTATCTGGTTATTCATTTGGATAAGGTGGTCTTGCGACCTAACCCTTCTTTTCTTCCGAAGTGAGTTTCGGAATTTCATCTCAATGAGGATATTGTTTTGCCTTCGCTTTGCGCGAAGCCTAAGCATCCGAAGGAGGTGAGGTTGCACTCCTTGGATGTTGTTCGGGCGATAAGGGTTTACCTTAAATCGACTGAGTCTTTTCGCAAGACAGACTCTTTGTTTGTTCTTCCGGAAGGTCCTCGGAAGGGCATGGCGGCGTCGGCTTCTACCATCGCCAAATGGATCAGACAGACCATTGAACAGGCATATGCTTTGCAGGGAAAAGTTCCCCCTATGCCTGTGAAGGTGCACTCTACTAGATCTCTGAGTACGTCTTGGGCCTGTCGTCATGGGGCTTCTGTGGCCAGGTGTGTAAGGCGGCGACCTGGTCGACCGTGCACACTTTCACAAAATTCTATAAAGTGGATGTTCAGGCATCGGCAGATGCTTCCTTTGGCCGCAAGGTTCTTAGTGCGGCAGTTCCTTAGGGTCCCTTGTTTTGGACCCCTGGCTGTTTTGGGATACGTGTTTTATCCCTGGGTTATTTGCTTTTCCTGGGTTGTTGCTCCTGTTGAGCAAGTTTTTTTCATGTTGCCCAGCTGGTTTCCTTCCTTTGGTAAGGTTCCTTTCTTTGATGTGGAGACTGCGTTGCCTTACGGCGTGGCTGCATTTCCCATCCCTCATGTTTGCACTGCTTTGGGACGTCCCCATTGTGACGAATATGAAGATTGTGGCAACTGTCGGAGGACGTAAGAGAAAACGGAATTTTTGTAAAATCTTACCTGTAAAATTCCTTTCTCTGAGTCCTCCGACAGTCGCCGCCCCCGCCCCTCTTTTGGGGTTTGGTTATATACTCTACTGCTATTCCACTGAAACTGAGATATGGATGCAGGAAGTAGGAGGGTATTGACTGAGGGGACCACCCCCTCCTGGGGGTGGGATATGTTAAAAGCTTTAATGTTTAAACATATTCTGTTGCCTAGCTACTCCTTCGGAGCAAAGTCTAATACCCCATTGTGACGAATATGAAGATGGCGGCGACTGTCGGAGGACTCAGAGAAAGGAATTTTACAGGTAAGATTTTACAAAAATTCCGTTATTAACATTCTATGATGAAGTGAGCTGCCACCTAGATCACGGTAAGCCTGTGGATGTGGTGTATCTGGACTTTGCAAAGGCCTTTGACACCGTTCCCCATAAATGCTTACTGTTCAAACTAAGGAAGGTAGGTATGGACCATAAGGTGAGTACCTGGCTAGAAAACTGGCTCCAGGGGAGAGTGCAAAGGGTGGTAAATAATGGGGAGTACTCAGATTGGGCGGGTGTGGAAAGTGGGGTCCCCCAGGGTTCTGTCCTGGGACCAATCCTGTTTAATTTATTCATAAATGATCTAGAGTAGGGGATATCTAGTACAATCTCAGTATTTGCAGATGGTACTAAACCAAGCATGCCAATATCTTCTATGCAGGATGTGGAAACCTTACAAGCGGACCGGAACAAAATAATGGGGTGGGCAACTACATGGCAGATGAGGTTTAATGTTGGAAAAATGTAAAGTAATGCACTTGGGTGCCAGAAACCAGAAAGCAAGCTACTCACTAGGGGGGGAACCTCTGGGTGAATCTAAGATGGAAAAGGACCTGGGTACTAAAAAAGATGAATTGGTCTGGAGCCATCTGTACACCACCTCCATCCCGAAACAACAAGGGAAAAGAAAATTGGCCCGTGGGACTTTATATGAGGTGGGTACATGTGACTGGAAATCGCAAAAAAAATATGGGTAATTGAAAAATATATATTGATCTTTATTGCAAAAAATGCCAAGGACAATCATAAAATAATACACTTCATTGGAAATCTTGAAATACATGTATGACATATAATACATATAAATATTCAAAGAAGTACAAAACATCTTGATTGCAGAGATAAAAAACATATTGTATAATGTTTAACATTGCGTATAAGTATCATGCATCTATCCTGACGCGTTTCGCGAGTCACTGCTCACTTCTTCAAGAGAGAATGCATTGAAAAAAATGATAAATCTGAAAAAACGAAAAGGATAATAATTGGATTATGACTCAAACACCTATTGTTTGGAAAATATTTTGTAAGTCATGGGAAACTCAATGGGAGTACCCAATACTCACACTTCAGTAAGCTGGAATCAAGGAATGGATTTCCGTGTGGTAGCAGTGGGGTGAGTCTGGCCCGGGAGCTGAAGGGTCCCAGCGGACGACAATACAACGGAGTGGCCCATGAGAGGTAAGTGACAAATGTGTGGAGTAAACCATAGGCCTTCCATGTCTGTCCTAAAAATTAACAAATTACGGGTATAAATAATGTATGTAGTATATAGTATATCATGTATATAGAACGAAAACTGCGTAAAGAAATAATCAGATATTATGCACAGTGCAGGAAGGACTAGTATGATTGATACAGTAAAGTGATGAGGAATGTGACAGTGAGTGAAAGCTGTGAAAGAAGTGAATGAATAAGGTGTGGAGAAAAGAAAGTGACAATAAGTGAAGGAAAGTGTGAGAGATGGGGGTGGTGCAAAGGGAAATACCAAGGGGGAAGGCAAAGCTGACATCCAGCAATGGAGCAACCACAGTGATTGTATAAAGTGAGGATATGGGATAGTATATGAAGGGTGCCAAGGACCCACAAGATAGGGGATGAGAGAGAATAGTGCAATTGAGAGGAAAGTACTTACCAAGTAGAGTAGATGAAAAACAAGTGATGTGTGTGGGATAGGAAGGGGAGAAGTACCAAGAGTCATCCATTCCATGGGCATGGTCTGCCGATGTCGTCTGTGGGGCCCTAACGTCATACACCGGGTGCAGCAGAGGCAAGCATCTGCAACCTCGTGGGGGAGAGGACGCAACGATGCGGACCTCCCCCATCTATAACCCGTAGGTGTGTAGCACATAGACGTAATGACGCCGCGCACGAGCGCCGGCGTGACGTCAGGTGTGCGGCATGACGCCGATGTAGGGGTGGACCCGTCCGACTGGAAAGAAGGGCGGGTGCAGCAAGGGAGGAAGCTCCTCCCTCTTTCTACATCGCAGCTCCCAGGGCACAGGCATCTACCAAGCCAACCAACACGTTAGGGCCCCACAGACGACATCGGCAGACCATGCCCATGGAGTGGATGATTCTTGGTACTTCTCCCCTTCCTATCCCACACACGTCACTTGTTTTTCATCTACTCTACTTGTCAAGTACTTTACTCTCAATTGCACTATTCTCTCTCATCCCCTATCTTGTGGGTCCTTGGCACCCTTCATATACTATCCCATATTCTCACTTTATACAATCACTGTGGTTGCTCCATTGCTGGATGTCAGCTTTGCCTCCCCCCCTTGGTATTTCCCTTTGCACCACCCCCATCTCTCACACTTTCCTTCACTTATTGTCACTTTCTTTTCTCCACACCTTATTCATTCACTTCTTTCACAGCTTTCACTCACTGTCACATTCCTCATCACTTTACTGTATCAATCATACTAGTCCTTCCTGCACTGTGCATAATATCTGATTATTTCTTTACGCAGTTTTCGTTCTATATACATGATATACTATATACTACATACATTATTTATACCCGTAATTTGTTAATTTTTAGGACAGACATGGAAGGCCTATGGTTTACTCCACACATTTGTCACTTACCTCCCATGGGCCACTCCGTTGTATTGTCGTCCGCTGGGACCCTTCAGCTCCCGGGCCAGACTCACCCCACTGCTACCACACGGAAATCCATTCCTTGATTCCAGCTTACTGAAGTGTGAGTATTGGGTACTCCCATTGAGTTTCCCATGACTTACAAAATATTTTCCAAACAATATGTGTTTGAGTCATAATCCAATTATTATCCTTTACGTTTTTTCAGATTTATCATTTTTTTCAATGCATTCTCTCTTGAAGAAGCGAGCAGTGACTCGCGAAACGCGTCAGCATAGATGCATGATACTTATACGCAATGTTAAACATTATACAATATGTTTTTTATCTCTGCAATCAAGATGTTTTGTACTCCTATGAATATTTATATGTATTATATGTCATACATGTATTTCAAGATTTCCAATGAAGTGTATTATTTTATGATTGTCCTTGGCATTTTTTGCAATAAAGATCAATATATATTTTTCAATTACCCATATATTTTTTTGCAATTTCCAGTCACATGTACCCACCTCATATAAAGTCCCACGGGCCAATTTTCTTTTCCCAGGACCTGGGTACTGGTAGACAACAGGCTTGGCAGTGGCATGCAATTCCAAGCCGCTGCAAGCAAAGCCAACAGAATACTGGGATGTATAAAAAAGGGGATTCACTCCAGAAATAGAGATTATTCTCCCTCTCTACAAGACTCTGGTCCGGCCACATCTGGAGTATGCTGTCCAGTTCAGGGCACCGGTCCTCAGGAAGGATGTGCTGGAACAGGAAAGAGTCCAGAGAAGGGCAACAAAAATAATTAGGGGAATGGAGGACATCAGCTATGAGGAAAGACTACAAGCACTGAACTTATTCTCTCTGGAGAAGAGACCATTAAGGGGGGATATGATATCAATGTACAAATACTGTACTGGCGACCCTAGCATAAGGAACAAACTATTCAGAGAAAGGGAATACAATAAGACACGTGGCCACTCACTAAAACTAGAGGAAAGGCGGTTTAACCTTAAGGTACGTAGGGGATTCTTTACTGTCAGAGCAGTAAGGATGTGGAATTGAAAAGCAGCGCTATATAAAAAGTCCAGGTATAGGTAGGGTCCAGCTGATTGGTCTCCTTGAAGTGCCACCACCACCAGAGAGAGAGAGCAACCCCAATCACACTGCCGCTTACCGTCCCACTAATAAAAGAAGGCTCAAAGGTTCCACCAAACTGCTCCTCCAGAAATCCTCAGCGATTCCAGGATCAAGCCAATTAGGTGCGACTCCATACAGATGGTACAAGGCAGATTGATCACTCATATATACCAGAAAAAAGCAAAAAAGAAAACCATAGTGCAACACCTAATGAAACACCATTTAATTTCCTTATGCCAAATACATGCTTACAGGTAATAAGAGTAAAAAGAGCTTATCTGCCAGAAATGTTTGACCGCCAACGAGATGACCGCTGCTTCACTCCGTAGTGACGTCCCGCATCACAGGTCCCGCCCGACGCGGCGTTTCGTCCAATGTTAGACTTCTTCCGGGGCGTTCGCGGTCATCTCGTTGGCGGTCAAACATTTCTGGCAGATAAGCTCTTTTTACTCTTATTACCTGTAAGCATGTATTTGGCATAAGGAAATTAAATGGTGTTTCATTAGGTGTTGCACTATGGTTTTCTTTTTTGCTTTTTTCTGGTATATATGAGTGATCAATCTGCCTTGTACCATCTGTATGGAGTCGCACCTAATTGGCTTGATCCTGGAATCGCTGAGGATTTCTGGAGGAGCAGTTTGGTGGAACCTTTGAGCCTTCTTTTATTAGTGGGACGGTAAGCGGCAGTGTGATTGGGGTTGCTCTCTCTCTCTGGTGGTGGTGGCACTTCAAGGAGACCAATCAGCTGGACCCTACCTATACCTGGACTTTTTATATAGCGCTGCTTTTCAATTTTATACTGTTTTTATGTTTTATCCAGCATATGTGCAGCAGCTGTTTTTTATTTAATAGACCCAAGCGCAGTTTTTTGTTATATTTTTTTAAGGATGTGGAATTCTCTTCCGCAAACATCATATCAGCAGGGAGCATCGATAGTTTCAAAAAACTATTAGATGGGCACCTTAAAGACCACAACATACAGGGGTATACAATGTACGGTTAACAGCAAATACACACATCATAGGTTGAACTGGATGGACTGATGTCTTTTTTCAACCTCACTAACTATGTAACAGGACTGTTTGAAAATTAGTCTTCATGTATTTTTCTGCCCAATGCAGCCGTTTCTGCTTGTGAGCATTGGTTAGTGGTGGCCAAATAGAAGGTTTATGCACAGTTGGAAGACTCTGGAGGACTCTACACCTTGATGTCCGTGGGACTCCAGAGGCACCAGCAGCTTCAAATATCTGTTTTCTGCTATGTAATGGTATTTTAGCAGCTGCTCTCTTGATCCGATGCATGGATCTGACAGAAATCTTCCTCAATATGCCTTTATCTGCACAAACCCATCTGTGCTCTGAATCAGCCACAAATCTCTTAATAGTGCGATGATCATGCTTAAGTTTTCGTGAAATATCTAATCTATTTAATAATTTGGAACACCCTCCTTTAGTAGTTGTTCCTTAAATTGGGCTCCCCTGGCAACCTAATTATCAGAGGTGTCCGAGATTGTTTTCAGTGATCAAAAGAGCCCTGAGACACAATGCCATCCATGAGTTTAACTGAAAAACAAAATATTTAAGCTTTGTGACACTAAAATAGAATTTGCATAATAATTTGGAACAGGGTGTAGTACGGCTGGTTGCCGATGCTCCTTGGGGACTTCCTCTCAGGGAAGATCTGCTGTCCCAAGGGCCAATCTTCCATCCTGCCTTTAAGTTGCTGGCTTTAACGTCTTGGCTGTTGACCGCCAGGTGCTGAAGGGTGGAGGTTTGTTTGAATCGGTGATTCCTACGCTGTTAAAAGCTTGGAAATTTGCCTCTAGGAAGATCTACCATCATACGTGGAAGACTCACATTGCGTGGTGCGAGTATCTTGGGGTTCATCCTCATTCCTTCTCGGTGGATCTGGTCTTAACCTTCCTTGAACAAAAATCGGCCTGGAGTACCCTCAAGGGCCAGGTATCGGGTTTTAGCGTTTTTTTTTTTTCTCCTCTCACCTTCCAGGATGGCAACACATGAGAGGTGAGAGGCTCCACCCTACAGGAAACACCATTAGTTCACAGTTGTTAAAAGGCCCTACCCTTACCCTTGTCCCTCAGTTGATTGTGTTTCTCCTAAAAAAACTTTTTTTTTTTCTCTGACCTGAAGACTCTGTGTTGGATGGTCCCCCTGTAAGGCAGGTTCAGCAATGCCTGTGAGCCTTTTGGGCTTCTCACAGGTCACCCCAGGATACAGTGGTGGTCCCTCCAGAGCCTGTTGCCTGCTTTTCAGCAGGGGTCTCCTCCAGTCCTCCATGCCATTCAGCCAGTATTCGAAAAAACCGCTGGACGTAGCGGCGGCTTGGAGGAGGAACCAATGCGCTCCAAGCCTCGCTTTCAAACCGGAACTTCCGGTTTGTGCAGGAAAGGCGGGGCGTGTACAGTGCGACCCGGAAGAGGGAAGCGAGTATGGAGGAGACGCCGGACCCGCATAGCGTCGGTAAGGCAGACTCTCCAGCCGAAAGGAGCCAGAAAGGTGCTAAAGATATGAAACCCGCCGCAACCCACCTCATGGAGAAGGGAAGGTTGCTGCAGACAAGAGAAAATTGGAGTCTGGTAATTGCCGTTTTCTCCTGGTTGGGGCTAATACCAGTGTCAGGCTTAGTCCCTGGTAGTTCCCATGCTCTCCCCATCGGGGGCCTGTAACCAAGGTATTATGGGGCAGGAGGAGTGATTTTATGTTTATCTACTCTTACCTTGCAAAATCCACAGGTGGAACCCAGGAGGCCTCTGATAAAGCACCCGCAGTATCCCCTAGCACTAACGCCTCTAAAAAATGTGGTAATTTCGGAGAGAGACTGCCCAGATCTCACACCAAGCCCTTTTGTTGCAGGTGTATTCACAAACTGGCTGGTAAAGCGGCCTTGGGGTTGATGAAAGATTTCCTTAAGTCTGTGCAGGAAGAAATGCTAGCCACTGTCCAGTCCTTCCGCACCTCTGTAGCTTTCCCCCAGGTAACAGAGCCGGGTGAGCTAACCCCTAAAGAGGGCCCTTCTTCTCAGGAGAGTTTGTTTTCCAAGGCAGGCCCATCTGCTTTTCTGCCTGGTTTGCAGGGTCTCCCCCCTGCTTAAGCAAGAGAAGAGGAAGACCTATGGAAAAAAGTCAGGCTAAGTCTCAGCTAAGCTCCGAGGAGGAGGTTGATGTGGATCCAGATAGTGAGACAGAGGAGACCAAAAATCTGTTTGGTCTGGAAAATCTGGAGGAACTCCTTCAAGCTGTTTATGCTATAGATGAAATCCCAGAACCCCCCCCCAAGGAGACCTCAGCTCAGGATAAGATGTATGAAGGACTGGTTAAAAATCAATCTAAAGTATTTCCTGTTCACCAATCTTTGAAAGATTTAATTCTCTAGGAATGGGAGTTTCCTGAAAGTGGTTTGGTTAGACCAAAGGCGTGAAAAAGGAGAGTCCCTTTTAGGGAGGAAGAGGTGCAAAAATTCCTAAAGAATCCAAAATTGGACGCCTCCCTGTCTCAAGTGACTAAGAGGTCGGACCTCTCTTTTGAGGACACAGGGAATACAAGAGATGCCATGGACCGTAAGTCAGAATCTCTGTTAAAGAAAGCCTGGGATGCCAACTCATCCACTATGGCTCCAGCACTGGCTGCAACCTGTGTTGCTATTAATGCATATTTTTGGATAGAAAAGCCTACAGAACACCTTTTACAGGGAAATAAGTCCCAGGACCTGCTGGATTCCCTTTCAGTTATAGGGAAAGCTGTCGCCTACTTGGCCGATGCAGCAGTCGAGTCAGTAATGGCCTCAGCTAAGACTGGAGCTCTCATTAATTCAGCTAGGAGAGCTAGGAGGGTTAAAGCTTGGGAAGGCGACTTTACTTCAAAGGTGAAGCTCTGTGGGCTACCTTTTTGAAGTGTCCGTACTGTTTGGCTCAGGCCTGGATGAAGTATTGTCCAGGTCCTCTGAGAAAGGGAAGAAATTTCCTAGCAAGCCCAAAAGGAAAAGATATAGGAAATTTTTTTGTGGCTCCCCTGGACCAAAGTCAACAGAGAGCCAAAAAAGAGCCCAATAAGAAGTGGGGCTCTCTCCTGGAGCGCAAGGGGGTAACCATCAACCCTTTTGCTGAAGAGACTACCTTTTCCACCTTTTCTCTTGGAAGGAAAAGACTTTGTACCCGCAAGTCTATGTGGTACCCTAAATAGGTCTGAACCTGGGCTGGCTCCAGGTATGACTTTTCCATGCTGATCAACCAGCCTAGCGTTTGTCGGACTGTTACACCTTCTGGGTGTTTGATCTCGCTTGATCCGCTGATGGACCAAAAATCAGTAGATCGTCCAGGTAAGGAATCAAAGCTATTCCCTGAAGATGAAGATAGGCAACCGCCTCTGCCAGGATCTTGGTAAAAATCCTTTGACTGGCTGCTAGACCAAAGGGGAGTGCCCTGAACTGCCAATGTGCAGTCCCTTCCTCTGTGACCACAGCAAATCTCAGAAAGGCCTAGTGTTCCGGATGAAATGGAACATGCAGATAGGCATCCCTGAGATCTAGAGTAGTCAAACACATCTTTCAACAGGTTTTAGCGGACTGTATAAATACCTTCCATTGAAAACCTCTTGTACTCTAGGAACTTGTTTAAGTTTCTGAGGTTTATGATAAGGCGGTATTTTCCCAAGGGCTAAAAGCCTTGGTAAAGCTGATCTTCTGGCACGTGAACTATCACTAGTTGTTCTGCCAGTTCTTAAATCCCATTCAAAAGGGCTCTTTTTTTTTTTTTTTTTTTTTTTTTTTTTTAGTACATCCTTTGGAGGATGAGTCAAAGTCACTTCTAGTGAGGGTATGGATGAAAATTCTAGGCGGTAGCCTTCCTGAATGAGGTGATAAATGTATGGCCTGACTAAAAATTTCCACTGGGATATGAAATAAGACAGTCTGACCCCACTTTGTAATATTATGTGAGAAGTGCGCAGGATACAGTATGATAAAGCTGCAAACCTAAAATAATATAGTGACAGTGAAGGAAAATAGGCGCGCTAAACTCATACAAAGTGTTCCCTGAGAGGGAGGTAAATCACAACGTGATTAAATAATTAATATAAAATTGTGACAAAAATATTCATTACAGCAAAGTATAAATATGATATAACGTGCCCTAGTGCATCAACTGAGCAACCAATAGTGAAGTAAAATACACTCTTTAAAGTAATAGTGAAACTTGAATAAAAAGTCCAATCCAAACACAAAGTCCAAGTGATGTTGTAAATGAGATGAACTCCTTAGTGAAAAAATCCACAGCAAATTAGAGTGCAAATGATCCCACCACCATATCTGGGTTGGCTCCTTACCAGAAAGATGGAAATGTAAGGGCGTAAAAGTAACACAAATCCAGATATAAGAAACCCACGATGGATCCCTGAAACCACATTTAAGGAGAGGATATGCCTCTTACCAGAAAACTCTTGGGTAAGGGCTTAATCACACACTCTCTTGGGAATGGATGGTATCCCTTCTTTGGTCCCTAGGTCTGGATGTGTTCCCTCCGGTGCCTGAGGTTATCTCGCAGTGTCCCAGAAATAAAAAATCGTGCAATAGTGTAGTACCTTACAGACTATTTAATCGTAAAATACATGGTACACTTACATAAGACGACTTGTTTTGGGGCACAAAAGGCACAGCAATGGAGAGAAGAGGCCGCGGCCGACTGCAGCGAGGTCCGCGGCGATGAGTGATGACGTTGCGGCGCTCCTTTCTGATGCGTTTCCTCCAAGAGGACGTCAACGGAGATAGGAGAATCTCCTATCTCCGTTGACGTCCTCTTGGAGGAAACGCGTTAGAAAGGAGCTCCGCAACGTTCCTGCCTAAGAGTTCCTGGGCTCATGTCAGCCAGCATCCCAGCAGTTGGTTGGGCGCAGCTACACTCAAGAGACCTTCAATTCTTCTACCTTTCCTCCTGGGACAAAAAGGTTGAGTCCCTGGACAAAAGGATAATCCTCACCCCTCAGGTAAAAACCTCCCTGCAGTAATGGTCAATACCAAGCAATTTAGAAAAGGGCAGAGTTCCATTTCAGGCATTGAAATTCAGGTCTGCTCTGTCAATGCTACAACAGTAGCTTACCTCAATCACCAAGGAGGGTACCAGGTCCAGACCCCTGTTGGTACTAGCCCAGGAAATCCTAGGCTGGGCCAAAGGAAGAGTGATCTCCCTGTTGGCCATTCACATAAAAGGGGAAAGCAACTGGGAAGCAGATTTCCTCAGTCGCCATCCAATAAGACAAGGAGAATGGGAGCTAAATCCCAAGGTATTTCAGACACTAGTCCAAAAATTCAGCTGCCCAGAAGTAGACCTATTTGCCAGCCTACAAAACAGAAAGGTAAGGAGTTTCTTTTCCCTTTCACGGGAAAGAGGGACATTTTGCCTGGATGCTCTGGCCCAGATATGGCAGTTCAAGTTAGCCTATGCTTTTCCACCTCTAACTCTTATACCTCGAGTTTTAAAGAAACTCAGTCGTTCCTCGGGCCTTCGCCTCCTTCTGATTGCGCCATGGTGGCCAAGGAGGGCGTGGTTTGCAACCCTGAAAGCGTTTTTGGTGGTACCTCCTTGGAAGCTTCCGAACCTCCCAAACCTGCTATTGGAGGGACCAGTTTGGCACCCCAAGCCGGAGTTCTTCCAGTTGACGGCCTGGATAGTGAGCGCCAAATCCTTAGATTAAAGAGCTGCTCAGACAGAGTGATAGACACACTCCTGAGCCAGAAACCTATAACGAAGAAAATATACTTAAAAGTTTTTGGAAAACATTTTGTACTTGGCATAGGCAGAAGCAAATTTCCTCCGCCTCTGTCACTATAATCCTGGATTTCCTACAAGATGGGGTAGAAAAGGGTTTGGCGGTTAACGCCCTTCGGGTACAAATACCAGCTCTCTGTTTTTCTAGACGCAAGACTTGTAAAATAACCTTTAGTTAAAAGATTTTTGATGGCCAGGGATAGAGCTACCTCTGTCACGTTCCCTCCTTGGGACCAGACTAGGGTTCTAGAGGCGTTATCTAAAAGCCCTTTTGAACCTATAGAATAGATTCCCTTTAAGTTTGTCCCTAAAACTAGCTTTCCTATTAGCTGTCACGACAGCCAGAAGGGTAGGGGACTTACAAGGTCTTTCAGTTAAAGAACCATTTATGTTGATCTTCCAGATAGGATTATTCTCACGCCAGATCCCCCTATATCTGCCCAAGGTAGCATCTTCCTTTCACAGGAAGCAGGAAATAATTCTACCATCCTTTCGTGATAATCCTAGAAATAAAATGTTATTGTTTAGATGTGAGGAGATGCCTCCTCACTTATTTACAGAGGACCAGGGAGTTTAGGAGATCTAATCACCCTTTGATACTCTATTCTGGGCCAAGAAAAGGACTGCAAGCGTCAAAACCTTCAGTCTCTAGGTGGATCAGGCAAGCCATACCATGTCTTATGAGGTTTCAGGTGTTCCTGCACCAGCAAAACTGAAAGCACACTCAACCAGTGCACTGGCAACCTCCTGGGCTGAAAAAGCGGGAGCCTCCTGGGAACAGATTCCTAGTGCAGCCACCTGGTCCAGCCATGACACGTTTCTGAAGCACTACCGAGTGGACGTGCTGTCTCAGCAAGACCTAGCCTTTGGCCGAAAGGTACTACAGGCGATGGTCCCACCCTAAGGTAGGCCTGTGGTTACTTTATTTTCCTCTTGTGTAGCCATCCTGGAAGGTGAAAGGAGAAAACTGTCCATTAGACTTACCGGTAACAGTGTTTCTACGAACCTTCCAGGACAGCAGGCCTACTTCCCGCCCTGTTAAAAGGGTGAGGAAAGAAGGTAATCAATAGGTGGTAAGTGCCTAAATGATTATACATCCCTTCTGAATCGGTTGGAGAACTACTTTTTTAAAACTGAGAGACAAGGGGAAGGGTGGGGCCTTTTAACAACTGTGAACTGATTGTGTTTCCTGTAGGGTGGAGCCTCTCCTCTCTCATGTGTTGCAGTCCTGGAAGGTTCGTAGAAACACCATTACTGGTAAGTCTAACGGACGTTTTCTCCAATGACCTTTGGCCACACACTCTCTGGTGCGTACCTTTTCTGCATGGTGTCCGAAATTTGGTTCCTTCAGTGCGGGCTCCATTGCCGCCCTAGAATTTTAATATGGTGCTTTCAGCTCTACTGAAGCTCCTCTTTGGAAATTTCTAGGAGGTTTCCCTGCTTACATTGCCCCAGAAGGTGGCTAACATCTCTGCATGCAGGGTGTCGACACTGACGGTATTATCCTGTCGTCTACCTTATGGTGCTTCACAAGGATAAGGTGGTGCTTTGCCTCTGTCCATTATTTTTTCTTAAGGCAGTCTCTGACTGTCACTTGAATGAAAACATTGTGTTGCTTTCCCTGTGTCCCAGGCTTAAACATCTGAAGGAGATTTCCTTGCATGTCTTGGATGTGATCCAAGCAATTAGGGTGTACCTGGCAGCTACGGAGACTGTTAGGAATTCAGACTCTATTTGCACTCACGGATGGACCTCAAAAAGGGTTGCCCCTTCTTTTGCGACCATTTCCAGATGGATCAGAGAGGCGGTGGTTCAGGCCTATTGCATCAGGGGTCAAGTTCCTCCTTTCTCTGTTTAGGCGCACTCTACTACGGTGCTTAGTCTCTCCTGCACTTTCCGTCTTCAAGTGTCACTGACGCAGGTTTTGCAAGGCGGCCACCAAAGTTTTACGTGAAGTGGTTGTGTTGGCATCTGCGGATGCTTCTTTTGGCTGCAAGGTTTTGCTGGCTGCTGTTTAGAGGACCTGGTCTTCTTTGAGGGTGTATTGTTTTTCAGGTGAGTTCCAGTTGTTTATGGTTGAGCTCTTTTTTTTCTGATGTTTTCCCACCCCTCGTGTTTAACACTGCTTTGGGATGTCCCAATGGTTAAGAAGAATAAGGAGCTGTGTCGGTCAATGAACGAAAGAGCAAATGTGATTTTTGACTTACCATAAAATCCATTTCTCTGATGTTCATTGACGGACACAGCACCCACCCCTCTGTGGAGTTGGCTTTCTTCTGACAATGCTTGTAACAAAACTGGCTGCCTATAGCCGAGCGTGGGTGTATACCCCCTGGGACTTCCCATAGGAGTAGTCTAGCTTTTTCCTGCCTAGTGTCCTACTCCTGTAGGGGGCAGTATATCCCAATGGTTAAGAAGAATCAGGAGCTGTGCCTGTCAATGAACATGAGAGAAATTAATTTTACAGTAAGTCAAAAATCTCATTATTCCTTACACACTAGTTGGCTAATTCCTATTGCTTGTTGTCAAAGCCTTGCTTTATTGGGTGTATTTATAAAAAAAAATCTCAGAGCTGTTCATCCTGCAAAACTAAATTTCATTCTGTGAAGCTGCTGGAAAAATTGAACGTTACTAAGCTATTTACTGGGTGAATTGCTAACAAAACTGGTTTTGGCTGAATTGGCTGATCTCTCTAGTTCTCAACCTGGAGAGATCCAGCTTAGATGTTCTTTTCTCATACCAATAGCGTGACTGAGAAAAATACCACACCATGGCCACTACATGGAGCTGATGGATCATTGGAAATAAATACTTCTACTCATTCACAGTATGAAAAGCTCTGCAATTTATTTATTTTTAATCCATAAACCCTTATGTGTAACAGGAACAATAGGGCTTGCTATGTCCTTTATTTAATCTTTAAAGGAAAATTCCAGAGAAACAAGAAAAAAATATGGTAAATAGATCAAGGTAATCGAGAAACCAAGAGACCCTTTTGTACTTCCAATTTACTGTCCTGTGATCCACACAAAGTATACTTAACCAGAGATAATAGGACTCAGTGGAATGAACTCTGATAAGGCTAGATATCCATGAATAGCTGACAATTTTCTTGACTATATATTTCACATTTGTAAACTGGATCACGGGTATACTGGATTAATTTCTAATAAAACTGCTTTTGGCTGGATTGGCTGATCTCTCTCGTTCTCAACAGCTATGTGATTTTTCAGTGCATGACTCATTGTGTGTACCCATGAAGCTAACATGCTAAATTGGACCAAATCTGGATGTAGTTTGCCTTCAACCCCTGCTCCAAAGTATGTCCACATTTGGTCTTTCCAGACCAAAGAAGCACAGAGATCAGGCGACCAGTGGTCTGGCATTAGTAATGTGATCAGTTTTTCAGCCGTGTTAACCATATTTGATATACTGTATGTAACCAACATTCAACATTTTCCTGTTGCATTTATCTGAATTCCTTTTCTCTGTTATTTTTAGTTTCCTTCTGCCTACAACAGTCATGTTCCACTCACATTGTCAAGCTTCGACGGTCCATCTACTCCAGGACCCTTTACTCCTGATTTGCAAAAGTCCTAGCAGATGCCAAGGACAAAGGGGAAAATCTGCATCCTTTTATATTTTTCTGTCAAGTTTGATTTCATCTGCAGTTTTGGAATACCTTTGCACCTGGGAATTACCATGCCAATATTTTATTAATTAACCCAAGGTTATTGCAGATTCACAAAATTTTGAATCTGCCGGAATCCATTCGCTCTTTTCCAAGATTAGAGAATTGCCATTCTCCTTGCACTTTTTACAGTGAATGAAATGGAGCAGTGAACAAACCCCAGAAAGAGCACTTTTTTTTTTGCAGAATTTTGATTTAATGATTACAAGTGGGATCATTTTTTAGTATAATTCCAATTGGCAAATGCCTTAATTTTATAAACTGCTTTTATGAAAGAGCAGCTATTGGATATGTTTTTATATAACCTGAAAAAATTGGAGTTTTTAAAACCAGTTCCACATGCTTGGAAATATTGAGTGCATTGTACAGAAATAGCACTTTTTTTTGTATCTTAAATACTTCTAAGTGACAATTCAGAAACTCAATGCACTTAAGTTGATCGGAACCCAAAGGGAAGAAGCAGACCTTCCGAGAATGTCATACAGTTTACCACTGAACAAATATTAAGAAAAAAAAAAAGGGATCTTCTAGGCTTTCAGGAAATAACAAGTGTGAAACTGAGTGCAATTCAGTTATTCTAAAATCTGCAAGTTCACAGATACAATCACAGTCCACTTGCAAGAAACTTTTCATGCATATTTGGTTAACAAAATTGAAAATGGAATGGACTTCATTATGTGATTGACATCAGACAACATTTTTTATTTTGTCAACATGAATCCTGATATGTCATACCTGCAAGAAAGTGTGCCTGTTTAACATTTTCTGTAGTCTGCTGCAAATTATTACCCTCATTGTTTTTTCTACTGTAAGATCTATGCAAAACACTAAAATATTAGTGTTTAAGATATATACACATTTTTTTTTCCTTTATAGATTTTAAGAACAGGTGTGTAGGCTGTTCATCTCTGCACCAGCTGAAGCATGAATGTGCAATTTTTTGTTTTACAGAGACAAAACCTACTGTGTCCTAAGAGGGTTGTGTTTTTTTTTTTTTTTAAATATGATCTTAGGCCTCTTGCACACCGCAGCTTCAAAAAGCTCAGTACAGCTTTTTTTTTTTCTTTGCTACAATACAGCCAATTATTTGTAATGTGTCTATGCACACAGGCCTGTAAATCCGTTAAAAAAAAAAAACGGAAAAATTGCATTTTTGGTCAGTAAATTACGCCTCATGCGTGCAAATGCACACAAATACGCGCGAATGCTCATTTGCATATTGTAAAGAACGAGAACGCGTGAACGCATATATGTGAAAATGCACGCAAATACATTTTAAAAAACGGCCTGAAATTACGTTTGAAAAAGTAGATGTTCAAACAGGCGTATCTTGCAATAGGCCTTGAGCAGGTGATAAGGGGACACATGCTACTGTCTGTTGGTGAATCTAAAGGAGATGTAGACCAGCTATGCTAAACAATCTGTTCAATTTATTTCCCTTGCAGTTCGCACTTGAACTATAGAACTGTAAAATTTATTTTATATTTATCAACAAGTAGATGGGTTTGTGTGTGTCCAACTTTATAATGGCCATTGTTGACTGACACTGCTTCGTGATCAGAAAATTTATTACTTCTGGCTTTGTGCTCTATACCTCCTTAGTGATAATCTGTGGAAATGTTTAAGGGAACTTAAAGCGTGAGTTCCACCCTGGGAAAGTTTTTTTTAATAAAAATACCCCCGGGACAGTCAGGGCTAGTGCATTCCACAATGGGCTATCCTCTGATCTGTCCCGGGTTGCACTTACCTTTTAGAAGAAATACTTACCTTGAAAATGTATTGTCCAGCACTGCCATCTTAGATGTGGGCAGCTTGAAGCCAGCGCAATCTTCTTCTGTGTCCTCTTCCCTCTTCTTCGGTCCCACGATGCACTGCACCGGCCCCGCCGTCACTTCCGGTGCCGCATCATCATCCCTGCACAGCTTCTGGGCATGCCCAGAAGCTGTTTAGCAAGGTATGACGGCGCCTGCACCGGAACTGACATCGGGGCCGGGGCAGGTGCATTGCTTTCTGGGAGCGATGACGTTCAGCTCCCAGGAATCATTGCAAGCCAGCAAGTGATGAATCGCCGTGGCCGCCGAGGGGAGGAAGAAGTAAGGTAAGTATATTTTCTTCTAAACATGGTAAGTAAAAAAAAAAAAAAAATTGTGATTATCCATTTGTTTTTCAGGTGACCCGGAGCAAGAAGATGGAGGTAAGTATAATTTTAGGGTGGAACTCCGCTTTAATTGGCACATGCTGGCCAGCAATTTTTAAGGCTCTGGTAAATGGATGAAACCTATTTTATACATGTAAGCCTCAGCCTCCTACCATAAAATGTCAAAATGATCTTCAATTAAAATACAAATCTATTGTCCCTCAGATTACAGATAATTTATTCTCAGGATATTTTTTATATGCACTAGAACCTAATTGTGTGGTGGTTTACAATGCTTTAGTCCACCACTCATAAAATAAAATATCTATAATTTTTATGCTGAGGTAAGAACTGTTTACATATTGATCAGCACTTATATTTTTACATAAGTAAAAACAATTTTTAATTTTTAAAAAAATAATAAAATTTCTGTGCCCAGCAGGAAGTAACAAAGGTTGTTTTTTTTTTTTTTTTTTTTTTTTTTTTTTTTAATTTTATTTTATTTTATATGATTTGCACCACCCTCATGCTTTGGTCTCCAATTTTAAAAATGACTTTTCTGACCATAAGACTTGTCTGTAATTTTGACTGGCTGTTCCTACAAAGTAAACTTTGAATAAGCTGCTATTAAAATACTCGTATGTTGCCCATCAGTTAGTCCCTTTTTTTTCTGGGTCAAGTAATGTTTGGGCATTTTATGTCCTATGTATGATGAACCTTGCTGTCTAAATAACCCTAATAAGAAATGGCCTTGTGCTTTGAGACTAAATGGATTGCTTGGTGTTGTGCATACCTAGTATGCTTGGCACATGCATGTCCAGAGTCCAAACTTTAAAGTAGACAAAGGAACTGCCAGTTATATAAAATAGGTTTTTTAAACAGCCCTGTCTAGTAATCCCTAAATTGAACTTTGAGGCTGCTAACCTAAAAGTACTTTTTCACTAGTCTTGTGCCCGTTCTTATATTACCTTATTGCTTTGTTTTCACTTCAAAGTGTATTATGTTAAGATACCATTTAGAAGTGACATTTATCATATGATTGACAAACCTTAATTTTGCATGTAGCATGGACCGCATTTCCTTTTCTTCATTTCACAAAGTACAGCACTTATTTTTGCTGGAGGGTATTCTGTAGTGAGTATGTCCATTTTTATCCAGTTTGCCTCTCTTGTAACAGAGGTAGCTAAATTCTGTGCACAAAGTTCGATATTTGTCAATGCACAATGCATTTATTTTTTTCAGTTCTCTTGTTGGCCATTGTTAAAGGAATTGAGTGTAATTGGGTTGCTACTGTATAACCGTATATTGAAAAGCGCTATTTTTGTGTATTAACCATTACAGTATATTGGAAGGATCTCTTTTGTGTGTACCATTAAAACAGATGTAAAGTTAAAAAAAAAAAAAAATCTGCCAGCAAGGACGGTCTTTTAGTATAAGAGAATGTATAAATCTTCTGCCACAAACGTTTAAATTACCTGCTAGCAGTTTTTTTTTAACCTGTATACTGCTGCACATGCATAGTACGGTGCAACATCTATTTGGTGCCGAGAATGGAGCCAGGTTCCGAGAGAATATAGCTCCTGCCCAATGGATAAAACAAGATGGCGAACCCTCAAGAGACGGACATGGCACCAGCGGGTATGTAGTGTGTGTGGGGAGCTAAAACCTCACAGCGCTAGAGAACACCCCCAGAAGTAAGTGTGTCAAAATGTGCAAGTATGCTGTGCATACTTGCACGTTATAGCAAATGCTGGCTGCCCCCACAATGCTTTACTTCTGCTTAATCTTTTATACTATTGTGTTTATAAGAGCACATTAAAGGGAAACCGTAAGCCAGGGGTTTGTAACATTCATGTCACCATAAACTGAAATTTGATATTTTCTTATAGAAAACATGTTTTTAAAATAATAGATACCCCTATTTTTATATAGCAGTATTTTCCTGATTTTTCTTTTCTTCTTTTTTATATTTGAGTAATGTTTTTTGTGCAAGAGTAAAATTTCAAGGAAATTGAATTGCAAAATCATTTTATATCTAATTCATGCTTGTAAAGTTACTTTTCAGCATTTTATCCATATGGACTTGTTGGTGACTTATTTCAGTGTTTTTGTATGTAAACCATCTTTTGGGAAGATTGATCTCGTAAAACATTTTTACTCTCTACACAGGGTATCCCAGGGTTATCAAGTCTGTGACACCTCTGTCACCAAGCAGGAGCACAGAAAGCGTTCATACTAATCTTATTGTATTGCTACCCTGTACATTTTATTTTATTTTTTAACTTGCCATCAGCAATGTATTTGAAAATTGAACGCAAATTACAAGTGCTAAAGGCCGTTCTGACAAATAATTAGGCAACTGCATCCTACCTTTGGTAACAGAAACTGTTCTGTTTTACTTGATTGAGTTATTGGAATCTTGTGTTTTTAAGAGACACAATGGGGTTCATTTTACTAAAACTGGAGAATGGAAAATCTGGCGAAGCTGTGCATGGTAGCCAACCAGCTTCTAACTTCAGCTTGTTCAATTAGGCTTTGACAAAAAACCTAGAAGTTGTTTCTTTGCAGAGCTGCACCAGATTTAGCATTCCAGTTTTAGTAAATCAACCCCAATATTACTATCGGTAGATGGTAAAAGTCTTTTGTGCATTAGGCCCTCTAACTCCATATATCTAATTATAAATAACATCATTGGATGAGGTTGAGCAAGCTGGGTGTATCGTAGTAGTTGTACAGTAGCTGCTTAGGTGTGCGCCAACTGCAGACCTGCCAGGAGTTAACCACTCCAGTAACCTAGCAGTAAGTTTGGGTGAATCACAGAACTGTTGAACAGTTCCCTTATCTGCAATAGTTGTCTTATGTGTAGATATTCTCAAAGCAATTTTACTTTGTGACTCACACATGTATTGTGAGCAAACTAATCTGTTCAAGCACCTTGTGTTGGTGTCCCTAATTACCTTGTAATCCCTTTTACAATAGGTGGGTTTGTAGGAATGTATTATAATCAGCTAAAAGCCAAAAAATACATTTATCTGCTTTGTTGGTAAATGTGCAGTCAGAAATGTTATTTTTTTTTCTAAATAAATCATTTTAAAGTAGGTCTGTTGTGATGTTACTATACTGACTTGCAAAAAATTCTGAAAACCAATCCACAAATCTAATCTCTGGTAATGCACGCAAACACATTTCACAAAAGAACTAAATTGGTAAGTTTGTGTTGTTCAAAGCCCAGCACTATTTTTCTTTTTGCAGGCCCTTTAAAATAAAGCCGTATCAAAAGAAGAACCGTTCTATAAAAAGTGCTTCCCATGAAGATTGCTGTCCCTTTTTCAACATATTCAGACAGGCAGACATTAGATCATAATTTAAAAAGTGATGAGACTGAATACGCCAGGACTTGTCATTTGTTCAATTTCATCATCTAAATTGACCAAAATGTCATATGGACAAAATAAGTAAACCCTGACATTTACCATATGGTCTGACCCCTTTTCTGCATGTACTTATTTTTTTGATTCCAAAATACTACCAAGAATCGTGCAACATGGCATCTAAACAAGTCGCTATTAAGGAACCCAGTAGTACAAGCAGAAATAGTGGCAGCCATAAGCAAATTTCAAGAGGTACATTTACAAGATCTTACCCCCTAAACCTTTTCAATGGGAAGCCCTAAAATGTGTCTTGAGAGGCTTATTTATCAAACATGGTTTTAGGGTTAAAAATGACAAATCGCTTTAAATAGATACTTTACTTTGGGATATACAAACTCTAGGAGTAGCCCATAAACACCTAAGGCCCCTTTCACACTTGTGCGACTTGTCCTGCGATTTGGGACTGCAAAGTCGCATGACAAGTCATACTCCATGATTTGCAATGAGTACCGTTTATATCTTACATAGTTACATAGTAGGTGAGGTTGAATAAAGACAATAGTCCATCTAGTTCAACCTGTGTAGGTGTGTGTGGCTGTAATCATCTCACATAGCCCTGAATGTTCTGATCCTTGAGATGTAAGTCTAAGAGTCTTTTGAAAGCCACCATACTACCCGCAGAAACCATCTCTTGTGGTAGAGAATTCCAAAATCTGGTAGCCCTAACGGTAAAGAACCCCCCACGTTGCCTGAGGTTAAAACGCTTCTCCTCTAATCGCATTGTATGCCCTCGAGTCCTCATGCAATCCCTTCAAATAAACAGCTTTTTTTCTAAGCTGGGATCCCCATTAAGATATTTATAAATTGCTATCATGTCCCCCCTCAGACGTCTCTTCTCCAGGGAGAATAAATCGAGCGATTGTAGATGCTCTTCATAGTCAAGGTCCTCCAATCCCCTAATTCGTTTAGTTGCCCTTCTCTGGACTCTCACCAGCTCCAACACATCCCTCCTGAGGACTGGCGACCAGAACTGGACGGAATACTCCAGATGCGGTCAGACCAGAGTTTTATAAAGTGGAAGGATTATAGTCTTATCTCTGGAATGCATCCCTTTCTTTATGCATGCTAATGTTCTGCTGGCTTTGGCAGCTGCCGCTTGACATTGCATGCTGTTGCCTAATCTATCATCAACCAAGACTCCCAGATCCTTCTCCATTTTTGATTCCCCCAAGGGTTCCCCTCCTAACGTGTATTGTGTTTTTTATGTTTTTAGTCCCCAAGTGCAAAACCTTACACTTCTCCACGTTAAACCTCATTTGCCATGTCGTTGCCCACTCTGTAATTTTGTCCAGGTCATTCTGTAGGATATCTGCTTCATGTTGTGAAGTTATTGCCCTGGCCAATTTTGTGTCATCTGCAAAAACTGATATCGAACTACTGATCCCGACCTCAATGTTGTTTAGGAATAAATTGAACAAGGTTGGTCCCAAGACTGAGCCTTGGGGGACCCTGCTTACCACCTCAGACCAGTCTGAGTATGCGCTGTTTATTACTACCCTTTGGACACGCCTTTTAAGCCAGTTCCGTATCCAAGAGCAAACCCTGCTATCGATACCTGCAGACCTTATTTTATAAATTAAGCGCTTGTGGGGAACTGTATCAAACGCCTTAGCGAAATCCAAGTACACCACATCCACTGGTCTCCCCCTATCAAGCTCACAGCTCACCTCCTCGTATAATGTTAAGAGATTGGTTTGACAAGAACGCCCATTTGTAAACCCGTGCTGATTACTGCTGATGATGTTGTTGTCTTTAGCAAACTCTACGATATAGTCCCTTATCATCCCCTCCAGAAGTTTACATACTACTGATGTCAAACTGACAGGCCTATAATTTCCCGGGATATGCCTCTGGCCCTTTTTGAATAATGGAATCACGTTAGCTTTCTTCCAATCCCCTGGTACATCTCCTGTCCTAATACTGTCAGCAAAGATCAGGAACAGTGGTCTCGATATAACTTTACTGAGTTCCTTGAGTACTCTCGGATGTACGCCATCCGGGCCTGGTGATTTGTTTGTGTTAAGTTTATCCAGCCTTTCCCTGATTTCACCCTCTGTTAGCCATAGTGGCAAGTCCTGTGTATTACTACTAGCCATACAGTCATGGTCAGTGTACCCCTCCGTTTCCTGTGTAAAGACTGACGAGAAAAAAGCATTCAGCACGGTTGCTTTTTCAGTGTCCTCTGTAACCATCTTCCCATCATTGTTAATTATGTGTGCAATATGCTCTGCCTTAGTTTTTTTGCTGTTGATATAAAAGAATTTCTTTGGGTTTTTTTTTACTATCCTCTGCTATTTGTCTCTCAAAGATGATTTTAGCCATCTTGATTTCTTGTTTACTTTTCTTATTTGCCTCCTTGTATTGCTCGAAAGCCGATACTGTGCCCTCTGATTTATACTTCTTGAAGGCCAATTTTTCCCCTAATAATAAGTTTTTTGACGCTACGGTTTAGCCAGCCAGGTTTGGCTTTGTCTCTTCTAAATTTATTTCCCATAGGAATGCACTGCAAGATGCCTTTGCTTAATATGTTCCTAAAGCATTCCCATTTTTCCTCTGTGGTCAGGGATCCCAGGGTTTGGTCCCAGTTTACCCTTTCCATCAATGAGTACAATTTTGGAAAGTTTGCTCTTCTGAAGTTTAGGGTTCTTATATTCCCCACTTGCCTTGTTATATTGTTATTTACACTAAATGTGATCATCCTGTGATCGCTAGATCCCAGGTTGTCCTGGATTCCTACCTCCGAGATTAGGTCTGGGTCATTAGTGAGCAATAGATCCAGGACTGCGTTTTCTCTGGTAGGGGAATCCACCAACTGTGACATGTAATTATCCTGTAAGGTTTCCGTGAATAGACGGGCCTTCTGTGAGTGTGCAGTCCCCTCTTCCCAGTCAATGTCAGGATAATTGAAGTCCCCCAATATGATGACTGATCCCAACTTTGCCACTTTACCCATTAGTGCTAAAAATTCCAGCTCTACCTCCTCCCCTTGGTTAGGTGGCCTATAGCAAACCCCCACAATTACTTTTCCCCTTTTCTCCTTCCTTATGGAGTTCAACCCACACAGATTCTAAATCCATGCTCATCCCATCCGTAATGTCACTCCTTTCTATCACCTTTATATTGTTCTTGACATAGAGACATACCCCTCCCCCTCTTTTTCCTACCCTGTCCTTCCAGTACACCGAATACCCTTGGATATTGGCCAGCCAGTCATGTGAGGGGTCGAACCAAGTTTCTGTTATTCCCACAAGGTCTATGTCCTCCTCATGTACTAACATTTCCAACTCCATTTTATTAGCTAGGCTCCTGGCATTAGCATCTACCCCTCTTAGTTTTACGGAAGTTAAGCGCAATTGGCGGTTATGTTTATTCCTGTTTGGTCTGAGATTTTCCCGCACAGACCTGCCAATTGACATTGTGGACCTACTGTCGCTGCTGACACTACAGCTGCCTTCTGTCCTCTGCTCTCTCCTGACTGACTCTACTTCTGAGCCCTCCCCCCTCTGTAAGACTTCAAGTCGCAACAACTTCAAAGTAGTCCCTGCACTACTTTTAGGTCGCACAAGTGTGAAAGGGGCCTAAAGCAATTCATTTACAAGCACTTCTGTCTAAACAAAAATAACACAGATTACTCGATCAATCATATTTACATCAGAGAGCTAGCCCAATGTCTTATACACAAGTTTAGTAACAAGTGGTAAAATACTAGCTCAAGCGTGGCAGGAAGATGGTGCCGTGAGGAGGCTCGCTGAGGAGCTCCGTGCTCTCCGCAACGGCGTCCGCCCGTAATCAGCGGTAGCCCGGCATATCCCTCCCCGGAAACCTCGCGAGACTTGCGGCTCACCTCGGAGCTCACACACCGCCTCTGAGCGTGGGGACAGCCGAAGCCGGACGGCGTGCAGCTCCGCAAGCAGGGGTACGAGTGGCGGCGGAGGTACGCTATTGAAGTCACGAGGGCAACCCCGCGCTAGTTCGGATCCTGACTCTGTGTCTGGAGTGGCGAGCGGAGGCGGTGGGGGCCTTACAGAGGATTGAGAGTCGCTTAACCTCCAGCATGCCGAAGGAGTATCTAGCTGTGGAGGAGTGAATGGTGGTGGATTTCCCTCAGAGGCGCAAGCAGAGGAGGACAATTGAATAGTGCTCGTGATCAGCTCATGCAAGCTGGAGAAGTGCCCGGTGTGAGGAGCCAAGGCCTGTCGGTCCGGAGCGTGGATATTTCCACATATTTTCTCCGGGGGTCTCGGAGTGGAGGGGTGGAAGAACGCGCTAGTATGGCACCAAAGCGGCCGGCTGCAAACACCGAGATGGCGGCAAAAAAAGACGCTAAATGCTCAGGTAACAGTAAGGAAATCCAAGAACAACTTATAGGCGGAAAAAGGGATGAGATATCCACAGTTCGTGATGAATGGCCAACAGCACAGTCTCCATCACCTCAAGCCCTGCAAACGCAGCCAGAGAGCTGGAAGGAGATCCTAGCCATGATGCCTACTAAGAAGGACTTGATGGAAATAGCTGCAAACATAGTAAGTTCTTTAACTACTGAAATAACCTCCTTAAAGGGACAGATTAATAATTTGGATGGCAGGATTGTGGTGGTAGAGAATGGTCAAAGTCAGTTAACACAGAGAGTGGAACATATTGAGGCTGTGCAGAAATCAATGGCTAATAAATTTATCACGCTACAATTACAACAGGATGACGGGGAGAACAGACAACGTCGGAACAATATACGTCTCAGGGGTCTCTCTGAGGATATCTCAAGTACGGAATTAAGGGGTAAGCTCGGTGAAATATTCAATGGCCTACTGGAACGACCCCTTACAGAGGCCATTGAAATAGACAGAGTCCATAGAGTGAGAGCTCCCCGTAGTGTGGGGGCGAATTTCCCCCGGGACGTATTAGCAAGGATTCATTTTTTTGCTCAAAAAGAACAAATTATGTTGAAAGCCTGGGATAGGGGCCCCTTTGATTACGAAGGGTCAAAGATCAGGATCCTGCCAGACCTATCTAAAAAGACACTAAGAATGCGTGCAGCGGTCAAGCCTTTGCTTGAAGAAATTCAGAAAGCAGGGGCAACGTACCATTGGGGACACCCATTCCACATAAGGATAAAGAAGGAGGACTCTATGTTTATTTTGAGATGGCCTGACCAGTTGCAAGGACTTTTTTCTTTCTTAAAAATACAGCCAATTGAGGTAGCAGACTGGTTAGATGTATTAATACCGTAGAACTAGCTCTCGAGGAATTAAGTAGCAGGAGGGAGAGGATGGATAGACAGATGGGCCGAAGTCGGGATGTGTTGAATAATTAGCGGGCCAAGTTAATTTAAGTAGATGGGTAGACAGGCATCAGCTATTTGTTAAAGGTAATGGCCGTAATTACGGGGAGGGGGGCTTGCTGGACCATACATACAAGGGGTTGGGGTTAAGGGGTGGAGGGGGGTTGCCATAAGACGGGTCTGGAATTGATAAATCAATGGGTGTTGTGATATATGATAATGTGGTGAGTTGTGATATAATGTACTATTAATGCGCTGCATGATACCCATTTAGAACCCCCCAAATCCAAACCCACCCGATACAGTTGTGTGAGAAGGGCGGACGCCCGGGGACGCACGGACCCTCTGAGGTCTGTTGTCTTGATTTTTGTCCCTTGTTTTTTTTTTTTTTTTTGTGTGGATGTCGTGTTATTCGTAAAGGTAGTAAGAAGTCCTCCTCACGGCGCGCATCTTGATTGCCCGCCCAAATAGGACGCGTTGTGGTACGCAAGGTCAAGAGTAGACCAAAGTTAGTCAAACACACTGACACACCGGTAGTGGGGGGAGCGGAAGGCGGAGGGGAACGGGGAAGAGGTTAGGGGGGGGGGGTCACTCCCCCCTATTTTTTTTTTTTTCTCTCTTTCTCTTTCTCTTCCTTTTGCTTTCTCCTGATTTTTTCTTCTCCTGTCCCTTCCCTCTCTCTCTCCTTCCCCCCTCTCCCGCCCTAGTCCCCGCTGTACTATATAAGTGAAGTTTTAGTGGGAAGGGAGTCGTGAGATTCCTGTCGGTTTAAGTAAGATAGGAATAAAAATAAGACAGGGAAGGACCAGGTAAGAAGGTGGTAGAATGCAAGGTACTAAAATTACGTCCTTAAATGTCAGGGGGCTTTCAACCCCCGAAAAAAGATCACGTTTGCTGCTGGACATGAGACGCAGCCGAACACAGATTGCATTTATTCAAGAAACATACTTTAAACATGAAAAAATTCCGAGGCTACATAATAAGAACTTCCCGTGGGCAAACCATGCCTCATCTCCAATAGCAAAGTCAAAGGGAGTTAGCATTATTATAGCAAAAGAGGTTGCTTGGACCCATATCGACACGCGCTCAGATCCACAGGGAAGATATTTAATGTTAAAAGGCAAGATTGGGAATAAAATGATCACTCTGGTAAATACATACTTCCCCAACAGTAGCCAGCTGGCTTTTCTATTACTTTTGACACCAATAATCCTTGAATTCCAAGAGGGTTCACTAATTATGGGTGGGGATTTCAATTACGCGGCCGAGCCTATGTTGGATACGTCAGTGGGAACGTCACATTTACCATACGCTCGGTTGAAAAAACTCAGCAGGGAGTTGTCCCTGCTTAGTTTAATTGACCCCTGGAGAATTATGCATCCAGAGGAGAAAGACTATACGTATTTCTCCCCAATACATAATAGATATTCCAGGATTGATCGGATTCTGATTCCACAGACAGAGCTATCCAGAGTAGTGTCGTCCCAGATTGGATCTTTTTCCATGTCGGATCACTCACCTGTCCATATCACAATAAATTTTGAAGCAGGCCCAAAAAGGCCACCGACATGGAGATTGAACGAAATCTTAGTACAATCAATAGAAACAAAAACAGAGATTCAGACAGAATTAGAAAGGTATTTCCAGGAAAACACGAGCGAGCAAGCGACGCCATCGAGCATTTGGGAGGCACACAAGTGTGTCATCAGAGGAGTGATGATACGGTTGGGTGCCAAACGCAAACGTGAAAAAGAGAGAGAGATTGCTGAGTTGTTGGCTCAGATAGAGACTTTGAGTTTAGTGCATAAAAAAACAGTAGCGAAGATACAACTGTCGCCCTTAACGAAGGCCAGGGAAAAACTCAATGAATTGCTATATGAGAGAGTTATGAGATCCTTAGTGGCACAAAAAAGACATTTCTATGAATACTCAGACAAACCGGGGGCGATGCTGGCCCGAGCCTTAAGGGGACCGCAGAAACGAACGGTAATAAACCATATACGTACAAAAGGGGGACAAAAAATATCTGGAATAGAAGAAATTGCAGAGGAATTTGGTAGATTTTATCAAGGATTATATGACATCGCCTCCTCGGAGCCAGCCAGAGAGGGGGGGGCTGGCTTCGACGAGGCGATCAAATATATCAAAAATTCGGACATGCGGACATTGGAACCGGACCAGGCGAGCGTGATGGAGGAGAGGATTTCAGAGGAAGAGCTTAAGTTGGCCTTGGCGCAGACAAAACCACACAAAGCCCCCGGTCCAGACGGTTTCTCCTTTGTATATTATAAGCAATTTTTTGAGATCCTGAAAGCTCCTCTACTAGCGCATTTGAATTATATTTGGGAGGGAGGAAGTATGCCAATAGATTCCCTACGGGCGTACATCACCCTTATCCACAAAGATGGGAAGGATGCAACGATATGTGGAAGTTACCGTCCAATCTCCTTGCTGAATTTGGATACCAAGTTATTCGCAAGGATGATTGCGAACCGGATTCTGCCATACATACCGAGCCTAATCCATTATGATCAGGTGGGGTTTGTCCCTACAAGAGAGGTGAGGGACAACACCACCCGAGCAGTGGACCTAGTGTACAATGCGCAACGACGGAAAGTGCCAATGATGCTGTTGGCCGTAGACGCCGAGAAGGCTTTTGACAGGGTGGCCTGGAACTTTATCAGGGCCACCCTGACGCACATTGGCCTAGGAGAAAGAATGTTGACTTACATTATGGCATTGTATTCTAGGCCCTCGGCGGCGGTCAGGGTAAATGGGTGGAATTCTGACTTCTTTCAGATTAAAAACGGCACTCGCCAGGGATGTCCTCTGTCCCCACTGATTTTTATTCTTGCGCTAGAGCCCCTTTTGTGGAATATACGTCAAAATGCGGAAATAGCGGGACTTAATGTGGCAAAGGGACAACACAAGGTGGCAGCGTATGCAGATGATCTACTATTTTTTGTGACAGAGCCCGAAAAAACACTCCCACAAATACTAGACGCTATTAGTAAATATGGAGAGGTATCCTTTTTCAAAATAAACATATCTAAATCATCGGCATTAAACGTCTCTATGCCTGCAGGAAAATATAAGAACTTGCGGCAATGTTTTCCTTTTCAGTGGAACAATCAATCAATAGAATACCTAGGAATACATATCACTTCAAAACCTTCGGATCTGTTTGAGGCAAATTTCTCCCCACTTCTGAAGATATTGAGGACTGATGTACAGAAATGGCAGACATTGGTATTGTCATGGTTTGGTCGATGTAGTGCTTTAAAAATGAATGTGCTGCCCCGACTTCTGTACGTTATACAAGCTGTGCCAATTACAATACCAATGGCTTTCTTTGTTCAGGCTAAAAGTTTATTTCGAAATTTTATCTGGGCGAAAAAATCTCCCCGTATAGGGATGCAGATCTTAACCCTCCCGAAGGCAAAGGGAAGGGTGGGATTGCCGGACCTGTTACGGTACTATAGGGCGGCCCACCTTATGAGGGTGTATGACTGGCACTGCAACCAATCACACAAACAGTGGGCACATATGGAAAGAGAGATTATGAATTCTCCCACACCAGTTGCCCCATGGACTCCCATTCTGAAAACAGACAAAATACTCTCCCATCCGACAATAGGGGCAACGCTACATATAGCAACAAAACTACAAAACCATCAAGCAGTAGCACCCTCGGTCTCACCCTTGACGCCGTTGGTAGGAAACGCCTCTTTTATCCCTGGGAATACCAATGGGAAAATTATAGAGCTAGCCAAGGCGGGTAGAGCACGTCTGAGGGACGTATGGACTCAAGGTGATCCACCAACTACTGAAGAGATAATGACATGGCCCGAAGGGAAGTTGGACATTTTTAGTGCATTCCAAATCAGACACTATTGTAAACAGCTACTAAACAGTGGGTATATCCCAAGGTCATTAACACCATTTGAGTCTTTATGTGAGGGTGGGGAGCGAATTCCGCATGTATTATCTTACATGTACTCGCTCCTAGGGGGTATACAGGACCTACACCGTCCGAGGTTTGTGCAGAAATGGGAGAAAGATCTTGCTGTCTCTTTCAATCAACAACAAGTAAATAAAATCCTGAGACTCGCTCATAAAGCATCAATTGCCAGCAGATATCAGGAGATTAGTTATAAAGTATTAACCAGATGGTATAGGGTGCCGAGGATCCTGCACAAAATGGATCGAAAACACTCGGACAAATGTTGGCGATGCGGAGAAGAGGGGGGGACTATGATACATATATTTTGGTCATGCCCAGCAATTGGGGAGTTTTGGAATGAGGTGGCCCGAATAATTGAGGAATTAACAACAATTAAGGTAAGAGAAGATCCGGCATTGTGCCTACTACATTGTACGAGTAATTCTATTAAAAGATATAGAAATTCTATTTTGATACATTTATTGAACGCAGCGAAGGCCTGTATACCAGCTATGTGGGGACAGACTCAGAGCCCAACAGTACGTTTGTGGCTCTCCAAAATAAGGGAGATTCAGAGGATGGAATCATTAACTGCAGCACGGTTAAGTATGGAAGAGCGGCATAGGGTACGATGGCAACCCTGGACGTTGTTCACATGCTCAGAGGAATACTTACAGACAGTAGGATAGGGGGGCAGGCGCGGGGGGGAGGGGGGGAGGTGGGTTGGAGAGGGCGGGAGAGAGGCTATTTTTACTCATTTTTTTTTTAATTTTACTGCTTTCAAATTCTTTTTTTTTTTTTTTTTTTTTTTTTTTTTTTTTTTTTCCTTTCTTCTGCGATCTTCTGTCTTGCTCTCTCTATACCGGGTGTGACAGTGGAGGAGATAGATATGTGAGGTTTGACAATTAGGCGGGTTATCCGGAATATATGTTGTGTATGTCTTGTCTGGGAAGGGGATTTTTCTCCCCCCATCCCCCCTTTTTTTTTTTTCTTTTTCTTCTTCTTCCCTCTCGCTGTCAAGGACAGGGGGAGAGGAAAGGGGAGGACTTTCTTCCTTATGCCGAAGAGAAATGATTTCTGTGTCGGCGCTTGTGGGGTTTTTTTTTTTTTTTTTTTTTTTTTCTCACGGATGAGTTTGGATTTGTGTGGGCTGGCGAAATGGGGGGTTAATTAACGTGTTTTGGTGTGTGGTCTCACGAATTGAGTGAAATGCTCACGGTATATGACATGGGGGGGAGTAGGGAAGGGTTCCACCTCCCCTCCTCTTATGTTTTTGTTGTTTATGTTTGTGTGTTATATTATGTTCCTATCCACGGGTGGGAGAGTACAAACTTCCTTCTCCCTGTCGGGTCGAAGGTCAAAGTGCACTAATGGATATTAAAGAAGGTATAAAGAAGTGTTTTTTTTTTTTCTTTTTTTTTGGTTTGTTGTGCAGAAGGCATAAGGGAATCACTTGGTGTGTTTCCTCCAAGGAAGGGGGTTTTTTTCTTTTTTTTTTTTTGTTTGTTTGTGTGTTTTATTGTGTGTTTTGATTATTTCTTGCCGGGATGGGGGGAGGCTGGGTGAAGTGGCGATGTAAATGTTATCGATATATTGTAGATAAGTATGTAATGTATTTGAAAACAATAAAATGCTGAGTTAAAGGGAAAAGGAAGGGAAGAAAAAAGAAAAAAAAAAAAAAAGAAAGAAAATACTAGCTCAATCGATCAAAAATCAACAAGCCAAGACATTCACTTTTATACCAAAAGTATTGGGATGCCTGCCTTTACACTCACATTAACTTTAAAGGCATCCCGGTCTTAGTCCGTAGGGTTCAATAATGAGTTGGCCCACTCTTTGCAGCTAGAACACCTTCAACTCTTCTGGGAAGGCTGTCCACAAGGTTTAGGAGTGTGCCTATGGGAACGCTTGACCATTCTTCCAGAAGTGCATTTTTAAGGTCAGGCACTGATGTGGACGAGAAGGCTTGCTCACAGTCCCTGCTCTAATTCATCCCAAAGGTGATTATTGGGTTGAGGTCAGGGCAAATCATTTGGTGGAGGGGGGGGGGGGATTTTGGTGTGGGGTTGTTTTTCAGGGTTTGGGCTTGGCCCCTTAGTTCCAGTGAAGGGAATTAGGGCATCAGCATACCAAGACATTTTGGACAGTGTCCTATTCCCTACTTTGTGGGAACAGTTTAGGGATGGCCCTTTCCTGTTCTAACATGACTGTGCACCAGTGCACAAAGCAAGGTCCATAAAGACATGGAGGAGTGAATTTGGGATGGAGAAACTTGACTCGCCCGCACAGGGTCCTAACCTCAACCCGATAGAACGCCTTTGGACTGAATTAGAGCGGAGACTGCAAGCCAGGCCTTTGCATGCCAGAAGCTATAGCTAAGGGCTTTTATTACTTATTGTATAATTTTCCAATCATTTTAACAGGCATACATAAAGGGCTGCATATAAGTCAACTAAAGCAATATATACAAACGAACGCTCTCTCTAATTAACATTAAACTAAAACTATACGCAAATGTAATAGCCCATAGACTTTAATCCTATATTGTCTCCTTGGTTCATTTGAACCAGGTAGGGGGTTGTCCCTAGCAGAGAAGCAAGGAATAACACTATCAAAACAATTACTCTTATGGACTTGAAAAAGAATCTTCCCCTGTGTCTTTTAGCAGTAGACGCCGAGGAGGCGTTTGACCGCATATCCTGGGACTTTATCTTTTTGTCTGTCTTAAACAAATTGATGCGCCCCCTAGCTTAATAACTAAAATGATAGCCCTAAAATAAGGGTAGAGGTTTGTAGGCTAAAGAAGGGGGCTATCACGGTGCTAGTTAATCCCGACCCAAGAGACAAAGAATTTTATTCAGACAGAATAAATGTAAAAAAACTATTTAAAGATACATCATATAAAATTTTGTGCAATAGATGTACATTAATACAACCACCAACAACAACATATATCTAAAAGAACATATATGTGGACCTCTATGAAACCCCTTCCCCACACCCAGCCCCACATAGGTACAAGTAGGATTAACCTACAGTGGTGCAGGGTAGGGGTCTCCAATGCATTTTGCCTGTAAGGTAGGTGCAAAAGATTCACAGAAGTTCATAAAGTTGTTTGTAAAATCAAAGATGGTCCCACATATGTAGGGGTCAATTGAGCGTCTAAGAGCATTTAAAGGTTAAGTTATCCATAAATAGGATCAGGTTTCCACAGGTTAGATCATATACTGCTCGGAGGATCAGGTTTCCACAGGTAAGATCATATACTGCTCAGATTCTCAAACAGTTATCCATCCATTATAATCCAAAAGGAAGCATGGGAAGGTGACAGGAGCTTTTAAATCAATTGGACCATCCTATGATAGCCAAGCCCCTCCTACATTGAAAGCAAATCGGTTCTCCAGATACATTCCTTCCCCAGATATCATGGAGTGCTCAAGTTGCTGCAGTGGGCTCAGTAGGTTTTATAGATGGAATATACCCGCCACTCAGTAAAACACAGGTGAGTTACAGAGTACAAACAAGGGGGGAGATCCTAAGCCCATCTAGTCTGCTCATGAATCAAGATTGGTTTGCGCAAAAGTTATTGCATTTACTAACTAAGGGAAAGATTTGTCATTTTTATTGTTTTTTTTTTTTTAACGAGTAATGGCGGCGATCTGCGATTTTTTTTTTTTTTATTTTTTTTTTTGCGGGACTGCGACATTGTGGCGGACAGATCGATCCCTTGACTGACATTTTTGACAATTTTGGGGGTACCAGTGACATTACTACAGTAATCAGTGCTGTACATATGCACTGTTACTGTAAAAATGACACTGGGAGGGAAGGGGTTAACTTTATTGGAGAGGAAGGGGATAAGTGTGTCCCTAGGGGCGTGTTTCTAACTGATTGGACGTGGCTGTGTGTGTAACAGCACAGATCAATGGTCCTACATAGCAGGACCGTATGATCTGTGCTTTTACACAGGGAAGAATGACAGGCGGCTTTGTTTACATTAGCCGCCTGCCTTTCTCCCTCTCCACCCGATGATTGCGAGTGACCGGCGGACATCAGGTTCGCCGGTTAAACGCGCGGGCTTCTTAGGGTACGAGCGGGACCCTATTGGCTCCCAGGCTAGTGACATACCGGTACGTCACTTTGCCTGGGAGGGGCTGACCGCCGCCGTATATAGTCGGGCGGCGGATGGCAAGTGGTTAAAAGCTCCTGTCGCCTTCCCATGCTTCCTTTTTGGATTATAATGGATGGATAACTGTTTGAGAATCTGAGCAGTATATGATCTTACCTGTGGAAACCTGATCCTATTTATGGATAACTTAGCCTTTAAATGCTCTTAGACGCTCGATTGACCCCTACGTGTGTGGGACCATCTTTGATTTTACAAACAACTTTATGAACTTCTGTGAATCTTTTGCACCTACCTTTCCCTGAAGAAGCCATACAGGCAGAGTTGTATAAAGTACTCGAAACCCATACTTGAGTAAAAGTACAAGTGCTCGATCAAAAAGTGACTTGAGTAGAAGTGGAAGTGCTCGATCAAAAAGTGACTTGAGTAGAAGTACTAAAGTATTCAACATTTTTTGTACTTGAGTAGCAAAATTTAAAAAAAAAAACTACTTGCAATACTTAAGTACTGAAAGTAAAAGTACCAGTGGTTTTGAAAAAAAAAATTGCTACTCAAGTACTGAAAGTACAAGTACTGTTTTATGTAGTTATTAAAGAAAGAAGTCAAAAGTTTGATCATATTGTTTTTTATTATTTCAAATGCAGCTTTTGCTTATACATACAGTAGCTTTTATTTTCGTATGCGCTGATAATACCCATGTTTTGAGCTTCATGAAACCTGCCATCTACTGTTCTGGCAGTGGTCATTTTTATAATTGTAACAAGTAACTATGCAGCACAAAAAAAAAAATATCGGAGTAGAAGTATTGAAATCATTGAAAAAATGTAGTGAAGTGGAAGTAGGAGAAAAAAATTCTACTCTAGGAAAGTACAGATACTGCCTTTCGGTACTTAACCACTTGCCGACCGCCGCAAGTAAATTTACTGCGGCGGTCAGCCCCGGCCAGGCAGAGTGACGTTAATTAACGTCACTAGCCTGAGCCGCTCTGGTGCGCGCGCGCGCGCTCCCGAGGTCCCGCCGATGACTCGATTGGGGTCAGAACCGATCAGTCATCAGGTCCAGGCCAATCATTTTTGGTCTGGACCTGTTGATCGGTCCTGCCCAATCAGATCACCCTCTAAGCCTGTGAAATGTAAACACAGGCTTAGAGGAGATGTGCCCTCCCCTCACAACGGTCTTTTTGGATCCAGCGTGAGAGGAGAGCACATCTAACTGTGAGTATTGCACCAAGCACACCCACACACAGGTAGATAGGCACATTTCTCCCCCGATCGCCCCCCCCCCCGATTAACCCCTACAGTCCCTGACACAACACACACTGTATACAGCATATAGCATTTACCTATATACCTGTATACGTGTGATTTGTGGTCAGGTGTAGCGCTTGCCACCCCCCCCTTTTCCACTCAAATTACCCCCCACCCCCCCCTAATAAAGATTTAACCCACTGATCCCCCCTGACCCCCCCCTGATCACCGCCAGTTAACCCCAGGTCAGCACTAATACAAACGTAATATACTGTGTTTTTGTATTTTTGTATTAGTGTCATTGTGATCAGAATTAGCGCAGGCGACTAAGTTTCTGTCCCAAGAAGGTTTAGGGTCCCCGCCACCCGCCCAATAAAGATTTAACCCCCTGATCACCCCTACACCCCCTGCCATAACACACACCGTATACAGTATATAGCATTTTGCTATATACCCGTATAAGTGTGATTTGTGGTCAGGTGTAGCGCTTGCGACCCCCCCTTTTCCACTTAAATTACCCGCCACCCCCCCCCAAATAAAGATTTAAACCCCTGATCCCCCCCTGATCACCGCCAGTTACCCCTACACCCTCTGTCACATCAGCACTAATACAAACGTAATATACAGTGTTTTTGTATTTTTGTATTAGTGTGATTGTGATCAGAATTAGCGCAGGCGACTAAGTTTCTGTCCCAAGGAGGTTTAGGGTCCCCCCCACCCGCCCAATAAAGATTTAACCCCTGATCACCCCTACACCCCCTGCCACAACACACACTGTATACAGTATATAGCATTTTCTATATACCCGTATAAGTGTGACTTGTGACCAGGTTTAGCGCTTGCCACCGTTCCTTTTATCCTTAGGATACCCGCCAGCCCCTTCCAATAAAGATTTAACCCCCTGATCACATCCCGTTAACCCCTTCCCCCCTGTCACATAGCACACTAATACACACATAATATACTGTTTTTACTGTATTTTGTATTAGTGTCATTGTGACTTGAGTGAGGTTGCGCTAGCGAGCTAGTTTCTTTCCCAAAGGAGGTTTAGGGTACCCGCCAACCCCCCCCCCCCCAGATCCCCGGAGCATAGTTAGAAGTAACCCCTTGATTACCACACACACACACGCACGCACATACACTTCCATTACTAGTATAGTGTTTGAACAGATCAATATCTGATCTGACCAGAACTATACTAGCGCCCCCTTAGTTTAGGGTTCCCAAAACGCAGTGTTTGCATGGTCTGCACTGATTCCTGCCAGCACCTGCGTTTAACCCTTTCACCCAGGTAAGTGTAGTAATCAATAGATTACTGTCACTTACAAAAAAACACAAGACACAAAACCGCTGTGTTAGCAGAGTCAGGCCTGATCCCTGCTAGCATTAGCAGTTTTTTTGGTAGCGCTTGAAATAGTCTTTGACAACCAGGTGCTTTTATTACCTGTGAGTCGCATCACTGTACAGGTAAATTTAGTTACCAAAATGTCTAAACGTTTGCACAGTGATGAAGAGGCTTATAGTTATATGCTGACCGTGTCATCTGATAGCGATGGGGAAGCTACAATGACCGAATTAGTGTCAGTATATGAACCTGATGACAGCAGCGGCTCCCTGACAGATAGCTCTGACGACAGATGGGTCCCTGTTAGACCCAGGCGTACCCGACCCCATTCTGAAGTTGTTGAGATGCAGGAATCGCAGGGTGCTCGTATGGAGCAGAGTGTGGTTTCTAGTGCCGCTCATTTTTCTGGCGACCTGGCAAGCGCCAGCGGCCTAGTACACCCTGGACCTAGTACAACCAGCACTGCAGTAACACCTGGTGACGTGGCGAGTCCCCTAAGTGCAGTTGAAGCTGGTGCGGTGGCTAGCACGAGTAGTGGCCCGCAGCCACCGCGTATTCGAAGACAGGCCCGTAGAGCCCATAGTGCCCTCCCTGATGCGCTGGCATATCCCAATTGGCAACCCACTGATTCTACAGCGCCAGTACTTCCCCCATTCACCGCCCAACCTGGAATCCACGTGGAGACAGCTGGTTTTACGCCCCTGAACTTTTTTGAGCTGTTCTTCACGGAAGATCTTTATAGATCTATTGTGGATCAATCAAATTTATATGCTCAACAATTTATCGCCGCCAACCCAAATTCGCACCTTGCCAGACCATTCGGCTGGAATCCTATAACTGTTTCCGAATTTAAAATCTTTCTGGGCCTTTCCCTCCACATGGGCATAACTAAACAGAGTGAATTGCGGCTATATTGGTCCACTAGCCCAGCTCACCATATGCGCATGTACTCTGCCTCCATGTCCAGGGGGAGATACGAGCAAATTCTGCGATTTATGCATTTCAGCGACAATGAAATCTGTCGTCCTCGGGGAGACCCTGAATACGATCGGCTCCACAAAATTTGGCCCCTCATAAACCACTTCAATCAGCGGTTTGCAGCCTTGTTTACCCCCGAACAAGTTGTCTGCGTTGACGAGTCCCTGATTAAATTTACTGGCCGCCTTGCTATGAAACAGTACCTCCCCAGCAAGCGTGCCAAGTACGGGGTCAAGCTGTACAAGCTCTGTGACAGGGCCACAGGCTATACAGTTAGTTTCCGGGTCTATGAGGGGAAAAGATAGCACTGTGGAGCCCCCCCAACTGCCCAGACTACATAGGGAGCAGCGGTAAGATTGTTTGGGACTTGGTGTCACCCTTATCCGGAAAGGGGTACCATTTGTACGTGGACAACTTTTATACAAGCGTGCCACTATTTAGTCACCTGCTCGAATTACAAATTGGCGCATGTGGCACCGTGCGACCTAATCGCCGGGGCTTCCCCCAACGGCTTGTAAATTCCTGTCTTAGTCGGGGGGCGAGAGCCTGCTTGAAAACGGACAAATTGCTTGCGGTGAAGTGGAAGGATACACGGGATGTTTATGTTCTGTCCTCCCTTCACGCAGACACGACAGTTCAAATCCCTACGGCAACTGGCGTTATGGAGAAACCCCTCTGTGTCCACGAATATAACCTTAACATGGGAGGGGTGGACCTTAACGACCAGCTTTTGGCGCCGTATTTAGTTGCCCGTAAAGCCAGACGCTGGTACAAAAAAGTGTCTGTTTACCTTTACCAATTGGCTATGCTGAACGCCTTTGTCCTATACAGGGCGTCAGGACGAACTGGATCCTTCCGGGAATTCCAGGAAGCGGTCATCCTTGCCTACCTGTACCCAGGAGGCATGCCTGCCCAACTTCCCCTTCCAGATGCAGTGAGCCGGCTGCATGAGAGGCATTTTCCTTATGCCATCCCGCGTACCCCTACCCAAAGATACCCCCAAAAAAGATGTTGTGTCTGTAGCAAGCACGGAGGTAGGAGTGACACCCGCTATTATTGTCCCAAATGTCCTGACCAACCTGGTCTCTGCATCGGGGAATGTTTTGAGCGCTACCATACACTAGTGGAGTATTAGTGTAGGGTACAGCACGACACAGTGTAGGGCACACAAACACAGGGTCTCGAAAGATGTTGGATGTCCATCGACATTTTGAGTGACCCAAGCTGGAAGAGAAGATCGCAGTCCCAAATCAAGAAACAGAAAGAAAAATAAAAGGATCCAAAAACTGTTTTTGTGTCAGTCATTTTATATATCCTTCTACTCTTCCTACTGTACTTTTAATGTCCTTTGTTTGTTTTTTCATTCTTTTGTGACCTGTTTCTCTTGCAGGTACTCGTCGGCTACCACGCATTGATTTTATATATTCTGACACAAACAGCGTTTGCGCTCAGCATATATGGATACCTTTGCTGATAGCAGCTGTGGTGATTTTCTGATTTCAGCACTGCAGTTAAAATCCTATTTTGGTATACGTGGATAGTGTCGTGTATACCCATCATTAAATTCAGTGGGTGGTTGTTTGGGCGGTTAATGATGAGTAATACTACGCATTATTCCTGTGCTGATTTCTGATAGGTTCTCTTTTTTTCCGTTCAGCCCACAGGCTGCATGAAAAAAAAAAAACCTATATGCCAAACAAGGACCAGCAATGTACTGGTACGTTGCTGGACTTTGAGTGGTTATACCAGGATGATGCCTGCAGATTTAGGCATCATCTTGGTATCGTTTTTTTACAGCCAGCGGTCGGCTTACATGTAAAAGCAATCCTAGCAGGTAATTGGCCGCTAGACTGCTTTTACATGCAGTGGGAGGGGCCTCCCCCCCCCCCCACCGCCGCCTTCTGCAGCCTTCCGTGGTTTTTCTCTGGCTCTCCTGTCCCACCGGTTAACCCGAGAGTGCAGCCGGTGGTTCAATTATCTAACCATAGAGCTAATTGGAGATTAGAATGGCTCCAATCATCTCTATGGCCTAAGATGCCGGAGGCTACGAGCATTTCATGACTTCTTTTTCGCCAGAAATAAACAGGGCCATTGGGAAATTGGGAAAGTATTTTATCACACCAATTTTGGTGTGGTCAGATGCGTTAAGGTCAGAGGAGAGATCTAGAGTCTAAAAGACCCCAATTTTTTAAAAAAAGAGTACCTGTCACTACAGATTGCTATCATAGGGGATATTTAAATTCACTGTGATAACAATAAAAATGATTTAAAAAAAAAAAATGAAAGGAAAGGTGTCAAAATAATATAAAAAAGCAAAAAAAAAAAAAAATTGAGCCCCCCCCCCCTTTCCCCCCGTGCTTGCGCGCAATGGCACACGCAAGCGTTGGTCTAGTGTCATATGTAAACCGCAATTGCAGCAATGCATGTGAGGTATCGCCGCGATCGCCAGATCGAGTGCGGTAATTCTTGCAGTAGAACTCCTCTGTAAGTCTAAAGTGGTAACCTGTAGAGACTTTTAAAGGTTTTTAAAAATGTACGTACTTTGTTGCCGCTGCGCAGGCGTGCACAATTTTTAAAGCATGTCATGTTTGGTGTCTATGTACTCGGCATAAGATCATCTTTTAAATTTTACCAAAAAAATTGGAATTATATAGTGTATTTGTGCAATAAATGTAAAAAAAATGTATTTTTTCTCAAAAATTGCGTTTGGAAAATCTGTGCGCAAAAACCGTGTGACAAAAAAATTTGCAACATCCACCATTTTATTCTATAGGGCCTCTGCTTTAAGGAAATATATAATGTTTGGGGGTTCAAAGTAATTTTCTAGTAAAAAAAAAATATTTTTTCATGTAAACAAAAAGGCACAGAAAAGGCTTGGTTTGCAAGTGGTTAGAAGAGTGGGTGATGTGTGGCTAAGCTTGAGCATAAAATGCCGGGATAGTTCAAACACCCCCCAAATGACCCCTTTTTGAAAAGTAGACACTCAAAGCTTTTTTCTGAGAGGCATGGTGAGTCCATGGAGTATTTTATATTTTGCCACAAGTTTTGGGAAAATTATTATTTTTTTTTTTTTTTTGTTTTTTTACAGAAAGTTGTCACTAAATGATATATTGCTCACGCATGCCATGGGAATATGTGAAATGACACCCCAAAATACATTCTTTTGCTTCTCCTGAGTACAGGGATACCACGTGTGAAACTTTTTGGGAGCCTAGCTGTGTACGCGACCCCGAAAACCAGTCCACATCTTCAGGTTTTCTAATAGCGTAAATTGCTGATTTTATCACTGCGCTACCTGTCACAGTTTCAGAGGCCCTGAAATTTCAAGATAGCACAAAAGCCCCCCAAATGACCCCATTTTGCAAAGTAGACACTCCAAGCTATTGGCTGAGAAGCATGGTGAGTCCATGGAATAGTTTATATTTTGCCACAAGTTTCGGGAAAATTATTTTTTTTATTTATTTATTTTTTTTTTTACACAAAGTTATCAATAAATGATATAATGCTCACACATGCCATGGGTATATGTGAAATGACACCCCAAAATACATTCTGCTGCTTCTCCTGAGTACAGGGATACCCCATGTGTGAGACTTTTTGGCAGTCTAGCCGCGTACAGGACCCAGAAAACCAATCTGCACCTTCTGGCTTTCTAAGGGCGTAAATTGTTGATCTCACTCCTTTCTACCTATCACACTTTTGAAGTCCATAAAAAGCCAAGATGGCACAAAACCCCCCCCAAATGACCCCATTTTGCAAAGTAGACACTCCATTCTATTTGCTGAGAGGCATGGTGAGTATTTTGCAGCTCTCATTTTTTTCGGAAAATGAAGAAAAAACAGGAAAATGCATTTTTTTTCCTCTTTTTTCAATTTCCAAAACTTTGTGACAAAAAGTGAGATCTGCAAAACACTCAACATGCCTCTCTGTAAATAGCTTAGGGTGTCTACTTTCCGAAAAGGGGTCATTTGGGGGGGGGGTTGTGCTGTCTTGGCATTTCATGGCCTCCAAAACTGTGATAGGTAGTCAGTTGTGAAATCAACAATTTACGCCCTTGGAAAGCCTGAAAGTGTAGGTTGGATTTCGGGGTCCTGTACTCGGCGAGACTGCAAAAAAGTCTCACACATGGGGTATCCCTGTACTCAGGAGAAGCAGCAGAATGTATTTTGGGGTGTCATTTCACATATACCCATGGCATGTGTGAGCAATATATCATTTACTGACAACTTTGTGTAAAAAAAACTTGTAAAAAAAAAACTGTGTAAAAAAAAAAAAATTTTTAGTCATTTTTCAAACACCTGTGACAAAAAAATGAAATATTCAATGAGCTCAACATGCCTCTCAGAACATTCCTTAGGATGTCTACTTTCCAAAAAGTGGTAGTTTGGGGGGGGGGGGGGTTTGTACTGCCCTGCCATTTTAGCACTTCATGAAATGAGATAGGCAGTCAGAAATTAAAGCTGCGTAAATTTCAGTATTTACACCATAGTTTGTAGACGCTATAACTTTTGCGCAAACCAATAAAAATACGCTCATTGATTTTTTTTTTTTGTCAAAGACATGTAGCTAAATATATTTTGGCCAAAAAAATGACATAAATTTGAGTATATTGGATATTTTTTAAAAGACAAAGTTGAAAATTTAATTTTTTTGCAAAATTTTCGCTCTTTTTTTATTAATATCGCAAAAAATAAAAAGCGCAGAGGCGATCAAATACCACCAAAAGAAAGCTCTGTTTGTGGGGAAAAAAAGGACGTAAATTTCGTTTAGGTACAGCATTACATGACCGCGCAATTATCAGTTAAAGTCACGAAGTGCCAAGTTGAAAAAAGGGGTCTGGTCTTTAAGCTGCAAAATCCTCTGGTGGGAAAGTGGTTAAGTACAGTAGTGAAGTAGTTCTACTTAGTTACTATACATCTCTGCATACAGGCAAAATGCATTGGAGACCCCTAACCTGCACCACTGTAGGTTAATCCTACTTGTACCTATGTGGGGCTGGGTGTGGGGAAGGTGTTTCATAAAGGTCCACATATATGTTCTTTTATGCCCCATACACACGTGCAGATTATCTGCAGACTTTTGTCTGCAGACTTACCTTTTCTATGTAGTGCAAGGGCCTGCCGGATTGCATACAAATTGAAAATGTTTAGGTTTGACCTCATATTATATGAATTTGGTAAGTCTGCAGATAATCTGCATGTGTGTATGGGGCATTAGATACATGTTGTTGGTGGTTGTATTAACCACTTCCATACAGAGCAGTTAGACCCCCTTCCTTCCCAGACCAATTTCCAGCTTTCAGCACTCTCACACTTTGAATGACAATTGCACAGGTTTTACAGTCATGCTACACTGTAACCAAACAAAATTTTTATCATTTCACACAAATAGAGCTTTCTTTTGGTGGTATTTGATCACAACTGGGGTTTTTTTTTCTTCGTGATATAAGCAAAAAAAGAGCAAAAGTTTTGAAAAAAAAAAACACTTTTTTTTAGTTTCTATTATACAATTTTGCAAAAAATTAATTTTTCTTCATACATTTGGGCCAAAATTTATACTGCTACATATCTCTGGTAAAATTAACCCAAACTAGTGTATATTATTTAGTCTGTGTGAAAGTTATTGAGTCTAGAAGCTATGTTACCAATTACTGAAAATTGATCACACCAGATGTACTGATGGCCTATCTCCTTTCTTGAGGCCCTGAAATGTCAGGACAGTACAAATACCCCCCAAATGACCCCTTTTTGTAAAGTAGACAGTCCAAGGTATTTAGTAAGAGGCATGGTGAGTTTTTTGAAGTTATAATTTTTTCCCACAATTCTTGGGAAAATTAAGAAAAAAAATGTTTTTTTCTTTTTTTTCCCAAAACGTTGTCAATTTATAAGCTATTTCTAACACATAGCATGTACACAGCAAAAATGACACCCCAAAATTCATTCTGCTACTCCTGAGTATGGTGATACCACATGTGTGAGCCTTTTACACCAGCCTGGCCACAAAAATAGACTCCACGTCCAAGTAGCACCATAAGGCATTTTAGGAGCATAAATACACATAAAACTTTCTCACTACCTATCACACTTTTCAAGGCCCTAGAGCACCAATACAATGGAAAAGTCCACAAAATGACCCCATTTTGGAAAGCAAACACTCCAACGTATATTCTATGAGGCATTATGGGTCCTTTGAACATGTCATTTTTTTCCACAAGTTTTTGGAAAATGTGGGAAAAAATAAAAACTTTTTTTTTTTTTTTCACAAATTTGTCAATTTATAGGATATTCCTAACACATAGCATGTACACAGCAAAAATGACACCCCAAAATACATTCTGCCACTCCTCCCGAGTATGGCAATACCACATGTGTGAGACTTTTTCACAGCCTAGCCATATAGAGGGGCCCAACATCCAAGGAGCATCATCATGCATCCTAGCCACTTGCCTAGGCCTATTTTTGACATTTGATGTTTACAAGCTAAAATCAGTTGTTTTGCTAGAAAACTGCTTGGAACCCCCAAACATTATATATATATTTTTTTTAGCAAAGACCCTAGAGATTAAAATGGAGATTATTGCAATATTTTTTATCACACCGTATTTGCGCAGCGGTCTTCCAAACGCAATTTTTTTGGAAAAAATTCACTTTTTTAAATTAAAAAATAAGAAACCAGTAAAGTTAGCCCAATTTTTTTCCATAATGTGAAAGATAATGTTACGCCAAGTAAATAAATACCCAACATGTCATGTTTCAAAATTGCGCACGCTCACGGAATGGCGACAAACTTTGGTACTTAAAAATCCCCATAGGCGACAATTTAAAAACTTCTACAGGTTGCCATCTTTGAGTTACAGAGGAGGTCTAGGGCTCAAATTATTCCCCTTGCTCTAACGATCGCGGCGATACCTCACATGTGTGGTTTGAACACCGTTTACATATGTGGGCGGGGTTTCCTTATGCGTCGCTTCTGCGCGCGAGCTAACGGGGACAGGGCGCTTTAATTTTTTTTTTTTTTTTTACTATTTATTTTATTTATTATTTTTTATTTTTACACCGTTTTAACAAAAAAAAAAAATGGATCATTTTTATTTCTATTACAAGAAATGTAAACATTACTTATAATAGAAAAAGGCACGACAGGACCTCTTTTTTGTGAGATCTGGGGTCAAAAAGTCCTCAGATCTCACAAGTACACTAAAAGATAGAAAAAAAAAATTATTATATAAAATGAAAAAATAAAAAGGACCTTTAAACCGGTTGCTAGGCAACAACATTTTCCGTAGCTCCGGTCCTCCAAGACCATAGAGTCAAGTGAGGGCAAGCTTGCCCTCACTCGACATCCTGTCTGTGAGGATCCGGGACCGGATCGTTTTCCCCGCTGCCATAACACCGGTATTTAGGTTTAAACGGAGGACGTATATAAACCTTTTTGGACTTGGACATGGTGGCTGTATGAAGGATGACAGGTACTCGGGTACTTTGTTGGGCAGGTGACAGGTACTCTGGTACTGATGAGCAGGTGTCAGGTACTCGGGTACTCCGATAGGCAGGTGACAGGTACTCGGGTACTCTGATGGGCAGGTGACAGGCAGGTGATAGGCACTGATGAGTAGTACTGATACTGATAGGTGATACTGTACTGATGGGTACTGATGATCAGTACTGATACGTGATAGGTACTGATGAGTAGTGATGGGTACTGATGAGCAGGCGGCAAGTACTCGGCTACTTCAGGCGTCAGGTACTCTGATGAGCAGGTGACAGGTACTCGGGTACTCTGATGGGTAGGTGACAGGTACTCAGGTACTCTGATGACGGTACTCCGTTGACAGGTACTCAAAGTACCTGAGTACCCGTCATCAGAGTACCTGAGTACCCGTCATCAGAGTACCCGAGTACCCGTCATCAGAGTACCCGTCATCAGAGTACCCGCGTACCCGTCATCAGAGTACCCGCGTACCCGTCATCAGAGTACCCGCGTACCCGTCATCAGAGTACCCGAGTACCCGTCATCAGAGTACCTGAATACCTGTCACCAGCCCATCAGAGTACCCGAATACCTGTCACCAGCCCATCAGAGTACCCGAGTACCTGTCATCAGAGTACCTGATGGGCTGGTGACAGGTACTCGGGTACTTTGATGGGCTAGTGACAGGTGCTGTTTATTGGGGGGGGGGGGCAATCAGTGTGTTTAGCGTGCACTGTAATCGGTAACTAGCTGTTACCACAATCTCCTCCTCACACAGGATCAGTGTGTGAGGAGGAGAACACGGTGACAGCTAGTTACCGTGTTCTCTGTTGACATTTGTGACCGGCTGTGATTGGACACAGCCGGTCACGTGGTAAAGAGCCAATTTCATTGGCTCTTTACCTAGATCGGGAATCGACTCTGTCCGAGGGACGAGCCTCGCCCCCGATCGCTGCTCTGCGCGCCCCCGGGGGCGCGCATTGCAGAGAGAACGAGCGGCTCGTGCTGGAGCCGCTCATGTGATCGGCTGTGATTGACACAGCCGATCACATAGTAAACAGCCAATTTCTATTGGCTGTTTACCTTGATCAGGGATGGGCTATGTCCGAGGGACGTGCCTTATCCCTGATCGCTGCGCTGCGTGCCCCCGGGGGCGCGCAGTAGCAGCTAGAGCGGGCGGACGTCATATGACGGCGGCCCGGATCCGTACAACCACTATGCCGACGTCATATTACTATGACTCGGTATGGAAGTGGTTAATGTATGTCTATTGCACAAAATTTTATATGATGCATCTTTTGCATCATATCATGCATTATCTGGGCGGCGCACTAGATAATATAGATCCTAAGGGTCCCCCCATTCCAGCCAGCGAGCACAAGCAGACCGCAGCTCTGCGCTAGGTCAGCTGCGACATAGTCCCACTGGATGGGGGCTGGCCTGCGAATCAAACATCTCGCAAGGGCGCATACCAACTGGTTTCGGCCTGAGTCACAGCATTTCCTCCTGGCCAGCAGCCCCCACATTACAAAGGAGTGGTGTCCTGTCCGGAGCAGTGCCCACCCCGTTCCTGGTGTGGTAAGTAGCTGTCCCCCTCTAATCCTGGTGGGTTTTGGGGTGGACGTGGGCTCCTCCCTGGGATGTTCGGTTCCCCAGGTCCCCCCTCCCTCCCAGTCTGCGTTCCCCTGTCTCGGTGACCTATTGCGGCCTGTGCATCCCATCTGCCCACAACCCCCTCCCCTGGGGTGGACATACCTTTTTAGGTTACATGGTGTGCTGCGATGGGCGATCGCCGTTGGCGACCAAATGATCATTCCTTGGGAGGGCAGGGGATAGGTCTAGTGGGGGCGCCTGCCCGGGCCCCCCTTTCTGTTGGGGTAGTTTTTATGTGTTTTGGTGTTCCCCCTGGGGCCTCTGGGAGCCGTGTGGTGCCACCACTTTCTTCTCCAGTGGTGATACAGCGATATTGCTCTTCCTGATCGCCAAATGGTGTGCGGATAGTTTGGGCTGTGAGTACCTGGTCGGTGGTGGTGAGTGCCTTTTGTGGGGCTTTCTCTCCCTCTTCCTGCTTTTGCAGCGGTAGTGCTCTGTGCTGGGCCTTGTATTGCCACAGGGTGGTGGGGTGTCCTTTTTGCAGTGTTTTACACTTCTTTTTGTGGGTTTCCCTCTTCATTCATGGAGTCCATGGAGCATGTTTCACCACCTGACCCCCTCTCAGAGGCTGCGGGGCCCAACAACTGTCTGCACTGACGTCCTTGGTGTCCAAAGTAGATTTGGTCCTGGGCAAATGGGCTAGCATGAAGCGCTCCCGGCCTTCACCTGCTGTCTCCTCCAGAGTCTGATTCAGATGCAAGTTACCCTTTGGGGTCTGTGTCCACGCACCCTGCATGCTCAGATAGTGACACTAATTCCTCTGGTCCTCTAGCCGTACATAAAAAGGCGCTAGTGGGTGCACTGATTGTATCAGTGCAGGAAACTTTGTATGTGGAAGATTTGTCTAACGCAGCATCAGAGGCATGGGATACCTTTGCCACCCACAGGTCCTCAAAAGCAGCGAGGGTGTTCCCCTTTCCCACCTTCTTTGACAAGATTGTCTTAAAACAGTGGGGGTACTCTAAACGCACCCTTGCAATCCACTAAGCGTTTTGCAATGCGGTACCCTTACGGCTGATAGGCGGTCAGAGGCCTTGACTTGCCATATGTCAACTGTGGCTGGGTTGGCACTTAGGTCATATGTCACAAGCTATAACTGAATGGACTAAAATTCTACAGTGGACAAGAAACTGCTCCCCACTGCCTTTGTGGAGCAGGCGGATCAGTTGGCCCAAGGGCTACAGTTTTTCTGTGACGCCTCTTTGGATGCTGCTCCCCTGATTTCTAGACTGTCTGTTTTAGCAGTGGTCCTGCAGTGCATTATCTGGTTTAAATGCCAGTCTGCGGATAAGGCTTCTAAAATGGCCTTGTCCGATCTTCCATTTGTGGGAGATCGCTAGTTCCTTGGATAAAATCATCACGTCTTTGCTGCTTTCCAAATCCGTGGACCCCTCCCCCTGCTCCAGGACAAGTGGGTCCACAAGGTAATTTGCTCTGGCTATAAGATCGAGTTTCGATCATATCCTTCGGAAAGCTTCTTCACTTCCAACCTGCGCCTGTCCCTGGATTGCTTAAAGGATCCCTATGGCGCGGTGCAAGACTAGTTTTTTCAAGGGGTGATTGTTCCGGTTCCAAAGTCGGAACGTTTTCACTTCACAAAAGTGTTAGCCTCGGTTCTAGCATTATTGCGTCAGTGGAGGCTCGTGGTACTGGGGTTCCTGGGCGATCTGCTTTTACAAACAGAGTCTTTGACTGCCTTGTTGGACAACTTGGAGATTATTCTGCAAACGCTGAGGGCGTTCGGTTGAGTTCTGAATCTTCAGAAGTCTGCTCTGGTTCCATCCACAAGCCTGTTCTACCTGGGCCTGACTCTGGATTCGTCCTCAGCCAGAGTGTTTCTTCCTCTGGAGAAACTTCAAAAGTTGCAGGAGGCATTTTGTATTTGTGCTTTTTGGTATGTGCAAGCTGCTAAAAGACATTCACTCTTAACTGCGACTCCACCCATAACTGCAACTGGAACCTGTTTACTCTCTGTGTGTATTTGTGCTTTTTGGTATGTGCCCTTTTTCATCTGTTGCCCCGTGTGCATTACCATGATGTTTATGTTGTTCTGAAGTGTCAATGCTTTACAATTAGGCTTTATCTTTATAGCCATTCTTGCCCCTTTTCAGTCTGACTTTAGAAGTGAAAGATCCACTCTGTTAGACATCCTTATATCCACTCTTGATTAATTAACCAATTTCCACCCCCACCCTTATACAAGTATAAATTTAGTGCACCCTTAAGGGGAAGCACATTGCTGGGCATCTTTCCTTAAGGCTTCTTTCTCTAAGTGATTTTTTTCTACAAGTGATCTGCACTTCAGCGATTGCACAAAGTGAAAAAACAAAGGAAAGGCTGAGATATACACCACATAAACTGCAGGTGACCTAATTTACCCTATCAGCTCTTGCTCCTTGTAACATGCACTCTCTGCCACTTCTTTTTGCAGCCATGTCCTCTATCCTTAAACTCTCTCTCCTGCACCCCTCTTCTCCACCTCATAGCTTACATATATCGCCCTCACTACTGTCCTCTCCTTATTACTGCACATACCATCTCCTGCTATTTCTAAATCCACACGCACACAAAACCTCCAGGACACTGGGACATGTCCGGTCATATAAATCACACTCTCATATTACTAACCTCACCTTTCTGCTTCTCCTAACCTCTGGAGACATATCACCAAACTCTGGGCCTCCATCATTTACCTGTACTCAACATACCCACTACCCTGCACCCTCTGGCTGCAGCCACAATCAGCACAATCTCTCTTTTTCCCAAAACCAGACTCCCTTTCTCCTGCGCCCTTTGGAACGCCCGCTCTGTCTGTAATAAACTTACCTCTCTTCTTGACCTTTTTATCGCTAACTCTTTTAATCTACTTGCCATCACTGAAACCTGGCTTCATGAATCTGACACTACGTCTCCTGCTGCCCTATCCCAAGGTGGTCTTCTATGGACTCACTCCCCCAGACCCAATCGATGCAAGGGAGGGGGTGTTGGGATCCTTCTAGCCCCACATAGCACCTTTCAAGTACTTCACCCACCTCCCTCTCTGTCACTCTCCTCATTTGAGGTACATTGCATTCGTCTTTTCTCCCCTGTCTCTCTAAGGATAGCTGTGATCTACCGCCCACCTGGACCAGTATTAACCTTTCTAGACAACTTCTCTGCCTGGCTACCCTACTTTCTCTCTTCTGAAATCCCTACAATCATTCTCGGTGACTTCAACATCCCTGTTAATACTAACACTCCTGCCACTTCCAAACTTCTCAGTCTAACCTCCTTTGACCTGAAGCGATGGATACATGCTTCTATTCACTCTGAAGGCAATATCCTTGACCTAGTTTTCTCCCACCTATGCACTCCGCACAACTTTTCAAACAATCCTTTCCCTCTCTCTGATCTACCTTATTTGTTTCACTCTCTCCCTCTCCTACACCTCCTCTCCCTCCAGCTACCTTACAGTTACCCGCAGAAACCTACGCCATCTCAACCCTTCTCTTCTCTACTCTGCTACCGACCACCTCTATGACAAAACACACGATAAGATTATCGAACGATCTGTCGTCCGTTTTTTGTGGCATGCTAGTCTGATGTGGAAAGTGAAGAGGTTATTTTCATACGAATTTTCCCGTACGACATAATTCTACTTCAGAAGTGATGTCATGTGTTGGATTGCTTTGTATGTGTTCTTTCGTCTCTGAGCATGCCTAGTCTTGCTCTTAAGATTTTTTTCCGTCTAAATCTGTACTAATGAGATGAAAATCGGACGTTGTATTATGGACAACAAAAATTTTATAGCCTGCACATCAGGATTTTTTCAGCCGAAAAGTCGGAGTTGGCTGTCAAAAGCACCATACTAACAATCCGAAAATCGGCAGATCGGTCGTCGGACGAATTTTCCCTTCAGATTTTCTTATCGTGTGTACCGTGTCGTGTGTTAGTCTCAGAAAGATTTCAACCTATTTCAATATAAATCTGCTATCCAAAAATACAATTCCAGTCTCCACACTGCCAAGCAAACCTATTTAATCACTCTCATTAACAACTTGTCATCTCGCCCCCGGCAACTCTTCGCTACCTTTAATTCTCTACTCTGTCCTCCACTGCCTCCACCCACTGATTCACTCACTGCCCAAGAGATTGCCAACCACTTCAAACAAAAGATTGATACAATCCGTAAGGAGATCATTGCTGTTCAGATACCTTCCGTGCTTTACGCTTCATGCCCACAGGTGCGATTACTACTTACCTCATTCAACCTCACCACTATAGACGAGGTTGCTAAACTACCTGCTAATGTCCACTTAACTACCTGCCCTCTGGATCCTGTTCCCTCGCAAATGCTACGTTCACCCTCTGGTACTATTCTACGCTCTCTCTAACCCACATCTTCAATCTCTCCCTCTCTTCTGGCATCTTCCCCAACTCTCTAAAACATGCACTAGTGAGCCCCATACTTAAAAAGCCCTCACTGGACCCAACCGATCTTAACAACCTACGTCCTATTTCCTTGCTCCCCTTTTTATCCACACTCCTTGAACGTCTGGTCTACAACCAACTGTGCGACCACCTTGCCTAGAATAGCCTCCTTTATGCCCTTCAGTCTGGATTTCAGCCTCAACACTCCACTGAAACTGCTCTCCTAAAACTGATAAACGATCTACTAACGGCCAAAACCAATGGACACTATTCTGTACTCCTCCTCCTCCTGGACCTTTCTGCTGCCTTTGATACGGTTGACCATCCGCTCCTCCTCAAAAAACTCCATGCCTTTGGTCTCCGTGACTGTACTCTTCACTGGTTATCTTCCTACTTATCCAACCGCACCTTTTAGCGTTACTTACAATTCCACTTCCTCCTCTCCTCTTCCCTTCTCTGTTAGGGTCCCCCAAGGCTCTGTTTTTAGACCCCTCCTATTTTCAATCTACACCTTCTCTCTGGGTCAGCTGATCCTCCCACGGCTTCCAATACCATCTCTACGCTGACAATACACAAATCTATTTATCCACCCCTCAGCTCTCTCCCTCAGTCTCCACACGTATCACTAATTTACTATCTGATATATCGGTCTGAATGTCACACCACTTCCTCAAACTCAATCCCTCCAAAACTGAGCTAATAATTTTTCCTCCACCACGTGCCCCTTCCCTTGATCTCTCTGTCAATATTGATGAAATTACTATCAGCCCATCCCCGCATGCTAAGGTCCTAGGTGTTGTCCTGGACTCTGAACTCTCCTTCAAGGCCCACATCCAATCGCTGTCCAAATATTGCCGCCTTAACCTCCGCAACATCTCCAAAATACGCCCCTTTCTAACCAAAGACACAACAAAGCTCCTAGTTCACTCCCTGCTCATCTCACGCCTCAACTACTGCAATTCCCTTCTCATTGGCTTACCTCTACACAGGCTATCCCCCCTTCAATCCATTATGAACGCTGCTGCCAGACTCATCCATCTTACCAATCACTCAGTGTCCGCCGCTCCTCTCTGTCAAGCCCTCCACTGGCTTCCGCTCACCCAACGAATCAAATTCAAAATACTAACAACATCTTACAAAGCCATCCACAGCTTAGCCCCCAACTACATCACTAGCCTAGTCTCAAAATACCAACCTAATCGCTCTCTTCGTTCCTCTCAAAACCTCCTGCTCTCTAGCTCCCTTGTCACCTCCTCCCATGCTCGCCTCCAGGACTTTACCAGAGCCTCTCCAATCCTGTGGAACTCCTTACCCTTATCTTTCCGATTATCTCCTACTCTATTAGCTTTAAGGCGATCTCTGAAAACCCTCCTCTTCAGAGAAGCCTATCCTACCCACACCTAACAACTCTACCTCCATTCTATCCATCTGCCCATCCCCCTCGGTTACTGCCTTTTGTTTCACTTGACCCTCCCTTCTAGATTGTAAGCTCTAACGAGCAGGGCCCTCTGATTCCTCCTGTATTGAATTGTACTGTAACTGTATTCACAGAAACCTTACTAGATAATTATTACATGTCACAGTTAGTGGATTCTCCGACTAGAGAAAATGCAGTCCTGGATCTATTGATCACTAATGACCCAGACATAATCTCGGAGGTAGTAGTTCAGGACAACCTGGGCTCTAGCGATCACAGGATGATCACATTTAGTATAAATAACAATATAACAAGGCAAGTGGGGAACATAAGAACCCTAAACTTCAGAAGGGCAAACTTTCCAAAATTGTACTCATTGATGGAAAGGGTAAACTGGGACCACACCCTGGGATCCCTGACCACAGAGGAAAAATGGGAATGCTTTAGGAACATATTAGGCAAAGGCATCTTGCAGTGCATTCCTATGGGAAATAAATTTAGAAGAGACAAAGCCAAACCTGGCTGGCTAAACCGTAGCGTTAAAAAACTTATTAGGGGAAAAAAATTGGCCTTCAAGAAATATAAATCAGAGGGCACTGTATTGGCTTTCGAGCAATACAAGGAGGCAAATAAGAAAAGTAAACACGAAATCAAAATGGCTAAAATCAACTTTGAGAGACAAATAGCGGAGGATAGTAAAAAAAAACCCAAAGAAATTCTTTAAATATATCAACAGCAAAAAAACTAGGGCAGAGCATATTGCACACATAATTAGCGATGATGGGGGGATGGTTACAGAGGACACTGAAAAAGCAACCGTGCTGAATGCTTTTTTCTCGTCAGTCTTTACACAGGAAACGGAGGGGTACACTGACCATGACTGTATGGTTAGTAGTAATACACAGGACTTGCCACTATGGCTAACAGAGGGTGAAATCAGGGAAAGGCTGGATAAACTTAACACAAACAAATCACCAGGCCCGGATGGCGTACATCCGAGAGTACTCAAGGAACTCAGTAAGGTTATATCCAGACCACTGTTCCTGATCTTTGCTGACAGTATTAGGACAGGAGATGTACCAGGGGATTGGAAGAAAGCTAACGTGATTCCGATATTCAAAAAGGGCCAGAGGCATATCCCGGGAAATTATAGGCCTGTCAGTTTGACATCAATAGTATGTAAACTTCTGGAGGGTATGATAAGGGACTATATCGTAGAGTTTGCTAAAGACAACAACATCATCAGCAGTAATCAGCACGGGTTTACAAATGGGCGTTCTTGTCAAACCAATCTCTTAGCATTCTACGAGGAGGTAAGCTGTGAGCTAGATAGGGGGAGACCAGTGGATGTGGTGTACTTGGATTTCGCTAAGGCGTTTGATACAGTTCCCCACAAGCGCTTAATTTATAAAATAAGGTCTGCAGGTATCGACAGCAGAGTTTGCTCTTGGATACGGAATTGGCTTAAAGGGCGTGTCCAAAGGGTGGTAATAAACAGCGCATACTCAGACTGGTCTGAGGTTGTAAGCGGGGTGCCCCAGGGCTCAGTCCTGGGACCAACCTTGTTCAATTTATTCATAAACAGCATTGAGGACGGGATCAGTAGTGCGTTATCAGTTTTTGCAGATGACACAAAATTGGCCAGGGCAATAACTGCACAGCATGAAGCAGATATCCTACAGAATGACCTGGACAAAATTACAGAGTGGGCAACGACATGGCAAATGAGGTTTAACGTGGAGAAGTGTAAGGTTTTGCACTTGGGGACTAAAAACATAAAAACACAATACACGTTAGGAGGGGAACCCTTGGGGGAATCAAAAATGGAGAAGGATCTGGGAGTCTTGGTTGATGATAGATTAGGCAACAGCATGCAATGTCAAGCGGCAGCTGCCAAAGCCAGCAGAATATTAGCATGCATAAAGAAAGGGATGTATTCCAGAGATAAGACTATAATCCTTCCACTTTATAAAACTCTGGTCCGACCACATCTGGAGTATTCTGTCCAGTTCTGGTCGCCAGTCCTCAGGAGGGATGTGTTGGAGCTGGAGAGAGTCCAGAGAAGGGCAACTAAACTAATTAGGGGATTGGAGGACCTTGACTATGAAGAGCGTCTACAATCGCTCGATTTATTCTCCCTGGAGAAGAGACGTCTGAGGGGGGACATGATAGCAATTTATAAATATCTTAATGGGGATCCCAGCTTAGAAAAAAAGCTGTTCATTCGAAGGGATTGCATGAGGACTCGAGGGCATACAATGCGATTAGAGGAGAAGCGTTTTAACCACAGGCAACGTGGGGGGTTCTTTACTGTTAGGGCTACAAGATTGTGGAATTCTCTACCACAAGAGGTGGTTTCTGCGGGTAGTATGGTGGCTTTCAAAAGACTCTTAGACTTACATCTCAAGGATCAGAACATTCAGGGGTATGTGAGATGAGTACAGCCACACACACCTACACAGGTTGAACTGGATGGACTATTGTCTTTATTCAACCTCACCTACTATGTAACTATGTAACTATGTATTGCCTTTCCCAACACTGTAAAGCGCTGCACAAACTGTTGCCGCTATATAAATCCTGTATAATAATATAATAATTTTGGCTTTTGCTATCCAGCAGGCGGTCGTCTCTTCAGACTTTGCATGTGGGTGCTGGGCTTGATGGTGTCTACCTTCGAGGCAGCTCCCTTTGCACAGTTCCACACGAAATCTCTGCGAAAGGAGATTCTGGTAAAATGGAATAAGGATCCTCAGTCTCTGAACTATCTGATCCTGTTGAGCTGGAGTATGAGAGGGTCCCCGGTTTGGTGGTTTCATTCTCTGACACTTCGGCAGGGAAAAATCATTTCCTCCCCTGTACTGGAAGGTTGTCACCATGGATACCAGCCTATCTGGGTAAGGAGGCGTCCTCGGCACGGTGTGTGCCTGGGGGGGGGGGGGTTTGCTCTCTGGTAGCCTGTTCTCTTTCAATCAATGTTCTAGAGCTCCAAGAGATCAGACATGATCAGAGATCATGGAACACCGCGTCTCCAGGGGGTGTCCTGTACAGATTCAATCAGACAATGCCATGGCTGTGGCCTATGCCAATCACCAATTGGCCACAAGAAGTGTCCTGGTGACTTGGGAAGTAGCCGGAATTCCAAGGTGGGCAGAACGATTCTTTCCAGCCCTCTCTGCTGTGCAGATTCCGGTCATCCTAGTGGCTCCAGACTGGCCTCACTGATCTTGGTACGCTGATCTGGTACAGCTGGTCGCTGATGCTCCTTGGAGACTTCCTCTCAGGGAAGATCTGTTGTCCCAAGGGCCAATCTTCCATCCTGTTTTACAGTCGCTGGCTTTGATGGCTTGGCTTTTAAAAGCCAGATGCTGAAGGATAGAGGGTTGTCTGACTCGGTGAATCCTACACTGTTAAAAGCCAGAAAATCATACCCCGATGTGACTTCGGCGCATCTTCCCGGAGACATTGGATAAATGCTGGCGTTGCAATCACTCGCAAGGCACATTGTTTCATATCTTCTGGAGCTGCCCTGTCCTACGTGGCTTTTGGGACGAGGTTAGTAGGATAACCCAAATGATGACGGACTTTACCCTTCCGGCTACCCCGCTTTCTTTCTGTTACATTGCTCGACCATCCCACCAAAGCAATATAAACACTCTGTCATACGCCACTTGCTGAATGCAGCTAAATCCTGTATAAGTCTTCGCTGGAAAGATACCGCTCCCCCCTCTGTATCGCTTTGGTTACGGAAGGTAAAATTGATAAACGACCTAGAAGATTTGGTGCTGACCTCACAGGGTAGAAGAGAGCGTTATTCCAAAACTTGGAGCTGCTGGAACATGTTTATTTTCTCAGATGAGGGCCAGGCCCTGAGTGCTAATGCAGACTCTTAGGTGCTCTGGGGCCGTCTCGCCCGCACAGGGCCCCCTACCTCTCGTCCTCGCCCGCCCTCCTCTTGCCTCTTCCTACCCACTTCCGCACTTTTCTCTTACTGCCCCCTCTCCGCTTCCCCCCCCCCTCTTTCTGTTTCCTCCCTGTTCCATTCTCCTCCCCCTTTCCCACATCATCTCCACAATTTCGAAAATATCCTGATTTTCTCTCAGTTCAGTTATTACTTTGTATACCCCATTTTTTTTTTTCCCTTTTTGATATCGCAAACCTGCATTGAAATTCACTGATGGTGGCTTACACATTCAGATGCAGGCCTGTATTACATTGCTCTGAGTGTCTACATGTTATTATGTCCCTTTTTGCTGCTCTACTAAGGTTATCTTGTGTACCTCAGGGATTGTACTGATGTAATGCGTATACGATGTCACTGAGTTTCATGTTTTGTACTTTCTGCTTAAATAAAAAATTTGGAAAAAAAAAAAAGCTAGAAAATCTACTTCTGGGAAGATCTACCATTGTACGTGCTAGACGTACATTGTGTGGAGTTCATCCTCGTTCCTTTTTGGTGACTTGGATCTTGGCTTTCCTCCAACGGGAGTTTGAGCAGCGCTTGGCCTTGGGTACCATTAAGGGACAGGTCTCGGCTTTGGTTTTCTTTCAACGTCCGTTGGCCACACACTCCTTGGTGCGTATGTTTCTACAGGGCGTGAGGCTGTTGGTTCCCCCCGGTATGGTCTCCCTTGCCCCCGTGAGACCTGAATTTTGTGTTGTCAGTTCTCCAGCAGTCTCCCTTTGAAAATATTAGGGAGATTCCCTGCTTACATTGTCTCAGAAGCTGGCTTTTTTGGTGGCCATTACTTCTGCACGCAGGGTGTCTGGACTGGTGGCACTGTCTTGTCCACCTTACCTGGTGGTTCACAGGGTTAAGTTGGTTCTTCGTCCATGTCCGTTGTTCCTTCCAAAGGGCGTCTGATTTTCATCTGATTGAAGACATCGTGTTGCCCTCCCTATGTCCCAAGCCTAGCAGCCTTCACTTCTTGGATGTGATTCGGGCAATAAGGGTGTATCTGGCAGCTACTGAGTCTTTTCGGAAGTCAAACTCACTATTTGTCCTCATGGATGGACCCCGCAAGGGCTGGCTGCCTCTGCTGCGACCATTTCCAGATGGATCAGACAAACGTTGGTTCAGGCTTATTCTATTGAGGGTCAGGTTCCTCCTTTCCCTGTCAAGACGCACTCTACTCGGGTGCTTAGTGCCTCCTGGGCCTTCCGTCACCAGGTGTCAGTGATTCAGGTTTGCAATGCTGCCACTTGCTCGCCTGTACACACATTCACTAAGTTTTATAAAGTGGATTTGTTGGCATCTGCAAATGCTTCGTTTGGCTGCAAGGTTTTGCAGGCTGCTGTTTAGAAGACTTGTCCTCTTTGAGGGTATTTTTTTTCAGATGAGCTCCAGTTCTTGACATTTGAGCTCCAAGTTACCTGGTTGGTTAGGTTTAGCCTAGGGGAAGTTGTTTTGTTCTGCTATTCCTACCCCTCACATTTGACACTGCTTTGGGACATCCAAGGTCAAGAAGATGAAGTGCTATGTCCATCAATGGACAAAAGAGAAAATGGGATTTTTGACTTCCGTAAAATCCATTTCTCTGATTGTTGACGGACACAGCACCTGCCCCTCTATGGAGTTGTGTTTGTTTCTTCTGACACTGCTTGTTACAAAACTGAAGACCTATAGCAGGAAGTGATAATATACCCTCAGGGACTGCTCCATAGGCATGCTCAAGCTTTTTTTCTCTGCCTAGTGTCCTACTCCTGTAGGGGGCAGTATAACCCTACAGTCAAGAAGATGAATTGCTGTGTCTTGTCAATGAACATCAGAGAAATGTATTTTATGATAAGTCAAAAATCCCATTATCCTAATCCCATCTTATCTTGAAGCTCTCTTATGCTTTAAATTTATAAACCATTATTGTCATTGGTAAACAGCAGGTTCAAGAACTGATGAGTTTTTAATCACTCATGGTTTTGGAAGGATGGTACTCCTGAAAATGTATTTTTTTGCCCCGCATTCTTTATATCTTTCAGACTGTATCAATAAACCCTCCACATTCCTTTTTCAGTTCTTTAAATTGTACGCTACATTTGGGACAATTCTCATGCTAGAATCGGTTACAACACCTTAACTAGGCCCAATATTTGGGAGGAGCAAGTCTACCCCACTTGGACTACTATCATGAAGTTGTTCACATTGCTCGAGTATTAGACATAGGAAAACTATGGGTACAAGTTATTGAATTACTATCTCTTTACCCTCTTATAGCTCTACTGTGGATTTTTCCATCTTTACGTCCTCAAGAAACATGTCTATATCTTGCATTTTAGCAACTTTTAAAATCTGGGCCTGCTTACTCAATTTACTTTTACTATTCTCCTATATAAGCCCATTAACGTCACTCAAAGGTAATCCTGAATCTCCCCACCCCCCCTCTCAATTAACCTTTGGCTAAATTATGTGCTTAGCCCATGCGCCAGTCACCATCGCTCTCTCTCTCAAAGTGGAGGGGCAACGACATGTCTTGGCGGATGAATTCCTCCCTCCTTACTCGCCCTGTGTATCAGGAACAGATCAAAACAGAACTTAAGAGATATTTTGGCATAAACACAGGATCAGTAACAAATGATTCTCTCCTCCTGGAATGCTCACAAATCCTTCATTAGGGGTATCTTTATCAAGCTGGGGGCCTGTAAGAGGTGAGCACAAGTGGAGAAAGTAAATTCATATCTTGACCAAATACGCAAAAGTGGAAAAAAAACAAAGCACACCATAATGAGACTGATACGGCCCTTTTATGTAAACTCAGGGAAGATTGTCACACTTACATTCCTCTTTTGATTATCACAATAAATGTGATAATCACGTAGTGAGGACACTGCAGCCATGCAGTGCTACTTCTCATTGCTTATCTGTGCTGGGTCCATCTGAGGACCCTTTCTGGAGCCCCTTTATTCCCTGTGAAGCCCCTTCTAATGTTGATTATTCGCAGACATTTCTAAAGGTTTTTCTAAGACTGTAGGCTTCTTTAAAAACTAGTTCTGGCCAGCTCTGTAGATTGAAAAAAAAAAAAAAAACAATGGATGCATTCTTAAATGCACAAAATATAGTTACATAGCTAGTTAGACTGAGAAACGACACATGTACATCTGGCTCAACCAATAAAAAACAAAAAATAGTAAAGAAAACCCAACCATACAAACCCATATACAGGCGTTCCCCTGGTTACAAACAAGATCAGGACTGTAGGTTTGTCCTGAATTCGAATTTGTAAGTCGAAACAGGTACATTTTTTAAGTTTAGCTCCAACCAAAAGAATAATTTTCTAGGTTTTTGGATAGCATAGTGAAGGGTTAACTCCCCTGTACCATTTGTTTTGCTGTCTGTACCCCTGTTAAGAAGATTTCACTTCACTTTCTGTCCTGTGACAACTGGATTTTGAAAATTTTGGGTTGTGGAAACAAGGATTAGTGATAAATAGTGATGAGCCGAACACCCCCCTGTTCGGTTCGCACCAGAACACCGCGAACGGAGGAAATGTTTGTTCGAATAATCGAACTCCATTGAAGTCTATTGGACTTGAACTTCAAAAATCAAAAGTCTTCATTTTAAAGGCTTAAATGCAAGGTATTGGTCAAAAAAAGTGTATTGGGGTTTGGGTACTGACCTGGGAGACATGTACCAATGCAAAACATTAAAAATTCCTTTAAATATCGTGCCTGGGGGCTCCCCTTAATGTGCCTGTAAAGTAACCTGTGGGGTCCCCTCAATGTGCCTGTAAAGTGGCGCATCTGTACGATGTATGTAGCCTGCTGCAGCAATACTGACATTTCTAAAGAAAAAAATTTAATTTAACCACTTCCATAAAGAGCAGTTACACCTCCTTCCTGCCCAGACCAACTTTCAGCGCTCTCACACTTTGAATGATAATTACTCAGTCATGCAACGCTTTACCCAATCAAATTTTTTTTTCCACTCATTTTATTTCCACACAAATAGAGCATTCTTTTGGTAGTATACGATCACCACTGGGTTTTTGGTTTTCTATGATATAAATGAAAAAGAGTGAACATTTTGAAAAAAAAAAAAAAACATTTTGTTTTAGTTTCTATTATAAGTCTAATAAGTCATTTTTTTCATAAATTTGGGCCAAAATTTATACTGCTACATATCTTTGGTAAAAATAACTCAAATTAGTGGATATTATTTATAACTTTGTGAAAGTTATAGAGTCTACAAGCTATAGTGCCAATCATTGAATATTGTTCACACCTAATCACACCTGATGTACTGACGGCCTATCTCAATTCTTGAGGCCCTGAAATGTCAGGACAGTACAAATACCCCCCAAATGACCCCTTTCTAGAAAGTAGACATTCAAGGGTATTTAGTAAGAGGCATGGTGAGTTTTTTAAAGTTGTAATTTTTTCCCACAATTCTTGGGAAATTGAAATCTTTTTTTTTTTTTTTACACAAAATTGTCATAATAACAAATTATTTCTCACACGCAGTATATGCATACTTGCAATTACACCCCAAAATACATTATGCTACTCCTCCTGGGTATGGCAATACCACATGTGTGAGACGTTTACACGGCCTGGCCACATACAGAGGCCCAACTTGCAAGGAGCACCGTCAGGTGTTCTAGGAGCATAAATTACACATATAATTTCCTAACGACCTATCACACTTTTGAAGGCCCTGGAGCACCAGGACAATGGAAACGCCCACAAAATGACCCCATTTTGGAAAGCAAACACCCCAACATATATTCTATATATAGGCATAATGAGTCTTTTGAACATGTGATTTTTATCCACAAGTTTTTGGAAAATGTGCAAAGAAAATGAAAACTTTTATTTTTTTGTTACACAAAGTTGTCAACCTCTAAGATATTTCTAACGCATAGCATGTACATAGCAAAAATTACACCCCAAAATACATTCTGCTACTCCTCCTGAGTATGGCGACACCACATATGTGAGACTTTTTTCACAGCGTAGCCCCATACAGAGACCCAACATGCAAGGAGCACCGTCAGGTGTTCTAGGAGCATAAAATACACATATAATATCATTACAACCAATCACACTTTTAAAGGCCCTGGAGCCCCAGGACAATCGAATTACCCACAAAATGACCCCATTTTGGAAAGCAAACACCCCAACACATAATCTAGGAGGCATGGACTGCAGATTGGTACTCAAGTACCCTGATAGGCTGCAGACAGGTACTTGGGTATTCTGATGGGCTGCAGATAGGTACTCGGGCACTCTGGGCTGAAGACAGGTACTCGGGTACTCTTATGGGCTGCAGATAGGTACTCAGGTACTCTGAAGGGCTGGAGACAGGTACTTGTGTACTCTGATGGCAGGTTCTCGGGTACTCTGATGGGCTGGTGACAGGTACGCGGGTACTGTAATAACAAGTAATTGGGTACTCTGATGGGCTGATGACAGGTACTTGGGTATGCTGATGATATGTACTCGGGTACTCTGGTGGGCTGCAGAGAGGCACTTGGGCACTCTGATGGGCTGGAGACAGGTACTCGGCAACTCTGAGCTGGAGACAGGTACTTGGGTACTCTGAGCTGGAGACAGGTACTCGGGTACTCTGATGGGATACAGAGAGGTACTCGGGTACTCTGATGACAGGTACTCAGAGTACCCAAGTACCTGTCACCAGCCAATCAGAATACCTGAGTACCTGTCAGAATACCTGATGGGCTGGTGACAGCTACTCGGGTACTCTGATGAGCTGGTGACAGATGCTTTGATGGGCTAGTGACAGGTCCTCTTTATTGGGGGGGCAATCAGTGTGTTTTAGTGTGGACTGTAATCGGTACCTAGCTGTTACCGCAATCTCCTCTTCACACATTATCGGTGTGTGAGGAGGAGAACATGGTAACAGCTAGTTACTGTGGTTTCTGTTGACATTCTGTGACCAGCTGTGATTGGACACAGCTGGTCACGTGGTAAAGAGCCAATTCAGATATAAAAAACGGCGTAGGGTCCCCCCCAGTCCATTTGGGTCTGGTATGGATTTGGATCTGGTACGCCAAAATTATTTAAAAAAAAAAAAAAAACACGCAGGGCGCAGGAACGAGCCCTGCTGTTAAAAGTTCCATACAAATTTGAAATCGCATTTACTTTGTCATACAGGTGCAGAAAAATTGGGCCTTGGTTGTTGGTGGTGCCTGAACACCGCAACCCCTCGTAGTTACTCTTGCTGGGCGCAGGAACGAGCCCTGCTGTAAAAAAATTAGATACGAAATTGAAATTGCTTGCACCTGTCATACAAGTGCAGAAAAATTAGGCTTGGGTGTTGGTGGTGCCCTAAACCAAAAGCATTGTCGGAAGCTAGCATTATGAATATTGAAGAATAGGATAGGCAGCATATGCAGTCTTCAAGGAATGACTGACCCCTAGCAAATTCAGTTACATCAACATCAGGGGCTTGATAACTGCTGTTGATCCAGGACTGTATAATTTTAATAAAAGTCAGCTGGTCAACGGAGTCTGTGGACAGAAGCAGTCTTTTGTCAGTCACAAAATCCCCAGCAGCATTAAATGTCCTTTCAGAAAGCACGCTGGAAGCGGCACAGGCTAGTAACTCCATTGCATATTGAGCAAGTTCAGGACAGTGATCCATCCTCGTGACCTAGTAACCCAGTGGATGCTCAGTTGGAAAGGTCTCCAAGTCTGCTCTTGCCCCCAGATAATCCTGCACCATATGATGGAGACGCTGCTGGTGGTTGCTTAAACCTAACAGCCCTGGGCGCTGAGGACTAAAGAATTGGTTAAATACATTGGTCAGCTGGCTGCCTTCTCCACCTCTCCTCCTTTGGCTGAACGATGCCTCAGAAACACGTCCAGAGAACGTTACTCTCCCAGTGTCTGGAAAGGTGTTATACAAATTTTTTTTTCAAGGCGTCCCCAAGATGTTTCATCCTCTGCTCCCTCTGTGAAGGCAGGATGAGCTCTGCAACTTTACCCTTGTAACGTGGAACACAGAAGGTTTGCCAACCTGTAATAATCCTGCTCCTTGATACCACAAATCCACTGGTCCTTTCGCAGGCTTTGCAGAATCAGGGAGCCCATGCAGCATAAGTTTGAGAAGGCATGAGATTCTGAATCCTCTAGGTCACTAAGGATGATATTGTCAGCAGAAGCAACCTCTCCCCAACCACGTACAACTCCTGGGGTTTCTGGGGAATGACAACCATCCCTTGAAGACTGCTGTATGTTATCCTCTACATCCATGCTGCCACAATCCTCCTCCTCCTCCTCTACCTCCTCTTGCTCCTGTATGTTTGTCGCCCCACAGGAATGACATCTGCATAAAGGGGGCCTTGTGAGGAAAGGAAGTCCTCCTCTTCCTCCCGCTGTTTTATCCCAGATGCCCTGTCCATGATTCCATGAAGCGTGTGCTCCAGCAGTAAGACTAGAGGGATAGAGTCACTGATGCATGCATCGTCCTGGCTCACCATCCTTGTGGCCTCCTCAAATGGTGACAGGACAGTGCATGCATCCTTTATCATTAGCCACTGGCGTGGTAAAAAGAAGCCAGCCTGTCCTTGCGCCATACTCACACAGGTACTCATTGATGGCACTCTGCTGCATGTGCAGCCGCTGCAGCATTGCCAATGTTTAGTTCCACCTGGTGGCCATGTCACAAATGAGATGGTTGGTGGGCAAGTTGCATTCCCGTTGAATGTCAGATAGCCGAGCACTGGCAATGTACGACCGCCGGAAATGGCCACAGACTTTTCTGGCCTGCCTCAGAATATCTTGTAAGCCCAGGTACCTGTTCAAGAAACACTTCACCACCAGATTCAGGATATGTGCCAAGCATGGAACATGTGTCAAGTGTTCCTGTCGGAGGGCGGAGAGAAGGTTGGTGCTATTGTCGCATGCAACCATTCCTGGCTCAAGCGGCCGTGGCATCAACCACCTCTCAGCCTGCCCTTGCAGAGCTGACAGAATATCTGGCCCAGTGTGGCTCCTGTCCCCTAGACAGACCAACTGAAGTACTGCATGGCATCTTTTAGCCCGACTACTTGTGTAGCCTCTGAATGCTTCGAGAGCACTGCTGGTTCAGAGGACAATTCAGCAGAAGAGGACATAGAGGAAAAAGAAGAGGCGGAGGGGGTGGAGTAGACAGATGTGGCAGAATCAGCACCAGTTTTTTGGAGGCGTCGGGGCAGAACAAGATCATGCACTGAACCCTGTCCTTCATCCTTCTGAGCTGCCAGCAGAGTTACCCAGTGTACCGTGCAAGAAATACAACGTCCATGCCTGCTGGACCAAGAGTTAGCAGTAATGTGAACCTTCCTGCTGACTGCTCTGTCCAAAGAGGCCAAAACACTACCTTCCACATGATGGTAAAGAGATGGAATGGCCTTTACGTGAAAAGAAATGTATTTTTGGAACCTGCCACTGTGATACAGCACATTCCGCAAATTCATGAAAGGGGGCAGAGTCCACCAGATGAAAAGGCAGCAGTTGTAGTGCTAGCAATTTGGCCAAGCTAGCATTTAGACGCTGAGCATATGGATGGCTGGGACAGTATTTCTTTTACAACTGGGGTAGCGAAATTTGCCTGCTGGCCAAATCAACAGGTGGTGTACTGCTAGCAGATTGGGTGCAATTCTCTGTGGCACTCATTGCTTTACCATCATCCCTCTCAATGCAGGTTTTGAGAAGACATGAGGTATAGTATGGTTAGAGATCCCAGATGAGGCGCAAGGTGAAGTATGCTTGTTTTGATCTTGTAGCTCTTTCAGGTGCTGTTGCCAACGGACTGCATGTCAGGTCATCATACGTCTTGTCAAGCATGTGGTGCCCAAGCGGCTGGTGTTCTGGCCATGCTTGATCCACTTCAGACAGAGATTGCAATCAACAATGCTGCGGTCTACTGCACATGTGTTGAAAAAAGCCCACACCAATGAACTTTTGGAAGTCAGCAGGGAGTTAGCAGCACCCTGCACCTGTGGAGCTATGTGGTGTGATGCAATAGGGTGCCTTTCATTAAGGTGGCCCCTGGAGCACACCCTGCCTTGTTGGAGTTGTGTCACCTCCTCCCCCTCACTTTCCTCCTCTATTCTCTCAGGCACCCAAATACAGTCAGTGACCTCATCATCCCCTCCCTCCTCGTCACTAGAGCATGCTTGGAAGTATGCTGCAGCTGTGGCAACATGACTGCTAGTTTCTTGTCTGTCATTGTCACCCCCTCTCTCTTGGCTCATGTTATTCCCTTCCTCAATCTGGGAACAAACTTCGGAGCATTCCAGCTGCTGCGCATCCCCCAGCATCATACAACTGTCACTATGATCAAATAATTCAGGTGACTCCTCCATGCATGATGGTGAGGCTACGGAAGGAGTAGCTGTAGACAAGGAGCCTGTGGAATGGGCCACTTTGGCAGCTGTGGTGGAAGGCAAACTAGTATGAGCCTGTGTGACAGTGGAGGATGAGGACAGCTTCGTTATCCCCTCCCCTACTCTTCTGCATGTTGTGGCTCAATAACACGGGCAGCACCGGAAAAAAAGTACAAGGGTGCCCCGCCTGCAGAGGATGCACCATGTCCGGGGCCACAACATTTCACTGCGACACAGAGGCTACTTGCCCTCTTTTAGTGGCCTGTGAGCGTCTTCCTCTCCTTTTTGGTCTATCGGACATGATGTGGATTTTGGGGTGTTTTTTTATAACTGATTATTATAGAATATGTGATGGAAATATGATGCATGGGTGCAATAATTTTGTGCTTGGTGCACTATAAACTGTTTTATTATTGTTTTATTTTTTAGGTGGGATTTTGATAACTTTTTAGTATAGAGCGTGGAAAGGGAATATGGTGCTTGGATGCAATACTTTTGTGCTTGGTGCACTATAAACCATTTTATTCCAGTTTTTTATTAATAAAGAAAAAATTAATAAAGCCAAGAAAAAGAAAACCCTTGCTGAGGCAGAAGGAATAGCGAATGAGATGCACAAGGGGGTACAGCAATTATGCCCCCAATATTATTGTTGCTGGATCACCACCAACCAAAAAACACCCACGTCTGGAGCAGAAGGAAGAGCGCCTGAGATGCACAAGGGGGGTACAGCAATTATGGCCCTAATATTATTGTTGCTGGTTCACCACCAACCAAAAAACACTCATGTCTGGAGCAGAAAGAAGAGCGCCTGAGATGCACAAGGGGGTCCAGCAATTATGGCCCTAATATTATTGGTACTGGTTCACCACCAAAAAAAAAACACCCACTTCTGGACCTGAATGAAGAGGGTCTGAGATGCACAAGGGGAGCAGCAATTATGCCCTTAATATTATTAGTGCTGCTGCACAAAAAAGAAGAAAAAAAGGTAAAAAACAAATCGCTGCTGATGCAGAAGGATGCACTACCACCTGCGACTAACCGGGGGGAGTACTAATATTGTAGCAACAGAACCTGATGCTGCTAAAAAAATAAATAAATGAATTGAAAAAAAAAATAAAAAAAAAAAATATATATATATATATATATATATATATATATATGAAAAGAAAAAAAAAATCAGTGGGGTGACATATACAATACACTTCAGTGGCCCCACTACAATCACAGCATTATACTGTATGCAGTCAGGTCGGTGCAAGGAATTTTGACACCCTAGGCGAAACCTTTTTTTGCTGCTCCTCCCCTTACGCCACTCCCTTTGCCCTACCCATGTATACAGTGGAGGTAGTGGAGTTTTTTGTGGCAGCTCTCCACCTATTTCTTCAGTCGTGGTCCAAAGGCCTACACCTGCGCCTCTGGACCCGGTCTGAAGACAAATAATGGTGACACCAGCTCACTTCTTCACTCTAGCCGTGGTCCCCAGGTATATGGAAAGGCTAGGGTAGTATATACAGGGGCATAGCATGGGTTGTCGGTGCCAGGGGCAAGACAAATAACTAGCGCCCCCTAACCAATGGACATTTAGCGCTCCCGGGGTCCAGTGTGTAGTGAGGGCAGCCAGTCAGTGAGTAGTTTGTGGTAAGGACAGTCAGTCAGTGTGCAGTGAGGACAGTCAGTCAGTGAGCAGTGTGCGGTGAGGACAGCCAATCAGTGAGCAGTGTGCGGTGAGGACAGGCAGTCAGTGAGCAGTGTGCAGTGAGGGCAGCCGGTCAGTGAGTAGTGTGCGGTGAGGGCAACCAGTCAGTGAGTGAGCAGTGTGCGGTCAGAACAGGCAGTCAGTGAGCAGTGTGTGGTGAGGATAGCCAGTCATGCACAGGAGTGATGTCATGAACAACACGTGAACCTGGAAGGAAGGCTGAGGGAAGAGCTTTGTTTTAGTACTGGTAATGCAATTTTGAAATCCGCAATGGATTTGCAGGGTTCCCGCACCGCTTGTGTGAACCGGCACTTAAGGTAAGTATATCACAATTCACTACTATGCAATGCATTCTAGCACATTATGCATTGTCTTGCAGGGTATTAAAAAAAAAAAAAAAGTGTGGTTTACTAACGCTCTAAGACTTCAGAAAAGGTAAGCACTAAAAAAAAGCCAATGTTCTGCAACGCAATATTTGGTTACCTCTTTTCATAATCTGGCTAAGCAGCTACTGTCAGGTCATCAGGCAACAACCCTGCAGCCTCCTGAATGTCCCTTTTTTTCCTATGCCAATCACCAACCTGCTCTTTTTTTTCTCCCATCTGCTCTGCCTCTGCTAGACTGTCACAACGAGGTGATCCGGTTCCGCAGCAGAGGAGACACAGCAGGTGCCAGGCAGAGAGGCGAGACTCCAGTAACATGCCAGCCCCGCCTACCGCACATGACCCAGTGAGGACAATCACAGGGCACACGAAGCCCATTAGCCGTGTGTGGGGAACTGTGTCAAACGCTTTTGCAAAATCCAAGTATACTATGTCCACAGCCACCCCTCTGTCCAAGGTTTTACTTACCTCCTCATAAAAAGAAATCAGGTTTGTTTGACAACTTCTGTCTTTCATGAATCCATGCTGTCTGTTGCTTAAAATATTTTTTTCCAGCAAGAACTCATCTATGTTGCCTTTTATTAAACTCTCCAGTATCTTCCCGACTATAGAAGTTAAACTAACAGATCTATAGTTACTTGGCAAAGACTGATCCTTTTTAAATATAGGCACCACATTGGCCCTACGCCAATCCAGTGGTACTATTCCAGTCCTTAACGAGTCCCTAAAAATTAGAAACAAAGGCTTTGAAATCCCAGCGCTCAATTCTTTTAGGGTGTGTGGGTGGATGCCATCTGGTCCAGGCGCTTTATCCACCCTTATTCTGTTTAAATATTTCTGGACCATATCACTTTTGAGCCATTGTGGATCATTTGGGGCTATGTCTATACCATCCTCATTATATAACTGGACACTAACAATTACAGGTAATAACAGCAGGGGTAGTTGATCAAGGGAATATCCAATAGCCTCCTGCAGGATCAGGAAGGAATTTTTCTTTCTCTGCTCGAATTTACTCATGCATTTGGACCATGCATCATTGAGGGTTTTTTTTTTTTGCCATCCTCTGGATAACTGCGGGTATAGGATTGTGTATATAAAAGTTTTCTATTTACTTTTTTTTTCTATTCCTAGAAAAATAGATGGACTTCTATGTACAGCGATATTGAAAATGTTAGTGACATAAGCACACACACTGGATAAACCAAGGCCTTTATTAAACCCTACCAACTATGTAACTATGTGACTTTTTTCTCATTGCTTATCTGTGCTGGGTTCATATGAGAGCCCTTTCTGGAGCCCCTTTATTCCCTGTGAAGCCCCCTCTAATGTTGAGTATTCAGAGACATTTATACAGGATTTTCTAAGTCTGTAGACTTTAACTTATCCGTTAGCAGTGTGTGGGGAACTGTGTCAAATGTTTTTGCAAAATCCAAGTATATTATATCCATAACTACTCTTTTTTTTGCTTACCTCTTCATAAAGAGAAATTAGATTTGTTTGACAAATTCTGTCTTTTGTGAATCCATGCTGTCTATTGCCAAAAATATTGTTTTCTAGGAAAAAAACTTGTCTTGGTCTTTTACTCTCCAGGTGTCTTCCCAACCATAGAAGTTAAATTAATCTGTCTGTAGGTATTTGGTAAAGACTTTGATCCTTTTATGGACACCTAGTTGACGTTCTACCACTCCAGTGGTACTATGCAAGTTATTATAGGTAATAGATCCTGATGTTGGTGACTGATGGTATGTTCCCACCTTCACAATCCTTCTTTTTGATCATCTCTGTGGATGCAAGCAAGTCGCAATTGAACCCAGCTCAGATCCACTACATGAGATCAAAAGGATGCCACTCGCACACCGCTGCAATATAGTTTAACAAGGTTTTGCTGACAGCATCACCTCCCAAAATTATTCTTGGTCCTGGAATGTTTATCTTCCTAGAAGAAGCAAGATCTGTGTGAAGTGTGAACTTGGGTTTTTTAGCAATCAGAGAATAAATTCTTATTAAAGTAATTATAAGAAAGTCATACTGTACCATAGTACTGAATGAATGTACCAATATGTTTTGACTCAAAAGTCGTGCTTTGGCTCCTTTACTAGGTTATAGATATTTTATTACTTTATTATATATAGGTTTTGCACTAGCCAATGCTTTCTCTTTTATGGATCAAATTTATTAACCATCACTGGACGATCAGAGAAAAAGATGTTAAAAGTGAACTTATGGAACAAGACTAGGTTGGGTAATGAAACAGAACTGGAAAGAGTTGTGTGATATTGTTTCACACCAGTTGACACCTGAGCTTTTTTTTTAGCTCATGAAACATTCATCTCTGAAGTTCCAAAATGCCCAACAAGAAAAATCCCATTCATTTCAACGGCCCCTGTTCACATATGATCGTTTTGTCCCCTGAAGCTCAAAAAAGTACATTCGCTTTTTTTTTTGGCAGATTACAAGCGTTTTTGGTCAGATGTCAATGCCTGCCTCCAAACACCGGCAAAAACCACCTGAAAAATCCCTAAAAATGATACGCTCAGGTATTAGGGTGTATAAGCACAATCGGCTTTACTGCGTTTCCATAAGTACAAAGAAAAACAAATGAAACGTGTAGGTAAGACTTTAATAAGCATTGACCTAAAAACAGAAACTGATTTTAGGTTGATTTGCCCTCCATGCAACATGCGTCCACTAAAAGCTAGGTACAGCACCCAAATACATGAATAGGCATTAGTAGTGTGAAATGCATTGACTGTGTTTCCATGCTCCCAAGGTGTTTACTGTTGCTGTATATGGAGTTTTAATGATTATCAATAAAGTAGATGCAGTTTTCAAGTGTGCAGCCCTTTGGATCCTATTTGCTCCACATGCCTGTGTTTCCCTCTAGTTCTGCTCCAACATCACAACCACAGACCCTGAACTGAAAAAGGCAATAGCCAACCATTGCCTACATGTGATGTTTATGGCAATGTATTGGGTGCTATATTTAGGCTTTAATGGCAGAAGATTTAGCCAAGGTTTGCAAAATTTTGACACAAGAGAGAAATGCTTGTTTTGCGCATGAAAAGCTGTTGTCTGTGCATGTAAGAATGCCATTTTTTCTACCGTTGATATGGTTCTGTATCTTTGCCTTGTTCTGGTGTTTTCCATGATGTATCTGTGAAGAAAAATGTAGTGAGTTTAGGTAGATGTTGCATCACAAGTATTTAAAATATGTTGAGGGCCTTGCGCATTACCATGGCAAATGCAATCAATAGTTTAAGATGGAATGGCATTCAATTCAAATATCTGAAAAGTTAGCTTTCCAACCTACCATCAATGCTCAGAGGCACAGCTCTACACTCTGCACATTCCCATCTTATTGAATTTGGCTAAGCCTATAGCTTGTTGGAATATTTGCCAGTTCAAGCCAATCCCCAACATATACAAAGTACGATTTTGTGGCACAAGGCAAAGCTATACCAACAAAATGTGGGGCTTATGCAAATGTGCAAGGTGAAGTGTACACATGATGCACTTGTATACTGTACATGCCTTTGGTGTCCATAACCATACAATGCAAACCTTTGATACTTACTTATAATGATGCATGCAGTAGCCACTTTATCAGGTACATCTTGTTAATGCAAGCTGCTTAAAGTGAACTGCAGATACAATCGTATACATAAAGCACATAGACCTGGTCAAAGGGTTGAAATATTGATTGAAAAACATAGGGAGAATTGAGGATTGTTTGCAAGATGTAATGAGATCAGACATACATTTCACAGTTTTGGAAACTGTTCACTTCTTTGGCTTTGGAAAGAAATAAAATAAAAAGAAGTCAAGAAATCCAAAGCCTGCTTAAAAAAAAAAAAAAAAAAAAAACACTTTTTACGACGGTGCTGTGCAGAACGGCATTTATGAAAGGACAACAGCAATGGCTGTTATAGCACTGTCTCTGCTGCACAACATTTAGGTAACTAGAGCTGCAACCACTGCTATTAAAAAAAATCTAAAGTCACAACATGCGCTTAAATATTTTATAAAACAAGCATTGTAATACTCCTGTAAAAAAAAAACAACAACTATTTTTGACAATCCGATATAACCTTACTTGAATTAAATCTCCTTTCATGTTCTGAGTGCTGCTTATGTGATCGACAATTTCATGCTCCTAACTTTGTGCAAACAGTTTGGGGATGGCCCCTACCTGTTCCAACATGACTGGATCCAATAACCAGTGCACAAAGCAAGGTCCATAAAGACATGACCTGACTAACTATGTAACTATGTAACATTTATAAGTTAGTTGGGGTGGAGGAACTTGACTGGCCTGCACAGAGTCCTCAAACTGATAGAACACCTTTGGGATGAATTGGAATGGCGGGCCAGGCCACCTCATCCACAGCAGTGCCTGACCTCACAAATGCGCTTCCGGAAGAGTGGTCAAACATTCTGATAGACCCACTTCTAAACTTTTTGGGCAGTTTTCCCATGAGAGTTAAAAATTGGCCTGGGCAGGAAGGGGGTGAAAGTGCCCAATATTGAAGTGGTTAAACATGAAAGCTAGAAGCTGATCAGTTGCCATGCCCAGCTGTTCCAGTAAATTCCTCTCTGTGTATCATACTCAATAAATATACTTGTGTTTTTACATGCAAAAATATAATGTTAGTATTTCAAATGATGCTTAGAACTGCAAAAGTGTAGTGTTTATTTTAGGATATTCCATGCTTGCATTTTAAATCAACCATGCTAACTCTATGTTCCTGAAAGCAAAGATACTTTTTCTTTGCTACAAACCTCCATTCCTATTAACTACACTTAACTCCAAAACTCCAGAAATATTAATGTGATCCATACATGGCTAACAACAACACCTCTTGGGGTTTATATATGGGGTATGTATGTTTTTCAATATTTGAAATGTCTTTTAATATCTGAAATGGTCTCCGTTTCTCTGCTTTTATTTGTACTTTTTTAGCATGTGTCATTTGTTTGGTACATTTGAATATGGTACATGCATTACATGAATGCTATGAATCAACCCTGTTGGGGGCTGACGGCGGTGATATATGTGGTAAGGGTTAGGAACATTATAACCACACCCTAGAGGGAGGAGTTCCCAAGGCCGCATGGATGAGGCTTGGGCCATACTCTCCTATTTAAACTTGTGAGTTGGTCATGACACAGTGGCTCTGAGGAAGAGGCGAAGCCTCGAAACGTGCCAGCTGGCATCCGATAAGGACAGTGGACATTCGCATGGACTGCTCCTGATACTCAAAAACTTGGTTTTGACATGAATGATTTACACCTTTGTTTGTGAGTAGCCATTTTTATGTTTTCTTAATAAAGCCCTCATTGAGGATAATGTGCTAGGTCGGTCGGTGCGCCCTTCTTTGTTTTTTGTTTGCAGTACTTGTCGGACTACCCCAGTCCTTTAGGGCAGCAAGACCTTAGCCATTCGAGATGCCATATGCGAGTCCCGTGGGAAGAGTGATCAGGGAGCTTGGACTCTGAGTGCAGGAGAAAGGTGTTATATACACTATATTGGTTTGGAACACCTTGTGTAGCTGCTGACTTTTAATAAACACGAAAACGACTGGAACCCTGCTTTGAATAGTGTCTGTTTCAAACATTGTTCTTTGCCTGCTCACTGCCTCCCATCTATCTATAGGTATATAGGAGTTGTTTATAATAAAGTATAAAAAAGTGTATATCTGTGCTGCTGTAAAGAGTTTTTAAAAAAAATGAATGCCAAGTGTGCAAGCTTTGAGAGCATTAACCATGAGAAATTTTTCAGGCCTATTCCAAATCAGCTTCTTGTTCTAAAAGAACCATTGGGGTTCATTACCTCTAAAAAGCTGGTGTAAAACTGAGATAGAATGCAGAAGGGCTGCTTTTAAGGAACAAAAACATGTAAGTATGCTATAGGACCTCAGGAGAGTAAAGAGTGTTTTAAAGGACATTTTGTACTGGTTTTGTACATATTATCATTGTTTGGACTACAAAATTCAATTTCTTTACAACCTGTTGTACAAGGACATTTTGTACTTGTTTTGTACATATTATCATTGTTTGGACTACAAAATTCAATTTCTTTACAACCTGTTGTACAAAGCTTGTTGTTCACAGACCTTAATAGCTCAAGTTGAAATGTATGTACAAAAGTAAATGACTGATCACAGCAACATCTGTTTGATGGTTTTAGTCAAACAGAGCCTGCGTCAAAGCAGCTGTGATGTCTCTTTAGGTAAACTATAGTGTACTGGGAATTCCTTATTATGTTTAACTGCTTGCCGACCGCCGCACGACTATTTACGTCAGCAGTTAGCCCCTCACAGGCAAAGCGACGTAGGGCTACGTCGCTAGCCTGTGAGGCTCTAGGGAGCAAGCGCGCAGCGCCGGAGGCGCGCTCCCACTCCCGCGCGGTCACGGACCCCCCCGCGCGTGTGCCCGGCGGACCTGATGTCCACCGGGCACTCACGATCGTCCGTTAGAGCGGGAGAAAGGCAGGCGGCTAATGTAAACACAGCCGCCTGTCAGTCTCCCCTGTGTAAGAATGGAGATCAGACGGTTCTACTATGTAGGACCGTTGATCTCTGTTCTTACACTAGTAGCCACAGCCAATCACAGTTAGAAACACGCCCCTAGGACACACTTAACCCCTCCCTCTCCAATACAGTTAACTCCTTCACTGCCAGTGTCATTTTTACAGTAACAGTGCATATGTATAGCACTGATTACTGCAGTAATGTCACTGGTAACCCCAAAAGTGTCAAAAATGTCAGTCAAGGGTCCGATCTGTCGGCCACAATGTCGCAGTCCTGCAAAAAAAAATTGCAGATCGCCGCCATTACTCGTTAAAAAAAAAAAACAACAAAAATGACAAAAATCCTTCCCTTTGTTAGTAAACGCGATAACTTTTGCTTTTGTTATTTTTGCAAAATTGACGCTCTTTTTTTTGTTTATAGCGCATGATCAAAAAATCGCACAGGTGATCGAATACCACCAAAAGAAAGCTCTGTTTGTGGGAAAAAAAGGACGTCAAATTAGTTTAGGTACAGCGTCGCACGACCGCGCAATTGTCCGTTAAAGTCATGCAGTGCCGAATCGCAAAATAGGCCCTGGTCAGGAAGGGGGTAAAATCTTCCGGGGCTTAAGTGGTTAAAATGTTTATTTTTGAAAGAAAAAGTGATAGACATATATAAAAAATATGTTTGAAAACCTATAAACGTAAAAAATAACTGACCATTATAGTTTCCATCTAACAAAATGTTTCTTTTGGCTCAGGGCTACCAATAATGGTAGCCCCCATTCTCTGCTTACTGCATGCATCTGGAAGATGTTTTTATTCTCTAGTGCAGGTCCTGTCTTCAACCCATACAAAACACTGACTTAAGGAGGTTTGGTCAGTAAAAAAAAAGATTGTTTATTGTGAGGCCCTTGTGTGAAGCAGAAGCCAGTGTAGTGAAATTAGATTTTTCTGTTGAGGATGGACTTTTCTTTCATGTTAAGTGCAAGTATACTAATTATTCTGTAAGTGTAACGATTACAGGTAGTAAAAACAATGCTTTCATGTTATTTTCTCCCCCTTGAGAGCTGGTGCCATTTTTGGTGCCATCTATTTCTTAGATTTATGATGTTGGTTCAAGGATGACACAATCGTATGAATTCTGTTGTCTGAGCAGTAGACTTGATGTTTTTTCTCACATAGGCCAGCTGCTGCTGCCTTTCACATTGATATTATTCTATTATGCTTCCGTTGCTATTATCTCTAAATCACTAGGGAGAAAAGACTAACCTTTAACACATGCAGGCCGTTTGTCCATTTTTCATCCATCTGTTGACAGATGAAAAAAGGGACACAATGCATCTCTTTGGAAAAACAGATGTAAACGGATGATCATCCATTTACATCAGATTACATCAGCATTTGTCAGCATCCATTTTTTGAAACTAATCAAAGACCTAGTTTTGTTCTGTGAAAAAAAACGGAACAGACAAAAAAAGGATGTAAATGGACAAACAGTCCATTTTCGCATCTGTTGTTGCATTAGTATTGATGTAAAAAACTGATGTAAACTTCATCCATTTTTTTTTTTTTTAAATGTGGCTGAATTGATTACATAAACATTCTGCATGTGTGAAAGGAAATGCCTTCATCTGTATGTAGCAGACAATGACATCAGTCTCCTCCCAGTCTAGGCTTCATTATTTGCTTGAAGTTAAGGGCCTCTAATGATGACTAAATAAAAGCTTTATTGAAAAAATGTGTTGCTATATATTAAGATAATTTAGTACTGCCAACTAAAATTTTAGGTCCATTTCTCCTGAGTATTTTAATACTGTAGATTGTGAGCAATGTTCAATGACCTAGAGGAAACAAAAAAAAATTAGCATTCGTTGGTCTGACCTTTTTAAATGAATGGAAGGTAGAATAGTGTTTGACAGGCTAGGAGACTTCAGGCTTATTGATTCAAAGTAAAAAATAGGACTGATGGAGAAATGGCGGCCCAATTGGAATCCTTGCGATTCGGGAAGTCTAGTAAGCACTATCCAACCTATGTCCTTATGCAAAAGACCTGGAACAAGGCTCGTCAGCTGCAGCAGGTATTGGGATATACAGACTATAGCCCTATCTGGAAGAATGCCAGATACCCGGAGCTGGCTGGATTGCCGTACGGGCTAAGTGGCTGGGACATGGCATCTCTCATATGACCCATATATTCAACGGTGGGGTGCTCAGATCTTTTGCTGCACTTCGGGAGGAATTTCGTCTCCCCAAGTCCATGCACTTTTATTATGTACAGTTGGCGCATGCCGTTAAGGCCCAGGGGGGGATGATCTTTGGACTCGCTTTCCCGCCCCGATATTTCACTTTATGTCTACGGTTTCTGATTTTAAGGGGTTTATTTCCCATTGCTATTCCCTCCTAATGAGCTCCTTCATGGATCGGCACCCCCTTCGAGTGGTTCCCCGGTGGGAGGCGGATGTGGGGGTATTTGAGGATGAACAATGGGAGGAGGCTCTACAGGCTGTGCAGCTGAGCTCTCTGAATGTGGCTCAGAGATTGTCTCAACTCTACATTTTGTACAGGACTCATTACACACCAGCCCGGCTGTTCAGGATGGGGAGGAGAGATTCTCCCACTTGTGGTCGATGTATGCGGGACCACGGAGACTTAATGCATCTTCTTTGGCGCTGCCCCAAACTTCATGTCTATTGGAAGGGAGTACTCTCTACGCTCTCGGGGGCCTTCGGGGTTACGATACCGGAGGACCCTAAGGTTTGTCTGTTGGGTGTTCTTGGTGGAGTTCAGGCCCCGGAGCTGGCCCTGCAGGCCATCGGGCGAGCTCTGTTTCAGGCAAGGAAATTGATACTGAGGCGATGGATTTCACCAAGAGCCCCACTGGTTAAGGAATGGGTTGCGGCTATGGGTGACACACTTAGATTAGAGAAGTATATATATCAACATAGGGGCAGCGTGGGCAAATTTGACCGCCTGTGGGTTCCTTGGCTGGCTGTGCCGGGGCTTGCCCCGGTGGAGTTGGTCCTGAACAATCTTCTGGCGGGGGTGAGGTGAGGCCCGGGGACCATTGTTACACGAGAGATCAATGTCTGCTCTGCTTATGGTTGTTGTATCTGGTGGGGGTGCGGGGCAGCTGGGTCGGACTATTGTATATTTTCCTGTCGCATATGGGGATTTATGTTGGTAAACATGTATGCTATTACTGCGGGCTTTTTCATGCACTTGAGTATTGTACGTATTCTGGACTCTGTATTTCTGTTCTTTTTTTTTTTTTTTGTGTGTTGATGTTTTGTTTGACATCTTTAATAAAGTTTTTGCCTGATTTAAAAAAAAAAAAAAAAATAGGACTGATGATATGTACCGGTAAGTGCATCATTTTAAAAAGATAGTGATATCCTGTCCAACTTGAATGGGGTTTATTCAATATATTTTCTATGGTATTATAATAATGCTTTTACATGCACCAATGGTGCAGAGGCCTTCCTTGACTTACTAAATGGTAGATCAACTGCCATCCATGCAACATGTATTGTGTATTGCTTACCACTAGACTCAGTACCACCAGTTCAACCTTAAATAATACTATTGTAAAAAATGCTCTTATCTTGTTTTATTGGCCAAATGCTGCGGCCACTTTCATTGTCAGCTCCATTCTCATACCAAAAAAAAAGTATCAAGTAGGCATAAATGAATGGCTGTTTTCTGGAAGCAGTGCAAATGCTGTAAATACAGTGAACTAGGACAATATGTACATCGTTAAAAACACAACTGTCACAACACAACTGTCTCCCAGAGCATATTAAAAATGATGACTTTTGAGCATATCAAAGACAGATATACAGATGCCGCCATGAATCTACTTTGTATGAAATACAATACAAGAAACGTGTGTGCCCTATTAGTGCACAAACTGGTGTCCTTACCTTTTGATTCCCTTGGATGCATGTTATCAAGCACTAACAGCACAATATACAGAGTAAAGGCCAATGTGGAGAGGCTGATACCACAAACTAGGAAACTGTAACTCCCCTGAGTATCAATAATCTGTAATAAATAATACGCAAACATTATGATATAGAATATACATTATGTAGCATGAATGTACACCATCAAACATTGTCCATGCAAGTTCACTTTAATGGTAGCTCTGCCAATAGCTTATATTTACCTTCCTTTAATTCCCCCACTGCTTACAGATAACACAAATTACATAGTGCTAAAGACTGTCTCCCTACCTTATCTGTCAGCACTGCATGGATAAGAAGCCAAGCACCAAGTATCAGGGTGCCAGGAAACCAGACCACATGGGGATGCAGGTAAAAATAAAGGTCATAAACGTCATACATGGAGGAACATGAAGAACAGAGGACTGCTAGCAGAGATGCACTTTGGTGCACAAAGGCAAGGGCAAGGACTGCAACCCATCAGGTGATAGATATAGCCAGGTGTGCAGCATCATCACTGTGCAACATCCAGGCAGCAGGCAAGTGATGATGCAATCAGATGTTATAAGAGGCAGCAGTCTGCACATGTCCAAGATGACTGCCAAAGGGAGGGCAAAGAAAGACCTTGACAGTACCCTCCACTCAACGGCCCCTCCTTCGCGGATTAAAAAACGGACGGAGGGAACCCAGGAGCGCTCTTTAGGACCATAACCCTTCCAGTGCACCAGGTATTGAACCTGACCTTCGAACAGACGAGAATCCAAGATGCTGCTAACCTCATACTCCTCACGATTGCCCACAGGAATGGGATGAGGGCAAGGAAGTGAAGAAGTATAGCGATTGCAAACCAGTGGCTTCAAAAGTGACACATAAAAGACATTGGAGATATGCATGCCAGGGGGAAGACCAAGAACATAGGCCACTGGGTTCACCTTATGGAGGATGGAAAGGGCCCAACAAAACTGGATGCCAGTTTTGGAGTGGGCACCCTGAGGTTGAGATTACTGGTCGACAACCACACCCTCTCCCCGACCTGGTATAAAGGAGCAGATAAACGTCTGCGGTCTGCCTGGAGCTTCTGACGCTGTGCAGAGACTCATAAAGACTCTTGAATCTGCACCCAAGAGGAACCGAGGGCATGAAGATGATCCTCCACAGCTGGGATGTCCTGTGGCAAGAACGACTCAGGCAACGTAGTGGGTTGGAACCCATAATTGGCCATAAATGGAGACATTCCGGAAGACGAGTTGATGGCAGAGTTCCTGGCAAACTCTGCCCAGGGTAGCAGATCAACCCAATTATCCTGATGGTCAGAGATATAGTAGTGGAAAAATGGCACCAGAGCTTTATTGGAATGCTCAGCGGCACCATTGGACTGCGGGTGGTAGGCCGAGGAATAGGAGAGTCGAATACCGAACTGGGAGCAAAAGACGCACCAGAACCTAGAGACAAACTGGCTCCCACGGTCCGAGACAATCTCGTTAGGCAACCCATGTAAATGGAAGACCTCTCTGGCAAACACCGAGGCAAGCTCCTGAGCGGTAGGCAGCCGCTTAAATGGAACACAGTGGTCCATTTTGGAGAACCTGTCGACACCCATGAGGATAACCGTGTAACCTCGAGACGTGGGACATTCCACAAAATCCATGGCCAGGTGAGACCAGGGACGCTCCCCATTGGGAATGGGATGCAGTAGACCCAAGGGAAGGTGCTGAGAAAATTTGTTCTGGGCACAGACCAAACAAGCAGCCACATACACAGCAACATCAGTGAGGAGAGATGGCCACCAGAACTGACGGGAAATATCCCAGGACAGGGGGAGGGGTATGTCTGTATATTAAGAACAGTATACAGATAAATATGAGGGATGATATTAATAATGGAGCTAAGGACGAGGCAGAATCCCTATGGGTAGAGCTTCAAAGGGAAGGCACAGTGGGGAAGGTAATATTGGGCGTATGCTATAGGCCCCCCAACCAGAGGGAGGAGGGGGAGGTGGACCTCATTTTACAGATAGGATTGGCAGCAAGGATGGGAAATGTCATTATAATGGGGGACTTTAATTATCCTGATATAGACTGAGCAGAAGGAACCGCACACTCAGCCAAGGCTAGGCAGTTCCTAAATGTTTTGCAGGATAATTTCATGGGTCAGATGGTGAATGCACCGCCAAGAAACAATGTGGTACTTGACCTACTGATTACCAACAATACAGACCTGCTCATGGATATAGAAATACGGGGCAACTTAGGAAACAGTGACCATAGGTCAATACGTTTCAGTATTAATTACAGTTATAGGAAGCGGGGTAATATAGGGACGCTGAATTTCAAAAGAGCCAATTTCCCAAAACTGCGCTTGCTGCTAGAAAATATCAATTGGGATAGAACCCTGGGAACAAAGAACACAGAGGAAAAATGGGAGTGCTTCAAGAGCATACTTAACAAGGGGATTGACCAGTGCATTCCAAAGGGAAATAAATTTAAAAAAGGGAAACTAAACCCTGGGTGGCTAAACTCCAACATAAAAATGCATATTAGTGCTAAAGAAAAGGCCTTCAAAAAATACAAGACTGAGGGATCATTGGCAGCATTTAAGCATTACAAACAGTGTAATAAGAAATGTAAAAACGCAATCAGGGCGGCTAAAATAGAACACGAGAGACATATAGCGGAGGAGAGTAAAAAGAACCCCAAGAAGTTCTTTAAGTATATAAACAGTAAGAAAGCGAGGCCAGAACACATTGGCCCCATAAAAGATGACAAAGGAAATATGGCCACTGAGGACAGAGAAAAGGCGGAAGTGTTAAATAATTTCTTCTCTTCAGTCTTCACAAAAGAATCGGGGGGCTACACTAACCTAGCTTGTAAGGCCGAACTAAACACACCTCAGGAAGTGCTGCCATGGCTAACAGAAGATAGACTTAAAACTAAACTAGAGAAACTTAACATAAATAAATCACCGGGACCGGATGGCTTGCACCCGAGGGTTCTTAAAGAGCTCAGCCAGGTGATTGCCAGACCATTATTCTTGATCTTTAAGGATAGTTTACAGACGGTATGGTGCCAGCTGATTGGAAAAAAGCCAACGTGGTATCAATATTTAAAAAGGGGCCGAGGTGTATCCCGGGTAACTATAGGCCGGTCAGCCTAACATCTGTAGTCTGCAAGATTTTGGAGGGGATGTTAAAGGACCACATACAAGACTTTAGTAATGAAAATGGTGTTATTAGTAGTAATCAGCATGGATTCATGAAAAATCATTCTTGCCAAACCAATCTATAAACCTTCTATGATGAAGTGAGCTGCCACCTAGATAAAGGTAAGCCTGTGGATGTGGTGTATCTGGACTTTGCAAAGGCTTTTGACACCGTTCCCCACAAACGCTTACTGTACAAACTAAGGAAGGTAGGTATGGACCATAAGGTGAGTACCTGGATAGAGAACTGGCTCCAGGGGAGAGTCCAGAGGGTGATGATTAATGGGGAGTACTCGGATTGGGCGGGTGTGGAAAGTGGGGTCCCCAAGGGTTCGGTCCTGGGACCAATCCTGTTTAATTTATTCATAAATGATCTAGAGGAGGGGATATCTAGTACAATCTCAGTATTTGCGGATGATACTAAACTAAGCTTGCCAATATCTTCTATGCGGGATGTGGAAACCTTACAAGCGGACCTGAACAAAATAACGGGGTGGGCAACTACATGGCAGATGAGGTTTAATGTTGAAAAATGTAAAGTAATGCACTTGGGGGCCAGAAACCAGAAAGCAAGCTACTCACTAGGGGGGGGGGGAACCTCTGGGTGAGTCTAGGATGGAAAAGGACCTGGGGGTACTGGTAGACAAGAGGCTTGGCAGTGGCATGCAATGCCAAGCCGCTGCAAGCAAAGCCAACAGAATACTGGGATGTATAAAAAAGGGGATTCACTCCAGAAATAAAGAGATTATTCTCCCACTTTACAAGACTCTGGTCCGGCCACATCTGGAGTATGCTGTCCAGTTCTGGGCACCGGTCCTCAGGAAGGATGTGCTGGAACTGGAGAGAGTCCAGAGAAGGGCAACAAAAATAATTAGGGGAATGGAGGACATCAGCTATGAGGAAAGACTACAAGCACTGAACCTATTCTCTCTGGAGAAGAGATGATTGAGGGGGGATATGATATCAATGTACAAATACTGTACTGGCGACCCTAGCATAAGGAACAAACTATTCAGAGTAAGGGAATACAATAAGACACGTGGCCACTCACTAAAACTAGAGGAAAGGCGGTTTAATCTTAAAATGCGTAAGGGGTTCTTCACTGTAAGAGTGGTAAGGATGTGGAATTCTCTTCCACAAGCAGTCGTATCAGCAGGAAGCATTGATAGTTGCAAAAAACTATTAGATGGGCACCTTAGTGACCACAACATACAGGGGTATACAATGTACGGTTAACAGCAAACACACACATCATAGGTTGAACTGGATGGACTGATGTCTTTTTCAACCTCACTAACTATGTAACTATATGTAACTATGTAACTATCTGGTTTCTACCTGGTCTTGGAATTGTGGTATGTGCACAACAGTCTGATGCGCAACCCCTCAGGTACAAAACATTTGTCAGCAGGTCTCTCTGTGGGAGCAGCAGGTTGGGCAGCCAAGATCTGTTCCCCAAGAGGAGAGGTTAAGTTTGTTGCGAATGGCAGTCAGGATATGATCTGAAGGTATGACTGGTGTCCTCCCTGAACAATTCAGAATACTGACAAGACAAGGCATCTGCCTTAACATTCTTGGAGCCAGGCAAATAGGAGACCGCATAGTTAAAACGAGACAAGAATAAGGCCCACCTGGCCTGACGGGGTGTGAGCCTCTTGGCCTCCAAGAGATACGTCAGATTCTTATGATAGGTGAGAATGAGAACTGGAACCACAGAACCTTCGAGCAAGTGTCTCCACTCTTCGAGAGCCAGGTTAATTGCCAAGAGCTCTCTCCAATCTTGTCATTGCATTGAGCTGGAGACATCTTCTTGGAGTAGAACCCACAAGGAAGGAAGGGTCCATCAGGTGTCTGATGCTGAGACAGGAGGGCGCCTACTCCCATCTCAGACGCATCCACCTCTAGGACAAGGTTCAAACCAGGATTGGGATGAGACAGAATGGGAGCCGAAATGAAAGCAGACTTGAGGGCCTCAAAAGCTTGGATGGCAGCAGGCATCCGATTGTGGTAATAGCTGCCCTCCTTGGTCAGATCTGAGATAGGTTTGGCTAAGGAGGAAAAGTTCCTGATAAGTTTCTGATAGTAGTTGGCAAACCCAAGAAAATGGCTGAATGAAAACGGAGACCACTGGGGTGAGGTCATTGTAAAACAGCCGAAACCTTCTGAGGATCCATGGAGAACCCTACAGCAGAAATTATGTAGCCCAAGAAGGCAACCTGAGACAGGTAGAATTCACATTTCTCAAGCTTACAGAAAAGCCTATTCTCACATAACCGTTGCAGCACCCGTCTGACATCCAGGTAGTGTTATTCAATGGAGTCCGCATAAATCAAAACGTCATCCAAATAGACTACCATGCATTGCTGCAACATATCACCAAAGACATCATTGATGAACTCCTTGAAGACAGCGGGCGCATTGCACAAGCCAAAGGGCATCATCAGAGAGTTGTAATGACTGGTTCTGGTATTAAATGCTGTCTTCCACTCGTTACCCTCCTTGATCCTTATGAGGATATAAGTGGCCCTTCCGTCAAGCTTGGTATTATTATTATTATTATCATTATACAGGATTTATATAGCGCCAACAGTTTGCACAGTGCTTTACAATATGAGGAAGACAATACAGTTACAATACAAATTAATACAGGAGGAATTGGAGAAGCTCTGGTAGTAGTTGGGGGCTAAACTGTTGATAGCTTTGTAACATGTTAGTATTTTGAATTTAATTCATTGGGTGAGCAGAAGCAAGTGGAGGGCTTGACAGAGAGGAGTAGCAGACACTGAGCAATTGGTAAGGGGGATGAGTCTGGCAGCAGCATTCATGATGGATTGCAGGGGGGATAGCCTATGTAGAGGTAGGCCAATGAGAAGGGAATTGCAGCAGTCGAAACGTGAGATGACCAGGGAGTGAACTAGCTTTGTTGCGTCATTGGTTAGAAAGGGGCGTATTTTGGAGATGTTGCGGGGGTTGAGACAGCAAGATTTGGACAGTGATTGGATGTGGGGCCTAAAGGAGAGTTCAGAGTCCAGGACAACACCTAGGACCTTGGCATGCGGGGATGGGCTGATAGCTGTGCCATATATATCGACAGAGAGATTGGGGGAAGGGGCACGTGGTGGACAAAAAATTATAACTTCCATTTTGGATAGATTGAGTTTAAGGAAGTGGTGCGACATCCAGACTGATATATCTGATAGTAAATTAGTAATACGTGAGGAGACTGAGGGAGTGAGCTGAGGGGTGGATAAATAGATTTGGGTATTGTCAGCGTAGAGATGGCATTAGAAGCCGTGGGAGGCTATCAGCTGACCCAGAGAAGAGGTGTAGATTGAAAATAGGAGAGGTCCAAGAACAGAACCTTGGGGGACCCCAACAGAGAAAGGAAGAGGAGAGGAGGAAGTAGGATTGTAAGTAACGCTAAAGGTGCGGTTGGATAAATAGGAAGAGAACCAGTGAAGAGTCCAGTCACGGAGACCAAAGGCATGGAGTTTTTTGAGGAGGAGGGGGTGGTCATCCGTATCAAAGGCAGCAGAAAGGTCCAGGAGTAGGAGTACAGAATAGTGTCCATTGGTTTTGGCCGTTAGTAGATCGTTTGTCAGTTTTAGGAGAGCAGTTTCTGTGGATGGTTGAGGCCGAAATCCAGACTAAAGGGGATCAAGAAGGCTATTCTTGGCAAGGTGCTCACACAGTCGGTTGTAGACCAGACGTTCAAAGAGCTTGGAAAAGGACGTAGGTTGTTAAGAGTGGTTGGGTCCAGTGAGGGCTTTTTAGGTATGGGGCTGACTGGAGAAGATGCCAGAAGAGAGGGAGAGATTGAAGATGTGGGTTAGAGAGTGTAGAATAGGGCCAGAGGGTGAACATAGCATTTGCGAGGCAACAGGATCCAGAGGGCAGGTGGTTAAGTGGATGTTAGCAAGTAGTTTAGCAACCTCGTCTATAGTGGTGAGGTTGAATGAGGGAAGTAGTGATTGCACCTGTGGGCATGAAGCATAAAGCATGGAAGGTATCTGAACAGCAGTGATCTCCTCACAAATTATATCAATCTTCTGTTTGAAGTGGTTGGCGATCTCCTGGGCAGTGAGTGAGTCAGTGGGTAAAGGCAGTGGAGGACGAAGTAGAGAATTAAAGGTAGCGAAGAGTTGCCATGGGCAGGATGACAAGTTGTTAATGAGAGTGATAAAATAGGTCTGCTTGGCAGTGTGGAGACTGGAATTGTATTTTTGGAGGGCAGATTTATATTGGTTGAAATCTTTCTAAGACCTAGTCTTATGCCATAGGCACTCAAGAGCACGGCTATGCTTTTTCAGACTTCTAGTGTTATCTGTAGAGATGGACGAACATCAGTCGGGGAGGTTCGCAAACGTCAGCCGCAAATTTTCTCAAAAGTCCGCGAACCTCAAGTTCGCGGCGGGCCCCATTGAATTTAATGGGAGGAGAACTTTAAAAACCTTTAGGTCATATTTGCAGCCACAAAAGACATACTAGCTGTGCACAAATAGTCCCAGCACATGGACAATGTCATAACAGAAGTATTGCAATTGGAAAAGTTGTCCTAAATTTTTTTTTTTTTTCATAAATCAGCCAGAACTGACAGCAGCCAGTAAATACATGTCTAATACATATAGGGTCCATTCACACATCTGTAAAATGGGTTCGCATTAATTCCACAATTTGGCGGAACCTTTACAGACCCATTGATTTTCAATTCCAGTCTGAAAAATGAGGCATTCACAGGATAAAGAAGTAAGTGTCGGCCATTCCAGGCCCCAAAAATTAGCCCACATGGGTTTACCTGACAGCTAAGAACGTTGTATTCTGTGGCTGAAGGTACATTAGGCATTCACAGGATACAGAAGTAAGTGTCGGCCTCTATAGGCCCAAAATATTAGCCCACATGGGTTTAACTGACAGCTAAGAATGTAGTATTTGATGGCTGGAGGTACATTAGGCATTCACAGGATACAGAAGTGTCGGCCAGTATAGGCCCCAAAAATTTGCCCACATGGGTTTAACTGACAGCTAAGAACGTAGTATTTGATGGCTGGAGGTACATTAGGCATTTAAAGAATAAAAAAGTAAGTGTCGGCCAGTATAGGCCCAAAAATTAGCCTACATGGGACTAACTGACAGTTAAGAACGTAGTATTTGATTGCTGGAGGTACATTAGGCATTCACAGGTAACAGAAGTAAGTGTCGGCCATTCCAGTCCCCAAAAATTTGCCCACATGGGTTTACCTGACAGCTAAGAACATAGTATTTGGTGGCTGGAGGTACATTAGGCAATCACAGGATAAAGAAGTGTCGGCCTGTATAGGCCCCAAAAATTAGCCCACATGGGTTTACCTGACTGCTAAGAATGTAGTATTTGGTGGCTGGAGGTACATTAGTCATTCACAGGATACAGAAGTAAGTGTCGGCTTGTATAGGCCCCAAAAATTAGCCCACATGGGTTTAACTGGCAGCTAAGAAAGTTGTATTCTGTGGCTGGAGGTACATTAGGCATTCACAGAAAAAATAATTGTCGGCTCAGAAAGGCCCCAAAATTTTGCCATTCAATGCCTTTTATGCCGCTGTATGTAGCGAAGCCAAGGACCAGGAATTGCTGTGGGTGGATGGCGGTCTGGCGAATATTTGTGGCCTGGCATGAGGAATTTCAATGAAACATGGTCTACTGTTCACATGTGTTGAATTCCTCAGAGATCCATGCCTCATTCATTTTTATAAATGTGAGGTAGTCTACACTGTCATGAGCTAGACGAGTGCGCTTATCGGTCATGATCCCCCCTGCTGCGCTGAACGTCCTTTTGGACAGGACACTGGACGGGGGGGCAAGCCAACATTTCCATTGCAAATTGTGCAAGCTCTGGCCAGAGGTCAAGCCTGCCCACCCAGTAGTCCAGGGGTTCATCACTCCTCAGAGCATCCACATCGGCCGTTAACCAGATGTAGTCGGACACCTGTCGGTCTAGGCATTCCCTGATGCTGGATCCGGAGTACAGCTGTCGATGGTTTGGCTGAAAGAAGGATCTCATATCTAAAGTGACCAAGACATCTTCAAACTGCCCTCTTCTTGCAGGCGCTGTTGGATTGCTACCCGCCACTGTCTCTGTGTGACTGGAAATTCCTCTGCCAGCGCACGCAAAAGCAGAATGCAGCATTTCATGCAGCAAGGCTTGGAAGTGCTGCATTCTGACCGCCCTCTGATTGTGGTAACATTTCCGCCATTTTTTGTTTGTACCGGGGGTCTAAGTATGTTGCCACCCAGTACTGGTCCTTGGCCTTCATGCTTTTTATACGGGGGTCCCCCTTAAAACACTGGAGCATGAAGGCCCTTATTCGCAATAAACTGGAAGCTGGTGTAGTGGCCTGCTTCCAGCTCATCATCCAGGATAATGTCGTCCTCGTTCTCCTCCCCCCAACCACGGATAACATCAGGGATCCCAGAAAAGTTTAAAGCATGCTCTTCTTGCTCCTCCTCATCCCCCCCAGCACCATCCTCCTCTGACTCCTCTTCAGACTCCTGCTGTTGACTTGTCTCAGATGGAGTAGCACCCACTGGGAATTCTTCCAACATTGCAACTTCCTCATCTTTCTGCTCCTGCTCCTCGACTGCTTGATCAATGACACGACGCAATGCACGCTCCAGAAAGAAGGCATAATGTCACTGATGGCGCCCTGGCCGTGACTGACCAGTTTGGTGATCTCATTGAATGGCCGCAGAAGTCTGCATGCGTCCTGCATGAGCAGCCACTGGCGAGGTGAAAAAAACCCAAGCTCCACAGAACCTGTCCTGCCGCAGAGTTTGTACAGGTAGTCGTTAACTGCACGTTTCTGCTGGAGCAGCCTATCAAGCATATGCAACGTTGAGTTCCATCGCGTCGGGCAGTCACAAATAAGACGCCTGACGGGCAGGTTGTGTCGCCGCTGAATGTCAGCAAGGCGAGCCATGGCTGTGTAAGATCTTGTGAAATGGCCCGAGATTTTCCTGGCCTGTCGCAAGACATCCCGGACCCCAGGGTATTTGGCAACGAATCGCTGCACCACCAAGTTCAGGACGTGTGCCATGCATGGCACATGTGTTATTTTGCCCTGTTTCAGCACGCTCAGCAGATTGGCACCATTGTCGCACACCACTTTACCAACTGTCAAATTCATCGGTGTCAGCCACTGATCTGCCTGTGAACGCAAAGCTGAAAGGAGTGTAGGACCAGTGTGGCTCTTGGCTTCCAGGCACAACAGATGCAGCACAGCATGGCAACGTCTCATCTGGCATGTGGAATAGGTTCTGGGGATCTTGGGCGGCGCATCGGAAGAGACGGTAGCAGCGAAAAAGGAGGAGTCAGCCAAGGAGGAGGAGGAGGAGAATAAGAGGCAAGCCTGCATGCAATCCGTGGCGGTACAACTAAATCTACACGGGTGCCACAGGTTACATGCTTGACGGCCGTCAGAAGGTTCTCCCCGTGGGCAGTAAAAGTGATATACCTTCCATGCCCGTGTTTGCTAGACCATGTGTCTGTGGTCAGATGTATCGTGGCACCAACACTGTGTGCCAGAGATAAATTAACTTACCACTGAACATGGCCATACAGCTCTGGAATGCCCTTCTGCGAGAAATATTTCCTACCTGGGACCTTCCATTGTGGTGTTCCAATGGCCACAAATTTACGAAAAGCCTCCGAGTTTAACAGTTGATATGGCAGTAGTTGGCGGGCTATCAGTTCCGACAAGCCAGCAGTCAAACGTTGGGCAAGAGGGTTATCCGGCGTCATAATTTTTTTTTTACGCTCCAACATTTGGGCCACAGAAGCCTGCCTTTTTCCAAAACAATGTGACCATGGAAGGTGAGTGAAGGACAAATGTGAGGAGAAGGAGAAGAGGCTGGACGGTGAGAGCCTGAAGTGTGGCTTTGTGGGTTCTGATGGTGTTGCTCCCACTGGGCTTGGTGATGGGAGTTCTTAAGGCGGTTGTCCCTAGGTGAGTGCTGGGCTTACCGGGACTTATGCATTGACTGCAAAGGCTGCAGATGGCAACACTGTTGTCAGCAACGGACACATTAAAAAAAGCCCACACTGCGGAGCCATGTGTCGGCATCCTGGGAGCGCCAGACGTGACTGTACATGGTTGATGGCTCGCTCCTGATATATTTGCAGTCTGCTTTGTACCTCCTGTGCAATGCAAGTTCTGCCTGCCTCTCCTCCCTATATGCCGGTCCGTCTCTCCCTCTGAACTCCCCTCCTCTTCCTCTCTTGTGGCCACCCACGTGACGTCCATAGACACGTCATCATCCCCGTCACCTTCCCCACCACTAACATTCGAGATCTCGGAGTTGGCAGCAACAGCGGAGACCAACCTCCTTGGGCTGATCTGGGTACTGTCGTCAGACTGCTGAGTGGCGGCTGTTGCTACCTCCTCTTCCTGATCTGATGCCAACAATGGCTGCACATCGCAAATGTCTTGTGATGGATCGGAAAATAATTCCAGTGACTCAAGCGGAGGATATGTGGTGGTGGTGTTTGTGGTGGTGTCTTTGGGGGTGCACACAGCAGAGAGTGAAGAGGGTGCAGATAGAGAGGATGAGGAGGGTGCAGAAGAGGAAGGCTGAGTGAGCCTCTCAACCAAGTCTGGTGCTTCCTTTGACGTAATTGCACGCGGCTTTTGAAACTTCACACTTTGGCTCCGGCCTACTGCTCCTGCCCTACCACCCCTGCATAAGTGTCTGCCTCTGCCTGTCATGTTTTTAAATTACCCTGTGACAAAAGTCTCTAGAGAATTGCAGTATATCTGGAAAAAGGTATATAACACCCCGCTTCAATCTGTGGGCCACAGTTTTATCACACCAGTTCTACAAATAATTGGCCAGTAACTGTTGTCACTGTGTGTAGCACAGTTAACACAGCAAAAGAGGCCACATTTTTGCAGGACTAAAATACACTCTTAGAAAAGTATACTGTTAAAAAACACCCCACTTCAAAATGTGGTATTGGGGGGCCAGTGGTTTATCACACCAGTTGTTCAAAAAATTGGCCAGTGAGTTTGGCACTGTGTGTATCAGAGTTAACGCTGCAAAAGAGGCAATATTGTTGCAGGACACAAATACACTTATGAAAGTATACTCAGATAACACCCCACTTCAATATGTGGTATTGGGGGGCCACTGGTTTATCACACCAGTTGTTCAAAATATTAGCCAGTGAGTTTGCCACTGTGTGTATCAGAGTTAACCCAGCAAAAGAGGCAATATTGTTGCAGGACACAAATACACTTATGAAAGTATACTCAGATAACACCCGCTTCAATCTGTGGTATTGGGGGGCCACTGGTTTATCACACCAGTTATAATACATTAAAAGGTGCACAGGTTTATTACACCAGTTCTACAAATAATTGGCCAGTAACTGTTGTCACTGTGTGTAGCATAGTTAACATAGCAAGAGAGGCCACATTTTTGCAGGACTAAAATACACTCTTAGAAAAGTATACTGTTAAATAACACCCCACTTCAATATGTGGTATGGGGGGGGGGGCACTGGTCTATCACATCAGTTGTTCAAAAAATTGGCCAGTGAGTTTGGCACTGTGTGTATCAGACTTAACTCAGCAAAAGAGGCAATATTTTTGCAGGACACAAATTCACTTGTAAAAGTATACTCAGATAACACCCCACTTCAATATGTTGTATTGGGGGGCCACTGGTTTATCACACCAGTTATAATACATTAAAAGTGCTTTTGTCACTGTTTGTAGTATTGCTGCAGCAACGCTCAGTCACCACACCTGTCACAATGCTGAACACTATAATATGCTTTCTACAAAGTATATTATACCGTGGATTACCCCCCCTGCTATATAGTGCACTGCACAACAATACCAAAAAAATTGCAGCCCTTTAAATGACTTTTGTGGACATTAACAGAGCGATTTGTGTCACTGCTGCCGATCTCTAACTGCCCCTAAAGCACAGACTGGATACCTGTCCCTAACCTGAAAAGGTCCTGTAGTAGAGCTATACGAAATACCAGCCCTGAAAAGGACTTTTGTGGATCTTAACAAAGCTATTTGTGTCTGGCAATCTCTCCCTCATGAGCACAGCAGACCTCTCCCTACGCTGACAAAAAGCAGAATGTGAAATGGCCGACAGCTCAGGTCTATTTATAGGGTAGGGGGCATGTCCATGTGCTGAAATGTTTCAATTGGCTGTCCCATTCCACCTGACGGCTGTGTCATGGGTCAAAGTTCTCCCCAATGTAAACTAATATGGCCGCTACGAACAACGCTATGTGTTCGCAAAATTGGCGGGTAGCGAACAAGCAAAATTTGCCGCAAACCGACTGCCGGGCGAACCGCAAGGCCATCTTTAGTTATCTGTTTGCCAAGGTTGAAGGGAACAGGGCCTGATTTGATGTGTAGTAAGGAGGGCCAGTGTGTCCAGGGAGGCTAAAAGCGTTGTAGACAGAAGTGGCTAGGTTGGTGCAGTACAGGGGTGTGATTTTGTCATAGAGGTGGTCAGTAGCAGAGTAGAGAAGAGAAGGGTTGAAATAACATAGGTTTCTACGGGTAACTGTAAGGCAGTTGGAGGGAGAGGAGGTGGAGCAGAGGGAAAGATTGAAACTAATAAGGTAGTGATCAGACAGAGAGAAAGGATAGTTTGAAAGGTTGTACGGAGTGCATAGGTGGGAGAAAAAAGTCAAGGGTATTGCCTTCAGAGTAAGTAGAAGCATGTATCCATTGCTTCAGGTCAAAGGAGGAGGTTAGACTGAGAATATTGGAAGTGGCAGAAGTGTTAGTATTAATAGGGATGTTGAAGTCGTCGAGAATGATTGTGGGGATTTCGGAAGAGAGAAAAGAGAGTAGCCAGGCAGAGAAGTCGTCAAGAAGGGTCGATACTGGTCCAGGGGGGTGGTAGATCATAGCTATCCTTAGAGAAAAAGGAGAGAAAAGACGAATGCAGTGTGCCTCAAATGAGGAGAGTGACAGAGAGGGAGGTGGGTGAAGTACCTAAAAGGTGCTATGTGGGGCTAGAAGGATCCCGACACCCCCCTCCCATGCTTTCACCATTGCTCTCTGAGGCGATGAGGAGGAAGAGTACCAGCGCGCACCTTGTCAAATACATCTTGATACTCATGATATTTAGTAGGCAACACGGAATCCGAGGAGTACCTTAACCACTTGCCGGCTGCCGCAAGTACATATACTGCGGCGGTAAGCCCCTCACAGGCAAAGTGACGTATGGGTACGTCACTAGCCTGTGAGGCTCTGGGGAGCGAGCGCGCGCCGCCGGAGGTGCGCTCCCGCTCGGTCACGGACCCCCCCGCGCATGTGCCCGGCGGGCACTCGCGATCGTCCGTGACAGTGGGAGAAAGGCAGGCGGCTGATGTAAACAAGCCGCCTGTCATTCTCCCCTGTGTAAGAACAGTGATCATACTGTTCTACTATGTAGGACCGTTGATCACTGTTCCTACACCTCAAGCCACAGCCAATCACAGTAAGAATCACGCCCCTAGGGACACACACCACCCCTCCCTCTCAAATAAAGTTAACCCCTTCACTACCAGTGTCATTTTACAGTAACAGTGCATATGTATAGCACTGATTACTGTAGTAATGTCACTGGTAACCCCAAAAATGTCAGTCAAGGGTCCGATCTGTCGGCCGCAATGTCGCAGTCCCGCAAAAAAAAAAAAAAATTGCAGATTGCCGCCATTACGCGTTAAAAAAAAACAAACAACAAAAATGACAAAAATCTTTCCCTTAGTTAGCAAACGCAATAACTTTTGCGCAAACCAATCAAAATACGCTTTTTGCGATTTTTTTTTACCAAAAATATGTAGCATAAAACAAATTGGCCTAAAATGTAAAAAAATTTTGATTTTTACTTTTTTTTTGGGGGGAATTTCATATAAAAAAATGTGAAAAATATTGTTATTTTTGCAAAATTGACACTCTTTTTTTGTTTATAGCGCATGATCAAAAAATCGCACAGGTGATCAAATACCACCAAAAGAAAGCTCTGTTTGTGGGAAAAAAAGGACGCCAAATTCGTTTAGGTACAGCGTTGCACGACCGCGCAATTGCCCATTAAAATCACGCAGAAATAGCCCCTGGTCAGGAAGGGGGTAAAATCTTCCGGGGCTTAAGTGGTTAACAGGCTCATGGATACAAACAGCGCCACACTGTGGAGACCAAGAGAGGATCTCGACCGACTGCCAATGAAAGGTCGGATTGTGTTTCTGAAGCCAAGGGTACCCCAAAACTACAGAGTAGTGTGGGGACGAAATAACCTAGAAACAAGTTGACTCCCTGTGAACAGCCCCTATCGCCATATCAACCGGAACAGTCTTGTGGGTAACCTGTGATGGTTGCAGGGGTCTGCCATCAATCGCCTTGATAACTAGTGGAGAAACACAAGGCAGCAAGGGTATGGAATTCAAAGTAGCAAATGTACGGTCAATAAAATAGCTGCCAGCACCGGAGTTTACCAACGCTTGAGTAACTACTGAACCCGCTGCCCAGGAGAGGACAACTGTGATTAGCGGTTTATCTTTACGGGAAACCGGGGATGAGGAAATTCCACCCAAGATCTGCCCCTGACAGGACCTTCGGTGCGAGCATTTCCCAGATGGGTCGGACAAGATTTCAGGAAATGCCCACCAAGGCCGCAATACAGGCACTGGCCCTCCCTTCTCCTACAGGCCCGTTCAGCCTCTGAAAGTCGAGTGGACCCCAGCTGCATGGGTTCACAGCCAGGAGGTGTGGGAGATGAGGGAGAAATGGGTGGGAAAGAAAACATAGGAGCCAATCTGGTAGGAGGCCTTCGCAGGCACTTCTTAAACGATGGTCTCTCCCTCGAGTATCGATCAAAATCAGGAAGGAAATTAGGGCCTCAAGCTCGTCAGGGAGATCCTTGGCCACAATCTTGTCCTTCAATGCATTGTAGAGACCTTGAGAGAAGACCGCGACCAGAGCCTTATTATTCCAACCCATCTCTGCTGCCAGGGTATGAAATTCAATGGCATACTCAGCAACGGTTCGTATACACTGTTAAATGGACAGGAGTAGCTTTGCAGAAGAGGCAGAGCGAGCAGGCACATCAAATACCCTATGAAAGGAGGCAACAAAACTCGGGTAATTGAGTATCACAGGATTATCATTCTCCTAAAGGGATTCTCCCAGGTCAAGGCCTTGTCTGAGAGCAACTAGATTAGGAAGCACCCCTTGGACCTGTCAGAAGGAAACGCCTGAGGAACCATCTAGTAATAAATGCTCACTTGGTTTAGGAAGCCACAACACTGACTCAGTTCACCCCCATAGCGCTGCGGAAGAGGGGCTGAACCAGTCAACCCTCTGGTAACAGTGACTCCAGCTGCAACTGCAGGAGGAGTGCCAACAGGAGCAGCAGCAGGTGCAACAACAGGAGGAACCACCGGCCTAGCAGCACCTGGAGCAACATGCGCTGTGCGTGCAAGCAACGTCTGTAGCACCTAAGCGAACTGACCCAAAAGGTGATCTTGTTGATTGATATATTTATAAATCATAGAGGGTCTGGGATTACAAGTACAATTTCAGTATTTGCAAATGACATCAAGCTATGCAGTGGAATAATGCACTTACAAGCCGACCTCAATGCACTGTTTAATTAGGCAACTATGTGGCATATAAGGGTTTAATGTTTATAACAATAAAGTTATGCACTTGGGAGCTAGGAATATGCATGCATCATACATACTAGGGAAAGTACAATTGGGGTGGGGGAATCAATGGTGGAGAAGGATCTGGGTGTTCTGGTAGACCATAAGCTTAATAATAGCATGCAATGCCAAGCAGCAAAATCCTTTCTTTTATTAAGAGAGGTATGGAGTCCAGAGAGAAAGATACGGTAATATTTTGCCCCTGTACAAATCATTAGTAAGACCTCATCTGAACCTCATCTGGAATATGCAGTTGGGTTTTGGGCATCAGTTCACAAAAAATTGGATTTTTGACTTATCGTAAAATCCATTTCTCTGATGTTCATTGACGGATACACCTCCTGATTCTTCTTAACCATTGGGTTATACTGCTCCCTACAGGAGTAGGACACTAGGCAGGAAAAAGGTTGACTATGCCTATGGGCAGTCCCAGGGGGTACACACCCACTCTCAGCTATAGGCACTCAGTTTTGTTACAAGCAGTGTCAGAAGAAAGCCAACCCCCTACAGATGGGTGGGTGCTGTGTCTGTCATTGAACATCAGAGAAATGGATTTTACGGTAAGTCAAAAACCCCATTTCTCTATCGTTCATTGACGGACACAGTCCTCTGATCCATATCAGTAGGGTTATACTGCCCCCTACATGAGTAGGACACTAGGCAGAAAAAAAAGTTCTGGCTACACCTATGGGCAGTTCCGGAGGGTACACCCCCTCTCTTCCTGCATAGGATGTCAGTTACAATCTGCCTAGTCAGGAGTAAGGACCTAGTTCCTTGCTAGGATCTTTGGTCCTGGCATAAAAAGTATTTTTTTATGTAGATGTTTTTTTATTAGCTAGCTTTTTCTCCGGATTTTTTTCCTGTGAGATCTTCAAGCAACTATGCCGGATCTGGGCGATGGGCTGGATAATCTAGATCCAGTGGTCAACCCAGCTGGCCAGCGAGCGCGTGCAGACCTTAGCTACACGCTGGGTCGGCCGCGACATAGTCCCACTGGACGGGGACTGGCCCCGCAAGTTAAACGTCTCACATGGTCGCACACGACAGGGTCTAGGCCTATGTCGCAGCGTTCCTATTTGGCTGACAGCCCCCCCACTTCAGTGGAGAGGGGCTTGTCAGGAGATGGCGCCCACCTGTGTTCCCGGTACAGTGAGTAAACGCCCCCCCCCCCCTCTTCCCTGGCAGATTTTGGGGTGGACGCAGGCCCCTCCCTGGGATGGTCAGACCCTCACACTCCTGGGTTTCCTTCTGTCCTGTTGTGCAACCCCCCTCCCCTTCCCACGTGGGGGACTGTATGGGCCTACCTGGGGCTGGGACCTCATGCCCGGGGGCGCGTTATCCACGGCGCTCGGCCGATCGTGCGGGGGGGGGGGGCTCGGTCAGATCCTCCAGGGCTTCCTGCTGCAGGATGATGTAGAAGGGCTGGCAGGGGGTCTCCCTGTGGGCCTTGTTGCTGCGCTGGCCGCACGGGGACGACATTTTCTTGTAGACTTGTCTGCTATTATGATGGCGCCCATCTTGGTACACCCTTCTTTAGCTATTTTGCAGTGGATTCTCTGCTGAGAAGCTAGTTGGGAGTGCCTGGATGTATTTTCTGGGGGGTGGAGCCCCTCCCTTCACCCTGGGCAGTTTCCTTTGCTCACTCCCTTATGGGAGAGCTTGCTTGTTACATGTGCAGCCCTAGGAATGCATATTAGGACAGTGGGTTCTGGGGTCTCTCTCTCTCTCTGTTGGGTTGTCTTCAGGGCTTGCCTGACCTTTGGGGGGGGGCACTGTAGCGCAGTGGGACTGTTTTTTTTGCAACAAAAAAAAAGTAATTTTTGTCATTTTTTTTTCAAATTTAGCTGGCGGGTTCTTCTGGCTCAGTATGGACCCTGCAGACCATGTGTCCCCACCTGACCCCTCCATGGAGGCCGCAGGGCCTTCCGGAACTCCACTGTCCATCAATGCATTTTCAGCATTTCTGGAAGCATTTGGGTCCTTGGTGGAGGTGGCCATGTGAGAGCGAGGTGTGCTGAAACGTTTCTCCGCCTACTCCTGCCTCATCTGATGTCTCGGATTCTGAGTCTGACTCAGCTGCCGCAGATGTGGGCCTCCTTGCCGGGTCTGTTACCTTGCGCCCTGTCTCCTCGGATAATGAGCATGACATTTCTGCCTTCCCTGCTGCACATGATACAGGAGCTGGTGGATGCACTGGTTGTTTCGGTGCGCGACTCCCTGCAATTTGGAGGACTCAGCGGCGGCTGCGCCTGGGACGCAGGATGCACCTGGCACTCACATGCCATCCGGAGCAGTTTAATTTGCTATCATGCTCATGAAGGATGGGACCATCTGTGACGTTCCCCTGGGGTGTCTAAGCGGCTGCTAGATGTTTCCCTTTTGAGGAGTCTCTGTTTTAAGTGGACTGTACTGCCTAATGTGGACCTACCGGTCTCTAGGCTGCATAGGACTACCATTGTTCCGGTGGAGGAATCCCTGTTCTTTTAGGACCTGGGGGTTAGGATGGTGCGGGCTGTGGCCCACGATCTGTACTCCCTGGCGGGGTTTGCACTCGGAACAGTGTTTAGGATTGCCCTTGCCACGCAGACTATGCCTGATGGGCGGAGTTCCAACGCAGTGACTTGGTGAGGAGCAAGTCCCTCCTGCCCTGGGGGAGCTGTTGGACCAGCTGGCGCAGGGGCTGAAATTTGTTTTCGATGCCACGCTTCCTTTATTGACACGGTTCCTTTATTGGTTCCATAAGTTGTGCCTTTGTTGGGGAACTCCAGACGTGAATCTGTTGGCATCGCATCTGCAGGATAGTGCAGAAGTTGTGGCCCGCTCACGGGACCCTCTGGCATGTGCACTGGTGGCACCATGGGTTCTGTCATAGGCAAGAACATATGCTAAATTCATCATGAATGATGCTGAGAAGTTTAGCATGGTCACCTACGCAAGGATGATGTCGGCGATCACAGATGGGCCAAGATCAGTATCGGCTGCGGTCTGCCTTTCCTCCTCTCAAGTTCGGCAGCATCGATGTGGAAGGCATTCTCGATGCTCCGGACTGGCCTCGTCAAGCTTGGTACGCCGACCTGGTCAGGCTAGCCGCAGGCGCTACTTGGAGACTTCCTCTCATGGAGGATTTATTGTCTCCGGGGTCAATCTTCCATCCTGCTTTACGGTAGCTGGCTTTGTCAGCTTGGCTGTTGAAAGCCAGGTGCTGGAGGGCAGGGGATTGTCTGCTTCAGTGATTCCCACCCTGCTTAAAGTGTGGGAAGCGACTTCTAGAATGATTTTTCATCGCATGTGAAAGTCGTTTATTGCATGGTGTGAATCTCTTTGGGCTCCCTCTTACTCGGTGGCCTGGATCTTGGCTTTCCTTCAACGGGGAGTTGATCAAAAGTTGGCCTCGAGTACTATCAAGGGTCAAGTTTTTGGCTTTGGCAATTTTCTTCCAAAGGTCGTTGGCCGCCCGTTCCCTGGTGCGTAACTTTGGTACTCAGGGGGTGCGTCACTTTGGTACCTCCGGTGTGGCCTCCGTCTACAACTGGGGACCTTGATTTGGTGCAGTTGGTTCTTCAAGAACCTCCTTTTGCAAGTTTTCGGGGGTATCCCCAGCCTACCTTAGTACAGATGGTGGCCTCCTTGGTTGCTGTCACTCTGCGCGCAGGGTGTCAGCACTGGGGACATTGTCCTGTCATTCTCCCTATATGTTGGTTCATGGAGACAAGTGGTACTTCGCCATATAGTTCGGGCACTCAAGGTGTACTTGGCGACTGCTGAGTCTTTTTGTGAGTCAGGTTCGCTCTCTGTACTCACATATGGCCCTAGAACAGGGCTGCCTGTGTCTGCTGCAACTGTTTCCAGATGGATCAGACAGACGGTGGTGCTGGCTTATTCAATTAAGGGTCAGGTCCTACCTTTCCCTGTTTCAGCGCCTTCTACTCGGGCGCCTAGTGCTTCTTGGGCTTTTCGCCATAAAGGCATCTGTTCTTCAGGTTGCAAGACGGCTACCTAGTCGTCTTTTCACACCTTTACCAAGTTTTATTAGGTGGATGTGCTGTCATCTGCAGATGCCTCTTTTGGCTGCAAAGTTTTGCTGGCTGCTGTCTGTCTGTTTTGGCCTTTCTTAAGGGTGTTTACTGTTTGTTTCAGGTGGGCCTCATCTTTTGTTCTGATGAGTCCTATGTTGCCTGGTTGGCTATGTTTAGCCTTGGGCACTTGTTCTTTTCTGCTGTTCCCACCCCTCATTTTATGGCCCCTGCTTTGGGATGTCCCTACTGATCTGGATCAGAGGACTGTGTCCGTCAATGAAGGATAGAGAAAACTGGATTTTTGACTTACCGTAAAATCCTTTTCTCTTAAGTTTATTGATGAAGTACCTGCCCCTCTTTTTTGAGTTGGGTTGGTGTTACTTTTCTGATACTGCTTTGATACAAAACTGACATCCTATGCTGGAAGAGGGGGGGGTGTACCCTCCGGGACTGCCCATAGGCGTAGCCAGAACTTTTTTTCTGCCTAGTGTCCTATTCCTGTAGGGGGCAGTATAACCCTACTGATATGGATCAGAGGATTGCGTCCCGTCAATGAACTTAAGAGAAAAGGATTCTACGGTAAGTCAAAAATCCAGTTTTTCTCTTTTGTTCATTCACGGATACAACTCCTGATTATTCTTAACCATTGGAACGTCCCAAAGCAGTGTCAAGACAATGTAAGCAGGGGAACCGCCTAAATATTTTTGAAGGGAGGTTTCTGGAGAACTAACAACACCAAATTGAGGTTCCCAAGGTGGCAATGGAGACTGCACTGGAGGAGCCAACTGTCGAACTCCCTGGATAAAGGTACGTCTTCCAAGTACGATGGTAGATCTTCCTAAAGGTAGATTTTCTAGCTTTTAACAGCATAGGGATCACTGATTCAGATAAACCTCTATCCTTCAGCCCCTGGCTTTCAACAGCCAAGCCGGTAAAGCCAGGATGGAAGGTTGGCTCTTGGGACAGCAGATCTTCCCTGAGAGGAAGTCTCCAAAGAGCATCGGCGACCAGCCGTACCAGATCGGTGTACCAAGACCGGCGAGGCGAGAATGACCGGAATCCCTTCTGCCTTGATCCTGCACATGAGTCTTGGCAGACGTTTGAGAGGGGGAAAGGCATAAATCAGACGATACTGACTCCAAGGAGCCACTAATGCATCTGTGGCGTAGGCCAGAGGATCCAAAGACCGTGCCACAAACCTCTGTACCTTCCTTGGAATGTGTACAGCAGAGAGGGCTGAAACTTTAGAATGCCAGCTACTTCCCAAGCTGCCAGGACACTTCTTGTGCCCCCTTGGTGATTGACAAAGACCATTGTACATAGGCATTGTCTGATTTAATTCATACCATACATCCCTGAAGATTAATTGTCCATGATCCAGAGAAAGTCTAATTGCTCAGAGTTCCAGTACATTAATCAACAGTCTGGGCTCTTCCAAAGTCCAGACTCCCTGAGCACAATCTGTGCCAAGGACACCTCCCCACCCAAACAGGCTGGGAACCGTGGTTACAACCGTCCATTACAGGGGGAGAAAGGATTTTCCCTTTTGAAGTGCCAGAAAACGAAGCCACCTCTAGAGACCATTAGATTATTGTCCCATTTCACCAGAATCTTTTTTTTCCAGAGCTCTCGTGTGGGACTGTGCAAACGGTAGACATCATTAGGCCCAGCACCCGCATGCAAGCCCCAGAGGGATGACTGTCTGCTGGACAAAAGAAGCTGAATTGCCTCCTGCAATGTCTGGAGTTTTTCCAGAGGAAGAAACACTCTGGCTGAGTCCAGAGTCAGACCCAGATAGTCTAGTTTTGTGGACGGAACCAGAGCAGACTTCTGAAGGTTCAGAATCCAACCAAACTCCCTCAGAGTTTGCAGAGTAATCTCCAAGTTGTCCATCGGAGCAATCGAAGACTCCGCTTACAGAAGGAGATTGTCCATGGACCCCAGTACGACAAACCCCCCGCTGACGCAACAATGTTAACACCGGGCCAACACTTTTGTCAAGACCCGAGGAGCGGAGGCGAGACCAAAGGGTAACACCACAAACTGATAATGCTCCTCACCCAGCGGAGGAAGCGCTGGTGACAGGCACATATTGGAATGTGAAGGAAGGCGATCTTGATGCCGATAGAATTAAGAAAATCTCCCTGTAGTAGGGATGCCACTACCATGCGAATGGACTCCATTTGGAACTTCTGCTCCCACACAAAACAAATTTAGCGCCTTGAGGTCCATAATTGGACATACCTTGCCCTCCTTCCTGGGAACTGTAAAGACGTTTGAGTAAAAAAAAAAAACCCTAAAAATGTTCTGAAATTGGAAACTGAACAATCACCCCTTGAAGTAACAAGTCTTGCACTGCCCCTAAGAGACCCCATAAACGATCTGGGGACAAGTGCAGGTCGGAAAGGAAAAACATTTCTGGAGGATAATACCGAAACTTAAACTTGTAGTTGGACCTATTGACTTTGTGGACCCACTTGTCCTGTACCAGGGAAGTCCACGAATCCGGAAATTAGCAAAGACGTTCCCCCACCCCAGATATAGGTGAGGGAGCCCCTTCATGCAGAGGAAGCCTTGTCCGCAGGTCTGGAAGAGCCCGCTCGTGACTTGCCAGACCAGATCCTTTTGGAATCTCCGGTGGAGGCCCTGAAGGGCTTTGATCCCTTGTCTTGGGACCCTGAGGGATGAAAAGGCCTCTTATGAACCGAGAAGAATGGCCCCTGTCTACGATGGGGCTCCTTGCCCTTGGTAGCCTGTGGAAGAAGAGTACACTTCCCCCCTGTGACACCCTTAATGATGTCATCCAAAGAAGCTCCAAACAGGCAATCCCCTACAAGGGGGAGATCAGATAAGGCCTTCTTAGAAGTCTGGTCCGTAGACCAGCATTTCAGCCAGATAATACGCCAAAGGACCACTGCTGATACAGCCTAGAAATCAAAAGGAGCCACATCCAAAGAGGCATTACAGATAAACTGTAGCCCCTAGACCAACTGGTCCGCCAGCTCTGCAAAGGCAGGGAAAAGTTGTTTCCCCTTCAGGTTCCGGTGTAAAAGTTTAGCCCACTCGGTAAACACTAATAGTAAGTGCCAAACCAGCCACAGTGAACATATGAGCAACAGTGAACAACCGGATCTTTAAAGGCTCCTAAACCGGAATTAAGGTAGCTTTATTTAACCTGGAAATCGGCGAGTCCATTACAGGTGGGACCGTCCACTTTTTAAGCAGGGAATCCTCATAAGGATACCGCATAGCAAAAATGCTTAGCGACCACAAGAGTGCATTTTGGACAGCCCCACTGTTTTGTGACAATGTTGTTAAAGTAAGTGGAAAAGGAGAGCAACCTCTCCGCTTTGGAGGGCCTGTAGGAGCCAAAAGGGCCCGGCGCTTCTGACACAGCATCAGCCGCATCCTCCATTTTCAAAGATTCAGGCACTGACACAATCAGTGCATCCGCCAGCGCCTTTTCATGCAGGGCTGGAGAAGCAGAGGAATCATCCTCACTATCTGCGTGGACGTAGACCCAGTAGGGTGACTCACGCCTGCGGTGGCTAAAAACAGATTCAGGATCTGATGAGACTGATGAGGCAGGGGAGGGCGGGGACGCTATATACTAAGCTCCCCTGGAAAATATAACAATTAGGGGAGGCCATCAACTGCGATCCCGCAAAGGGGATGCCGACCAAGGGCCCACAAATGGACCACCTACTGGACCCCGCAAAAAATCAAGAGGTCACCCTCCGAGCCCTCCATAGAGGGCATAATATGAAAAAGCCCCCTTAAAAAGGGAGCCACCCGCCGTGACGTGGACGCGCAGGCAGGGTACCCTGATAGAATTTTCGTGGAGGTCCAGCCGCAAGTGCACGGATCCCAGCCAGGCAGATGCCCAAAAGAAGAGCGGGGCTTCCCCCAACGGAGGTTCCCAACTCGGCCACAAATGGCGTAGTAGGCCGCAAGTCATGCAAGAAAGGAGAGAGCGGCGCCAGCTTAGTATAGTACAAGTTTATTTAACACTGTTAAAATTGGTGACTCACTGTCCGAGGTTGGGTGAGACCGGTACACAAAGACTGTTAGGGTCATCCATCTTCCTCTTCCAGGATAGTGGTCATAGGAGAAGGTGGTGAGGTTCCAGAGGTATAGCCGAGCCGCTGTGGGGCTGCTAGTTGTCACTGGCCGCGGCGGAGCATGCACAACAGGGCTCCGGCTGCCGACTTCTGATCCCTGATGACATCACTTCCTGGCAGGAGAAAAATAGGGGTTGCACGCGTTCAGAGCATCCGTGCTCCTTCGTCAGGCGATGGGAGTGTCTCAGGTGGGGCAGGGAATTTATACCCTGTTGCCGGACTAATTGCAAAGACATCTGTCTGTGGGGGGGCGGAGCCAAAAGACTCTAAGAAAGTCATCTCAGTAAAAACACAATTGGGGATACATGTCTCTAGGAAATCCATAAAAGGACATAAACATACATAAAAATACATGATGGTATTACATAAAAGAGGACTTATAAGAATAAATCCCATAAAAACAATACTGACATGGCCATGGGGAAAATAGATCGGTAATGTGTGTATACATCTACATGAAAAAACGGTATTGGAGGGAAAAAATAAAAATAGAAATAAATGTAAAGATAAAAAAAAAAAAAATAAATAAAATTAAATAAACATAAAAATAAAAATATATAAATAAAAATAAAAATAAACATGAAAATAAAAGTAAAAATAAAATAAAAATAAATATAAAACTAAAAATAAAAATAAATATAAAAATAAAAATGAAAATGAGAATAGAATACACACATACATATATACATATATATATACACACGTACACACATAAAAAAAAATATATATATATATATATATACATATACATATATATATAAAAAAATATTGACGGAGAAAAAAAAAAAAAATATATATATATATATATATATATATATGTCACTGATAGGGAATGATGTGTGAATGTATGAGGTGTCACAAGTATATGTGCAATATTTTAGAGTGTGATATTGATTTCTAATCCCTCGTTTAGGCCTCCTGGCGCTAGAGTGTCCAGGGTATAAATCCAGTAGTTTTCTCTGGTACACAGTCGCTTGAACCGTTCAGCAGGGGGAAAGTGTGCAGGGATGGCTTCCAATACCCACACTTTGAGTCCATCGGAGCACTTGGGATGATACTCAGTAAAGTGTCGGGGGACGCTATGTTTATCGGAACCTGTTTCAACAAGGTTCCGATGCTCTCCAAAGCGTTTGCGTAAGGTCCGTATTGTACGGCCTACATAAAGTAGGTTGCAGGGGCACACGAGGCAATAGATGACATATTCCGTCGAACAAGTGTAGAAGTCAGTGAGGTGATGGGTTTTTCCATTGTTTGTGAATTCTTTTAGACCGTGTCTCACATGTTTGCATGTTAAGCACCTGGTCTTACAACATTTGTACATTCCCTTGATTTGGAGAAAGGAGGTGAGTGATGAGTTAGTTTTTGGTCTAATGGAGCGGACCTGGCTTGGTGCTATTAGAGTTTTGAGGTTTTTTGCGCGCCTGTATGAAAAACGGGGGCGCTCGGTGAGGTCTGCACGTAGGTAAGTGTCTTCCTTTAGGATTGCCCAATGTTTATGGAAAATGCGTTCCATGTGCTTGAATTTACTGTGAAACTGGGTAGTGAATCGTGCAGAGGTGGGATGATTGTTTATTTTCCTTGTATACTCCGCTCTACTTTTCTCTAAACCCCTTATTCCGTCCCAACCTTGCTCTACACCATGCAGTCGTCAAGCAGAAGTCCCTCGCCAAAGGAGCAAAAAGGCTACCAGATCAAAAATAGATTCCAGCACACCCCATCCACTTGACAATACTGGGCAACAGCATATCATGCCCACAGCTCAACAACACCATACATCTGAACCCGGCCCACCCAACCAAACCAGCTCAGGAACAGAGGACACGCAATACCATGTATTAACCACTGACCCTCCTACCACAGGAGTGAACTCGGTTCCCCAATCACAGGAGCCCCCTAATGCTACACCCAACACACCCCCTATAAGCTTACCAGCTCCCTCTTCCCCCCAGTCTTTTTTAGTACAAACCCCCCTACCCTGCTCAAAAAGAAAATTCATCGCAGAGGTAGAAGAGGGGGAAAACGTAGACACGGACAGACCAGAAAAGTCACGCAGACTATGAAAATCTTCAACCTCTCCAACCACCCCCTCTCCACATCTGAAGAATCCCTCTTAGCCCGAGGACTCACTTTTGCGCCTACAGCTGCTCCCAATCCATTCACCCTTTTCCTAGATCTGAACAGATTCATACGGAACCTTACGGTGCAACGCTTCTTCCATATTCAAGCTAACAAAAACAAAAACAGTATAAAGGAATCACCAATACCCAATATAGATGATATTGACAGTTCTCCCACCACTGAACAGAACTATCATTTCAATACACAAGAACTACAGGCTCTAGAGAACTTAGAAGATCTATACACTTGCGATACTGATGATTACGTCTCCATTCTTTCCCAAAACCTACCTGGTTCCCCACCCATACAGCATACTACGTTTCGGCCCAAATCAGTTTTTTACCCCACATTTGCTAAAGGTCCGTACATCCAAAGCTTCTACCAAGTGGTCCACGCTGATATACGCCGCATGTGCCAATCATCCCATGACCAAACACACCCTGCCTCCAATCTAACACCTATGGAAAAATCGGCTTTAAAGGAACTCATGAAAAACCCAAATATCATCATAAAATCAGCGGATAAAGGTGGTAGCCTGGTCGTTCAAAATAAAGCTGACTACATTAAAGAATCCATCAGGCTTCTGTCCGATAGCTCCACCTACTTAAAACTCACCAGTGACCCCTTGCCCGAATTCAAAGTGGAAGCTCATTCCCTCATTGAAAAAGCGGCAAAGGACAATGTCATCACCTCCACAGAAGTGTCATTTCTCAAACATGACTTTTACCATAGGCCATATTTTTATCATCTCCCCAAGATCCATAAAGATCCCCTTCATCCCCCGGGCAGACCCATCATTGCAGCCATGGAGAGTGTCTCCAGTTATTTTTCCATCTATATCGACCATTTCCTTCAACCGATAGTCCAACAACTTCCGTCATATGTTAAGGATGGCATCAATCTACTGGACCTATTATCCTCTTACCCATGGCAACCATCATATCTCTGGCTATCTTTGGACGTAGTCTCTCTCTATACATCTATACCACATCACATTGGACTTCAGGCCGTACGTTTCTTCTTGAATGATGAATCTGCACTCAATCCCCGGCAAACACACTTTCTCCTGGATCTCATAGAATATTGTCTCACCCACAATTACTTCGAGTTTAATGGCGAGTTCTACACCCAAATCAAAGGCACGGCCATGGGGGCCAATTTTGCCCCCAGTTACGCCAACTTAACTATGGGCTACTGGGAGCAGCAATACATTTGGCACAACAATCCCTTTGCTTCTCATCTCAGCTTCTTTGGTCGATATATCGACGATATAGTTATCATCTGGGATGGCCCTGCCTCCCTCATACCACCATTTCTCGAACACTGCAATAACAACCAGATGGGGCTATCCTTCACATCAGTCTCAGATGCCGAAAAACTCACTTTCTTGGACCTTGAGTTATACCATCATGATAATACAATCAGTGCTCAGAATTACGTCAAACCCACCGCTGGAAATTCATACCTGCACTACAATAGCTGTCACCACCCCAGATGGATTCAGAACATACCAAAGAGCCAATATTGCCGCCTTAAACACAATTGCACTCAGTCCCAAACATATCTCCACCATGGAACACTACTCAAACAGAAATTTCTTGAAAAGGGTTATCCTGAAGAACTCATAACAAAAGCCTCTGACCACTACCTGCATGAAGATTTAAAGAAAAGTAGAGCGGAGTATACAAGGAAAATAAACAATCATCCCACCTCTGCACGATTCACTACCCAGTTTCACAGTAAATTCAAGCACATGGAACGCATTTTCCATAAACATTGGGCAATCCTAAAGGAAGACACTTACCTACGTGCAGACCTCACCGAGCGCCCCCGTTTTTCATACAGGCGCGCAAAAAACCTCAAAACTCTAATAGCACCAAGCCAGGTCCGCTCCATTAGACCAAAAACTAACTCATCACTCACCTCCTTTCTCCAAATCAAGGGAATGTACAAATGTTGTAAGACCAGGTGCTTAACATGCAAACATGTGAGACACGGTCTAAAGGAATTCACAAACAATGGAAAAACCCATCACCTCACTGACTTCTACACTTGTTCGACGGAATATGTCATCTATTGCCTCGTGTGCCCCTGCAACCTACTTTATGTAGGCCGTACAATACGGACCTTACGCAAACGCTTTGGAGAGCATCGGAACCTTGTTGAAACAGGTTCCGATAAACATAGCGTCCCCCGACACTTTACTGAGTATCATCCCAAGTGCTCCGATGGACTCAAAGTGTGGGTATTGGAAGCCATCCCTGCACACTTTCCCCCTGCTGAACGGTTCAAGCGACTGTGTACCAGAGAAAACTACTGGATTTATACCCTGGACACTCTAGCGCCAGGAGGCCTAAACGAGGGATTAGAAATCAATATCACACTCTAAAATATTGCACATATACTTGTGACACCTCATACATTCACACATCATTCCCTATCAGTGACATATATATATATATATTTTTTTTTTTTTTTCCTCCATCAATATTTTTTTATATATATATATATATATGTATATATATATATATATATATATTTTTTTTTTTTTATGTGTGTACGTGTGTATATATATATGTATGTGTGTATTCTATTCTCATTTTCATTTTTATTTTTATATTTATTTTTATTTTTAGTTTTATATTTATTTTTATTTTATTTTTACTTTTATTTTCATGTTTATTTTTATTTTTATTTATATATTTTTATTTTTATGTTTATTTAATTTTATTTTTTTTTTTTTTTTTATCTTTACATTTATTTCTATTTTTATTTTTTCCCTCTAATACCGTTTTTTCATGTAGATGTATACACACATTACCGATCTATTTTCCCCATGGCCATGTCAGTATTGTTTTTATGGGATTTATTCTTATAAGTCCTCTTTTATGTAATACCATCATGTATTTTTATGTATGTTTATGTACTTTTATGGATTTCCTAGAGACATGTATCCCCAATTGTGTTTTTACTGAGATGACTTTCTTAGAGTCTTTTGGCTCCGCCCCCCCACAGACAGATGTCTTTGCAATTAGTCCGGCAACAGGGTATAAATTCCCTGCCCCACCTGAGACACTCCCATCGCCTGACGAAGGAGCACGGATGCTCTGAACGCGTGCAACCCCTATTTTTCTCCTGCCAGGAAGTGATGTCATCAGGGATCAGAAGTCGGCAGCCGGAGCCCTGTTGTGCATGCTCCGCCACGGCCAGTGACAACTAGCAGCCCCACAGCGGCTCGGCTATACCTCTGGAACCTCACCACCTTCTCCTATGACCACTATCCTGGAAGAGGAAGATGGATGACCCTAACAGTCTTTGTGTACCGGTCTCACCCAACCTCGGACAGTGAGTCACCAATTTTAACAGTGTTAAATAAACTTGTACTATACTAAGCTGGCGCCGCTCTCTCCTTTCTTGCATCTCTCAGGGCTTCTCCACGCTTCAGCCGGCTGCCGCGAACTATAGCTTCCCTACAGTACCAAACTTTGTTCCCCCCCACGCAGCCCCATAACCCCCCCCCTCCCATCCACCCACATTCCTTGTACCACCTTGGGATATTAGAAGAGCGCCATGACACCCCCCACTCGCAAGTCATGGCCTACATTTTCGTGGACGCCCAGCCGCTTGGCCACAAACCCCAGTGGAGCCGACCAACCAGGGGCAATGGAGGAAAGGGTAGATGCCCAAACAGAGGGTAGTGGCTTCAGCCACCCTCACTAAGGCTGCCCCAAATAGCTCCCGAACCAGTAGGCCGCAAAGCCGCGGCCTACATTTTTTGGCCGGATCCTACCGCGTGAGGCGCGGACCCACGGATGCTAAACCATCCGCTTCCCCAGCCTAAAAACTGCAGCAGGAAGCCCAGAGGACATCCCTGCCCTAGTCACTAACCCCCAGGGTGGTGAGGAACCCTGCTCAACCCCCCGTTGCGCATCAGGAAAGACCTGGCCAGCAGCAACTCCAACAAGCCCCCCTTAAGAGCATGTGGCAAAAGCCAGCTTATAACCTCACCCGAGTGGGGGGGGGGCTGTAAGACCCACAGTGACCACCAAAATTTTAGAGGGGCTGGGAGGAAGGAGGGGAACCCGGGGTCAAACAGTCCAAGGGAGGGGCCCACGTCCACCCCAAAAAACTCCAGGGGTAGAGGGGGACAGTTACTTATATCAGGAACAAAGTGGGCACTGCTCCTGACAGACCATCGCTCCATCAGAATGGGGGGCTGTCGGCCAGGAGGAACGCTGTGACTCAGGCCGAGGCCTCGTCGAAGAAACCTTTTCGAGATGTTTAACTCGCAGGCCAGCCCCCGTCTAGTGGGGCTATCTCGTGGCCATCCTAGCGTGGAGCTGAGGCCTGCAGGCACTCGCTTGCCAGACTGGGGGAGCCCTCTGGATCTAAATTATCCAGTCCATCACCCAGTCTAGCAGTTGATTGTAGATTCTCACAGGAACAAAATAACAAATATAGGAAAAATTTCCATTGAAAAGGAAAAAAATTGCCAGGACCAGAGATCCAAGCAAGGAACTAGGTCCTTACTCCTGACTAGGCAGAAAAAAACTGAGTGCCTATAGCTGAGAGTGGGTGTGTACCTCCTGGGACTGCCTGTAGCTGTAGTCAAGCTTTTTCCTGCCTAGTGTCCTACTCCTGTAGGGGGCAGTATAACCCAATGGTTAAGAAGAATCAGGAGCTGTGTCCGTCAATAAATGAAAGAGAAAGTATATTGGGTGCAGAGAAGGGCAACCAAACTGATAAGAGGCATGGAGGAGCTCAGCTATGAGGAACGATTAGAGGAACTGAATTTATTCTCTCTTGAGAAGAGGAGATTAAGGTGGGATATGATCAACATGTATAAATACATAAGTGTGTATAAATACATAAGTGGTCCATATAGGGAACTTGGTGTTGAGTTATTCACTTTAAAGGTCATCACAGAGGACAAGGGGGGCACTCTTTATATCTGGAGGAAAAGAGATTTATTCTCCAAATACAGAAAGGTTTCTTCACAGCAAGAGCTGTGAAAATGTGGAAGAGTTGATTCTGGCTAGCTCAGTGCCTTACTTTAAAAAAGGCATGGATTCTTTCCTGGATACTAACATTTATTGATAAAGTTGATCCAGGGAATATCTGATTCCCTTTTGAGGGATCAGGAGGGATATTTTTCCCCTGCTGGAGCAAATTGGATCATGCTTTGCTGGGGTTTTTTGCCTTCCTCTGGATTAACTACAGTTAAGGGATTGTGTATATGGGATTGCATGTTTTTTTGCCCCTTTTTATTGGTTGAACTTGTGTTTTTTTTTCAACCTGACTAACTATGTAACCATGTAACCGATGGTGTTACATCAGAAAATGGGGGATGTGTCACGTGCTCCCCCATAATGGAAATTACCATTGGGGGAGGTATTAAGGGATTCAAGTTTTAATACTGTAAGCTTCTGGTGTGGTCAATATTATAGTGAACTTTTTGCCACATTGTGTAGGTTCTCCTATATCACCTCATTTGGAGGCAGATCATTACGGTAAATGTTTTTTTCCTTGTGCTGGATCCTTGTCAATGCAATTTAAATTCACATTTCTAAAAAAATATACTGAGCATTTATGGGCTCCAGTAGTTAAAAATAAAATCATTATACAGCTTAGTTTATATTGCATATCTATAGACTAAGCTCTTATTCTAAGAAGCGATGTGAAAAAACTGCCATTGTAACAGATCCACTCTGTCTTGCCTGGGACATGTTACCTGCACCCCTAGCATTACAGCAACAAGGGATCTTCCTCTTTCACAAACTGGTGCATGCAAGCACATTTCAGTTCACGTCCTGGGGAGAGAGATCTCTACAAAATGAAAGTCAATCCCATCTTCAACAAGTCCCAACAGATAGTGTAAATCTCTCAACAATAAAAACCTGGGTAGGCACTGTGACCGGAAGTAAAGGGAAGCTCTCCAAAACTGATACAGAGAATAGTTAAAGCACGTGTTTATAGCAGCGTAGGGAGGGTTTGGAACATTTGTAAGGTTTTTATTGCTGTTAATTTCCATGATGGTGTGATAACCCACACTTCCTGTGAGGTTGCAATCAGAAGAGGGATGGTGCAGTCTCCTCAAAAGGCATTCAAACACTAATAAAAACGTGAAAGAGGTTCTATACTTTTCCTATGCCATTCAAATCAAAACAAATTGGTCTACAGCTGGGCTTTTTAAGTGTAACTGTTTTATCGATTTGGGGAAAATGATAAAAGTAACATGTACTAGATTAGAATGAATTAAAAACTTGTAAACTAGGTTTATAGTGTGTGTTCCAATGAATTTCGCTGTAATTTTTAAACATGTAGGCCGCGGCTTTGCGGCCTACTGGTACGGCAGCTATTTGGGGCAGCACCAGTGAGGGTTGCTGTATTAAAATAATTGTTATGCTCACCCGAGTGGGGGGGGGGGGGGCATAACAATGTGTATATTTTAAACATGCAGATAATTAAACGCCTAATAAAAATAAAATAAATCTTTTGTATGACAGAATTATAATATATGTTGTAGTCATGATTTCTCATAATTGTTTCCTATTCATCACATTTCAGCAATGCAGCCATCATTATCAGTAAATTTAGTCCAAAACGTGATGTGAAGAATAATACTGGTTGCCATACTATAGAGAATTTGTTGTTTCTTACCATTCCTACTAGTATCTGAAGAACCATCTCACCTATCCCAGCAGCTGTTACAAGAATTGTGGTGGCACAGCCTGCAGGTAAAAATAGAAATGTATATTAGGTTGGGGTTTGTAGTAGGATTTATTTACATGTAAACAGTGGGTCAAAGGCATTTCTAAATGTTTAAAAATTATGTAAAAAGTATGGTTTCCAGAGTAAGCCCTCATGATCCATAAATTCATTTTTGTAGCAACGCTTTCGTGATTAGAGGTCATTGATGCTTAGATGTCCAGTCCAAATTACTGAAAAAAAAACAAAAAAAAACCCAACAATGTTTTCAAATATTTTGCTAGAAAAAAGTCCTTGTCAGAAAACATTGGCCCTCCATAAAAGACGATCAGGGACAAGACAGGTATATTAAATACATTCTTATCCTCAGTTTATACAAATAAAAAGGGTAAAATAAACAAGACAGCAATGCTAACCTCTTCGCACTTAAAGAGGTTGTAAACCCATTAAATTTTTTTTTTTTTTCAACCTGAAAGAGAAACACTAAATGAGCTAGTGATGTCACTGGCTGCATGTAAGGTAAATATCTCCTAAACGGTACATGTTTAGGAGATATTTACAGTACCTATAGGTAAGCCTTATCATAGGCTTACCTATAGGTAAAAGTTGTAGAGGAGCGTTTACTTCCTCTTTAAGGATAAAACAAATCTAAATGCCCAAGCACAATTTTGAAACTTTGACATGTGTTAGTATAATCGTACCTATAACAACTACTTAGTGTGTCCAGGCGAATTATATCTTGGTTTTTTTTAGGACAAATTGGGCTTGATGGTAAATGGTTATGGACATCTCCTGTCTTTTTTTTTTTTTTTTTATTATCAAAGGAAAACTGGCCTAAAATAGTAAAAAAAATATACATATTTTTTTTAAATTGAGCTGTATATTTCATGTTTCTATCATAACTTTCCACCAAAGAACAACCCCAATTAAATTATCCTGCTCCTGATAATCGCAGCGATACCACATATATGTATGTAGCACTGCCCCCGTAAGGACTGCCAGATTTCACACTTCCGGGTCCCCCTGAGTTACCACCATACAAATGACAGTTTCAAGTCCTTACTCTCTCCTTCCTTGGCTCGCTCCAATAATCAGTCCATCGGTATTTTGGTTGTTTTGCGATTATTATAAATTACGGATAGGAGAACGGAATAGTGGGATACTCCAAATGAACTATGCACAAGTTGTTGAGCACTCCTATCTTCAGGTACAGAGTCTCTTTTCTCTTGATAAGATGACTTTGTGAACTAGCAATTATCTTCAGGACACTCTCCCTAGCATCCTCTTTCCTTCATTGTTGACACCCGTTCACTGACTATCCTACACATTGGGTGGACCCGCTCAGGTCAGGCCCCATTGACATGAGTCCCTGTACTCACGACACTGTGGTCCCAAGGTCTCTAGTATCTCCCCCTCATTCAGCTCTCCTGGACCTCTGTGTTCAGCTCCTCTCATCCGTTCCTCTGGCCCTAAGGACAACCTCCTGCGACCGCATGCCCCTGCTACAGAGGAGGAGACAGCTGCCCCCTCCCTCCGGGACTCTGCTCTCCAGCCAATGACCTTGCAGTACATGTGCTTCTGGATTTTATACAGTATCCTAGAATGCACTAAGACGACTTGCCCCCTGCCAATCACCAGGGCTGTACCAAAGCCTATGCTTCCATTCGTCAGGTTTCCTCCCACTGTCCAACATGCCTCCCTATTGGACCAGTGTGAAACACTTCTCTAGACACAATGAATTGCATACTGAGCACAATGAGCAGACCCTACTAACTGATCCTGTTCTCTGACAGGCAGAGAACAATATAGATTTACCTGCAGCTCCTCTGGTAAGCAGACAGGGCTCAAAACTATACTTTCTCACTAGCACCTACCTAAAAGGGTGCTACATGTATGTTAGTTGTTGTTTGTACCCATAGTACAGCTCAAAAACAATAGTGCGCATTTTCTTTTTTTTTCTTTTTTTTTTATCCTACCTAAAACACACTGACACTAACTAACACTGATACTAAAAATAAAAAAATAAATACTGACCTTGACCCTGACCCAAACACTAACCCTGGCACTGACCTAGATCACACCTTAATCTAGGTATTCTTTGTATTTTTTTATTTCATTATTATTTATTTATTTCTACACACACTTTTTTTCCTACAATGAGTGAGAGAGAGATATTAAGTATTCACAGAAAAAAAGGGCCAGGCTTCACAGTGAATTATCACTGTGATAGCCAATCAGAGGCTATCACAGTGATCAGGTAACCGGGAATTAGGAGATCCAGGTTCCGATCATTAGTACGAGGCCCGGGGCTCACTGTGAGACCCTGGTCTCTGCTGGGAAAACACTGTGTGGCATGCTCCCAGCACAAAGGGAGATACGCAAATATGCAGCCCCACAGAAAAAAACCCAGTCCAGTGGGGTTACATATTTGTGTACGGTCAGATTGCAGGGGATAATAATAATTGAATGTATCCTTGTGGCTGACAAAAAAACAGTGTTGAAAAAAAGACTAGAAAGACTTAAAGTGTAAGTTTACCTTTACAGAAAATCTGTAAGGTGAACTTACACTGGACCCCCTCCCCATCCCCCCTGGTCCCGCTGTGCCAGAGTTCTGCGATCCAGCGCTGTCAGTCCCTGGGATGCCCCTTCACTGGTCCAGGGATTTCAAATCCCCACAGCTTAATTTACTATCTGGATAGAAGGATCCTGACAAAAACGAAAAATGAGGAGGATTTCCTGGAGGCACAGGAGCAAGAGAGGACAGAGTGAGTAGATCAACACTGTGGGAACTAACAATGGGGGGAGACTGCAACATGTAGCCAGGCTCCTTTGAAGACAGCGGTGTGCTGAAGTCCTCAGCTTTTACCTGGATATCTCCGGAGAGTCAGCTGTGCGGGCTGGTGAAGAGTCAGTCTGGAGATGCTGGGATTAGCAGCCACAGAAGAGAAGTTACAAGCTGTTTCACAACACTGTGCTACACAATTAGGGGCTGCAATTTCCTCCCTGTAATGGGCTATTGCTGATCTGACCAGAAGCCTGTCAGATAAATCAAAGTAATTTAGCTGGAGCAAACAGGTGCTGTGCAGGAGGAAAGTGAAGGAGACTGTATATAGGAAGATGTCCCTGAAGTTATTGTTGAAGTTTTGCTGAAGTCAAGTGGGCATCCCATAACCTACCACCCTATCCAAGTTATTAACCCTCAGTAAATACCAAAAACAGTCACTGACTGTTCTCTAACTCTAGGTGCTTGTGAAGATTTTGATGTGTCTGACTGTGCAGGAGTGCGGGATCCCAATTCACCTGTGGCTCTGGAGGGGGGGGGGGGGGGGATACATAAAGATAGCTTACTGACTGGAATGCTATTAGCAGGTTGGAGAAAAAAGTAAACGTACCAATATTCAAAACAGGGCTAAGATATATAACTGGAAAGCACAAACCAGTTAGTCTAACAGCAATAGTATGTAAACTATTGGATAGACTGATAAGGGACCATATGCAAGAATTTGCTTATGAAAATGGTATCATTAGCAGTAACCAACATGAATTTTTGAATAGCCGTTCCTCCCAGACCTACCTTTTTTTTCATTCTGTGAGGAGAAAAGCTGTAATTTGTATAAAGGAAGGCCTGTGAACGTAGTGTATCTACATTTCACTAAGGCATTTGATATAGCACCCCACAAATGCTTACTTTACAAATTGAAATCTTTTAGTATTGATGATATTACATGTACTTGGGTAGAAAACTGGTTGCCAGAGTGTGTCCAGAGAGTAGTAATTAATGGCATATTTTCTGAATGGTCTTGAGTTGTAAATGGGATGCCCAATGGCTTTGTCCTGGGACTAACTCCTTAAACTGTTTATAAACAATATAGAGGTTGGTGTAAATTATTCAATTTTAGAGTTTGCTGATGATACAAAGCTAAGCAGGGCAATCATTTCACAACAGGATATTGCAATTTTACAAGAGGACCTAGGTAAAAAGGGTGAGCAGTTACATCACAAATGAGGCTTAATGTTGAAAAATGTAAAGTATTGCACTTGGGAGCTTAAAATGATCGTGTGGGTTACTCACTAGGGAGAAACTCTGGGGGAACCAAGAATGAAAAAGGATCTGGGGGCCCTAGTAGATAGCAGATTAAGTCAAAGCATACAATGCCAAGCAAGGCTAGCAGGCTATACATGCATCAAAAAATGTATTAACTTAAGAGATAAGACCATAATTCCATGACTATGTGAAACTCTGGTTCAGCCACATATTAGTATTTGTCCAAATCTAGTTACCAATCCTAGGGAAGGATGTCCTTGAACTGGAGTGAGTCCAGAGAAGGATAACAAAGCTAACAAGGGAGGTGAAGGACCGCAGTTATGAGGAATGACTAAAAGTGTTAAACCTATTCGCCCTGGAGAAGAGATTCTTAAGAGGGAAAATGATCACAATATACAAATCTTTAAGACCCGGTTCACACTTCTGCGTGTGCCGGGTTCGCATGTCATGTCGGAGCGCACTGCTCCGACATGACATGCGATCAGCTGTGCGGTGCGAGTTTAGCCATACAGTTTGTATGGCTAAATTCGCACCGCACCCGCAGCAAAGACGCACAGGAGGCATTTTTGCTGCCGCATCAGGATCGGATCGCACAGCGGTTCACACTTGTGCGATCCGATCCTGTGCGAACTGCACGATCGCACTGCGATATGCGATCAAACTGGGGGTGTCGTTAAGATTACATTGACACCCCCAGCGGATCGCATATGGCAGTGTGAACTGCCGGGGGTGCGTGTGCGATGCGGGAACAGGCTGCGAATTCGCAGCCTTCCCGCATCGCAATAGTGTGAACCGAGCCTTAATGGATACTGTATCATTGGGAGAAAACTATTTAATCTTAGGTCTCTAAAGACGACACAAGGCCACACAATGATGTTCAATTTTAAACTGCATAAGGGATTTCTTTTACTTTTAGAGCAGTAAGGATATGGAACTCCCTTCCACAGTTGGTGGTGTTAGCAGGGAGTTTGAATAAAAAAACTTTTAGATGTGTTTCTCAGCAAACACAACGGGATATTGAAAAGGTCATGGCATAAAAACACACACACACACACACACACACACTTACGTTGAACTGTATAGATTTGTGTCTTTCTTTAACGTTACCAACTATGTAACTATGAATATTTTGCAGTGTACGCTGCCAAATACATTTTCTTCATGTTTTGCTATTTACATTTTTTTTTCTAGTAATGCAACTATGCAACTGTATTGGACAATTACATTATTTACTTCCCGACCACCCGCCGCAGATACACTGCAGCAGGCTGATACGGCTGGGCGAACAGCCGTACCTGTACGGCAATTCGTGGGAGCGCTCTCGGGGGTATGCTCGCACCCCCATTAGGCAGCAGGGAGGCCAATCCAGGGGGCCGGTGGCTGCGATTGCCGCCGGGCACCCATGATCGCTCCCTGTAGAGAGAGAACGACAGTCTGCTGTTGTAAACACAGCAGACTGTTGTTCTCTCTGGAATGAACACAGAGCGCCTGTGATCCCGCTATGTAGGCTGATCTCCAGTTAATAATGGTAGCACCTTCCCACCCGGTCAATAGCAAATTGACGACTGAGCAGTGGTTCAGTTACCATGACTGGGGATCATATGAAATCCTATCAGGATGCGCCAACCACGGAGGAGCGCAGCAGCGCAATCTGTTACTGCCCATGTCTACAGGACATGGCCGATTACCAGCTCATTGCCGATACCCTGTGACCACCATGACAAATCACAGCAAGTCACATGACAGTTGTACACAATGGATGGCTTAGTTTCATGCCATCCATTGAATAAAACTGTGTTGCTAGCTGTGATTGGTCAGTGTGATCACATGGTACAGACAGGGGCAATCACAGCCCATCTGTACCATGTGATTAGCTATGGCCAATCACAGCTTATCAAATCAAAACAGATTAATTGAATGAGTTTCATTCTGTAAAATGCTTGGTTATAGCAATGTAATGCGTTGCTATATGCAAACATATTGTGTAAAAAACAAAAAACAAATCCTGATCACTTCCCCAGAGTAGTACAATGTTACTATAGTAACATTATATTGCTCTGGTCACAGTGTTAAAAAAAAAATCGTAAAAAAAAAAAAAAAGGAAAAAATGTAATAAAAAAATAAACTTTTTTTTTTGTAGTGTCACCAATCAGTGTCCCTGATTACCGCCACACCTGTTATATAATAATGCTGTACTGCACTGGTAACAGTATGTTAAAAAAATATATATATATTTTTAAAATTTCTTCATTTTGCAAAAAATTCTGACAAAAAATTACAACTTGAAAATTTTTTCCATGCCTTATACTAAATACCTTGGACTGTCTGCTTTCCAAAAAGGGTAAATTGGGGGGTATTTATACTGTCCTGGCATTTTTGGGTCTCACGAAATGAGAGTACACAAGGATTGATCATTTTTTTAGTTAGTCACACAGACTAAATCAATTACACTGATTTTAGTTATTTTCACTTAAGAAATGTAGCAGAATACACTTTGGCCTAAATTTATTAATAAAGATTATTTATTTGCAAAATTTGATAACAGAAACAAAGAAAAACACATTTTTTCCCCCAAAGATTTTCAGTCTCCCACCCGGCCGTATATGTACAGTGGCCGGGTGGGAGGTGGTTAATCACCACTGGGTTTTTAATTTTTGCTAAATAAACGAAAAAAAGACTGAAAATCTTTGGGGGAAAAAATGTGTTTTTCTTTGTTTCTGTTATCAAATTTTGCAAATAAATAATCTTTTATTTAGCAAAAATTAAAAACCCAGTGGTGATTAACCACCTCCCACCCGGCCACTGTACATATACGGCCGGGTGGGAGTCTTGTCCTTCTGATCGGACGTTTCGGAACGTCCTTCAGAAAGAGCGAGATCGCGCCACCGCGGGCACGCACAGCGGCGCGATCTCGATGTGCCTGTGTCCCTCGGACACAGAGCAACACGATGCGGCAGGAGGGCCCTTTGATTGGCCCTCCTGATCACATGACGGCTGTGTCCAATCACAGCCGTCATGTAATGTAAACACAGCCGTTGTAACGGCTTCGTTCTCTTCTCCTCCTGACAGATCCTGTCAGTGAGGAAAAGAAGAGAGGATCTGTACTGCAGCCGGGGGATCAGCGAGTATTTCTAATTACTCACTGATCACAGGGGGGGTCTGTGCTGGTAATCAGAACATTGATTACCAGTGCAGCCCTGGGGGGGGGGGGGGTGCCACTAGAGCCACCAGGGATGCCCACCCATGACCACAGGGATGCCCACCATGGCCACCAGGGATGTCAAACAGGGCTCAGAGAGCCTGCCAGTGGTGCCCTCCCTATCAGTGCTGCCCACCAGTGCCCATTATTGCCATCTATCAGTGCCGCCCACCAGTGCCCATTATTGCCCACCAGTGCTGCCTATCAGTGCCGCCCATCAGTGTCGATCAGTGCCACCCATCAGTGCCCACCAATGCTGCATATCAGTGCTATCTACCAGTGCCACATATCAGTGCCCATCAGTGCTGCATATCAGTGCTACCTATCATTGCCCATCAGTGCTGCATATCAGTGCCACCCCATCAGTGTCTCCTCATCAGTGCCTGTCAGTGCGGCGTCATCAGTGCTCATCAGTGCGGGAAAAAACATATCTATTTACAAAATTGTATAACCTAAACAAAAAACCTTTTTTGTTTTTTCAAACTTTTTGGTCTTTTTTTATTTGTGCACCAAAAAAGAAAAAAACCTGGCGGTGATCAAATACCACCAAAAGAAAGCGCTATTTTTGGGGAAAAAAATGACACAAATTTGGTTTAGGTAGTGTTGCATGACCGCGCAATTGTCATTCAAAATGCAACAGCGCTAAAAGCTGAAAATTGGTCTGGGAAGGAAGGGGGTTTAAGTGCCCAGTATTGAGGTAGTTAAATACCCACAAAAAAGAGCTCTAGTTGTGTGAACAAAATAATAACAATTTAGTTTGGGTACAGTGTTGCATGACCACGCAATTATCATTCAAAGTGTGACAATTAGCCTGGGCTGGAAGTGGGGTAAAAAAAAACAGTATTGAAGTGGCTAAAGTAGAACTATAGGCAAAGCTTTTTTTTTTATTTTTGAAAGAGTAAGCCCAGGTTCATACTGCAGCGATTTCCGCTTTCAACATCCCTGTGTGACTCCATCGCCGCTTGAAAATGACTTCTTTAACAGAAGTCAATGCAAGTCATGTTGAAGTCACACCAAAAGTAGTGCAGGAACCTTTTTCTAAGTCAGAGCAACTTGAGTCACACCGATTTGAAGGGTTCCATTGCAGCTTACAGCAGGGGGTCTGGTGCGTCCCTATTCTCCATTTCAGGTGCAAATCAGGTCCCAATTTTTGCCTGAATTCGGACCTGAAACTGAGCCATAGATGGACAGGACCCTTTTCCACTGCGGACCAAGGCCACCCCGGCTGGTCACAGTCTCCTGCCATGCAAATTGGGTGCGGGGAAACCCGCATTCAATTCACATTAAGTGTAGACCCAGCCTAAATTGGAACTTTAGTGTAAAAAAATAAATAAAAAATACCACCTGCAAGTCCCCTATTTACAAATGAGTTCAGTCTTGGGAGCTCATTCGTAAGTCCAACTTGTTCATAAGTCCAACAAAAATCAGTGCTTGCAGACACAGGCTGCGAACGCCGATCAGTGTGTTCTATCAGAGAGTTCAGTCCCCCTGTGAGAACACAATAGCACAACTGGGGAGATCGCTGTACCAACAATGCTTGTGTTGGTATTGCGATCTGTCAGGTTTTTTTTTTTTTATTTAGCCCCCTGGGTTGAATGAAAGGAAAATTGTGCAAACACATTTACATCTTTAAAAGTTTGCAACTCGAAGGTTCATATGTAGGAGACTTACTGTAGATTTTATTGCAGAAAAGACCTGCATGTCTCTTCTGCAAAAAAATTTCTTACCTGCTGTTGCAAGCACAATTCATTGAGCCACATGTGTTCCACATTCTTTGATGGCCGATGAATAGACTCCTGAGCACATGTGCGGGAGTTACATCATCCCAGGCTGGCCCAAGAATCCAACCTGAAAGAATACCAGGCGAGGATGTCAGCTTCAAGGGAGCTGACAGATGTCACAGCACTTGAGTGGAGGTAAGTGAAGCATACTTTAGTTCCGTTTTATACTAAGCATGAACTTGTGTTTGTTATTAAAATATAAAAAACTATATACTGTAAAATATACAGTGAAAACAAAACACTTTTTTAAAAAAAGTACTTATATTAAAAAAAAAAAAAAATTGATCAACACTACATTGTCAAAAGTATTGGGACACCTGCCTTTACACGCGCATGAACTTTAATGGCATTCCCAGTCTTAGTCCGTAGGGTTCAATTTTGGGTTGGCGCACCCTTTGCAGCTATAACAACTTCAACTCTTCTTGGAAGGCTGTCCACAAGGTTCAGGAGTGTGTCTATAGGAATGTTTGACCATTCTTCCAGAAGCGCATCCCAAAGGTATTCTTTCAGGTTGAGGTCAGGGCTCTGTGCAGGCCAGTCAAGTTCCTCCACCCCAAACTCGGTCATCCATGTCTTTATGGACCTTGCTTCGTGCACTGGTCCAAATCATTTAGTAAAGGGGGAATTATGGTGTGAGTTTTTTTTTTTCAGGGGTTGGGCTTGCCCCTTTAGAACTCATAAGACGTCAGCATACCAAGACATTTTGGACAATTTCATGCTCCCAACTTTGTGGGAACAGTTTGGGGAGGGTCCCTTCCTGTTCCAACATGACTGCGCACCAGTGCACAAAGCAAGGTGGTCAAACATTCCTATAGACGCATTCCTAAACCTTGTGGACAGCCTTACCAAAAGAGTTGAAGCGGTTATAGCTGCAAAGGGTGGGTTGACTCAATATTAAACCCTACGGACTAAGCCTGAGATGCCATTAAAGTTCATGTTTTGTGTAAAGGCAGGTGTTTCAATACTTTTGGTATAAAAGTGTATGTCTTAGCTTGTTGATTTTTGATCGATTGAGCTGTGGACAAAACAGATTAGATAGATTAATTTTGGACAACCATTTTTTGTGGGGCATAGTTACATAAATGTAGCACCCTTCTGACACTCCACTGGCAGGATAGCAAGTCTAGAGGCCAGGGGTGGGCTTGCATTTCACCCCAGGGCTGTGTCCATAGCTAAAATAGAGGGATTGAGAAAGGATATTGGGTGCCAGTCACTTTGTGTCTTTTTATAGTTTTATTGCCGAATGGGGTCCCAGATTTCGTAGAAGATCACTTAGTGATTCTCCAGATTCAGATCAATGTCTAGCTTCAGAGTGTCAGAACCTTTAAGCTGAACAGGCAACACTGTAAGCACGCTCCCAAATTTCAGTGCATCACTTAAGTCAACCATCCTTCCTCCTGGGCTCTCTCCAGCGAGCGGCCTCCCCTTAGTCTCCTCCTGGGCACAGCTTCCTCCAGACGAGGCAGGACAGCTTCAGCACAGCTTAGGCCCCCAAAACAGGCTTTTGGATCAAACAGCAGATCTCTATCCAGCAGCTCCTCCCAAGGCCTGAGTCCAGGGAAAGATAAAGAGCTAATGGCTTGTCCCAAATATGTATATCCCCCCCCCCCCCAGGCATGCACCAGCGGCATGAACCTTCCACTGGATTGGTGAAGAAAATATAAATATTTATAACTTATTTTTTTTGTGAAATCTCATACTATGACCAGTAGTACATCTACTGACGACAGTGAGAAATCACAAGCCAACTTAAGCTTAAGAAAAAAACCATAAAAGGAAAACTATACAATCAGTTCGAGCTAACTACAGCCCAGCCAAAAACTAAATTGTCATACTAGCCCCTGTTTGGGACAAGGGAGCTACATAAAAA